>NW_027270922.1:0-655000 GCF_040938485.1 Diadema antillarum
CAAATCCCCAAGGGACATCTATCATCCAAGTTTGGTCACAAACGGACCAATCGATCAAAAGTTATGGGTCATAATAGAAATGCGCCGTAAAAAGTTAACATTGGGCCCAAAAACTCGTTGACCCATACCTGTGACCTTTAATTTGCCTTCTGATACCCTGATACCTTGGATTTTCATCAGGAGCGTCCATCCTGCAGGCAGCTCCCCTGACTGCTCTCCTTTGTTTCACCTAATTTGTTGAGTCTCATGTGTTTGCTGTGCGAAAACTGTATGTTTTTGTAATCATCTCAGGGTTCTATTGGACTTGCAGGAGTGACATTTCAACTCAATTTTGAGAGGATTCAGCCTGCACCTTGTCATACTGCTTCATGTGTACACTGGTCAAGTGCAGCCATGTTACAGCTCCTCTGTGCAACACAGTGGCATTGATATTCACTCAAGCCTGACTATGTACAATGTGAAGGACTAGGAGAACCCTTGGTAACAATGGAGGCCACTAAGTATTATTCTATTGTGCTCCTGGTGGGGATGAGTTTGTTGAATAGCTCCAATTTCAATGGACAGCAAGCTGTGTTATCTGGGTACAAGCCTGTTTGTACTGCATATGTTTGTACTGCATGTGGACTGGACTCTCAATTTTCCAGACCTTTTCGGAGATTTTGTGGCAACCGAATCTGCTATTACCCCAACTCTGATGCGTCTCACCATATTTTGCTTCTAAAGGATGGCGACATTAGTCCCAATCCTGGTCATGAAGTCAGATCTGAACACCCGCAACCTGACAGAGAAAGCAAATTATCCTATACACATGAGCAATTGTTTGATGTCAACCTTCATGACACTTGCCATCAGAGGCTGTCTCCTATTTCATGGAAGAAGCTCACCTCCTTGGGGATCTCCCACCGCAAGTCGACACGATGTGGTAGAAGAGCAGGGGTGGGAAGGACGAACCAACTATCTCTTACTACACTTGGAGATCTAGCCCCTCCACGTATGGATGGAAAAAAGAAGCATCATCCAGAAAAAAGCACATTAAGCAACCGGGTTAATATGTTGAGAGTGTCAAAATGGAGAGATAAAATACAAATTAACCATCAAAAAGTGCCAAATAACACCCAAGCTCAAATCGGTCCGTGGAACGCCCGTTCTATCAGTAACAAGTCAACGTGTGTATCAGTGATTTGATACAGGAATGCAATCTTGATGTTCTAGTTATTACGGAGTCTTGGCTTACTGGTGATCACAGGGATGACCACGTTTAGCCGATCTTAAGCTTACACTTCCAAATTGTAGCATCTCACATTGTCCTCGCAAGGGTTCCAAAGGAGGAGGAATCTGTGTCATCCACCGTTCTTCTGCTTGCATCTCTTTGAATGATGCAAAGACCTTCTCATCGTTTCAGCTTATGGACTCATCAGATTCTCACCCTCATCTGTTCTGAGGGTTTATGCCATCTACAGGCCACCACCATCTTCTCAAAATAAACTGACCTATAGCATGTTTGCTTCTGAATTCTTCAATCTTCTGGAGTCAGCGGCCATTGCTGAAACATGCCCAGTCATAATCGGTGACTTTAACATCCATGTTGATAATAGCTGTGACAGTCATGCAAAATCTTTCTTAAACTCGTTTGAATCGCTCGGGTTTCAACAACATGTGAAGGAAGCTACTCATCGAGCGGGTCACACCTTGGATTTGATAATTTCTAGGAAAATTGATGATACAGTTTCCTGTCTCAGCCTTATTTCTGGCTTACCATCTGATTATTCTCTGATCATCACAACCATAAACAGTACGGGTTCGAAAAATCCTAGGAAGCGCATCACCTTTAGGAAGCTGCGAAGCATTGACATCAGCTCCTTTCGGCAGGACATCAGCACTTCTTTAATTGGGTCTTCACTTTCATTTCAGCTTTCCACGGCTGTCGACGTGTATAATGAGACCTTGATTCAACTACTTGACAAGCATGCTCCCGCTGAAAGCAAGGTCATCACCATTAAGCCGCATGCACCATGGTATAATGAAGAGGTTAGGAAGGCTAAGAGGTGCAAGCGGCGGGCAGAGCGTCGAATGGTTAAATCTGGACTTTGCATCCATAAACAATTGTACAGTACAAGAAGGAATGTGAAGCTTACTACAACATACTGTTCGAAGCCAAATCAAAGTACCTTGATGAACTTCTGCCTCTTATGACACAAATCATCAACCTCTCTCTTTACTCAGGAGTGGTACCTGACCAGTTCAAGACAGCGCATGTGGTACCTTTACTAAAGAAACCTGGTCTTGAAGGGAATGATTTAAAGAACTACAGGCCTATCGCTAACTTACCATTTCTTAGCGAGGTCCTTGAGAAACTTGTTGCAGCTCAACTCAGGACGTATCTGGATGAAAACGGCTCGTTTCCACCTCATCAATTGGCTTATCGTCATTTTCATTCTACTGAAACCGCTCTAGTAAGAGTCCTAAATGATCTTCTGCTTGCGCTGGACAAGGGTCAGGAAGCTGTCCTCATTACTTTAGACTACTCCGCTGCGTTTGATACGCTAGATCATCACAGTCTCCTTCATCGTCTTGAGTCTGATTATGGTATCAAAGGAACTGTTCTCCATTGGATAGAATCTTATCTGGAGGGACGCAATCAGGAAATTCTTGTTAATGGCACTCGCTCCAGACCCTTTTCCCTTCCTTATGGGGTCCCTCAAGGATCAGTTGTCGGACCCCTGATGTATATCCTGTACACCGGTCCTTTGGGAAGACTTATCAACTCTCATCTTGGAATGTAACATGAAATCTACGCTGATGACACTCAAATATACCTCATCATGAGCTCATCAGATAATGATAGGGCGATGCTCAGACTCTCCGCCTGTATCAATGATGTCAAGAGATGGTAATTTGAGCATAAACTGAAGCTTAATGAGCTCAAAACTGAAATGTTTCATCTGTTATCCAAGTTCCGTAATGCAGACCGCCTGCCATCTCTTAACTTTGAATCTGGCAGCATTTCTTCGTCAGAGAGTATTCGAGACCTCGGGGTCATTCTTGACAAGAACCTGACTCTCAATCATCAAATTAAAAGTATCTGTCGATCTGCCTCATGGGATGTCTGTAAAATCGGAAAGATTAGGCGATATCTCGATAAGTCATTCACAGAACGATTAGTCATCTGATGCCTCCATCTCATCACAGTTGGATTACTGCAATGGTCTCCTTGCTGGTCTCCCGTACTCCCACATTGCACCCCTTCAACGAATACGTGTACAAAACACAGCAGCAAGACTTGTCACTCGAACTAAAAAGTCAGATCATATCAACCCAATCTTACAGTCCCTTCACTGGCTACAGATCCAAGACAGAATCATCTTCAAAGTTCTCCTTCTCATCTTCAAAATCAACCACAACGTTGCACCATCCTACCTTCAAGATCTTGTTTCTCTCCGCTCTGCATCCACATCCTCCACAACCAAACGTCTTCGTTCCGCCACCACTGCCAATCTTCAGTTATCCTCCGGACCTCGTACCAACACACGTTATGGTGATCGTGCCTTTTCTTCTCTTGCCCCTAAACTATGGAGCAATCTCCCCATCAGCATCCGACAAGCCAATACACTAGATTCATTTAAGTCAAACCTCAAAACTTATCTCTTTAGGCTGTGTTATCTGTGTCAGGAGTAGTAGCATTTGCAATTGTTGTTTTATATGTGATTGTTTACTGTACTTATATGTGGATTTCCTTATTGTTTTCTTCTTCACTTGTTGTCTACTATCTATTTTCCCCAGCGCTTAGAAATATATTAAGCGCTTTGTAAATGTTATATATTATTATCATTATTCAACTCTCCAAGGGACATCTACCATCCAAGTTTAATCTTAAACAGACCTATGAATCAAGAGTTATGAGGCATAATAGAAATACGCAGTAAAAACTTAACATTTGGAACAGAAAGTTCGTTCGCACAAACATCAAAACACAAACACAAACAGACACACGTACGCACACAGGCACGAGTATACACACAGATAAACAAACCACTACCACTATACAACCACCACACATGCACACACTTTCCATATATTGTATCATCATACTCCCAACACACACACACACACACACACACACACACACACACTGATATGCGCAAACGCATACACAAGTCACATAATACGCACCTATACAAATCATACACGACACATACCATGCAGCCCCCCCCCCCCACACACACATACACACATACGCATAACTTACCAGTCATACCTATCCCCACCCAATCATAACACCGGAGCAACCACCCCAACCACATTTTTAGCGCATGGCCAACGACAATTGTGCAGCTACGTTTCACTTTGTCAGCACAAATTGTCGCCATCGAGGTCAAAAATTGGGAACCGTACTAGCAGCACAAATTATGCAGGGGCGACAATTTGTGCCGTCAACGCCTGCACAAATTGTCGCCCCGAGCCGTGCGACAATTCGTGCCGTATCAAGCGTTTTTTCTAAAGTCAAACAGGGCCGGACGTCAAAGTAATTATGATTACGAACGTGTAAATTATATCATTGTCGGGTGAGAATGAGAAGGGTGTTAAATTGCCACTTCAAGACAAGTTAACGCCCTTCTCATTCTCAGCCGACGTACGCATATATGCTATATTTATGTGTGCGCTTGTATGTATCGACCGCGTCCTGTAAGCATATACCATGTGATCCAGTTTCTGTTTTTCCCGTTCATTTCTGTTTCCTTTTCAAACCAGACAAATTCCTCTACGTAGGATCCGCAATCGCCATTGCCATTCTTCTCATCTTGATGATCATCATTACTGCGAAGTGGTTTCAGATTCGTCGGTAAGAGAGAGAGAGAGAGGGGGGGGGGGGTGGGCAAGAGAGGCAGAAGGAGATTTCGCAAAGGCGGAGCCGAAAGAAAATGACACTATAATTTCAATTTCAATTTCAATTCATTTTCATACCTTCTCAATGAAAAATACATCAAACAGATATGACAGAGTACAGTGACATTAAAATAGCAAGTTGAAAGTAGTATTGACATTATAGTTACACAACCACACACACACACACACACACACACACATATATATATGAGATTAAAACCTAAAATGGCATTAAAACGCTTTATCCTGGCGAGGAAATTAAGCGCATGTTTTAGAGACAAGACACCAAACAGGTTAGTTTATATATATATATATATATATATATATATATATATATATATACATGTATTTCTTTTAATCTAGCTACATTTTTATTCACGTATGAATAATGTACACGCTCTGTGGACTCAATCCCCTACACTCAAATAAACGTACACACATGCACACATGCACACACAAAGACACACATACACACACACACATACACACACACACACACACACACACAATTAAAAAAAAAAACATTCCGCTAACCCCTAACATCAATTTTTTTTTTCGTACCGGAAAATTTTCTTTCAGAAGAAGAGTAAAAGAAATGCTATTATTTTTCAATATGCTACTATTTTTTCTCCCCCCACCCTCACGTCTACCTACATGTTGTATTAAGTTCATAAAGATACAGACTTATATCTTTCAAGGTTTCAATCTTTACGTCTTAGTGTAAAAAAAAACCCTGCAACCCAAACAAATATTCCGCAATAGAAGATGCAACCTGCATCATTCATCGATTTTGTAGAACCTGTTTCTTGTGTGTTATGTGATATCACGATGCCAAAATGTACTCTTAGTTCCATCAGGTTTGTTTATGAAATATTCGTAGGAACCAAGAGGATTTGAAATGGAATAATATAAAAGAGGACGCAATGAAAATTTAATGAAAAAGAGTCGAGGTTGGGTTTTCGTCGTGGTATATTAGTCGCTATAAGGTTGGTTCAGGGATGCACATTCGCTATTCAGAAGATTTTAAATGCATGAGGCTCTCAAAATCCAATTGCCATGTATAATTATATATATATATATATATATATATATATATATATATATACATATATATATATATATATATATACATATATACATATATACATATATATAATACATTATGCATGTATGTGTATGTGGTATTCATTATACCAGGTGAATTATCCATTTAGATAATTGCGGGTATACATCGAAAATTACAAACCACAATTTTAAAAACGTACAATACAAGTCACATCCGTGAGATTAATGCGCCAGTATCAACAATAGTATTTAACATTAACGACCATTATCACATTTATATCAATTCTACACACACACACACACACACACAAACACACACATATATATATATATATATATATATATATATATATATATCGGACATTATTTTGTGGAACCTTCCTACTCCGGACGAACCAATAATTGGTCGATGTTCTGCACTTTTTTTTCTGATTTCGTTCCATACAAAATCAAACATTTCATTAACGTTCCTAATGAGAAAATATCCGTGCTCCTAAAAACTGTAGTGGGCTTCAGTGTAATCTAATTCCATAATACATTTACCAATATAAAATATATACGTGTAATTATATGTATATACAGTATGTACATTGCATGAAATATAAATACATATGTTTTATACACTCAGCAAAAAAAGAAAGTAAACACTTTTTCAATTTTATATTTCTCATAGAATATTTGGCTGCAAGTTAATGTATTATATACCATAGGCTATCTAATTGGCTATCAGCCTGGTAAGTCAATAAAATGGAAAACTTTACGCATGAGTGAACACCTTTGTTTTTCTCTTCCAAGGCACAAAAGCAAAAATTGCAAAAATGAACGAGTTGTTATCCATGCGCAAGTGCTCCTCCATATAACAATAAGAACAAAAGACAAATTTAACACAATAAGATACATGAATTGAGTTCCAAAATGAACCTTTGATCTTTATAATATATTTGAAGCCCAAAATATCAGTAAAGGCAAAAAATAAGGGAGAAAATGAAGAATCTTGGGTCAAGCCCAAATTCAGTTAATGAAATAAAAGAGGAAGCAATATTGATAAAAATGGTAGAAATTTCAATTTGTTTTCAAATAAGGAGAATTGTAAATAATGTTTGGTTCTTAAATTTGAATCCTTGACTTACTAAATAAAAAGAGGGAAATAAAGAAATTCTGTTTACTTAATCATCTTTATGTCATTACTCCCTATGTCGTTTGAAGTTTAAGCTGACAGAAAATTCCTATTTCCCCCCTTTAGTTTCCATTTTGTTTTTGTTTGAGGTTTAAAGAAATAAAGAGAACAAAAACTTGTTTGTGCTATTTCATTAATGTCTCTCATTGTGTTAAACTGACTTTAAGTCGTCATTGTTATCTTGAAGGGCATTGCCAAATGAAAGACAGCTTGTCATATGTTGCAATTTTTACTTTTGTGTCTTGGCAGGCAAAAATGAATGTGTTCACTCATGCGTAAAGATTCCTTTTGTATGAACCTACTAACTTGATAGCCAATCAAATAACCTTTAATATGGTATATAATAAATTGATTTTCATCAAAATTTTCTATGAAAAATATGATCTCGAAAAAGTGTTTACTTTCTTTTTTTTGCTGAGTGTATATTATATATATATATATATATATATATATAAACATTACTTATCTTATATAGTTTATTTTGTACACTGTAAAAACATCGGTGTTAGATTTAACACCACGGGTGTTAAATCTAACACCGATCAAACTTCAATAAAGGACCACACCCACAGGTGTGAAAATGCACTGTGATGGTGTTGAAAAGTGTTCACCTGACACTTCGTGGTGTTAATTTGACACCGTACCTGGTGTTTTTGACACTGTACTGGTGTTAATTCAAAAATGACACCACATGGTGTTGATTTGATATTTGTTGGTGTTAATATCAATGGTTTAACACCCGTCCAGCTTCAATAAGAGACCACACCAGCTGGTGTTACTTTGGTGTAAATTTATTTTCACATTTTTTAAAAAATCTAGTATTTTAATGTAAAATTCTTCATTGTTTTGTTTAAACTAAAAATCAACAAAAAGTGCAATTACTAAGAAACTCTTCAAAAAACAGTTTAAAATTTGGAAATGATACCCGGAGGTGTTAATTTAACACCATAAATGAGCACCGAAAATTTAACACCAGCTCGGTGTTCACTATTTAACACCGGACTTTTTGCAGTGTAAGTTCATGTGCATGTGTGTATTTCTTTCAGGAATCAAAGCAGTCATGCCGATCCCTCCCAGAAGTCGTCCACCAATGATGAAATCGGTGAAGACAGGACACCCTCAAACTACATGGATCTTGATCCAACCACGCGTGGAAATTCCGACTACGCGTCACTAGATGACACAGCGCAAAACCATCCCGCGGAAACTAGTCACACACAAACCAACGACGTCATCCACGAAACCGTCCTGGATCACAACTACGCGACGAGAATCACAGTGACACCTGATGATAGAGAGTATGCAGCATATGAAGATCTTGTCGACAGCCAAGACCATGAACAGTCGCTTGAGGATAGACAAATCATCCTCAATCACAACTACGAGACGAGGATCGTAGTGACTCTTAATAAAGAAGGACGGAGTGCAGACAATAATGCTCATGTCGACAGCCAGGTCAATGAGCAATCACTTGAAGAAAGACAATCCTTCATCGATCACAACTACGAGGCGATGTCCACAGTGACGCCTGATGAAATAGTGTATGCAAGATATAATGTTCCTGTCGACAGCCAGGTTAATGAGCATTTGCTAGAGAAAGGAGCAATTGACATTCCTGATTACATCGACATCGTTGAATAGATTGACGGAGATAATTGTTATGCCATGCTTTATAGAGTATTTTAGCAGAAATAACACTTCTCTTCAACATCACAACATCAGTAACAAACAATGACGGATTTCTGTTTGACAGTAGAAATGTTTGACAGTAGAAACATCACCTAAAAACAAGAACTGAGTGATGGTTCATGGTACATGGTGTGCACATGTAAATGTACACTCAATGTAAATGTATATCATATGCATGTATATATTTTCTTTGTACAATGTACAGTGAGTATAAAAAAGTAATTAAACTTTGGAGGGCTACTATTTCGTAACTGTCAACTTTGGAGCGTTTAATGTTGGTTGTAAAAGAAATGAGAGCTTTTCTTCTTTTTAATCAATACCTAATTGTGTTGCCAATAATGTCATGCAGGACTGAGCACATTAACTTTGAAGACGACAATAACAAGTTGCACTATTTCCAAATTTAACTGTAGCCATAAAGGAACAGTGCACGGAAAGGGATGAGATCTGTCAGTTGCGCAAGCTGGCCTGTTTATTTGACCACTTTCATTGACAGATCTCATACATTTCAGCAAGACTTCAATGTCCATTCTTGGTAGCAGTCAAACTTGGAAAAAGTGCAGTTTGTCATTGTTGTCTTTAAAGTTAGTGTGTGCTCAGTCATGAATGATATTGTTTTAACGACTAGGCACCGATGAAAAAAAAAGTTTTCCTTTCCTCATAAGTAAGATTTCCACACTTCGTAGTTGAAAATCATAAAATGGCCCCCTCTACAGTTACATTTCCTTTTATTTTTAATACACACTGTATAAAGCTATCCAAATTCACTGTCCAAATCTTACTGTTAATTTGTATGTTCTGCATATCAATTTTTGAATGAAAACGATCCAAATTTAAACCCAAATTTGCTAAAAGGAAAACCAAAAGAACGCATGTTTAACTCGAGCTTCTAAATTGTAAAGATACTATCATCTCAGGGGGAAAAAGGCAAACCTGCATTCCCTCTGTGTCCATTCTTTTTTAGCACACCCAAAATGCATACCATCCCAGTACAGCTTCCCACGAAAAGCTGCAACAGGGATAACTCCCTCAATGTTCAAGATCTGTTTGCATCGTCCCCTGAATATTGTACAGTCGTTTTAACAGTAATAATAAATCACAATAATATAAGCACTCGAAAATATATCATTTGGGAATGATGGCCCTATCAGAAAATCCCCCTTTATGAGACCTCATTTTCATACTATCAGGGTTCGTTTACGTGTGTGTGTGTGTTTCAAAAGTCAGAGGGGGATAAGTGACTGACGTTTTTCAGAGGTCTTGTGCAGGCTTGCTACATCCATGTATGTACACCCTATTGCATTGCACGATCAATACTGTGAACATGATTTGATTTACTCTTGTGATTTGTTATATTTTGCGTAGTTTTCCAGTGATTACACACCTTATAGATAAGGCACAGGATTACGTTACGTCGTATTCTTCCAAATGTCATGTCAAGGTTTTAATGTTGCTCAGAAGAGTTCAAAAGTTGTCATTGTTTTGGAAACCTGTTTTTGCATGTATAGGCCTCCGTATACTCACACTTTCATAAAATAACCAGCAGATGCATATTGTTTCAAATCTCATAGCAAACATATTTAAAGTGCATTTTCAATGAAGTATTACATTGTGTGTAAATAAGCTGATAGTGTCTATCAGTTCAAATGATGGTATGAATGTATCTTTCAATATGGATGAACAAAGAACTTCTGCATATTGGCAAAACATGAAAAATTTCCAGGAAAATTGTTTTGCCTGTGGTATAATGTTGTACGTGTGAGAGTTAAATTGTACACAGAATTATTTTCACAATACTCCGTAAAATCACTCCATTAAATGTTTTGTCCATACCTGACTCTTTTCTTAGGCATGCCTGACCGGGACCCGATGTGCGATCGCAATGCTTGGCAATGAAATCGCTTAGAGTTGTACACATTGTCCAAAAGTCCTGTCAAAGTACAGAAAGGGATAACATTAGGAAAAATGAAGGGAAAATCGTTAGGGTTGAATAGATATGATTATAGCTCTTAATAACTAGAAAGCAAAACATCTTGAAACTTCTAAAACAAACAAGTCACTTGAAAGTTCTATATAGAAACGAATACAAAAGAAAATGAAATAATACTCCTCTATATTTGTCAGACTAACGAAACCAAGTTCATAATACTTACCAACCCATGGATGTGGATAGCTTTCATTCTGACATGAATGATGGGTCTTTCTTCCGCCTTGCATGGGAATTGTCGATCCATTTTAGCATGTTACATTGATGATAATATCCACTGCAGCCTTATAGGTAAAGATGTAGTAAGAACGATAGCATTAAAATGCAAGTTGTAGACCATCACGTCAGAGCTTTGGTAATGTGAAATCAGTTCCACAAATCTTAGTTAAACTAACTTGACATTAGTTTTGATTATCTGGTAAACAAACGAATGTGGATAATGCTACATAGGATATTCTTGTCACTAGTCATTAACTGTGGTATAACTCGGAGAATCATATTTTATGGGAGCTTCACATCTTTACCTTGAGTAAGGTGATTATATGTGACGTGATAAAGGTAGGTCACCCCATAGGCACACAACATGGATCGTGACTTGTCATTAAACAGCAAGAAAAGAGAAAATCATGCAGGGAGTGCTTTGGTCATTTCTTGAAAGATGTAACTAATACTATTGTAAAAAAAAAAAAACAAACAAACAAAGAAAGAAGAAACAAACAAACAAACAGTGAGATCAGTTCTGAGATCATTAAAAGGTAGAAAGTGACGTTTCATGTCATATTATAGCAATTATTGTTTTTATGCAGCTCCATGATGTACAGTACAACATAAGACGTATAGAAATAGTAAACACATCTCATCCCTGTAGGAAGAATGAATATTTCTCCTCAACTTTAGCGCCATTATGAAAAAAAAAAAACACACACAGGAATCACCCTTTAAGTATTGGTTTCTAGAAGGCAAAAATGTTGACTTCGTCTTTCTAGGTTCTCTGAAGGAGTCATACTGGTACTTCTTTTATCGCAAACATGATATGAACTAGAAACAGAGACCAACGTTTCTTCTCCTTTCTTTGGGCTTTCTTTTTCTTGTCTCTGTCTCACACTACGCAAAACAGGCCCCCAGACCGACACTACGCTAAAAAGGCTCATGAGACCGACACTACACAAACAGAGCCCACGAGACCGACACTAGGCAAAATCGGCTCACCAGACCGACACTAATGACAAAGATTAAAAGGGCATTCGAGACGATGTTCATAATTTCACATTATGTACAGTGTAGTACATAAATCGACAGCTTCATGTATAGATTTGTGGAATTTATTGTGGTCCTTACTGAGCAGAAACACCAATACTCTGAAAATCTTAAAGAAAGTACACTGAACAATGCTGATGACGTAAGAGCCTCACATAATTATTTCAGAAATGTAGCAGTGTGATTCCTGTACAATACCGCTGGCTTAACAAGTTAACCCGTGGAGAATCTATGTATGCCTTCTTCTTTTGTTCTACTTCCTTGAACCCCAATTAATGCATTCTTACGGTGAGGCTGCTAAGACATCATCCTTGTTCATTGCAATTTGATATAAATTTTGAAAAAAAAAAATCTCATCCCAATCACTTTAAATTCTGAAACTCTGTACTCAGTATAACTTATTTATAGTTGTTCAAATGTATAAGTGTAAAAATCATCCGGAGGTTTCCTTTAAGGCCCAAGAGACCGACACAGTGCCATATGTACTGCACTGGACCAATAGGATGAACAGCGCCATCTATTTTATGTCAACTACAAGTACCGTATAGGCCCTCTGTTCCGGGTGTTGTATTAATGACAAAAGGGGAAAATAACAGACGGCCGGGTGAGACCCACCTTTTCTTAAGCCCACTTTGTTTTGCTTTGTTTTAGTTATCTCAACCATATCAAAACCGATTTTCTTCAAATAACCTCTCAATTCCTCTTAGAATTGTATACTCCTTAATATTTCATATAATTGGTTTCTAATTACCTCATAAAGAGTTAAAACATGAATTCCCATCTCAAACTAAAACTATGCCACCCCCTTAACCACTCATCTCTCATAAGTTCAATTCCCTTTAAATATAGATTTGCATGTGTTTTATTTACTCAATGATTCGTTGACTATACAGCTATGAATACTTCCTTATGACTCCCCAAACTGAAAATGAAAACGCTGGCAATATGTTATTGTGCTATTTGCATAACAACTCATGATTTGAATATTTTGCCAATAATTGCCACGCAATGAATGGATTGTATGAATGCAATTGTAGGATGATAAGAGTTAACTGTTCTATGCGGCCCTACCTTAATTCTCATTATGCGATTAAGGCAACTTTAATTTGTTACTTCTGTAGAGAATTTCAGAGAAGTATTAGCCTACAAGAATTGGAAAAAAAAAATAATTATGTTTTGGCAGCCATTTTCATTCTGGAAATTTGGTGGGCTTTAACACTACTTTGAATTTTGCTTACAAACCGTTTTTATTTTTATCAGCTCAGTATACTCGAATTATTGCAAAAGAAAAGTGTGGCATTCAACTTTTACTCTACAATACCTCTAGCAGTCACATTTTTTTTTCGAAGATCCCACTAGGCTATGATAACCATGGCTATATGCAGATTTGTATTTCTTCTTTCTTTAAGGTTGGAGTAGGAATGCCTAAAAATATCGAGGATGTTTTTGCATTTTAGAAGTGAAGTTGAAAGCTCTGGTGCACAGCTTTAGTGATTTGTATTTGTTTCTTTCTTTCTTTCTTTTCCAGAAACACTCACACACGCATACACAGACAAAGTTATTGAAAATTCCAAGGGGTGAGGGAGGGCAATTGGGAGAAGCAGAAAGGGAGGAGCAAAGACGAGTAATATCAATTCAAGTCCCACAATATTTACTGGCAAATATCAACCGAGCCTGCACATTCTCACACACACACAAAATACTACTCAGGCAATATTATATATGATTTTATCGAGATGTTGCTTGCATGAAAGTGAAAGGTAGTGGCGCTGAACATAAGGAACCATAGCAATCCATTTTGAAACTTTGTTGCCCGATTTTTATTGTTACTAATTAATCAATTCATTTATTTATTCTTATTCATTTTTCTCTGAAGTTCGGTGGGGCGACACCAATTTATATATGTGTGTGGGTGCGTGTGTGTGTGTGTGTGTGTGTGTGTGTGTGTGTTGAGTGTTTTATCAAAACTTGCAAATCACGTTAAGAGGGTTTTATAAGAACAACACCATAAAATTCTAACCGTTTTAAAGACCCATCAAGTTGAGTTAGCCAAGAGAAGAATGTTTATCAGAATCCTTTATGTTTCACAAACGCAGGAAAATATCCATGTACATAGGTCAATAGACTGCACAGAAATGATGAACACACATTGGTCTCAGTGAGGGCATGAGGGTAGGCCTATGAGTCTACATGAAAAAGAACGTGTTTCAGGAGACAAGGTGTTTTAATACGCACACACAAACACAATTTAGTCTTAAGCATACGTAACATGCAAAACTCATTTTCAGATTTGCATATAAATACGCACACAGAGCTACACACAAAGAAAACAGACTGAGAGAGAGAGAAAGAGAAAGAGAGAGAGAGAAACAGAGGGAGAGAGAGGGAGAGAGAGAGAGAAAATGACATTATCTACAGAGAGGAGAGAAATAAAAATCCTTACATGATCAACACTGAAGATACACATGTAATATTATTATTATGAGCCATGCATCATATCACAAAGGCAACAAATGGGTGCCAGGTACTATTATTCATTAAATGCAAGGCATAGAAGATTTACCGCTTAAATTGATAGGTCTGACGTGAATTTGAATTTTGATCGAGAAGGACTATGGGAAGACAGAGGAAATCTGGTGCAGGGATGAGATATGGGTCATATTACTGACATGATGTCCGTGACAGTGACGATTCCATTGCTGAATATACTACATACAGCATTTGTGATCCATTTATTTGCTGTCGTCTACCTTTTTTTTTCATTATTTCATTGACCTTTCGGCATTGAATCATACACAAAGTGTCAAAAAAGAAATCTCCGCATAATGCAGTAAGCAAAGGAGAACGAGGGGTTTTCTTAAAGTCAGTGGACTTTCTTTTCACTTTGTATTACACGAAATTATAGTTCTTTTAGAATAATACAAAAACATGTTTCTTAAGTGTTTGTTCAACTTCTTCTTTCTGCTAGAAAGGAAAATGCATCTGTCTTTTTACCATGTTTAGTTATTTGCTCAGACGTGATTAGAACTTTAGTTTTACATAGGAACGGAGACGACATCAACGGACCTTCTTATTGATTATATACATGTGAGACACGAAATAACATTTCTTTTATTTATGCAGGCACAAAAAGAAAAAAAAATCTATCCATTTCTTTACACAAAGTATATAGTTAACATTTTGTTAAGGTATGATTATGAATTTAATTTTGAATAGGAATAGGGCTAAGGTGTAAATAAGGAGATGTGGAATTATATGTCATCGCACTTGTCTTTCCAGCGTTAAGAGCACTCTATAATTACTACTATATAATATTGTATTATATGCCGATATACATTTCAATGAGGTCGCAAATCACGTGATAAGAACTATTAAGCCGATTACGGAGAGTGAATATAATATCGCTTTATGATACAGAGAGAGAAAAACAACAGAATGAAAATAAGAAGGAAGGAAACAAGATTGCGCAACGGTAAACGAGAACTTTTGATTGGATACCGAGCAGAGCTGGATGACTGATGTGCGATCAACTGCTTCGGCAGCAGACACCGAGGAAGTGCACATCATTCGGGTATTTTTATCGGCTGGAATTGAGACCTTTTGTGATGTCATCTGTCCTTTAGTAGAATGGCTTGCCTGTATGCCTGGATTCTGGTTTTCGTCGGGTCTTTTCATCCAAGTGTTGAGTTCCAAAGTAGGGCTGTTATCATTATTTGAAACTAATGAATATCACGATATTCTACGTCAATGTAACTCTCCGAATAATAATAATTACTGACTATAGAACCAATAATCGGTAACTGAGTAGTACTTTGACCAATAATGTCAAGGTACGAGAAAATGGGATATATTATAAAGGTATATCTATATAAAATTCTGTGAATTTGATAGGTGTTGTCACAATTTTTTTCTCCAATTACACAAAAGAGTATAATATGTTGTTCATTTTCATCTGTGATATCACCATAAGCTATTATGCCCCTATTGAGAATGCACCTCCAAGCTCGGGCTAATTAAGAAAGACAGTGAGATAACGTTTACAACGTTCGTTCACATAGTAGCTTCAAATGACATCTTTACGTAAGTTTAGCATTTTTTTTGGTGCTGTGTGAGGACATAATACTTTTTGCGACCTTCATTCGGAAGGTGATTATAATGCGCTTACTTTGTTTTGATTTATTTTACTCTGTTTTAGAATCGATCAACGTGACTGAAATTTTAATACTACAAATAAGAAATGACTCAGAACTATCAACGTGGGACATAACTACCGACGAAACGTTGAGAATCCAAGTTTCTTTCAACGCATTTTTGCTACGTGATGGGCGTGACTTTCTTGGTATAGAAGATATCTGTGTGAATTACCAAGGTGACACAACGAAATCTACGAAACTGGCTAATTTTAGTGGAAGCACGGTTCCTGGACCTGTTGCTTCTTTAGGTAATACTGTGAGGATAAGATATCGGCCGTTTTCTAGAACATGGCATAGGAACGTAGAAATTAATGTGACAGCGGTACAAACACAAGGTGAGTTGAGTGGTCATCATCCTTCACTTCAGCTAATGTCACGTTTTGTCTCTTCGTTATTGTAACAAATTGATATTCAGACATCTAATGCTTACGGAAAACATGTTCAACGTGAAGATTAAAATAATAGTTTCCCCTTTTGATCAAATTTCGATGAAACATCGATATTATCAATTGTATGACTTGGCTGCATGCTTTAGGCATGTTCAAATCAAATTGAACATTTCGCAGAATTGCCATTAACTTCAACCTATTCTTCTTTTCACTGGCTGTACCACCAGGTTCATAATATTAATGAGCATGACATTCAACTTTCATGTGTAGCAAACAATGCAAAATATATCATTAGATTATTAAAAAACAACAACATACAAATTGAAATAACGATTTTAGTTTAAGTTGTAAAAAGTCCATAATTATGGCCTTATACCAGTCGCGAGTCTACCTAGTAATAACAAAATAGAGTTCAGATTTTTTTTTTTTGATACCAAAAGAGAGTCTTCGAATAATTACTATATTCAATCGTGACAATTTAGAACCCTTGCACACAAAAAAAAAATAATTGTCCATATAACCATAGTATATTCGATTTTTTTTATGTGACAGAGAACATATGGCTGGGAAAAGACAACTCATTCAACATGACGTCACCAAATTATCCTTCTGACTACCCAAATAACTTTTACTTTCTTTGGAAATTCCAAGCTCCAGAGGAATGTGTTATTTCCGTCGATTTCAAATCGTTTTTAGTTGAAAACGGGCGCGATTTTCTCTACTTCTTCCAAGAGAACGAGAAAAATGAAAGCACCACTTGCACAGAATTACTAGAAGTTAAGAATATGACTGGTGAGAAGACAGGTGTTGTACTGCGGAACCTGAACTTTGAATCTTCGACGCCATCACTCACAGCCATTTTTACTAGTGACCAAAATAAGAACAGGCCGGGTTTCTGGATCCAGCTTCGAGCTGTTGAAGGTAGATATTTCCTTTGTTACAACAGTTTCATATGCTATTACTTAGGTCATGATAGTATAACGATGAAGCAGTGGTAACAAAATAATCGAAGCCACTGCATTAAACAGTCTATGAGTAGCAAAGATTATGATGGCAATATCAGATGATATGATATGATAATATGATCGTTTCCATCATAAATTCAATCTACACGTGCAGGATCACAATCTGTTTATGTATAATGCCTCTTTTATAAATGACAGCACGCCCATATAAATATCTTGAAAGGCACACGTGAATTGTATTCCAGTATATGTGTATGTTTGTTTGTTCTCTAAATTCAAATTCTACAACTGCAATAATCATTTAGATACAACAGAGAGAGAGAGAATCAAGTGTAGAAGTAGACTGGGCGGTGATAAGCTGATACACAGTTATACCGTGACTATGTTTTGTATAAACTACTGATAGCTGCAAGTATTTCTGGGATTTAAAATAATACAATAGCGGCAAATATGCAAATGGCGACGAATGTACGCCAGATATACTAATGTATGTAGCTCTATAACACGTTTTAAAACACTGCATTAACATAAAGAAAAAATATCTTTGGTTTGATATACATTTCTATATACGTGTAGATGAAACACAAAATCCAAATACAGTTTCGCTAAAGCGCACTCCAAACAGAAATTGAATGACTTGTGCATTTTTCATTTCAAAGTCAAACAAACTCTCGGGTGATAAGTAATCATTTTGACTGCACATAAACAGTGTATGACATGACATTTTGTTGTAGGACGTGATATAGATGTTTCTTCCATTCTTTATATTTGATTTGATTTATTTCTGCTTAATTCCGATAATAATGATTATGTACATGTCATTCATGACAAACAGTATATCGACACATAGTTTATAGTACAATCATACAAGACATTTAAATACAAACAGCTTATGGAACTTAAACAGAAGGGTCTTCAAAATAAGCCGAAGCTTGACGGTTTGGAGACTATTATGCTTACCTACTCTGGATAGAATAGGGAATAGAGAAAGAGAAAAATAGGGAAGGGTAGGGGGAAAAGGGAGAGTTACAGAGTGTATGTGTACCACTCCAACTAATTTACAATATAGTAATAATGATAAATACAATATGATAATGATATTAAAGTTAAGACGTTCAATTGCCTTTGCCGGAGTAATGACCGAATATGCACTATGAAAATAATAATGTGTGAATACAAAGTATCCTATGCATATTGTTATCTGATATGGAATGAAATATATCGTGCTTATTTTATGTACGCAGTAATGGTAAGGCACATCGTACACATACATATACATGCTCATACAATATACATGATTTACCCATCCTGTACGTCTTATATATTCATATTCATAATATGGATAGATAAATAAATCGATATATGTATGCACACATACATGCATCATGTACCACGTACATATTATTAATACATTTGATTATAATACAATAAAGGAATCAGAATGTTATCCTGGGGAATACTGCTTAAGGAGGTGAAGTTTTACAGCCTTCTTAAATTCGTCTGATAATTATATTATAATTCTTATATTCGTCTTAATATCTAGAATTAAGAACAAGACAATAAGAAATAATCTTTGTTAATCGATTTCTTTCTCCTCCAATGCCGGAAACCTTGAGTGAACCACAAATGTGAGAATATAATCCCCAGTTATTATGAGAGTTTGATAAAATTCACGAACATCAAATGTCTGATTCAATTATCATATATTTTCAGCTTCTCGTAGTGTGGTGTGTGTGAATTTCTTCATTATGGTATGACCAGTTAACCATAAAAGTATTGAGAAGCCTAGGACACTACATGAAGAGATTTAACGCAGTCAGCGTTGAATTCAAATTATTTTGCACTAATTATTCAGACGAATAAAAGAGTTTTACATTTCAAGACATTCTTAGACACTAAAACTCGGACAGGAGATATCACCCTCTCGCTCTTTGGACAAGTGTCGGTTTTTTTTTTTTTTTTTGACAGCTTTCATGTCTGCGCCTTTTTCTGGTAAACTGACATTTTGGTACATGGATTATCTTCTATATATTCGTTTATAACTCACAGAGAATAGTCGAACATGTTTTGTCATCTTGCTTTTAAAGGATGTGTTTCGCTTACCTGGCTATCATCTGCAATTATTCTAATTGAATTTACGCTTGTATAATTTTTCCTAATATAACATTTGCATATTCAGGGGGAAATGCTTCGTGTTCACCGCCTACACTTTCGCCCACAGAGTCTTCAACAAATTTATCTGGTGCAACAGTAAGCCGAAG
The DNA here is from genome assembly GCF_040938485.1 of Diadema antillarum. Taxonomy (NCBI): domain Eukaryota; kingdom Metazoa; phylum Echinodermata; class Echinoidea; order Diadematoida; family Diadematidae; genus Diadema; species Diadema antillarum. Next base: position 19,868 of record NW_027270922.1, read on the forward strand.
ACAATCTGGTAACTTATAGTTGACTGATGATGATCGAGTCCGATTGAGCGCTCAACAATTTATCATTTGCCTGTATTGTTTATAGATAAGGACTGAAGGGAAATACGAAATACAACTTTTCTTTTTCTTTCCTTTTTTTACCAGATCTCACGAACTTAGCATTCAAGGGCAGGTCTTTGGAGCGAGCTTCACTCAAATTCGATATGTGTTTTTTTTTTTTTTTTTGTTATCTTTATTGGTATGATGAGTTTGGCATTCATCCCCTTTTTTAACTAGTTTCATTTTTTTTACTGTTTAATGTGTCTATTTCTTCATTTTTATATCCTTGATTTTATTTCTAGTCAGTCCACTTTTCCTTCCCACCTCCATTTCAAGTGAAAAAAAATATATATATATATCAATTTGGAAGCACCTTTAAGGAAGGGTGTATAGACACTCAAAGTATTACAATATGATATTCAGCATACTGTGACAAAGTTCATGTAAAAGCTTGACTCTGACGTTTACAGTATTGATAATCTTCCTGCTTGCATTTTGTTTTATTGATAAAATGTTATATGCAATGTGTTAATCGATAATTGTTTTGATAATGTTCATTCTTGATCATGGTAGACCTTGCTTCTAAATGACAGTATAACATGTCACTTTGATTCAACAACTGTTCCCTGAAGCTCGTTATCTCGCTAACGTGTATGCCGTCACACATGGTCGAAGTAAAATGTAAACCCTATCATGGAATAAAAGGAATAAATTCTACACAGTGGCAGTGAGATGGTTACTTATTCAAATTTCCCTTCTTTATGTTTATCAGCAAATGACTCGAGAACCGACTTCACAACCGGCCCTTATCGAGGTACGAGTGAGATACAACCCACAGAGCAGAGTTACAATACACAGCATTCCGGTGAGTCTTTAGATCGAAAGATAATGATCAGAGATTGAAAGAGATAATTTGACATCATTGAAATATGCCATTTCACTTCTTCCTTTAACCCCACCCTCTCCTTACAATGTGTTCATGATTGGTTTCCTCTTTCAAAACAGCTTCTGTTGTGGTATTCGCTGTTTTATATTGTTTTTGTTTTTGTTTGAATGTCCATTTCAACTTGTAGAACCTCTCAGCAAGTCATCGAAAGTTTGTTTATTTGTTTGTTTTGGTAAGGGTTCACTTCATTTGTTGTTTCCCGCATGATTTCACATTTTGCGTGTGCAGAATTTGACTACACAAGATACAATGTAATACAATTGTAGAAATCTAATCATTTGTTGTTGTTGTTTTTAGTATTTTTTCCATCGAAATTTAGACATTTGTTATTTCGGTGGCAATGCATGGTTGTAGCTTTTTTCAGGGGCGATAACACATAAACAGAGCTAAAAGAAGTGGGTGAAAAATCTGAAAAAACCAATACGAATAGATAAAAAGCAGTTTCCTCTCTGCATTGTGGTAGTGTCGGTGTCAATACCCAGACTGGGCCGTGAAGCAAAGTGTGTCCTGAATCTGATGTTATGTCCTGACAGATATAAATTTATCTGCTTCTCACAAACACGCCGACAAAATTAAAGTGTTTGAATGAAAACTGCGGATGCCAGCACACCATGTTTCCTTTAAGGGGATTACAATTACGTAGGAACACATGTTCACATCTCATACAATCATGTCGAAGATAGATTATCACCAGATCATTATACATGCATCATGAACCAGTCTTCGTCTTGCATCTAAATGAGTTGATGCGAAGGGGAATAAGGGGATTTTGACTATTAAATGTGACAAGAATAGATGACTCTGTGATTGCAGGCATTTGAGTTAGCAACCAAAAAATATTGTCTTCAGCCAGTGTCAGAGAATGAAAATGTTTTTCTTATCAAAGTATAAAGATGATCATCATTGCGATCTTAAATTAGCACCGTAAATCTGACAATTGGGCCATTACTCATACGAGACAGGAGAGAGCATATTTCAGTTTGCTATCTTTGTAAATATTTTGATATGTCTCCAGCGTTGTCTAGAGCTAGTTTTCAGTAAACATTTCTTTGTTTATAGTGTTGACCCCTGTTGAAATTTTTCTGCTCCATAGACTCCATCTGTCTTCCTCATTTTGCTCGTATTATTCTTTTGAATGATGAATCCTACCATTCATTGAAGTTGTGTTTCACTTTTCCTACGTTACGTGTACTGTTTGGTAGTGCGTAGCACATGGGAAGTTTGAAGCCGGAAGTATGTGTGTATGTATGTGTGTGTGTGTGTGTGCGTTTGTGTATTTTTTGGGGTGACTGAATGGGTTTTCGGCGCAGATGCAACGCACTTCACGACATGGCCCTGAAAAAGACCGAATAGCACTGGAAGCATTCGCGTTAAACCATGAAGGTACTGTTTGCTGTATTCTTTCTGGAATAGACATTTATTTTCATTTCAATTTCATTTGATTAATTCTCTATGTCCAAAATGATACACAATTCTTACAAAGCAAATAAGCATATGAATAATGTACGTCTGTACACACCTGCACAAACGTGCTACGTATGAACATAATATACAAATTTCGTTTTGATCTTCGTGATATTAATGCGAAATTAAATCGTACACCTATCTTATTTTGAAGGATTGTGGATGGAACTTTGCAAAAACATAAAACAAAACAAAACAGAGCTTTTACATTGTTCACTACGCAAGTTCCCTATTCAGAAATAGAAAACAAAACTTGTACTTTGTTTTATTTGTACAATATTGCAGGTACATGTAAATCCCTCTTACAACGAGTAAACAAGTAGGAATTTTTATTTTGTAAATAAAAAAAAGACAGATGATAGAATATGATTTTTGAAATGCCATATCTGGAACTACATCCATTCTGCACTTTAAGTAGTCCGCAATAGAACTACCCACATTGAGTAATCGCAGAATATTTCCTTACGTCTTCTTACTAAACAAACCTTCGACCAATACAAGAAAAACAATTATTGCCCATCTAGAGGACCCGTGATTCTTAAAACCAATGATTTATTTTGTTTAATACCTTTTTGAAAGCCAATTAATTTCAATTATGCTTAAGTGTTTTGACGTGAATATTTGATATCAATAAGGTCTACCGTGATTAACGTTTGATGTCCCGGCATTTATGATTGATTTCTTTCATTTGATCTATACTGGCTATTGTCTTATTGGTTTTGATAACATCGATTGGTGATTATGCTCCTCTTCGCTTTGGTGTTGAAGAGGAATGATTGGTTATCTGTCAGTCTATGCTGACCACGTGATAGATGCGTATAACATTGTATCACACTCCACGAAAGAGATCTTGTATGGATGATAAAATCATCCATACAAGATGATCTAGTTTACATTCCTAAGTGTACCGTTGCAAATTATAATAATTTGTTTGTTTAATTATGACTATGTCCAATTTTAAGTATATGTGAGAAGAACATAATAAGACAACGAGAACCATCGTTTCATTTAAACGAATGGCAGGTTAAAACACGTTACATGAGTTATAAAATAACTATTGAATCTTATATTTCCACAACACAAAATACATATCATAATCATATTACACACAAACTGTCAAATATCAATAATGATCAAACGATAAAAATATGTGATATAGAAGCCTATCATCATCATCTCATTTCATCTTCACTTTCTTTGATTTTCACTAGACTCTAGCCCCCCCCAAAAAAAAAAAAAAAATAAATAAATAAAAAATAAAATAAATAAATAAATAAAAATGAGCAGAGATTTTACCCTTGACACTAAGCAATTTTTTTAAGCTAAAAGAGAAAAGGACGTGTGCTTTTTTTGGCAATATTACAAGCACTTATAAATCGCTCTCACAACGAGTAGACAGTAAGAGTGTTTTTTTTTTTCAATAAAAAGAAGATAATTGGTAATGTACAAGTCATGTAGTTTAAAATGTCATACCTGGAACTACAAATTAAGCAGTCCAATATAGAACTACTCACATTGAGTCACCGTAGAATATTTCCTTGCAATCTTCTCGCAAATCTTCGCCCAATACAAGAAAAAAGTATTCATGTCCATTTGGAGGACCCGTGACTCTTGAAACCAACGATTTGTTTAATACCTTTGTGAAAGCCAATTACTTTCAGTTATGTTTAAGCGTTCTGACATGAATATTTGATATCAATAAGGTCTATCGTAATAAACGTTTGATGTCTCAGCATTTATGATTTATTTCTTGCATGTTATCAATACTGGCTATTGTCTTATTAGTTTTGATAACATCGATTGGTGATTATTATACTCCACTTCGCTTTGGTGTTGAAGAGGAATAATTGTTTATCTGTCAGTCTATGCTGACCACGTGATAGATGCATGCCCATTGTATCACACTCCCAAGGAGAAGAAAGAGATCTTGTATGGATGGTTGAATCACCATACAAGATGATACACATTCCTTTGAGTATACTATTACAATAATTATAATAATTTGTTTGTTTAATCATGACGTTGCTCAATTTTAAGTACATGTGAGTACACATGTGAGAACATAATACGAAAACGAGAACCTTCGCTTCATTTAAACGAATGGCAGGTTAAAACACGTTACATGAGATACAAAATAACTGTTCAAGTCTACATTTTACCACTACACAAAATACTTAATACTATCATATTACACACAAACAGTCAAATATTAATCAACCAAATATCGATGATATCATGGCAATACGATAACAACGTTGATATAATCCTCTTCCACATGCAATAATTTTCATTAATATAAACCTATCATCATCATCTAATCTTATCTTCACTATCTCAGACTTTCATTGAACGTTATGCCCACCCACCCCCCCCCCCCCAAAAAAAAGCAGAGCCTTTACCTTGTATACTAAGCAAGTTCTTTAAGAAAAACAGAAAAAAATGAACCCTTTTATTCCACAATATTACAGGTACTTATAAATCGCTCTCAAAATAAGTAAACAGTGAGAGTTTGTTTGTTTTTTTTTAAAGAAGAGAGGAGATAAAATAAATGTAGATTAAAAGGTCATATCTGGAACTACACCTTAAGCAGTCCACTCCCTACCCACATTGAGTAGCCGTAGAATATCATCTTGCTATCTGCCTGCAAATATTCGACCAATACAAGAAAAACAAATTCATGTTCATCTGGTGGATCCGTGTCTCTTGAGACTAATGAGTTGTTACTTTTTGAAAGCCATTTAATTTCAGTTATGTTTAAGTGTTGTGACATGAATATTTGATCTCAATTAGGTCTATCATAATTTTCGTTATAAATTTCTTACCTTGGAATTCATGATTCATTTATTTTATTTTATCTATACTGGCAACTGCATTCTTCGTAGTTTTGCTAACATCGATTGGTGTTATCCACTTCACTTCGCTGTTGACGAGGAATAATTGTTTATCTATCAGTCTCTGTTGACCACGTGATAGATGCATTATTCACTGTATTACACTGCAAGGTAAAAAAGAGAGATCTAGAGATGGATAATGTAATCATACTTTTCAGATGGTAAAGTTTGCATTTCCATGAGAATTTTAAAATTGCAAATGATAATAACTAAGTTATTAGAATAAAAATTAATCAGCTGTCCGAAGCACCTCAATTCCCTCTTCCGATTCCGATGTTCAGAGTGAGGGCTTTTCCTCTCTTTTTTTTCTTTCCTTCCTTTCTTGCCGTTATTCTGTTGAGCCTTATTCCTTTCAATGGTATACTCCTCAGTCAGGTCATGTCATGTTGTTGTGCTCCTGTCTTGTTCTGTCTTGTCTTTGTAAACAAATATAGTATCATAAGAATCCTTCGAGTGGTTCACAGTATACAATTATGCTTTTCAGTGGACCTGTCAATTCTTTTTTCCCCCGCTAAACATAAATTTGTGTTTTACCGGTATGCATGTATAATTACAGTTTTCAACCATTATCTATCATGTAAAGGTAAATACATGTCCATGTTATGAGTTTCTTCTTTATGTTTTGCTGGGAAAAAGCATGAAAAATAAATGAAATGAACTGAATTGAATTAAATGTCGAATTTTACATGCTTTTTGTGTATCGTTTTCCATACGTAAAGTCACAAAATTTAGTAGTGTTATCATCAAGCGTTGGCGGCACCAAAGCTCATTCTTTTTTTTTTTTAATAATATATGGTTGCATTCCTTCAATTCAAATCGCTTTACATACAAGGAAAAATCCTTTCACGTCTAGAATTTAAATTCCTTACTTTCACCCCAAGGCAGCTTTCAATAGGTGAATTTCCATAGTGCTATATGTAATTTGATGCACTGTTGGATATACGTATGCTTTCCTTGAAAAACCATACGATCAAGCCAATTGTTAGTCAGTTTTTATACACTGATTTTTGCTATGCCGATTTCTGGATTTCAGGAGCAGGCATCTACGCCGGCGGAAACGGGTGGTTTGCCCCCTCCCCCCACTTTTTTTTTTGCGCATGATATAAGAATAGATAGGGTGTAACCACCCCCCCCCCCACACACACACACACACACACTTTTTTCTTCATTTTTTTTTTTACCCCGGAGGTGCCACAAGAATATTTGCGCGGAAGACCCCCCCCCCCCCCACACTCACTTTTTTTTTTTGTATGTTAGCTGATGAACCCGGACGTGGCAGCTAGAAATAAGAACTGGACCCCCCCCCCCCCCCCCCCCGCCCCACTTGTCAAAACGTGGCGCCGGCCATGAAGCAGTGGGACGCGAAGTTCTCGCGGATGACAACCTGAAATAAAAATACAAAAAGATTTGTATTCGATCTACACAATATGTAAATGAGCCTTACAGAGAAATGAAGGAGCCAAAATGGGCCTCGGTTTAAGTAAGATTTAGAGGCGCTTTTCTAAACAACAATTACCTTACTGCATGCTATCATTACAACACTGTCTTCATGAAGTCAAACAGGGCCGGACGTCATAGAAATATAATTACGAGCATGTAAATATTATCATGCAAGTGTGTATCGACCGCGTCCTGTTAGCAGATAGCATGTGGTCCAGTTTCTTTTTCTTTTTTATTCTGTTCATTTCCGTTTCCTTTTCAAACCAGACAACTTCCTCTACGTAGGATCCGCAATCGCCATTGCCATTCTTCTCATCTTGCTGATCATCAGTGCTGCGAAGTGGTTTCAGATTCGTCGGTAAGACAGACGGGTACTGTGTGAATTATCACAAGTCATCATAATCATCTCGTACTACTAAGTACAGTGTATCATATGGACACCAAAACACATACACGCATATGCAACTTGAGGGAGGTGGAACAAATTTTCGTGGAGAGGGAGTTAAAGCAAATAACTCTTCTCTTAATTTGCAATGTCAACTAGAAAGTAGCATTGGTATTTAACACACACATTGGACCCAACACGATGTTACTGGTTACAGCGCCCCGGGGTTAACATTGACACTTGACTAAACCAACTACAAACAATATCCCTTACACACACACACACACACACACACACACACACACACACACACATATATATATATATATATATATATATATATATATATATATATACAAACATTCACACTTAACAAACAAACAGAAACTTTTCGTATACCCTAACGTTGTAGACATGTTTTTCGTCCCGGAAAAGGGTTTGGGGCAGTGGGATTAACATCGTAAGACAGTTGTTGCTATTAAAAGTCATGATAATAATAATTATAATATCATTATGCTTGCAGAACTGTTGATTTTTTGCTCTAAAAGGTACACATAAGCATAATAAAAGTTTGAAATAATCCTGTAATGACTTTATTTCAGTTGGCGTAATGACGAAATTATATATATATATATATATATATATATATATATATATATATATGTGTGTGTGTGTGTGTGTGTGTGTGTTCGCCGGAAGTATACTACAGTATATTATAAAAAGTAAATAATTTTTATGCCTCTGCCAAGAAGGGAAGCCCGATCACGAGGTTGAGGTTGTTATCTTTTGTTTTTTCTTTTTTCTTTTTTCTTTTTTCTTTTTTCTTTTTTCTTTTTTAGGGGGGGGGCATTTTTATTTCTATCAAGTCCTTAATGAAACAAGATGTATTAATTACTGATCATCTTACTATGTAACAGGAGTATACCATCATTTTGACGTTTGAGTCACCAATGTACGTTGTTTGGAATTGATAATCAAAAAAAAAAAAGAAGAAGAATGAATGAATCAATGAAACTCAAACGCTATAGGTACAACCATGGACTATTCTACTACGCTTTAACCTCAAAATGTTATACTGAAGCTTTCGAGCTTTTCGTGGGATGGGAGGGTTATGACTAAAACCTTAAGAACGTGTATCACTACCATCATCATAAAAAAAAAAATGTTATCTTTGTTGTAGTGAGTGCCATCATTAACCGGACTTTTAATTCCTATTTCAATTCCTCTCCGCTGTTCCCTTTTCTCTTATGTCGGCTTTAATAGGAAGCACCAACTGCTCCTGCGCTCTACCCAGTCCCCAGCGGAACAGAGCCCCTTCTACGTCACCCTGAATGCGGAAGAACCTCCGGATGAAGTTAATGCACCGATCAACTCTTTCGGCCCGCCAACCACGGCCCTCGGCGCGAGCGTAGAAGCAAACCTTTACGACTGCGACCATGTGTACAACGTCATCAATTCTCCAAGCGGAGCGACAAGATCCGCTGCCGCGCCGGGAGGAGAATCGAGTTGGGAGGAGTGGAAGGACGAGGCGAGGGAAGGCCATCCTTGCGGTAACTCTGAGACATGCCAGAAGAGTGGGCCTTGCAGCATCCTTCATGACAAGACACCAGAGGAGCTTACAAACGCGAGTACCAGGAAGGCCGATGCCGTTGAATCCGACATAAAGAGCCAAGTTAACGTCATGTTGTCTGTGACTGCTCAGGAGTGTAATTACATGTCAGTTAAGGATGAGGATATCATGGTAGAGAACGTGTTGTACGCGTCTACATCTTTCTAAGTAGGGGAGCTCCAGACCATAGTCTATAGTTGGTTAACCCAGTAGCAACTGAACCGACCGATACCGCCCGTCCGTGTTTTTTTTTTTAGTTTATTTCTAAATGTGTTTTCTGTTTACATATAGAATATAAAATCATATAATTTCAAAAGGTAGAAGGTCAACAAAAGCATGTCAGAATTTTTTCTGTGACATATCTGTGACTGCTCAGGAGTGTAATTACACGTCAGTTAAGGATGAGGATATCATGGTAGAAAACGTGTTGTATACGCGTCTACATCTTTCTAAGTAGGGGAGCTCCAGACCATAGTCTATAGTTGGTTAACCCAGTAGCAACTGAACCGACCGATACCGCCCGTCCGTGTTTTTTTTTTTATAGTTTATTTCTAAATGTGTTTTCTGTTTACATATAGAATATATAATCATATGATTTCAAAAGGTAGAAGGTCAACAAAAGCATGTCAGAATTTTTTTCTGTGACATATCATTCTCTTGGTAAAGTCTTAATAGGATTTCAATAATTATAATTCATAGTAGACAAAAATGAACATTCAGAGAGCTATTTTGAATCATTTAGAAAGCTGTCGAAATGAGAACAATATTGCTGTACCTTCTAGAGAACCATAGGTCCTTATGTACAGGATCTTCAGTTGCTAAAGGCTTAAAGCACGGGTAGGTTGTAACATGATCATTTTGTCAAAATCTAAACAAGAGACGTCGTTCACAACTATATCACATCAAACGTAATGAAACTATCTCTGCATGCGAAATTTGATCATGCCTTGACAGCGTATAATGGAAAAGTTAGGGAAAACCGCTTTCTCCCCTCTCTGCATGAGTAAAAATCATAAGATAATCACTGTGTTTGGTTTTTTGTTTCACCAAAACCATTCATCTTTTTAATCATGGGTATATGTTGGTAAAAAAAAAAATGTGTGTGTGTCTGTGTGTGTGTGTGTATTCTTTTGATGAGGGTATATATAGCACCATCTGATGTTTGAATTTGTATAATTAAACGCTTTTGCTTAGGTCATTGAAAGCGATACGTATCTGTTCAAGTTGTTACACTGTAACAAGTTAGCTTACCCCATTTGTTTATTATTAATGTGATGTAACAAGTTACCCCAATGAATTTCACTTTAGCTATGTTTTGTTACATACAAAAAGTCTGATTTACAAAGACATGTCGTTTTTTCATATACCTTAAAGCTTATGTGCAGACATTATTGATCAATCATATTCAGATGTTCAAAACCTATACACTCTTCAACCAATTAAATCAGTGACTAGCATTTGAACATTCAGCTATAAAGTGAAAAACTGTTATGTTGCATGATGTACGTCTATGTGTCACTGTTTTATACTTAATTTCGTTTGCTTCGACGAGAAATTGAATTTGTATTGCAGGTGAGAGTAAACTTAATTTATCGCGTTCATTCAAGATCAGTGTTATACAATGTGATAAGTACGTCAGATCCATCTATGTTTTAATGTGTAGCATTCGATCAGAGTACGAGTAAATGTAAACTGCACAAGTGTGCACACACATTCATAGACAGACGGACAGACAAAATACACATACATTACAATTCCGTGATATGTTATATTCGCTTGGCTGGAAAAAAAAAAAAAGCTTTTAATGTTTTCAATGAATAGAGGGTCTAAGCTATATTCGCACATGCAGAGAAAAAGAAGTAAATTACTCTGTTTGTTTGATTGATGGACTTCAATATGTACAATTTGTAGCAAATAGACTCAGTCTCACTTACTGAGGTAATTATAGGAAACAACCAAACGGTCCTAGATATCCCAAACCAGGAGTAGAGTACACCCTTTCAACTTCTCCCAGCAAATGTACTGATGTATAATATGCAAGTTTAAAAGGGTGCATATCTTACGTATGTGCCTATGTATGTTGGTTTCGCATTCTGTACTCTTTAACACGGTTCCTGGCGTAGTACAAGGGTTAAACAATCAAAACTCAATTCCACATTTTTTTTTTTTTTTTTGGGGGGGGGGTTTCTTTGGTTTCTGTCTTTCAAATGATGTTAGACATTTGTAAAAAGTTGTAAAGAATGTTCTTGCAGATTCTCGCACAAAAAAAGGCAATCCGAACTATCTGTATTATACATGGGACATTCGCATAATAATTGGTACTGCATTCTATTAATGAATATGTCATGTTTTAAGAAATCAAACATGAAACAGTTTTCGATTTTGGCTTCTTTTGTTTTTGTTTTTTAAACCATGTTTAACTTTTGTCAAAAAGTAAAATGTTTTCCCAGCTTCTCCCACAGAAACAAAGGCAAGCCAAGTGTGTGTACGCTAGTGTACAAGTGATTAACCATGTGCGTACATGTATAATACATTTCTCAAATTTGCGTATAAAATCTTTTGGTTCTGCGTTCTGTTTCAAACCTAAACCGTATATACAAACATGCATGTTTGTTTGTTTTTTTGCCTTGTTTTGCTTTGTTTTGTTGTTGTTGCTGTTTGCGGGGTGGTGTTGTTTTTATTCTTCAAATCATGCACATTAGTCTTTCTTGTAAAAAGCTGTAGCATTCTATAGCAATTGGACACAAAACGAAACACAAAAGGACACAAAACGTACCTGTGTATTTGGACGAAAATACATGCTGTGAATATTTGAAATCTGTGGTTAGGTTTTATATGTATCTTAACGCAAACTGGTCAGGACTGGACTGGTGGGAGATTACAGTGATGTGGAGCCATGTGGCCTATAGAAGGAGCAATTGAGCAATGTAGAAAATAGAGCAGAGCTGCAAGTATTGATTATTTCTCGGATATCGGAGGGTCTCAGTGATAAATAAATAAATCTTGGTGCACTTTATTCATGTCGAGTCATCTATATTGTGATTTGTTTGTACCAACACACAGAGAACTTGAGGTGAAGACATATCATGAGAATGGGTTAATTGTATTGCACTATACATACCAAAAGATTAAATAAAATGTGTGATATTATGTTTATCTGTTCATGTGTTTTAGTTTAGCACGATGTGTGGGGCAGGGTTATTATGACCTGACTGGAGCAAAAGCGTCCTTCATCAGAACTGACATATAGCTCGATTAGAAACCAAATATACCCTATACGAGTCTATGATAAAGAAAACCACTTCTATATCAAAGTGGCAGAATTACGTCTCACGAGATTTATCAATTACTTTCGATCACCGTGTCCTCTCTTGTGTTTCCGTTTATCGTAAACTTATCACGACATCTTATAGCAACCCCATCCTGTTTAAGGCAAGAACTCACAGATGCCAGTTCATTTATTCTATTCTCCTTCTGTGTTTTAGTGAACAATTCATCAAAAAATCGAGGCAAACATGTCTTTCAGTTTCACAAACACGTCATGTTTCTCTCAATCAAAGTTTGTCCTCGCAAGCAGACTGCGGCAAGTTTTCAAATCAAATGAAGAGGGGCTTCCTTTGTCATGAATGTATGTGCACGTGGTACCATCAAGACTGGTTTGATGAAAACGACACAGAAATTCAGGAGCTCTTAGATACAAAACACAACCTTCTACGTGTACATCAGAATGATCCCTCCAGCATGGCAAAGAGGCTGCATTCACCAACGCCCGCAGCAAGGTCCAAGCAAAACTACGCCACATGAAAGATTCCTGGCTTAGTGCCAAGGCCGATGAGATCGAAAGCTTTGCCGACAGACACGACATGAAGAACTTCTATGATGCCCTGAAAGCGATCTATGGGCCAAAACAATCCGGATCATCCCCACTTCTCAGTGCTGATGGGTCTACGCTACTGACAGAGAAGAAGCTGATCCTAGAAAGATGGGCTGAACACTTCAACAGCGTATTAAATCGACCAGCCCAGATCAACAGTGAAGCCGTCGATCGCCTCCCCCAGGTGCCCATAAATCATAAGCTTGATGTGCCCCCTTCAAAGAAGGAAATCGACATAGCCATCACACAGCTGTCTAGTGGGAAAGCCCCAGGCTCTGATTCCATCCCTGCTGAAGTGTACAAAAAGGGTGGCCCAATCACCCTCAACAAGCTCACCGAGCTGTACCAATCCATGTGGAGCAAAGAACAAGAGTTCAGAGATGCTACAGTTGTCCACATCAACGGAAAGGGAATCGCCAGGCTTGTGACAACCATCGAAACATCTCCCTTCTGTCTATAGCAGGCAAGATCCTGGCCCGAGTCCTCCTCAATCGCTTACTGGAACATCTGGAGCAGGGTCATCTCCCTGAAAGTCAATGCGGCTTCCGTGCAGGTCGAGGGACCACTGACATGATATTTGCTGCCCGCCAGCTTCAGGAGAAGTGCATTGAGCAGCATCGTGACCTATACACAACCTTTGTTGATCTGACTAAGGCCTTCGACACGGTTAGTCGTGAGGGACTCTGGAAAATTATGGGAAAGTTTGGCTGCCCACGGAAGTTCATCACAATTGTCCGCCAGTTTCACGGTGGGATGACTGCTAAAGTTCTAGATAATGGTGAACTTTCCAAGACCTTTCCAGTGACAAATGGAGTCAAGCAGGGTTTTGTCCTGGCCCCGACACTATTCAGCATGACGTTCTCGGCAATGCTCTCAGACGCCTTCAAAGACTGTGAATCTGGCATCAACATTAGGTAGAGGTCAGATGGAAAGCTCTTTAATCTTAGGCGCTTGAAGGCCACCACGAAGGTGAAGAAGACCGTCATCAGAGACTTCTTGTTTGCCGACGACTGTGCACTAAATGCCAATAGTGAGCAAGAGATGTAGATGCAGATGGACAGATTCTCCTCTGCCTGTGACAACTTCGGCCTTACCATCAGCACCAAGAAGACTGAGGTAATGTTCCAACCAGCTCCAGGGAACCAGTACCACAAACAACAAATCCAGGTGAATGGACAGACTCTCCAGGCAGCAAAGATCTTCACCTATCTGGGCAGCACCCTCTCCAATTGTGTCACAGTTGATGCTGAGCTCAACAACAGGATCTCTAAAGCCAGCAGTGCTTTCGGGAGACTCAGAAAAAATGTTTGGGAGAGGAGAGGGATCAGCCTTTCAACAAAGCTGAAAGTCTACTGCGCTGTTGTCCTCACCACTTCTCTATGGCTGCGAAACTTGGACTTTGTACCGGAGACATGAGAGGCGAATCAACCACTTCCATATGCGGTGCCTCCGCAACCTCCTTCGCATCCGCTGGGAGGACAAAGTTCCGGACACTGAGGTACTGAAGCGGGCAGGCATCTCTAGCATCATTACCAAATCCGCAAGGCCCCGGTGAGATGGGCAGGCCACGTCTCCCGCATGTCTGATGACCGCATCCCGAAAAAGCTCTTCTATGGAGAACTCGCTGATGGGAAGCGCAAGGAGGGAGGACAAAAGATGCGCTTCAAAGACAACCTGACGATCTACCTAAAAGACTTCTCCATTAACACCGAGTCTTGGGAGACACTCGCCACAGATCGCCCTTCCTGGCGCCATGCTATTGCTGTAGGGGCCCGCAGAGCAGAGGAGCAGCGTGTCAAGCAGGCAGAGCACAAACGCCAGATGCGAAAAGCTAGAGCAGCCAACCCCAACAGCTTAGCCCCTACCCACTTCTGCCCTACCTGTGGGAGAGGCTTTCTTGCCCAGATTGGCCTCATCAGCCACCTCCGGATCCATCGAGCCAATTGATGTCATTGGTCATCCTCGAGAACAAGGGACGAACACACATGTGCACGTGGATATAATAGACATTCAACCCAGTAGCCGTTACAAAACATCTACAATTTTTCATAAACGATAGACTGCCTGGTTTTATATTGCAAAAATACAAAAAAAAAACAGTAACAGGAATAGAGCAAAACAAAGAGAAAAACATAATCGTGCAAGATAAAAAACCAGAGTGTGAATAAAGATGTTCTGCACTGTATAGGCTATAGGGCGAATGGAGTTAATCATTTCATTTCAATTATATTGTTCGTTTCTGGAATTTTGTTTTGTTTACATGATGTATTAATTATTGATTATATATATATATATATATATATATATATATATATATATATATATATATCCTATACAGGGTGGCCCAGAAAGAACGGAACGCCTAAGATCTTTAATTTCAGCAACATCGTTGCAAATGTGTCATTATTTTGCATACGTTTGGAAAGGCCATTTTTTTTTCAAGAGAATGACACCAAGCTCTTTAATATCAGTTAATGCGTTACGATTTTAGGACCATTTTTGTAAACCCTTGCAATTTTCAAAATGTGATCATTTTGCACTCTCAGACACACCGAAATCAGCGAGAATTCGGCTTGCATAGAAGCAGTAACGTTCACAATGTGTGGAATGTGGCTGTCATTGTCCGTTACCATTTTGAATGAGACGACCTGACGACAAAAACACTGTCCGCCTCTAATGCCCCACATTCCGCACAATGCGAACGCTACTGGTTCTACGGTAAGCCAAATTCTCACTGGTTTCTGTATCTCTGAGAGTGCAAAATGATTACATTTTGAAAATTGCAAGGGTTGACAAAAATGGGCCTAAAATCGTAAGGCATTAACTGAAATTAAAGAGCTTGGTGTCGTTCTACTGGAAAAAGAATGGCCTTTCTAATAGTATGCAACATCATGACATGTTTGCAACGATATTGCTGAAATTAAAGATCTTAGGCGTTCCGTTCTTTTTGGGCCACTCTGTATATATATATATATATATATATATATATATATATATATATATATTATTATTATTATTATTATTATTATTATTATTATTATTATTATCATTATTATTATTAATTTTCGTACATAAATAGAATGCATACCACAAGTTGCATGTATAGCATAAACGAAAAGGAGGACAAGGGACATACAAGGTAAAATTAATTCCAATGTCAGATATGCGTAACATTAGATAAAGCATCAAGCTGTACTGAGTCAAAATTATGTTTGGTATGATGTGCGTGCATGCCTGAACGTGTGTGTGTGTGTGTGTATGTGTGTGTGTGTGTGTGTGTGTGTGTGAAAATGACAGACTGCAGAAAAATTACAAAGTGATTATTTGTGACCCTGCATCAGGAAACCAACACAAAGTCGCCAGATAAGGATTTTTAGTTAAGGCTAAATTCTGAAGAACAGACTCTAAGCTTTAAAATGATGTATAACTCAAATCATATGGGCAATCCTAACCTATCTCAATATTGAAAAGAAAGCACACACTCTGAAAAGTGTGAACTGAGAAAAGAGGCTCTGAAGTGTAGGGTCTATTCAAATCCTTAACCTTCACCAAACCTTGCCAGCTGCGCGGTTAATATGACAAAAACAAGATGTAACCACTGGAGCAACAACAAGGGATTTGCAGATTAGGCTGAAATTGACCGTGCTCTATCAACACATTCTGTCCATTATCAATGCCAACTTTCAAAGCAGTAGCGTTATATTTTCAAAAGTTATTAGAGTTGAAAGTGAAGTGTGTGCAAAGGATTTTCAAGAAATGTAAGAGGCCTCCAAGACGTACCTCTGGTACTTCTCACGACTCTACGAAAAAAAAAAGTGTTGTAGAAAAACTGCTGAAAAAACCAATTTCTCATTTATTTCATGACCCCAAACTTAGTTATAATGTAAAAATTGAAATGTCGCTATGTTAACTGGCATGCCTCCGCCATAATGCATGGTTCTCCTAATACATAGGTACAATGTCTTGACAATGTGTGATGACAGTTCAACATAACTGACAGAATATTAAAATGACAGGTTTATCACAAATGTGCTGAATGTGCTGAATTAAATGAATGGCTTAATTGTCTTTGAGTGCAGGCATTTGGGGAGGATTTTTACTTGACTTTTCACCCTTTTTAAAATCTATGCATTGAGTAGTTTTCAAGGTATGGAGTATAGTTTTCAAGTGTAATTTCAGTATAAAATGGTAAAATATTAGCATCTAAACCTTGACTTTGACCTTATGACCCCACAGTTCCCAAGAGAATCACCGTCAGGTAGAACATGCATTGATATATACTAAGTATCATGATGATACCTTGAGTCACTTTCGAGATATGGAGGAAGAAGTCAGTGAAATTGAACACTTTTGACCCACAACCCCCAAATTCCATAAATAATCACTGTCAGTTATAGTACATGCATACTCTACTAAGGTCCATGAAGATACCTTCAACCATTTGCGAGATATGGAGAAAAATATGAAATTTCAACATTTTGACTTGACCTTTGACCTCTTGATCCGAAACTTTCTCTGGATAATTTTTATACGGTAGTACATGTATATACACTAAGTTGCAAAAATATCTTCAGGCATTGCATTGATATGGGGGAAATAGTGAAATTTTGAGCATTTGACCTTGACCTTTTGACCTTTGACCTTGAACATGTGCACCTAAAAGTTGAAAGGCACAACTTTGCCCACTCATACATATTATACATGCCAAGTTTCATTAGAATGCATCACACGGTTTTTTAGTTACGCTGTCCACAAAACTGATTACGGACGGAAGGACGGACGGACGGACGGACGGATAACACGAAAACATAATGCCTCCGGCACCACTTCGTGGCGGAGGCATAAAAAGTATAGCTCTTTCAGAAAATATGAAAAACCTAAGATTTACTTTGTTGACCCGTTTCACCTTTTTTGAGTCCTCACGTAAAATCGGGGGTTGCGACTTTTTGTTGGTTTTGTGATGCACGGTCACATTTTTTTTTCTGCGGATAAAGACGAATATTAAAGCATTTGCAGTTGGCTCTTACACTGACACGCTTACATCGACAATAGAAAAACAACAACAATATCGCAGAGGTACAAATATGTAGTCAGAAATACTTGACTTTTCAGTGAAGGTCTACATTCTAATGAGCTCGTTCAAACTTAAGAATGAAATTCGTTTAAACATATAATTTCATTTTCATTCATTATTCATTTTTATCCAACAAAAGAGTGAAACAGAATACACATATAAAGCTTGCAATACACAAAGCTAATCATGTTGTAAGAAATACATCATGCAGTATGAATTGTTATACATTCTATGAAATAATATGTGCAATTAAGAAGCGTAACAAGAAAAGCAATGTATACTTTGCAATATTGACAGATAAGTAAGTATAACGATGGAAAAAAGTGACTTACTAAAAAGCAGGGCTTGTAAAACGTGAATCACTTAACAAGTAATTGATATTTTATCATGTATAAGTATCATCCAGAATCTATTCAACTACAACTATCATGTTATTATGTTAAATGCATATAAATGCAGATAACATAGGACATCATCATTGCAAACAGTTAATCATCTTAAAGTACCAAGGAGGTAATGAATTTATTTTCACAAAGTGGAGGTTAACCAATTTACTGCTCATGTATTTTATATCATGGACGAATGATCATGAAATGAAAGTAGTTTAAATTACAACTAGGTTGTAAAAAAAAAAATCTAGGTGCTCATTTTGACCAGATACTGTCGATGACAGATCATGTCAGTAGAGTGTGCCAGACAGCAATCCTCCATCTGAGAAACATGTATCTCATGTTCGAAAGTATCTTACAGAAGATGCATGTAACCATGCAGTACGCTCTCTAGTTCTGAGCAGGCTTGATTATGGAAATTCTTTGCTGGCAAATATGAATGTCAGTGATGTGAAAAGACTCCAAAAAGTCCAAAATCGAGCGGCTCGCCTGGTGCTTGGTGTAAAGAGAAGATCCCCGAGTGCTCCTTTACTGAAGCAGTTACACTGGCTCCCCATCAAAGAGCGTATCGATTTCAAACTAGCCCTTCTTGTCTATAAATGCATGATGAATACCGCTCCTCAATGCCTATCCAACCTACTAACCACCTCTACAGCCACCAGATATCAACTCCGGTCACAAAATGATAAGACAGTCCTGCAAATCCCACAAGCAAAAACCAAAGCTTTCGAACGTACATTTTCATTTGCTGGATCTGTTGTCTGGAACACTCTACCAAAACAACTCCGTCTATGTGATTCAGAGGAAATGTTTAGAAGGAAACTCAAGACTGAACTATTTCAACTGTAACTACTATTAAAGTATGTTGTTCCTATGCTTTGTGAATGTTGTTTGTTGATGTATGTACAGCGCTTTGATCAGGTCCTGTAAAAGCGCTCAATAAAAAATAGTAATTACAAGATGAACTTGAAGGTCTTTGTATTAGTGTATGTATTCAAATTTTTGTTTTGTTTTTGTTCTTGTGTTGGTTTTTTGCCTTGAGTTGATTTTGTCGCAACCAGGCAACTGTGTGAGTAGTGGCCATGCTGTGGCTACGAAGATTTATAAATCGGTGCTTAGTTATGTCGATACAGTGCAAGTTATCAAACAGTTCCTATGCAGAATATTATTGGTGTCACTTTGAATTAAACCGTTCCATACGGGAACCTGGTTGCCTGCGTACTAAGTCTATGGGAATTTCACAATTTAGTATGGAATGGGTTAAGAACAATCATAATTGGAAACGTTACTTTTACTTCAAACAGAGTGATAGAAGTATACTCTCTCTGTGTAATCGTAATCTATATACCTGCAAAATATTCTTCTTCTTCTTTTTGCAAACTGGTTGATAAATTGCATTATATCGACGCCAATGAAAATATTGACGTCGATGCATGGCCAATTGTTCAATCAGTTCTAATGAAAACAACGTGATGCAAAAAAAAAAGAAGAAATCATTGATTTAAAATTTAATATTCTTCTTTATTGATAATTTACCTTGTTTAATAAATATAATAGTAAATTATGCGTTCGCTTATTTTTGCAAACATAAACCAAACTTGGGATAATAATCGAACAAGTTGTGCGCTTTCTGTTTAGAACTCACTTTACAGCATTACTTATGAAGATTTAGATTGCGCATTAAACCTCGACATTTTGCTATCAGAAAGAAACAATCTCAGATCTTCGTATGATTTTGTCACTTCTTACAAGCAGTCCGTGATTTCCCATTTCAAAAGCATGTGGCGACATGTTGTTGGTTGGTGGTGCATGATCACCGTTGGATAAGTTAAGCAAGTTTTTTCTAGATCAAAGGGGAACAAGTGACTGCAATAAACGACTCCTTGAGTAATAATAATGATGATGATAATAATAATAATAACAATGATAATAGTAGTAGTAGTAGTAGTAGTAGTAGTAGTAGCAATAATAATGATAATCATCATCATCACCATCATCATAATGCGCTTGAACTGGGTCCTACAGAACCGGAATTATGGTAAGGAGTGTGTGCAGCCATCAGAACTGTATCATGATAAACTAATGAGATGCATTGTGCCTGAGTTTACCTTCCATAATTATGTTACGGCTCCCAGCTGATCCATGTACTAGGGTATATTATCGGTAGTTAAAGGGATGGTACAGTATTGGTGGAGATGAAAATTGTACTTTAACTTGGTTTTCAAATGGCTGAGATATCGAAAAAAGTGATAATAATAAAAGGCGACATGCCACAACTTCATTAGGATATCTTTGTTTCACCTTGTTTTTGGATATCTCAGCCATTTCAAATCCGATTTTCATCAAATAAACTTTTGATACCTCTTAGAATTGCATGCTCTTTGACATCTCATAGAGTGGTTTCTGAATATCTCGCAAAACGTTAAAAGCTAAATCCTCACCTCGACCAGAACTGTACATACCCTTTAAGACTCTACCGAAACTATACGATCCCTTTAAAATCATGATTTGACAAACGTGTTCCCAGTCCTCCAGACCAAAATAATAGATAAAAAAATAAAAAAATGAGGCTTCTGTAACATCGACTTTTGTTTTATGCTTTGAATGCTAGTTAATACATTTTACATGACTGGGAAAAGGAATTTTTATATTCGTGTGTGTGTTTGTTTGTGTCTGTACACAAGTACCTATTGTTGGGATTTGTGTTTGTACGTGTGTGTCTGTTGGTGGGTGCGTGTGTGTGTGTGCTTGTCCGACAATAGACATACATGTTACGTATATACAGAAAATTAACAACGCATTGTAAAGGGAAACCTCAGGGAAATGCATTTTCACCATTTTATTTTTTGGTTATTCAGATCAGTCAGATCACCATCAGGCAATGCTGAGTAAACTTCCCACAATCCTCGATGGGCCGGGGAATACTACTGAAAGCGCGGAGATGGGCTCACGGAGCACGCGTGGCCTTTATTATTGTCAGTGAGCATTCTCTTGTTTTCATTTCTGTGCTACATTTTACCAACATGATCAACTCAACAAGACCGAGATTGAGGGCGTCCTACCAAGAATGTTTAAGACAGCATTGACAACAAGAAGCAACCTCTCTTCGGGTAGACTGTTGTTGTTGTTTTTCAATAAATTAAATGCATGACGTATAGCAAAATCTGTCCGTCCTCAACGGGTTAATAATGGTAAATGATATTCACTGGAACGTCGAGTAGGATAATTGTGTACCGCATCGCTGCGATAAAAGATTTGATCAAATATTTGTTGTAGATTTTTATTATGTATAATTGACTCAGCTAAAATAGATATAAATTATTCATTGTTTAATGGTAATTTATTATCATGAAACAAATTATCAGTATGAGCACGCGGAAATGTTGAAAATTAATCTCAATGATTTTTTTGTTGTGCAATAATTTACTTTTATCTAAAAGAAATTGGTGCATGTTGCCCCACATTACACTTCTGACGTTCAAGTACGGTAAAATAAAACTGTAAATACCGTGTGGAAGATTTAATTAAAAATTTAAGTCTTTTAATTACACCTATATTTCGTGAAATTGTTTTACAGATAACATTAACATGATCTTTCCATGTAAGTTTGTTATCTGTATAAATACCAAGAAATTTTTATACTATTAACTTGAACAAGAGAAATATTATCACAAAATATATCACCAGGCAATATTTCTATTGAATTACTGAAAATGATAAATGTTGATTTGACGATATTAAGGGAAAGTTTACTAGCCTTAATCAAATATGAAGCTTCTATCATTTCTGAGTTCAGGTTACGGAGGAAGCTAATTATGGGGATCAGGGTGACTGGGAAAAAATGGTTAGAATCATTTGCAAACAGGATAAACAATAATACTTTCGAAGATCTGTGAAAACAATAATACTTTCGAAGATCTGTGAAAACAATAATACTTTCGAAGATCTGTGAAAACCATTAATACACATTATAAGGAGTAGTGGACCAAGCAAACTGTCTTGTGGAACACAACGATTGATTTCATATTTAATATTGGAGATTTCATGTTGATAGAAGTCACAAAGTGTTTTCTGTTAGATAGGTAGCTCGCAGCTCATGTGTCACGCCAGTATAACCAGCGATTTGGAACATGAAGCCCTACACGATTATTTTTATCTATAGATACAATTGCTCGTGACGTGATGAAACCATAAAATGTTCATTAGAAAACGAGAGTGAAATTAAAGTGATAAATGATAGACAAGGAGCGAGAGATAAAAAAAAATACAGACAAGAAAATTTGAGTATAGTCAGGATAGAGAGAGAGCGAGGGAGGGAGGGATTGAGATCGAGAGTTACGGTAAACGACGACGGTGAAATAGATATGGAGTAACTTAGGGTGCGTTTATCAACTCTTTTTCTCGGCAGAAACAGGTTTTCCAAACAGCTTTCGATGCATTTTTTACGAGTTGATAAACGCAAAGCTGTTTTGAAAGCCCTTTCGGAAAGCCTTTTCGAAAGCCGCAAATGTGTGCTTGCCGAAACAGGTTTCCTAAACAGGTTTCAAGAAACCTGTTTCTAGAAGCTGAATAAAGTACCTCACCAAATGACAAAGAAACGTGTGTGTGTAATTACATAACAAATGGCGTATATGGAATAAAATCGCTCGGGTGACTCACGCATACCACTAGGGATGATTGACCTTGCATAATGCATAGCACTTGACGCATTACAATCTGGGTCAATGACAGACCTGAATTCACGGACATGTTCTGACAGGAACTGAAACATTGACAGGAATGTGAACTCGAACATCGTTTCAAAGACTGCTATACGAGACACAACAGTTAGTGCATACATATGTATGCAGCGTGCATTGCAAAGAATCTATTCCACGACATTCTGTTACCCCCCTCCCCTCCCCCCCCCCCCCAAAAAAAAAAGAAAGAAAGAAAGAAGTGATGTTTATATGTGACCCTTCACCTCAAAACAAACAAAAAGTCGCCAGACATGAATTTTTAGTGAAGACCATATTCTGAAAGAGCAGACTTTAAGCTTTAAAATGATGTATAACTGAAATCAAATGGACTCTCCTAACCTATCTAAATATTAGAAAGAAAGCACAAACTCAGGGAAAGTGTGAACTGAGAAAAGAGGCTCTGAAGTACAGTGTCTATTCAAGCGCTTAAAGGACAAGTTCACCTTCATAGACATAAGGATTGAGAGAATGTAGCAATATTAGTAGAACACATCATTGAAAGTTTGAGGAAAATCGGACAATCCGTTCGAAAGTTATGAATTTTTGAAGTTTGTGTGCAGTAACCGCTGGATGAGAAGACTACTGCAGTGTGTGAATAACTTTAGATGTCACATGCGTACAACAATATAGGAAAATATAAAGAGAATTTCACAAAATTTCATCTTGTGAAAAAAGTTCACATTCCCCCGACTCGTTACCGACAAATGTTATGGGTAATATTATTCCCCCTGCCTTTAGAAAGAGCCAAGTCAAGTGCTCTTTTATTATGTGAAAAAAGTGAAAATATGTTGAATTTTCTTTATATTTTCTTTATACTGTTGTACGCATATGACTCACAAGCTGTAGTAGTCTCCTCATCCAGCGGTTCGAACACAAAAATTTTAAAAATTCATAACTTTTGCATCGATTGTCCAATTTTCCTCAAACTTTCACTGATGTGTTCTACTAACATTGCTGCATTTTCTCAATCCTTATGTTTATGAAGGTGAACTTGTCCTTTAATCTTTACCAAACCGTGCTGGCTGTGCGATGAATGGGACAAAAAACAGGAAGTAAACCACCAGAGTAACAACAATGAAGAGATTATCAAATTAAACTGAAATTAAACATGCCTCATTAACACATTCTGTCCATAATCAATGCCAACTTTCAAAGCAGTAGCATTATCCTTTCAAAAGTTATTAGAGTTGAAAGTGAAGAGTGTGGACAAGGTTTTTTTAGAAATGAAAAAGGGATTCTAAAGACACACCTAATCACACTATTCTACCAAAAATGTTCGAGATAAACTGCTAAAAAAAAAACACTTTCCTGCTTGTTTTATGATACCAAATGTTGGCATCATGTAAAAGAAGACCCGCTCTTTCATAAAATATGAAAAAAGTCAAGTTCGGCTAGGTTGACCCATTTCACTTATTTTCAGTCCTCACGCAAAATCAGTGTGTGCGACTTTATGTTCGTTTTGAGGTGCACGGTCACATATGTTCTTGTCGAAAAATGAAATCAAACATTGAATTGAATTGAATTAAAGGGATTGTATAGTATTAGGTTGAGATGGGGATTCTGGATTTAACCCTTTGTGAAATAAACCACCCATACGAAACATTAAAAAGCATTCAATTTTAAGAGAACATTTATTTGATCAAAATTGCTTTTGAAATGGCTGACATATCCAAAAACAAAGAGGTCTCAATAAAAGGTGGGACCAACCTTTTACTAAGATCACTTTATTTTGCTTTGGGTTTTTTTTTTTTTATCTCAGCCATATCAAAAACCGATTTTAATCAAATAAACTTTTAATTCTTCTTACGATTGTATGTTCATTAATATTTTATCTAAACCTATATAGCAACTGGTTTCTGATTACTTTAGAAAGAGTTAAAACATGAATCCCCATCCCAACCAAAACTATACTACCCCTTTAACCGCTCATCTCTCATAATTTCAATCAGCATTTTTATTTTCATTTATTGGTCTTGAAATGGCTGAGATATCCACAAAAAGCAAACCTAATAACAAATCCTAATAACAATTTTCATTTGGGCTCTCTCTGTTTTTTTCATATTTTTTTTTCTTTTGGATATCTGAGTCATTTCAAAACCAATTTCCATCAATCAACATTTCAATTTCCCTTAGCATGGTATGCTCTTTAACATTTCATAGAATGATTTCCAAATATATCGCTAAACGTTCAAAGCGAAGTCCTCACCTCAACCACAGACACCATGTATGTTTTATCAAAAATTGCAAGTGATATTATGCTGGTCTAAGAAGAACAACATAAGAATCTATTCGTTCTGAAGACTCATTAGTGAGTAACCCAAGAGAAGAAGGTATATCAGAATTGTATAAGATACTCCACCATACGGAGGAAGTATGATATGCATGTGTATATGAACTGATAGACTGTCACAAAGATGGAAAACACAGTTCATCCGAATGCAGGCAGGAAGGAACATAGGCCTATAAGTCTACAGGAAAGAGAACATGTTGCGAAAAAAGTATGTGTTTAAGCGGACATACGAGCGCAGTTCAGTTTTTAGCATACATCCAAACCTCATTTCAGATTAGCATATTCACACACAGAGTTATACATAAGGACAAACAGAGGGAGAGAGAGTGTGTGTGTGGGGGGGGGGGAGGGGGAGAAATTACCTTATCGAGAGAGAGGAAAGAAAGAAAAAATCCTTAGATGATCAACATCAAACACAACTATAATGAGTCATGCATCACAAACCAAACTAATTATCACCAGGTGCGATTATATTCATAGGTCAGACGTGAATATGAATTTAGATGTTCAAGTAGGCCTATGTGAAGGCAAAGAAAATTTGTTGCAGAGATGAGATGTGCATCAGATTGTTGACATGATGTCAATGAGAGTGACGATTCCGTTGCTGAATATACTACGTACAACATTTGTCTTCCATCTTATTTGCTGTAGTCTACATTTTATCATGACTCCCTTGTCTTTCAGGAATTGAGATCATGCACAAAGCGTCACAAAAGCGGGGTGAATAATCGCCACATGATGCAGGTATATAGCACAGGAAAACGAGGCGCTTTCTTGAAGTCAATGGACCTTCTTTTCAGTAAGTGTTACACGAAATCGTAGTTCTTTTAGAATGAAAAATACTTGTTCAACCTCTGTTGCATTATATAAAGGAAAGGCGTCTCTTCCTTTGCTATATTTAGTTATTTTCTCAGATGCGATTAGAATTTAGTTCCGTATGTATGGGAATGGAGCTATAACGTCAACGGACTATGCTATTGATTAGTTACATGTATTAGACGAAATATCATTTCTTTAATTTATGCAGGCACATATTCGTTGAAATTTTGCCTAAAAGAAAATCTATTAATTCCCTTGTATATAATAGATATTTTAATTGTTTAGAAATGATTATAAATTTAGTGTTGAATGGAAATAGAGCTAAGGTGTAAATAATGAGATGTGGAATTATATGTTATCGCACTTGTCTTCCTCTATGACTTAAATGGCACTGTATTGTATGCCGATATACATATGAATGATGTCGGTAATCACGTGATAAGAACTATCAAGCCGATTACGGAGGGTGAATATCATAACGTTTATGATACAGAGAGAGAGAAAAAACAACAACAGAAAGAAAATAACGAGAAGGAAGGAAACAAGATTGCGGCAACTGTAAACGAGAACTTTTGATTGGATACCGAGCAGAGTAGTCTAGCTTCTGGACTCTTTTTACTCGTAGCCGTGATTGTACGCGACAAGCCGTATGAGGGCGTGACACCCGAGGATTGCGATATCCGTTCGTTGGGCGCGCAGTCTCTCGATTATCGCAATCAGAAAATTTGCGCCCTCTCTTGGTCGCACCAAGGAAAAGGGGACGGAGCCCAGACTACGAGCAGAGCTGCTTGACTGGTAGGACTGATATGCGATCAACTGCTTTGGTAAGAGACACGAAGGAAGTGCGCATCATTCGGGCATTTTTATCGGCTGGAATTGAGACCTGTTGTGATGTCATCTGACCTTTAGTTAAAATGGCTTGCTTGTATCCCTGGATTCTGGTTTTCGTCTGGTCTTTTCATCCAAGTGTTGAATTTCAAAGTAAGACTTTTATCATTATTCGAACTAATGAATATCACGAGAACACATTTATTCTACGTCGATATAACTCTCCGAATAATTGTAATCACGGATTACAACCAATAATCGGTAATTGAATATTACTGTGAGCCCTTGTCAAAGTGTGAGAAAATAGGATATCTATAGATATATTTATATGTAAATTTGATGGGTATTGTCAGAAATTAATTTTTTTCTCCAATTAATAGACAAGAGAGTATGATATGCTGTTCATTTTCATCTGTGATATAATCATAAAATCCTATTGAGAATGCACTTCCAACCTCGGGCTAATTATGAAAGACAGTGAGATAACGTTTACAACTTTCATACAGATAGTAGCTTCAAATGACTTCTTTACGTAAATTTAGCATTTTTTTTGGTACTGTGTGAGGACATACGTTTTTTGCTGAGTGAGGACATAGTACTTTTTGTGCCCTTCATTCGATTGGTAATTGTAATGCGCTTACTTTGCTTTGATGTGTTTTACTCTGTTTTAGAATCGCTAAACGTGAGTGAAATTTTGATACTACAAATAAGAAATGACTCTGAACTATCAACGTGGGACATAACTACCGACGAAACGATGAGAATCCGAGTTTCTTTCGACGCATTTTTGCTACGTTCTGGGCGTGACTTTCTTGATATAGAAGATATCTGTGTGAATTACCACGACAACACAACGAAATCTACAAAACTGGCTACTTTTAGTGGAAGCACAGTTCCTAGACCTGTTATTACTTTGGGTAATACTGTGAGGATACGATATCGGCCGTATTCGAGAACACATCATAAGAACGTAAAACTAAATGTGGCAGCGGTACAAATTCTAGGTGAGTTGAGTGGTCATACCCGTAAGTGTAACTCATGTGACGGTTTTTTTTTTCTCTCTCTCTCTCCTCGTAAGTTTTTATGTTGTAAAAAAATGATACTCAGGCCGCAGCTAATGCTTTTACCAAGGCATGTACGGAAAACCTGTTCAACTTTAAGATTATACTGTGATAATAGGTCCTCTTTTTGATCAAATTTCGATGAAGCATCTATACGATCGATTCTATTTGGCTTGATTCCATGCATAAGACATCTGGAAGTGAATTTAAACATTCTGCGGTATTGCCATTGAATTCAACCACTTCTTCTTTTTACTGGCTTTATTATCAAGTTCATAATATCGATTAACATAACTATCGACTTTTATTTGTGTACATTTCAGGTGTAAACATTGCGAAATATACTATAGACTATCAAAAGAACAGCAACGTTCAAATTCAAATGACGTTTTTGTTTAAGTTGTAAAAAGTCCATAATTACGGCCTTATACCAAGTTTACCTTTAAATAACATAGTTCAGATTTCATTTTTCAATACCAAAAGAATGTCTTCGAACAATCGTGACAATTTAGAACCTTTCCCAGCTGAAACATAACCTCGTATTATTTTGCAAGTATACATGCATATTATGTAACTTTATCATTGTATCATTTGATATCATTTGCAAATTGTATGTATACGATTGTGATATAATTCCTAATTTATACTGTGTTGTGTTCTGTTGGAAAAAAGAGAAGAATGACAATAAAAAAGAAATGAAATGAAATGAAAATGAAAACCTTTGAAAAAAAGTTGTCTATACAACCGCTCTATATTCTATGTTACAGAGAACATGTGGTTGGGAAAAGACAACTCATTCAACATGATGTCGCCAAATTATCCTTCCAACTACCCAAATAACTGTTACTATCGGTGGAAATTCCAAGTTCAGGAGGGATGTGTTATTTCCGTCAATTTCGAATCGTTTTCTCTGGAAACCGAGCGTGATTTTCTCTACTTCTTCCAAGAGAACGTGAGAAATGAAAGCACCACTTGCACAGAATTACTAGAAGTTAAGAATATGACTGGTAAGAGGACAGGTGTTGTACTGCGAGACTGGAACTTTGAATCTTCGACGTCATCACTGACAGCCTTTTTTACTAGTGACCAAAGTACGCCTTCGAACAGGTCGGGTTTCTGGATCAAGCTGCGAGCTGTTGGAGGTAGATATTATTTCCTCTGCTACAACATGTTCCTATACTATCTAATATCATTTGCATCCTCAAAAGAACACAAAAGTTTGAGTGGTCGCACGGGCAATAAAGGTTTCATAAGCTGTTCTTTATACATGTTGTAAGTCATGACACCAATAATGAAGCAGTGGTAACAAAATAATTCAAGCCACTGAACAAAATCGAATATGAATAGCAAAGATTATGATGGCAATATCAAATTATACATTTATATATAATTATTATACATTCAATCTGCAAAGGGACATAATGCTTGTGTATAATGACATTTTGATATTAACGTTGAATGACAGCACTCCCGTATAAACATTGTAAAATGAATACGTGAATTATGTACCCGTACGTGTGTGTGTGTGTTTGTTTACTCTTGTAAATTCTACAACTAGAATAATCATTTAGATATAACAGAGATAGAGAGTTAAATGTAGAAGTAGACTGGGCGGTGACAAGCTGATAAGTGGTACAGTAATACAGTGACTATGTTTTGAACAAATTACTGATAACTGCAAGTATGTCTTGGATTTGAAATACTACAATAGCGGCAAATATGCAAATGACGACAAATGTACGCCAGACATACTTATGCATGTATGTATTTTGCACGTTTTAAAACAACTGCATTAATGTAAAGAAGAAAATCTCTCTGGTTTAATATACATTTTTATATAGATAAAATATAAAACCCACATTCAGTTTCGGGAAGGCGCACTCCAAACAGAAATTAAATGACTTGTGCATTTTTCATTTAAAAGAGACAATCATCAAACAAACTCTCGGGTGAAAAATGATCATTTTGACTGCACAAAAAAGTGTATGAAGGACATGTTGTTGTACGACTGGATATACTGTATAATATTATGCTTCTGCAATTCTCAGCATATTCGTCTTAATGTCTAGAAAAAAGAACAAGACAATAAGAAATAATATTTGTTAATCGATTTCTTTCCCCTCCAATGCCGAAAGCCTTGAGTGAACCACAAATGTGAAAATATAATCCCCAGTTATCATGAGAGTTTGATAAAGTTCACGAACATCAAATATCTGATTCAATTACCATAATCTTAAGCTTCTCGTAGTTTGGTGTGTATGAATTTATTCATGATATATGGCATGACCACTTAACCGTATAAGTATTAAGAAGTCCAAGACACTACATGAAGAGATTTAACGCAGTCGGCGTTGAATTGAAATTATGTTTCACTAATTATGAAGGAAAGTATATGCGTCAGACGAATTAAAGAGTTTCATATTCTAAGACATTCTTAGACACTAAAACTCGGACAGGAGATATCACCCTCTCGCTCTTCGGACAAGTATCTTTTTTTTTGACAACTTTCATGTCTGGTAAACTGACATTCTAGTACATTGATTATCGTCTATTATTATTTATTCGTTAATAACTCACAGAGAATAGTCAAACACGTTTTATCATCTTGTTTTTAAAGGATGTGTTTCGCTGAGCTGGCTATCATCTGCAGTCATTCTAACTGAATTCACGTTTGTATAATCTTATAACATTTACATATTCAGGGGGGAATGCTTCATGTTCACCGCCTACACTCTCGCCCACAGAGTTTTCAACAAATTTATCTGGTGCAACCGTAAGCCGAAGACAATCTGGTAACTTATCGTTAACTGATGATGATCGAGTCAGATTGAGCGCTCAACTTGTAGCAATTTATCACTTGTCTTTACATAGATAAGGACTGAAGGGAAGTGCGAAATACTGTGTTTTTTTTTAACAAGACCATACGAACTTAACATTTAAGGGCAGGTTTTAGGAGCGAGCTGCGCTCAAATTCGAAATGTTATTTTTTGTTGTCTTTATTGTTATGATGAATTTGCCATCCATTCCCTTTTTGACTAGTCTCATTTTCTTTTTTACTGTTTAATGTGTCTATTTCTTCATTTGTATGTCCTGGATTTTTTTTCTTATTCCTAGCTGGGTTTCTAGTCAGTCCACTTTTCATTCCCACCTCCATTTCAAGTGAAAAAAAAAATGTATATATATATATATATATATATATATATATATACATATATCTCAATCTGGAAACACCTTTAAATAAGGAAGGGGGTATAGATAGTCAAAGTGTTACAATGAGATATTCAACATACTGTGACAAAGTTCATATAAAAATGTGACTCTGACGGTGACAGTGTATGATTAATAATCATCCTGCTTGCATTTTGCTCTATTGATAAAATGTTATGTGCAATGTGTTACTCGATAATTGTTTTGATAATTTTCTTTCTTCATTATGGTAGACCTTGCTTCTAAATGACAGTATATATCACTTTAATTCACCAACTCTTCCCTGAAGCTCGTTATCTCGCTAACGTGTATGCCGTCACACATGGTCGAAGTAAAATGTAAACCCTATCATGGAATAAAAGGAATAAATTCTACACAGTGGCAGTGAGAGGGTTACTTATTCAAATTTCCCTGCTGTATGTGTTCCAGCAAATAATTCGAGAACCGACTTCACAACCGGCCCTTATCAAGGTACGAGTGAGATACAACCCACAGAGCACGGCTACAATACACAGCATTCCGGTGAGTCTTTGGATCGAAAGGTAATGATGAAAGATTGAAAGAGATAATTTGACATATAATTTCAATCTGCCATTTCAGTTCTTCCTTTAACCCCACCCTCTCCTTACAAAATGTTCATGATTGGTTTGTTCTTTTCAAAACGGCTTCTGTTTTGGTATTCGCTGTTTTATATTGTTTTTGTTTTTGTTTAAATGTCCATTTCAACTTATAGAACTTCTCAGCAAGTCATCGAAAGTTTGTTTGTTTTGGTAGGGGTTCACTACACAAGACATATTGTAATACAATTGTAGAAGTTCAATCATTTGTTGTTGTTCGTTGTTTGTTTTTGTTTGTTTGTTTGTTTGTTTGTTTTTCGGTATTTCTTCCATCGAAATTTAGACATTTGTTATTTCGGTGGCAATGCATGGGTGTAACTGTTTTTAGGGGCGATAAACATATTTAGATAGAGCACAAAAGCGTGGGTGACAAATCTGGAGAAACCCGTACGAATAGATAAAAAGCAGTTTCCTCTCCGAATTGTGCAGGTGTCGGTGTCACTACCCAGACTGGGCCGTGAAGCAAAGTGTGTCCTGAATCTGATGTTATGTCCTGACTTGTCCTGACAGATATAAATTTATCTGCTTCTCACAAACACGCCGGCAAAATTAAAGTGTTTCAATGAAAACTGCGGATGCCAGCACACCATGTTTCCTTTAAGGGGATTACAATTACGTAGGGAAACATGTTCACATCTCAAACAATCATATCGAAGATAGATTATCACTACAAAAACACAAATAGACATGCATCATGAACCAGTCTTCGTCTTGCATCTAAATGAGTTGATACGAAGGGGAATAAGGGGATTTTGACTATCAGAGGTGACAAGAATAGATGACTCTGCTTGTGATTGCAGGCATTTGAGTTGGCAACCAAAAACTATTGTCTTTAGCCAGTGTCAGAGAATGAAAATGTTTTTCTTAAGTATAAAGGTTATCATTATTGCGATCTTAAAATAGCACCGTAAATCTGACAATTGGGTCATTACTCATACGAGGCAGGGCAGCGCATACTTCAGTTTGCTATCTTTGTAAATATTTGGATATGTCTCCAGCGTTGTCTAGAGCTAGTTTTCAGTAAGCATTTCTTTGTTTATAGTGTTGACCCGTGTTGACATTTTTCTGTTCCACAGATTCCCTCTGTCTTCCTCGTTTTGCTCTAATTATTCTTTTGAAAGGTGAATTCTACCATTCATTGAAGCCGGAAGTATGTATGTATGTGTGTATGTGTGTGCGTCTTTGCATGTGAGTGTGTGTGTGTGTGCCATTGTGTATTTGTGTGTGTGTGTGTGTGTGTGTGTGTGACTGAATGGGTTTTTGGCGCAGATGCAACGCACTTTACGAAATGGCACTGAAAAAGACCGAAAGCACTAGAAGCATTCGCGTGAAACCATGAAGGCAGTCCTTATAAAGGACTGTTTGCTGTATTCTTTCTGGAATAGATATTTATTTTCATTTCAATTTCATTTAATTAATTCTCTATGTCCAAAATGATACACAATTATTACAAAGTTAAAAAAAATCGTTTGTGAGCAAATAAAAAAAGCATATTGGGATAGCACATTACGCGCTACAACAAACGCGCTACGCATGAACATATTATACACATTTCGTTTTGATCTTCTTGATATCAATGCGAAATAAAATCGTACGCCTATCTTATTTTGAAGGATTGTGGATGGAACTTGCAAAAACACAAAACAAAACAAAACAAAACAGAGGTTTTACTTTGTTCACTACGCAAGTTCCCTCAAGCAGAAAGAGAAAACAAAACTTGTACATGTAAATCCCTCTTACAACAAATGAACACATAGGGATTTTTGTTTTGTAAATACAAAGAAGAGAGATGATAGATATGGTTTTAAAAATGTCATATCTGGAACTACATCCATTCTGCACTTTAAGCAGTCCACAATAGAACTACCCACGTTGAGTAATCGCTGAATATTTCCTTACAATCTTCCTACTAAACAAACCTTCGACCAATACAAGAAAAACAATTATTGCCCATCTGTAGAGGACCCGTGATTCTTGAAACCAATGATTTATTTTGTTTGTACGTTTTTGAAAGCCAATTAATTGAAATTATGCTTAAGTGTTCGACGTGAATATTTGATATCAATAAGGCCTATCGTAATTAACGTTTGACGTCCTAGCATTTATGATTGATTTCTTTCATTTTATCAATACTGGCTATTGTCTTATTGGTTTTGATAACATCGATTGGTGATATACTCCACTTCGCTTTGGTGTTGAAGAGGAATAATTGTTTATCTGTCAGTCTATGCTAACCACGTGATAGATGCATACCCATTGTATCACACTCCCAAGGAGAAGAAAGAGATATTGTTTGGATGGTTAAATCACCATACAAGATGATCTAGTTTACATTCATATGAGTATACTATTACAAATTATAATAATTTGTTTGTTTAATTGTGACTTTGTTCAATTTTAAGCACATGGGAGTAACACACAATACAAATTTGAACGAATGGCAGGTTAAAACACGTACATAGTTGAAGTTTGCATTACCACAACACAAAATACATCATATTACACACAAACTGTCAAATATTAATCAATCAATAATCAATGATATCATTGCAATCCAATAACAACTTTGATACAACCCTCATCTACATACACTAATTCTTATGTAAAAAATGATAATGATCAAATGATAAAAAACATATTATATATAAGCCCATCATCATCATCTCATTTCATCTTCACTCTCTTCAATTTTCACTGGAGTCTAGCCCGCCCTCCCCCTCAAAAAAAAAAATAAAATAAGAAGAGCTTTGACCTTGTACACTAAACAAGTTTTTTGAGCTAAAAGAGAAAAAGACGTGTACTTTTTATTTTACAATTTTACAAGTACTTATAAATCGCTCTCACAACGAGTAAACAGTATTTTTTTTTAATAAAAAGAAGATATTTGATAAATGTACAAGTCATGTAGTTAAAAAAGTCATACCTGGAACTACACCTTAAGCAGTGCACCGTAGAACTACTCACATTGAGTAACCGTATCTAGAATGTTTCCTTGCAATTTTCTCGCAAATCTTCGCCTAATATAAGAAAAAAAAAGTATTCATGTCCATCTGGAGGACCCGTGACTCTTGAAACCAACGATTTGCTTAATACCTTTGTGAAAGACAATTACTTTCAATTATGCTTAAGTGTCCTGATAGGAATATTTTGATATCAATAAGGTCTATCGTGATTAACGTTTGATGTCCCGGCATTTATGATTGATTTCTTTCATTTTATCAATACTGGCTATTGTCTTATTGGTCTTGATAACATCGATTGGTGATTATACTCCACTTCGCTTTGGTGTTCAAGAGGAATGAACGGTTATCTGTCAGTCCATGCTGACCACGTGATAGATGCATACCCGTTGTATCACACTCCCAAGGAGAAGAAAGAGATCTTGTTTGGATTGTTAAATCACCATACAAGATGATCTAGTTTACATTTATATGAGTATAATATTACAAATTATAATAATTTGTTTGTTTAATTGTGACTTTGTTCAATTTTAAGCACATGTGAGTAAAACACAATACAAATACGAGGACCATCGTTTCATTTGAACGAAAGGCAGGTTAAAACACGTACATAGTTGAAGTTTGCATTACCACAACACAAAATACATATATATCATATTACACACAAACTGTCAAATATAAATCAATCAATAATCAATGATATCATTGCAATCCAATAACAAATTTGATATAATCCTCATCTACACACACTAACTCCTATCTAAAGAATGATAATGATCAAATGATAAAAACATATGATATATAAGCCCATCATCATCATCTCATTTCATCTTCATTCTCTTCAATTTTCACTGGAGTCTAGCCCGCCCTCCCCCTCAAAAAAAAAAAAAATAAGAAGAGCTTTGACCTTGTACACTAAACAAGTTTTTTGAGCTAAAAGAGAAAAAGACGTGTACTTTTTATTTTACAATTTTACAAGTACTTATAAATCGCTCTCACAACGAGTAAACAGTATTTTTTTTAATAAAAAGAAGATATTTGATAAATGTACAAGTCATGTAGTTAAAAAAGTCATACCTGGAACTACACCTTAAGCAGTCCACCGTAGAACTACTCACATTGAGTAACCGTATCTAGAATGTTTCCTTGCAATTTTCTCGCAAATCTTCGCCTAATATAAGAAAAAAAAAGTATTCATGTCCATCTGGAGGACCCGTGACTCTTGAAACCAACGATTTGCTTAATACCTTTGTGAAAGACAATTACTTTCAATTATGCTTAAGTGTCCTGATAGGAATATTTTGATATCAATAAGGTCTATCGTGATTAACGTTTGATGTCCCGGCATTTATGATTGATTTCTTTCATTTTATCAATACTGGCTATTGTCTTATTGGTCTTGATAACATCGATTGGTGATTATACTCCACTTCGCTTTGGTGTTCAAGAGGAATGATTGGTTATCTGTCAGTCCATGCTGACCACGTGATAGATGCATACCCGTTGTATCACACTCCCAAGGAGAAGAAAGAGATCTTGTTTGGATTGTTAAATCACCATAAATACAAGATGATCTAGTTTACATTCATATGAGTATAATATTACAAATTATAATGATTTGTTTGTTTAATTGTGACTTTGTTCAATTTTAAGCACATGTGAGTAAAACACAATACAAATACGAGGACCATCGTTTCATTTGAACGAAAGGCAGGTTAAAACACGTACATAGTTGAAGTTTGCATTACCACAACACAAAATACATATATATCATATTACACACAAACTGTCAAATATAAATCAATCAATAATCAATGATATCATTGCAATCCAATAACAAATTTGATATAATCCTCATCTACACACACTAACTCCTATCTAAAGAATGATAATGATCAAATGATAAAAACATATGATATATAAGCCCATCATCATCATCTCATTTCATCTTCACTCTCTTCAATTTTCACTGGAGTCTAGCCCGCCCTCCCCCTCAAAAAAAAAAAAAAAATAAGAAGAGCTTTGACCTTGTACACTAAACAAGTTTTTTGAGCTAAAAGAGAAAAAGACGTGTACTTTTTATTTTACAATTTTACAAGTACTTATAAATCGCTCTCACAACGAGTAAACAGTATTTTTTTTTAATAAAAAGAAGATATTTGATAAATGTACAAGTCATGTAGTTAAAAAAGTCATACCTGGAACTTCACCTTAAGCAGTCCACCGTAGAACTACTCACATTGAGTAACCGTATCTAGAATGTTTCCTTGCAATTTTCTCGCAAATCTTCGCCTAATATAAGAAAAAAAAAGTATTCATGTCCATCTGGAGGACCCGTGACTCTTGAAACCAACGATTTGCTTAATACCTTTGTGAAAGACAATTACTTTCAATTATGCTTAAGTGTCCTGATAGGAATATTTTGATATCAATAAGGTCTATCGTGATTAACGTTTGATGTCCCGGCATTTATGATTGATTTCTTTCATTTTATCAATACTGGCTATTGTCTTATTGGTCTTGATAACATCGATTGGTGATTATACTCCACTTCGCTTTGGTGTTCAAGAGGAATGATTGGTTATCTGTCAGTCCATGCTGACCACGTGATAGATGCATACCCGTTGTATCACACTCCCAAGGAGAAGAAAGAGATCTTGTTTGGATTGTTAAATCACCATACAAGATGATCTAGTTTACATTCATATGAGTATAATATTACAAATTATAATAATTTGTTTGTTTAATTGTGACTTTGTTCAATTTTAAGCACATGTGAGTAAAACACAATACAAATACGAGGACCATCGTTTCATTTGAACGAAAGGCAGGTTAAAACACGTACATAGTTGAAGTTTGCATTACCACAACACAAAATACATATATATCATATTACACACAAACTGTCAAATATAAATCAATCAATAATCAATGATATCATTGCAATCCAATAACAAATTTGATATAATCCTCATCTACACACACTAACTCCTATCTAAAGAATGATAATGATCAAATGATAAAAACATATGATATATAAGCCCATCATCATCATCTCATTTCATCTTCACTATCTTCAGTTTCCACTGGAGTCTAGCCCCGCCCAAGCTTTTACCTTGTACACTAAGCAAGTTTTTTGAGCTAAAAGAGAAAAAGACGTGTACTTTTTGTTTTGCAATTTTACAAGTACTTATAAATCGCTCTCACAACGAGTAAACAGTATCTTTTTTAAAGGAAGAAAATTGATAAATGTACAAGTCATGTAGTTAAAAAAAGTCATACCTGGAACTACACCTTAAGCAGTCCATCGTAGAACTACTCACATTGAGTAACCGTAGAATATTTCCTTGCAATCTTCTCGCAAATCTTCGCCCAATACAAGAAAAAAGTATTCATGTCCATCTGGAGGACCCGTGACTCTTGAAACCAACGATTTGCTTAATACCTTTGTGAAAGACAATTACTTTCAGTTATGTTTAAGCGTTCTGACATGAATATTTGATATCAATAAGGTCTATCGTAATTAACGTTTGATGTCCCGGAATTTATGATTGATTGCTTTCATTTTATCAATACTGGCTATTGTCTTATTGGTCTTGATAACATCGATTGGTGATTATACACCACTTCGCTTTGGTGTTCAAGAGGAATGATTGGTTATCTGTCAGTCCATGCTGACCACGTGATAGATGCATACCCGTTGTATCACACTCCCAAGGAGAAGAAAGAGGTCTTGTATGGATTGTTAAATCACCATACAAGATGATCTAGTTTACATTGTTATGAGTATACTATTATAATAATTATAACAATTTATGTGTTTAATCATGACTTTGCTCAATTTTGAGTACATGTGAGTAGAACATAATACGAAAACGAGAACCATCGTTTCATTCAAACTAATAGCAGGTTAAAACACGTTACATGAGATACAAAATAACTGTTCAAGTCTACATTTTACCACTACACAAAATACTTAATACTATCATATTATTACACACAAACAGTCAAATTATTAATCAACCAAATATCGATGATATCATGGCAATACGATAACAACATTAATATAATCCTCTTCCACATGCAATAATTTTCATTCATATAAAGCTATCATCATCATCTAATCTTATCTTCACTATCTCAGACTTTCATTGAACGTTATGCCCACCCCCACCCCCCCCCCCCCAAAAAAAGCAGAGCCTTTACCTTGTATACTAAGCAAGTTCTCTAAGAAAAACAGAAAAAAAACATGAACCCTTTTATTCCACAATATTACAGGTACTTATAAATCGCTCTCAAAATAAGTAAACAGTGAGAGTTGTTTTGTTTTTTTTTAAGAAGAGAGGAGATAAAATAAATGTAGTTTAAAAGGTCATATCTGGAACTACACCTTAAGCAGTCCACTCCCTACCCACATTGAGTAGCCGTAGAATATTATCTTGCTATCTGCTTGCAAATATTCGACCAATACAAGAAAAACAAATTCATGTTCATCTGGTGGATCCGTGTCTCTTGAGACTAGTGAGTTGTTACTTTTTGAAAGCCATTTAATTTCAGTTATGTTTAAGTGTTGTGACATGAATATTTGATCTCAATTTGGTGTATCATAATTATCGTTATAAATTTCTTACCTTGGAATTCATGATTGATTTCTTTTATTTTATCTATACTGGCAATTGCATTCTTCGTAGTTTTGATAACATCGATTGGTGTTATCCACTTCACTTCGCTGTTGACGAGGAATAATTGTTTATCTATCAGTCTCTGTTGACCACGTGATAGAAGCATTATTCACTGTATTACACTGCAAGGTAAAAAAAAGAGAGATCATGAGATGGATAATGTAATCATACTTTTCAGGTGGTAAAGTTTGCATTTCCATGAGAACTTTAAAATTGCAAATGATAATAACTAGGTTATTAGAATAAAAATTAATCAGCTGTCCGAAGCACCTCAATTCCCTCTTCCGATTCCGATGTTCAGAGTGAGGGCTTTTCCTTTTTTTTCTTTCCTTCCTTTCTTGCCGTTATTCTGTTGAGCCTTATTCCTTTCAATGGTGTACTCCTCAGTCAAGTCATGTCATGTTGTTGTGTTTCTCCTGTCTTGTTCTGTCCTGACTTTGTAAACAAATAGTATCATAAGAATCCTTTGAGTGGTTCACAGTATACAATTATGCTTTTCAGTGGACCTGTCAATTCTTTTTCCCCCGCTAAACAAAACTTTGTGTTTTACCGGTATGCATGTATAATTTCAGTTTTCAACCATTATCTATCATGTAAAGGTAAATACATGTCCATGTTATGAGTTTCTTCTTTATGTTTTGCTGGGAAAAAGAATGAAAAATAAATGAAATGAACTGAATTGAATTAAATGTCGAATTTTCCATACTTTTTGTATATCGTTTTCCACACGTAAAGTCACAAAATTTAGTAGTCTTATCATCAAGCGTTGGCGGCACCAAAGCTAATTCTTTTTTTATGATATATGGTTGCATTCCTTCAATTCAAATTGCTTTACATAAGGAAAGATCCTCTCACGTCTAGAATTTAAATTCCTTACTTCCACCCCAAGGCAGCTTTCAATAGGTGAATTTCCATAGTGCCATATGTAATTTGATGCACTGTTGGATATACGTATGCTTTCCTTGAAAAACCATACGATCAAGCCAGTTGTTAGTCAGTTTTTATACACTGATTTTTGCTATGCCGATTTCTGGATTTCAGGAGCCGGCGGAAACGGGTGGTTTGCCCCCTCCCCCCACTTTTTTGCGCAAGATATAAGAATAGATAGGGTGTAACCACTCCCCCCCCCCCCCCCACACACACACACACGCACTTTTTTCTCTCTTTTTTTATCCCGGAGGTGCCACTAGAATATTTGCGCTGAAGACCCCCCCCCCCCCACTTTTTTTTTTGTATGTTAGCTGATGAAACCCGGACGTGGCAGCTAGAAATAAAAACTGGACCCCCCCCCCCCCCCCCGCCCCACTTGTCAAAACGTGGCGCCGGCCATGAAGCAGTGGGCCGCGAAGTTCTCGCGGATGACAACCTGAAATAAAAATACAAAAAGATTTGTATTCGATCTACACAATATGTAAATGAGCCTCACAGAGAAATGAAGGAGCCAAAATGGGCCTCGGTTTAAGTAAGATTTAGAAGCGCTTTTCTAAACAACAAATTACCTTACTGCATACTATCATTACAACACTGTCTTCATGAAGTCAAACAGGGCCGGACGTCATAGAAATATAATTACGAGCATGTACATATTATCATGCAAGTGTGTATCGACCGCGTGCTGTTAGCAGATAGCATGTGATCCAGTTTCTTTTTCTTTTTTTTCTGTTCATTTCTGTTTCCTTTTCAAACCAGACAACTTCCTCTACGTAGGATCCGCAATCGCCATTGCCATTCTTCTCATCTTGTTGATCATCAGTGCTGCGAAGTGGTTTCAGATTCGTCGGTAAGACAGACGGGTACTGTATGAATTATCACAAGTCTTCATAATCATCTCGTACTACTAAGTATCATATGGACACCAAAACACATACACGCATATGCAACTTGAGGGAGGTGGAACAAATTTTCGTGGAGAGGGAGTTAAAGAAAATAACTCTTCTCTTAATTTGCAATGTCAACTAGAAAGTAGCATTAGTATTTAACACACACATTGGACCCAACACGATGTTACTGGTTACAGCGCCCCGGGGTTAACATTGACACTTGACTAAACCAACTACAAACAATATCCCTTACACACATACACACACACACACACACACACACACATATATATATATATATATATATATATATATATATATATATATATATACAAACATTCACACTTAACAAACAAACAGAAACGTGTCGTATACCCTAACGTTGTAGACATGTTTTTCGTTCCGGAAAAGGGTTTGGGGCAGTGGGATTAACATCGTTAGACAGTTGTTGCTATTAAAAGTGAAACCATAGTTCTCATGATAATAATAATCATATGCTTGCAGAACTGTTGATTTTTTGCTCTAAAAGGTACACATAAGCATAATAACAGTGTGAAATAATAATGTGAAATAATATTTCAGTTGGCGTAATGACGAAATATATATATATATATATATATATATATATATATATATATATATACATATGTGACTCTGCACCTCAAAACAAACAAAAAGTCGCCAGATATGATTTTCTAGTTAAGACCATTTCCTGAAAGAGCAGACTTTAAGCTTTAAAATGATGTATAACTCAAATCAAATGGACTCTCCTAACCTATCTAAATATTGGAAAGAAAGCACAAACTCGGGAAAAGTGTGAACTGAGAAAAGAGGCTCTGAAGTACAGCGTCTATTCAAGCGCTTAATCTTTACCAAACCGACCTGGCTGTGCGATGAATGGGACAAAAAACAGGAAGTAAACCACCAGAGTAACAACAATGAAGGGATTATTAGATTAAACTAAAATTGAGCATGCCACATTAACACATTCTGACCATAATTGATGCCAACTTTCAAAGCAGTAGCTCTATCCTTTCAAAAGTTATTAGACTTGAAAGTGAAGAGTGTGGACAAGGTTTTTCAGAAATGAAAAAGGGATTCTAAAGACACACATAATCACACTATTCTACCAAAAATGTTCGAGATAAACTGCTAAAAAAACACACTTTCCTGCCCGTTTTATGATACCAAATTATAGCATAATGTAAAAGAAGACCCTCTCTTTCAGAAAATATGAAAAAGTCAAGTTCGGCTAGGTTGACCCATTTCACTTATTTTCAGTCCTCACGCAAAATCAGTGTGTGCGACTTTATGTTCGTTTTGAGGTGCACGGTCACATATATGTATATATATATATATATATATATATATATATATATATATATATACATATATGTATATATGAAGAGTTTGTTCGTAAAAATTGATAAGTCCATATTTGCCAAATGGAGATATTTGCGATTAAAGGTCAAGAAAAATAAAGAGAATAATAAGAAAATTTTCGCTTCTTTTGACCATAACTTCAAAAATGTACCTTTGTATGTAGCGACCAATATATCATTTAAAAGGTATTATTTTGTACTTTATGACAGAGACCGTACTTCAAAATCTTCAAAAATGGACTTATCGTTTTTTGCGAACAAACTCTTCATATATATATATATATGTGTGTGTGTGTGTGTGTGTGTGTGTGTTCGCCGGAAGTATACTACAGTATATTATAAAAAGTAAATGATTTTTATGCCTCTGCCAAGAAGGGAAGCCCGATCACGAGGTTGAGGTTGTTATCTTTTGTTTTTTCTTATTTCTTTTTTCTTTTTTCTTTTTTAGGGGGGCATTTTTATTTCTATCAAGTCCTTAATGAAACAAGATGTATTAATTACTGATCATAATTATGATACTATGTAACAGGAGTATACCATCATTTTGACGTTTGAGTCACCAATGTACGTTGTTTGGAATTGATAATTAAAAACAAAGAAGAAGAATGAATGAATCAATGAAACTCAAACGCTATAGGTACAACCATGGACTATTCTACTATGCTTTAACCTCAAAATGTTATACTGAAGCTTTCGGGCTTTTTGGGGGGATGGGAGGGTTATGACTAAAACCTTAAGAACATGTATCACTACCATCATCATCTAAAAAAAAAAATGTTATCTTTGTTGTAGTGAGTGCCATCATTAACCGGACTTTTAATTCCTATTTCAATTCCTCTCCGCTGCTCCCTTTTCTCTTATGTCGGCTTTAATAGGAAGCACCAACTGCTCCTGCGCTCTACCCAGTCCCCGGCGGAACAGAGCCCCTTCTACGTCACCCTGAATGCGGAAGAACCTCCGAATGAAGTTAATGCACCGATCAACTCTTTCGGCCCGCCAGCCACGGCCCTCGGCGCGAGCGTAGAAGCAAACATTTACGACTGCGACCATGTGTACAACTTCATCAATTCTCCAAGCGGAGCGACAAGATCCACTGCCGCGCCGGGAGGAGAATCGAGTTGGGAGGAGCGGAAGAACGAGGCGAGGGAAGGCCATCCTTGCGGTAACACTGAGACATGTAAGAAGAATGGGCCTTGCAGCATCCTTCCTGACATGACACCAGAGGAACTTACAAACTCGAGTACCAGGAAGACCGATGCCGTTGAATCCGACATAAAGAGCCAAGTTAACGTCATGTTGTCTGTGACTGCTCAGGAGTGTAATTACATGTCAGTTAAGGATGAGGATATCATGGTAGAGAACGTGTTGTACGCGTCTACATCTTTCTAAGTAGGGGAGCTCCAGACCATAGTCTATAGTTGGTTAACCCAGTAGCAACTGAACCGACCGAAACCGCCCGTCCGTTTTTTGTTTTAGTTTATTTCTAAATGTGTTTTCTGTTTACATATAGAATATATAATCATATGATTTCAA
The DNA here is from genome assembly GCF_040938485.1 of Diadema antillarum. Taxonomy (NCBI): domain Eukaryota; kingdom Metazoa; phylum Echinodermata; class Echinoidea; order Diadematoida; family Diadematidae; genus Diadema; species Diadema antillarum. The sequence goes on from NW_027270922.1 coordinate 63,917, forward strand.
AAGGTAGAAGGTCAACAAAAGCATGTCAGAATTTTTTCTGTGACATATCATTCTCTTGGTAAAGTCTTAATAGGATTTCAATAATTATAATTCATAGTAGACAAAAATGAACATTCAGAGAGCTATTTTGAATCATTTAGAAAGCTGTCGAAATGAGAACAATATTGCTGTACCTTCTAGAGAACCATAGGTCCTTATGTACAGGATCTTCAGTTGCTAAAGGCTTAAAGAACGGGTAGGTTGTAACATGATCATTTTGTCAAAATCTAAACAAGAGACGTCGTTCACAACTATATCACATCAAACGTAATGAAACTATCTCTGCATGCGAAATTTGATCATGCCTTGACAGCGTATAATGGAGAAGTTAGGGAAAACCGCTTTCTCCCCTCTCTGAGTAAAAATCATAAGATAATCAATGTGCTGGTGTTTTTTATTTCACCAAAGCCATTCATCTTCATTCAATTATGAGTATATGTGGGTAAAAAAAGTGTGTCTATGGAGTCTTTTGATGAGGGTAGCACCATTTGATGTTTGAGTTTGTATTAAGCACATTTGCTTAGGTCATTAAAATACGTATAGGCCTGTGGGTTCAAGTTGTTACACTGTAACAGGTTAACTTCCACCACTTGTTGATTATTAATGTGGTGTAACAAGTTACCCCGATGAATTTCAATTTAGTTATGTTTTGTTACATACAAAAAGTCTGATTTATAATGACATATTGCTTTTCATACCTTAAAGCTTATGTGCAGATATCAATTGATCAATCATATTCAGATTTTCAAAGCCTATACACTCTTCAACCAATTAAATCAGCGACTAGCATTGAGCATTCAGCTAAGTGAAAAACTGTTATGTTGCATGATTTACGCCTATGTGTCACTGTTTGATACTTAATTTCGTTTGCTTCGACGTGAGAGTAAACTTGTATTGCAGGTAAGAGTAAACTTAATTTATCGCGTTTATTAATGATCAATGTTATGTGATAAGTACGTCATATCCATCTATGTTTTAATGTGTAGCATTCGATCAGAGTACGAGTAAATATAAACTGCACAAGTGTGCACAAACACTCATAGACAGATAGACAGACAGACAAACAGACAAAATACACATATAATATTTCATGATATGTTATAGTTATAGTTACAATTACACTTACAGTTTTTACAGTTACAGTTTTTTACTGTTTTCAATGAATAGAGGGTCTAAGCTATTCGCACAGAGAAAAAGAAGTAAATTGCTCTGTTTGTTTGCTTGATGGACCTCAAAATGTAAAATCTGTAGCATTGTTAATAGACTCGGTCTCACCTACCGAGGTATACAGGAAACAACCAAACGCTCCTAGGATATCCCGAACCAGAAGTAGAGTACACCCTTTCCACTTCTCCCAAATGTACTGATGTAAAACAATATGCAAGTTTAAAAGTGTGTATATTTTATGTATGTTGGTTTCGCATTCTGTACTCTTTAACACTGCTCATGGCGTAATACAAGGGTAAAACAATCAAAAGTATATTCCATATTTTTTTTTGTTTCTTTAGTTTCAGTATTTCGAGTGATGTTAGATTTTTGTAAGCAGTTGTAGAATGTTCTTGCAGATTCTCACACAAAAACAAAGGCACGCCAAACTGTGTATTATATACATGTATATTTTCGCATTATTATGTGTACATTGTAATTGGTACTGTATTCTATTTATGAATATGTCATTTTTAAGGAATCAAACATGAAACTGATTTCGATTTTGCCTTCTTTTGGTTTTGTTTTTTGTCAAAAAGTAAAATGTTCTCGCAGCCTCCCCCCCCCCCCCCCACACACACACACACAAAGCGAAGCCAGGTACATGTATGCTAGTTTACAAGTGACTTAATCATGTGTGTACATGTATTCCTTAAATTTGCGAATTTGTTTTGGTTCTGCGTTCTGTTGGAAACGTAAATCGGATATAGAAACATGCGTGGTTCCTGGCGTATCAGAGTAAAACAATCCAAAATCAACTTTGTGTCTTGTTTTGTATTGTTTTGTTTCGTTTTCTTTTTGTTTTTGTTTTTGGTTGGAGGTTGTTTATGTTCTTCAAACCATTTTAGTTTTTCTTGTAAAAAGCTGTAATGTTCTAGCATTTTCTCGCCCGAAAAACAAAGGCAGGCGTACAAAACGTGCTTGTATTGTATTTGGAGGAAAATGCATGATGTGAATTATTATGTGCAATCTGTGGTAAGGTATTTGCATCTTAACTCAAACTGGTCAGATTATAATAGTGATCTGCTATGCAAATGTAGAAACGAGAGTAAGTATTTATTAATTCACAGATATACTGTCTTAGCGAGAAAGGAATAAACTCTGTTGCACATTAATATTGTTTTTGAGATATCTTTTTTTTTTTGTACCAACAAAAGGACAACTTAAATTGAAGACATAACATGAGAAAGGGTTAATTTTATTGCACTATATTACATACCAAAAGATTAGCTAAAATACATGATATTTTATTATTATAACATGTTTGTCTGTGTATGTGTTTATGTGAGTGCAATGTGTGGGACAGGGTTTTTTATGATCTGACTGAAGTAATAAATCGTCCTTCATCAGAACTGATATAGAGCTCGATTAGAAACCGAACATCTCTACGAGTTTATGATAAAGAAAACCACTTCTATATCAAAGTGGCAGAATTACGTCTCACGAGATATATCAATTACCTTCGATCACCGTGTCCTCTCTTGTGTTTCCGTATCATAAACTTATCACGACATCTTATAGCTACCCCATCTTGTTTAAGGCAAGACCTCACAGATGCACGCTCAATTATTCTGTTCTTCTTCATGTGTTTTAGTGAACAATTCCTCAAAAAAAAAATCGAGGCAAACATGTCTTTCAGTTTCACAAACACGTCACGTTTCTTTCAACCAAAGTTTGTCCTCGCAAGCAGACTGCGGCGAGTTTTCAAATTGAATGAAGAGGCGTATCCTTTATCATGCATGTATGTACACTTATGTGGATATGATAGACATTCAACCCAGTAGCCGTTACAAAACAGCCACAATTGTTCATAAACGATAGACCGCCTAGTTTTCTTTTGCAAAAATACAACAACAAAAAAGTAAATGTGACCCTGCATCACTAAACAAACAAAAAGTCGCCTGACAAGAATTTTTAGTTTTGGGCAGATTCTGAAAAAGCAGACTCTAAGCTTTAAAATGATGTATGGCTCAATTGAAATGGGCTCTCCTAACCTACATTTGATAAAACTTCGAAAGTAAGCCCACACTCTGGAAAAGTGTGAAGTGAGAAAAGAAGCTCTGAAGCACAGGGTTTATTCAAGCGCTTTATAACATGCTTAAAGGACAAGTTCACCTTCATAGACATGTGGGTTCAGTGAATGCAGCAATATTAGTAGAACACATCAGTGGGAATTTGAGCAAAATCGGACAATTCGTTAAAAAGTTATGATTTTTTGAAGTTTCTGCTCAGTCACGGCTGGATGAAAAGACTACTATGGCTTGTGATGTCACATGAGTACATCGATATAAAGAAAGAATGAAGAAAATTCAACATATTTCCATTTTTCTCCCATAACAAAAGAACACTAGACTTCTCTCTTTCAGAAGGCAGGGGGAATAATATTACCCTTAACATACGTCAGTAGGTAGTCGGAGAACTGTGCACTTTATTAAAAAAGTAAAGTTTTGTGAAATTCTCTTTTTATTTTCCTTATATAGTTGTACGCATGTGACATCATACACTGTAGTAGTCTTCTCTTTCAGCAGTGACTGCGCAGATACTTAAAATATTCGTAACTTTTGAACGGATTGTCCAATTTTCCTCAAACTTTCACTGGTGTGTTCTACTAATATTGCTGCATTCTCTCAATCCTTATGTATATGAAGGTGGACTTGTCCTTTAAATCTTCACCAAATCGTGTTAGCTGTGCGATGAATGGAACAAAAAGCAGGGTTTAAACCACCGGAGTAACAACAATGAAGGGATTATCAGATTAAGCTGAAATTGAACATGGTTTATGAACACATTCTGCCCATGCTCAGTGCCAACTTTCAAAACAGTATCCTTCCAAAAGTTACTAGAATTAAAAGTGAAGAGTGTGTAAAGAGTTATCAAGAAATGAAAAAGGGCCTCTAAAGACATACGTGATCTCACTACTCTACAAAACAGAGGTTGTAAAAAACTGTTGAAAATGCACTTTCCCATTTATTTTATGATTCCCAACTTAAAGGGCAAGTTCACCTTCATAGACATGAGGGTTGAGTGAATGCAGCAACAATAGTAGAACACATCAATGAGAATTTGAGGAAAATCGGACAATCCGTTCTAAAGTTATGAATTTTTGAAGTTTCTGGTCAGTCACGGCTGGATGAGAAGACTACTACACCTTGTTATGTCACATGTGTACAACGATATAAAGAAAGAATAAAGAAAATTAAACATATTTTCACTTTTCTCGCATAACAAAAGAATACTCGACTTCACTCTTTCAGAAGGCCGGGGAAATAATATAACCCTCAACATACGTCAGTAACAAGTCGAAGAAATGTGGACTTTATTCAAAAAGTAAGGTTGTGTGAAATTCTCTTTTTATTTTCCTTATATCGTTGTACGCATGTGACATCATACACTGTGATAGTTTTTTTCATCCAGCAGTGACTGCGCAGATATTAAAAAAAAAATCACAACTTTATAACGGATTGTCCGATTTTTTCCAAACTTTCTGTGATGTGTCCTACTAATATTGTTGCATTCACTCAATCCACATGTGTATAGAGGTGGATTTGTCCTTTAAGAATAATGTAGAATAAGGGTAGCTCTTTCGGGAAATACGACAAAACCCAATATTGACTTGGTTGACTCGTTTCACCTTTTTTTGAATCCTCACATAAAATCAAGGGGTGCGACTCTTTGTTTGTTTTGTGATGCACGGTCACAAATGGAATAACGGGAAAGAGAGAGAGAGAGAGAAGAAGACAAAAACATGCAGGATTGAAATCAGCGTGTGAATAAAGATGTGCTGTCCTTAATTAGGCTATAAGGCAAATGGGGTTAATCAATTCATTTCGATTTTAATGTCCGCATATAGAATTTTGTTTTGCTTTCATATATTATTGAACACGTTGTACATATTAAAATGCACACGCACGAGTTACATGTTTAACATAAACAAAAAGGAAAACAAGAAATATTCAACGTAAAGTCAATTTCAATGTCAGATAAAACATAACATTACAGAAGATATTATTAAAGCTGAACTGAGCCAAAATTACGTTTGGTATGATCGCGCGTGTGTGTGTGTGTACGTGAAAATATAAAGAGACTGCACAAAAATTCCATGACGACTATTCCTTCTATATGGATAAAGACGAAAAAATATTTTGTCAGTTAGCACGTACACTAGCACGATTATATCGACAACAATAACAATATCGATGAGGTAGTCAGAAACATGACTATCGATGAGGGTCTGCATTCTAATGATCTCTTTGATTACGTTCAAACTTATGAATGAATTTGTTTTTAATCATATTTCCTTTTCATTCAATTATTTATTTCCATCCAACAAGAGTGAAACAGAATATAAAACATGAATTAAACAAAACGCATCATATTTTAGAAATACATCATGCAGTACGAACCATTATGTTATTCAAATTCATGAAAATTCTTCCGTCGAGATGTTTTCATTGCAACTGATTGACAAATTGCCCTACATCGACGTAAATAAGCACTGAATTGATCAGTGTTTTAGTAGTAGCCATGATAAAAAAAAATCATGGGCGTACATACTCGAGCAGGATTCGAACCTACGACCTCCTGATCACCGGACAGGCGTGAGCTGGTCTAGTGGAGATGACGCCTGTCCGGTGATCAGGAGGTCGTAGGTTCGAATCCTGCTCGAGTATGTACGCCCATGATTTTTTTATCATGGCTACTACTAAAACACTGATCAATTCAGTGCTTATTTACGTCGATGTAGGGCAATTTGTCAATCAGTTGCAATCGAACCATTATGTATTCTACATATGAAATATATCATGTGCAATAAAGTAGACCAACAAGAAGAGCAATGCATACTTTGCAATGTTGACAGAAAAGTAAGTACAACGATGATAAGGATCCGGTCTACTAAGAAGCAGGGCTTGTAAAATGTGAATCATATTCAAACACGTGATTTTGTCATCCGAGAATGAGTATGTCTTCCAAAATCTAGTAAAGTATTGCTGCTATAATGTAGATGTTACTATTTAATATGATATAATGCAGAATACAGTGCATCACAATTGCTAACAGTAATCATCTTCAATACACATAATTTACATAACCAAAATAAGCTATATTTCCTTTGATCTTCACTTTCAAAGGAATGACAGCCTGAGATAAGCAACGGGTTTCGGAGGACCAATATTCACCGTCACTAAGCCAGAAACGAATGACTCATTAAGTTCTGTATACAGGAAAAATTATAGATAAACAAATAAATAAATAAATAAATATAAATGAATATATATATATATATATATATATATATATATATATATAATATATATATATATATATATATATATGGGTCAGAATTTTGAACGATGTACAATTGAGCCAAAACAAGGCAAAATTTAAAAAGTAGGAAATTCTCTAAATTATTCATCTTACCTGAAAGAGTATAACTCAAGCTTTAATATGAACCCAATTATACTAGGATTTTCCCGGAGGAACAAGTTTTTATTCACCGCTGAAGTTTACCATGTCCAGAGCAGCGAACGTCCGTGAGGAATAGTACAGCACATACACTTGAATACCATTTAACATAGTTTGCAAAGATCTGATTCAGTTCAAAATCCTAACAAAATATCTTAAGGGACATGTGTACGTGCTTGCAGAATATTAAGCTTGTACTCTTAACCTGTACGTAATGGTAGACAACTGATGATTTAACTAAATTCGTCGTTTCTGTTGAAATATTGCTCTTCCGCTAAACACTTTCTCCACTTTACGCGCATTTTACAGAAACTCAATATTTTGACCTCTTATTTCACTATCCCATACTTCAATCCCCACTCCCAAATAATAACATACCTTTTTAAGATGTATCTGATCTAGGCAGTCTCTATAACCCAACGAACATAGCATAGTTTTCATCACGGAGGTTCGCATGTAGCTCACGGACGTTCGGAACAAACAAGATGCAGCTCTCTTGAGTTGGAAACGCATTCTACTTACAACAAGCAGCAATTTCATGTCGAGAACAAACTCCTCTGCAAAATCCTGAACAGATATTACCAATTCTCAATTATATAAGCTTGTTTATCTTCTCATACTGAGGAATCAAAGAAAACATTTTTTCCATCTCTCGTAAATGAACGTACAACCGTACGTGTAATCTCAGTGACGTTGTCCATCCTTGAGAACGAATATATTTATCAACATTTCTTTATCATGAAGTAAAGATTCAGGTCCTAAATTTGTTATCTAAAGTCTACAATGCAAAATTTGCTTATAACGAACATGGTCACAGATAAAATTATAACAAAGAATTAACATAGAAAGACAACAGAAATGTGCTCCGTTATAGAAATACGAAGTTTAGCTGGGGAGGGCAAACGAATACGTAGGGAAGAAATCCCTCTATGTTTGCTCCTTGTGTTACACACAGTTACCGAGAAGAATTTGTATTATTATATTAGTCAGAAATGATAATAGGTTCGATACTGCGAAGTTTCGTCATAACAAGACACAATAAGTCCATATTACTTGGATGGATGTTTGTGACTTCGATATTATACAATAAGGTTTGTTATGACAAACATGTTGTAGCGCGTCATTTCGTAGGCTCGTTATTCATACAGTTTGTCAATACGAAAATTGATAGAGTTCGTATAATTATGAAGCTTTTTTATTCGGTAAATGATAGGAATCTCCGAAGGTTAACCGAAAGGTTTATTAATTGGAACATGAAAAATCATGTTCGCTTATCCAAATGTGGAAAAACAATTAAGTTAACAACTAAAATCCTCCAAATTTCAAAACCTCATAATAACCATTTTCACCTAAACGAATATCAGGCCCTTTCCGCTTTTAGAAGAACGGACCTAAGAATAATGATCCTTAATATTTATTTTTCGGACTAACAAACTTTCGGAATAAGAAACTTTTTAATAACAAACCTCCTTAATTAACTACAAACTTTTTTTTCTTTATTTTCGGAATAACAAACCTTTGGACATCAGAGTAACGAATCTTAGGAGGAGCGAACGTATCAAAGTGCAACCTTAAACCTATTCTTAATCATTACTTTTTTTAACATGTGTTTTCAAAGTAAGCACAAAAGCACAAACAAATTGATGATCTCTCTGTCTCTTCAATGTAAATAATGTAAAAGATCTTGGAAAGAATTACAAATGAACATTGCTTTTCATTGATGAGTATAAAACAACACCATGTGATGATAAGCGGAGGATTTGTTTGTTTTCATCAGACAATAATTGTATACTGCATTATTTTTGTTCGTTTGTGACAGAATTTCGATGAATAAAAAACATAAACAAACAAACAAAAACTTCTCCAGAGGAATTTGGTACAACGGGAGTGCACTGGTAATTCTTTTCTCTGTGTGTTGGAGCTCGATCCCTTCTCTGTTTCTCAGTCACTTTTATCTAACTGCTTCCATATACTTTTGAAACTTTTCCATTTTTTATTCAACACATGCCCATTACAGACTTCTTCCGTCATTATCCTGCATGTGATTACGTAGCACTTTTCGGATTTATTTTGGTTTGTTTTGTTTTGTTTTTGTTTTCTGTTTGGTCGCAGCATGTCCAGGCTATTGAAAGAATGAGAGAAAATCGTCATGAAGAGAAAAATAAGAATGAATTAAGGCATTTAATATCATGACAATTACAGCGAACGTCCGTTATGGAGGCCAAAACTGGATGTGTTTTGTTTGAGACGACAGCTACCTTACTCAAAAGATAGACACTTGGCGCACCTGTCACTAAAAAGTGGCACTGATCCTCTTTCTCCTACTATGTAATCCATGGACTTATTCTACCAACGAACATCCGTGACCAAAACGTTTTCCTTTCGTTATTACAAGTAAATTGAGTGCTGAACATTATTCACTTTTGGGTATGAGCGGCTCGGTGATTTGGTAATATTTTCAACTAACATTAACTTTATGGGCAGTGATATATTTGTAATTATCAGCAATTTCCTTTCTCGGACAGAACGTCCGTGAGCGAAACTTTCAGAACCTGTAACAGTACAAATTGTCTCCTGATCCTCATTAGAAAAAAATTTAAATGCACAGAAATTACAGATTACGCAAAATTCTATTTTCCTACGACTTTGTTTTCAATGTTTAGCTGTTTTTGTATAGTTAGGGGGAAAACAAGCGTAAAATTGTGAGTAAATTTTCAACTGTTTCTTCATCATGATCACATAACGCCTTAAAAAATTCTGAAACTACTGCCCTAAATTCATTGTTTACTTTGCAAAACTTTATTTGTGACTATTGGAGCTAAAAGTTTTAAAGAATACAGGACACTTTCGGGACAAGTTATCCCTATCGAAGGGATTGCATACGTCCCGGACGTTCGCTGGAATTGTCACGGACGTTCGTTCTACTGATAGGGTCATGTTCCAGGACGGATAACTAATCGGCAGAGAGTACCTAGCCTTCCTAACTCTTTCAAAAATTTGAAAAGGTATTGTCAATGCAAATTATAAGACGTTTGACATCCTTACAACATATGTATTGCTCAGAGGGGGATCAGAAGGTGAATTTTTAGAGAAAATATTAATTATTTGCTTGGTTTTCGGTGAATTGCATGGTCCAAAAACTGCGGACAAGCCTCAGTCCGCTCCAAAAATAACATACAGCTCCTCGGCTAGAGAGCCAAAGGTAAAATGCACCTTCGTCATCAAAGCAAGATGGTGTCCCACTCGAAAACGTTTTAATCATCACGGACGTTCTTTTTTTCTCGGAGGTTCGTCTAAAAATATAATTTCGGTTCCTATTTGACAAAGGATGGACAGAAACTCAAAACAAACATATTATCGTGTGGCTAGATCTTAGTTGATTACGACTCAGAACAATGTTACCAATAGCGTTTAATGGGATACGATCTTTATTAGAAAATAGCGGAAGCACGTCCGTGACGAAAACTGAGTATAATTTTGCATAAAAGAATATTACGTCCGATGTACAGCCAGCAGACGTACAATTTTTGCAGGATATGTTCATTAGGTGGAACACCAAATTTTCGTATACATTACAGTTGGGACAACAAAGTAGAATTTGCAGCAGCGATAGAAATAAAAGCATCACGGACGTTCGTCTGTTTAGGACTTTCATATTTCAATTGTTCTCTGTGATTTTATACGTGCTCATAAAGTTCTTATAATTTTGTGGTTCATACCCATGCTATGTCAGATCCAGAACATGGTCAGATATTAGATGACACGTACGCTTAAAAATGCACATCATTAGTTTGAAAAACAAAAATTATTGTGAAAATAGCGTTTTTACCGTATTTTTACGCTTTAAGTCCTTGTCAAATGAAAAATATCAGGCAAAAGTCAACCAAACCATATATTTCCTGAAAGGAAATTTACCAATCTTTGAGATGACATGAAAAAATCTGGTTTCTTAGATCATCCTGGCGTGTTCTAAGGGAAAGAATGTCATAAGGTGCGAAAATTGGCAATTGTACATCGTTCAAAATTCTCACCCATATATATATACATTTTATAGGGTGGCACATCCTATTACCGGACGCTTTTCTTTGTGGCTTTGAATTCCGTACTCATAGACTGAAATTTCGGCTAAAAATAACACCACTTATTCACAGACTCATGGAAATTATGAATTCAGCCAACTTACGTCAATTCTTCGTTCCAGTTTTTAGAAAATATGCTTCAAACATACCCCTCTAAAAATAGTTGTTTTTTGCGCGGTGCAAAATCGCATTGTATTACCGGACGCGATTTTCGTAATCGAATAATCGAGGCCTTTCGCACCTAGTCCTTGCACCAGAATCACAATTCATCCCACAAATCACCGTTCACATTCTCACCGAGCGGATGACACACAAAAAAATCGGCAAATGAGGCTCAAATTTCGTATTTTACAGTAAAATGTCTGTCTTGACCATTTCGAACAGTTCACGCGATAAAACCTTGTGAGAAATCGACAACTGGTTAGACTCTGTACTTCTAGTTTACGTGCTTTGTCTATGGGAGCTGCACGCGCGGGTGATGAGTTGCGGGCCCCTTAGCGCACAACTATTCCGCATCGTTCGCGTTTGAGGACGATAGCTACAAATTTCCGATATTGATCAGTGAACTTTTGGTTCTATTGGAATCTTCAGCATTTTTCCTGTATTGAGTGGAATTTCATAGAATATCAGTCGTGAAATGTGATTCAAACATGCATAAAATTAACTACGAAGAGGTGCGGGTCACTCAACTATAAATTTGAGGTAAAATGTGAATTTTTTTCGTGTTTTTACATTTTTACATGGCGTTTTTGCGATTTCGGTCCACACAAAGTTCTGTGAGGCTAATCTACAAAGTCTCGCGCGTACATAAATGTCATTAATACGCAAAAATGTGCGTGTCCGGTAATACCATGCGTCCGGTAATACCATGCTTGCCCCTATATATATATATATATATATATATATATATATATATATATATATATGTATATATCAATTAATTGATTAATTAATTAATAAGTAAAGATACAGTATCAAACAAAAATAAAACCACGACTCTCCCTGCGTACCATAGAGCATCACAGTCCCGCTTGAAATCAGAGAACAAAACACGCACACTGTATAAAAATACAAGCGGAGAAATGTTTGCACATCAGTAGGCAACATCGTTCTTGGGTTCAACCCCATCTCCCAACCCCCCATCCTCCCCCCCCCCCCCCAAAAAAAAAAAAAAAAACACAACTCAACAAAACAGTAGGCCAATGAGGAGCCCGATCAGAGCCCGGACCTACGGACTCAATAGCTTTGGATTTCCCTTTAGGCATGGCATTTTCTCACAGTCGACATGTTTTCCTCTTTTTTGGTTTACTCACACATACTCGCACCAAAAGAAAAAGTGCTTGAAAATTATTATGTTCTTATACGTGTACAAAGAAAAAAAAAATGATGCCAGTTTATACGGAACGGGTGGGGGACCTCTCTCCCCCCCCCCCCCCCCCCCCACCACCACCACCACCACGGCACACACACATAAATAATTGTTAGTATACTACATCAAGGCTGGCGGAGCCTTTCTGGTGCGCCACTTCCGGTTTTCTTCATCTGACAAGCAAAAAAAAAAAAAAAAAAACAGTCTTCGGCGCAAAAACATAAACCTTATACCCCGCTCACACTTCAAGGTCTCTATCTTCTATGTATCTTTCTATAGTGTCCCCCTTACGCACTTCCGGGGTAAATAAAAAAAGAGTTATGTGTTGTTTGAAGGTTTGCATGGAGAAGTAAATGAGGGAGAAAGATTTGTGGTGACACCATGTGTATGTAGTCCTTTTAGCCGGATCGTTGTTTGGCAGAAGAGCCTATAAAGAGGAGAAATGAAGAGGGAAGCGAACTATGGGGGTTGTGAAGAGGGCAAAAAAGTGCTGGGGGACAGTAATGGGCTAGAAGTTGAAGTTGCACTAGTGGAGACGGTAGAGAAAGGAACACAGAGAGTGGCAAGGAAGAATAGAGTGTTGACACCTAATGTCTTCCTTTCTATGGTATATACAAACAAAAAGTGGGGGGCCCGATCAGCGCCCCCCGGTTCCGTCGGCCATGCATAATATGAGAACACATGGGGTTTTGTTGTTTCTTACTTTTGCTTGTTTGTTTGTATTTTACCCTCAAAAGTGGCACCCGAGGCTACAACTGTCCCCCGCCCCGTTGCGTGTACAGAGACTCCAGTACTTAGGGCCTAAACCCCAAGCACCTCTTGAGATTCTCCAGCCTGGAATCCCTAGCGAGCGGGAGACTCTAACTTGATGTGCGCGAAGTTCTAGGATTGTAAATGCTCTCTCCGTGCTATCTAAGGCTTTATTTTTCAACAAACGATGACACTAAGTTAGAAATCATTTCAAGCGGGAGACACAGAGCCTGGGCGGGAGAAATTATTTCTCGAACGGGAGATTTAGCAAAAATGGGCTTTCGGCGGGAGATCTCCCGTCGAAAACGGGAGAGTTGGAGTCTCTGCGTGTAACATGAGTGTAAGATTATAGACATCGACGTGATACTTTCCATGTTTTCGGTGGTCTCTTATACATTTAATATCCTTCTTTTCTTTCTTCTTCTTCTATTTGCTCCAACTTGCCTTCGTCTACTCTTTTCTTATTTTGGATTTATTCGATCTAGCTGGTTGATAGTGCTCCTACACGAACCCAAAAAACTGCCCTTAACCAATTCTCACGAAACGACTGGACACTACATCTATCTATCGAATTGAATAGCTCTCGGGCAATGCGAGATTTTACGTTACAGTTTTCAGACAAGTTCTCTTACCACAGGCAGAAATCATGGTACGTAGGAATTACAAACAGATGATCAAAAAGCGCCCAATATCACCACCATCTCATCGTTAATGTACAATTTCCTTAACTCTTAGTAATGAGAAATTATTGCCTGACATTACATCGTAGTCATGTTCTCAGTAACTCTCACGTTATACAGACATTAATCGTTAAATGAAACCCGATTACTCGCATCAGGTCAAAATGTTATGCGAAGTACCACTCGTAGCCACTGATGTCCCGCTGAATACTTGGCACTTGCATGCCTTGCAATGGGACGAGCTGCACGTACGATTTGTAGCATGTATCTGTAATATGCAGAGCCCCTTGGCCCTGTAGTTCTTTTCATTGACTTTCAAAAGGACATAGGCGTATAAGGCGGCATATTTTAAAAGGCATAGATAGATGTAAGCCTTCCAACATTTATTTTCCTAGTTGGCAGGGCAGTGTGGTTCATCAGCCCATGCATGCGTGCTACTACGTAGAGTAACTGCGTCAGTAAGCGGCTGTGCAGCCGTTCGCGGCAGGTACAACATACACGGTAATATACCGCTAAACACAGCACTACACTGTTACATGCACACTACACATATACTAACACACTACCAATCAACAAAAACCAACCGATAAAATGGGCACAATCTCTGACGAAAGTGAAATTTTCTCACCGAAATGACAACATATCGCATCCAAAATGAAATTTTCGGTACTTCTTAACATAACATTAACAGTTAAGAAACAATGGTCCAAGAAACTGGATTTTTTTGTCGTTTTCTCGATGTTCATGGATTTTGAAAACACATCCTCACGTAAAATAGAACTTTCGCGAGCCGATGTGGGCCGCCATTTTTTTCGGAAAGTGGATGTTTAATACCATCGAAAAAAAATGGGAAAAACACGAGAAAGACATCAACAACACCGCCAGAATTGCGATCTTGTTTGCGGCCAATGCATGTGCGCACGCTATTTTCACGTGCTTTCGCAATGGGAATTGGCGCTTATGCAATGTTCGCGAGACATGTGAAGGCGTTTCAGCTAAAGATCGCGGAGCACGCGCGTATTGCATAGGGATTGTATATCGTGCCGCAAGCAGAAATACTACGTCGCATATCGCCCTTATCGGCGAAAATTGTGCCGGGTTTTGCCCTGGTAAATCATGAAAACTGCGTTGGTCAATGGTTAATTTCTTTTACGAAATCAATTGCGTTAATGAATAATCTTGTCTATGATATATGAAATGGTTGAAAATAATTTGCCTGATTTGTTTACAAGTTGGAAAAACCCTTAACAATGCTTAAACTGCCGCAAATGGGATATTTTACTCTAGGTGTGACTGCGTGTGTGTGATCGTGATTTCTAATGTTATCGTTAGATTTCTATACAACATGACTTGAGGGAGCCCTTCTGCAGACTTGCTAGCTTGTAATGATACACTGTCACTAAATTACTAGTTCGGGATCTGGCTCAAAAGCATCCCTCCACTTCATGAGCATGGCTGGGGTGCTCACATGATTGGTGGGAGGCCCGGGCTGGGCCTTGGCCTTGGGGCGAGCTGCTCACGTAGAACACTTCGCCTACCCCCCTGTTCACTTCTTAACATGTATCATCGCACATCTGATACATAAATTGTTGCAAGTTCAGGCAGTGATATTTTGTCCCACGCACTTGTCCACTCTCCTCATTGAGAAGAAGAAGAAAAAGATTGTGTGCGCTTTTTGACAAAAATCAAGTTTTAATCGGCCGATGTGCAGCAACCCACCAAAACATGGGTGCCCGCGGGTTCGCTCACAATGGAGGACTGCCGCACTGATCCCACTCCAAATTTTCAGCATTTTTTTTTTTCCACGGCTCCTGCCTCTCCACGCATGACTTGGCCCCATGAAAGTAAAGTATCTGAGTCCCTGACATGATTTTACAAATATTCGTAAAGAGAAAAATGAAATCAAAACTAGATACAGTTGTACGCTAGAGATTTCTAACCTAGTGTAATCTTGTGCATATTGCTATTCCACACTGGTCAGTGGTGCGGTGGGTACCTCGGTACCAGGTATGATTGAGGGTACCACCTATCGTCACCCTAAGGATCTGTAGCTAGTTTATTCCAAAAGTATTAAACAAAGTCGCCAAATTTTTACCTCAAATATGCCATACATTGTAAATGCTGCAGTTTTGAATATTGTGACCGTCCCAGGGTGGTCCACAACTTGAAATTTGAGCATGTTGCAAGCTCAGAATCTGAGAATATTGCAGAAATTGAATATGCGCGGAGCGCACACAATGAGTACGTAGTACGCAATATTTTGCTGCTTATCTCTCTTTGTGCTGCTTACATTCAATGTTCTCTCTCATATTTTGCACAAAAATATCTAAGTACCAGGTAGTTTGATGTTTCTTATGTTATGCAAATATTTTACACATTTTTGAATACTTTTACTTTGAGCTTGTTGCAAATTCTTGAGGATGTTGCATAACATGTTGCTGGCTTTTGAGGATGTTGCACAAGAATTTTAGCATGTTGCAGCGACATGCTAAAACCCCTCGTGGACCACCCTGCGTCCTGTTGATTCTGAATCTCCGTGGGAAAATAACGCAATTTTAGTGGATGTGATTCATTTTCTTTGCGCAGCTAAAAAGGGTACCTTACGATCGGCACCCCCTCCCTCCATAGGTAATACATGTGAATTTCACAGTCATGCGTCATACTGAGCGGATGTGTAATTGAAACTGTTCAGTTTGGTTTGTGTAGTTTGTTTATGAGTTTGATTTCCGTTTCTTCGCTATTATTGTTTTCATAGCTAATGGCACTCAATCCCGCACGTACCTTGTCGTTCTATACGCAAACAGCCATGATACGCAGGGTGCCGATGTCAAGGTACCCTGCCGATAGGTGGTACCCTTACCATACTCCAAATTGTTGGCAAAGAAATCACATTGTAGGTATTATGGGTTCACTTTTGCACAAAGAAGATATGCACAGGCAAGCTGCGCATGCGCGATTCGCTACTGCCCTCGCTCGCGTAGCATGACGTCATTTGTCATTCATGAATCGGGAGCTACACCGAAGCTGCATCATCATTGCAGGGGTCGCACTTAACTTTTTTTTAACTAGCCAGGCGGACTACTTAGAATCAATTTTGACACTGAAGCAATATTTTGGCCAGCCAGACGGGACTAGTAACTTCAGAATTTTATGATTTTTAGCTAGTCCGACGTGATTTTTGGTGGCCAATGGCCAGCGGACCATCGCCAATTTCAAACCCTGCATTGGCTCTTTACCCCCGTCATTTACATATTTTCCCACAACGTTATAACAGAGTGTGCGACGATTTCCAGCGCGATTGGCCGAATAGTTTGATACCAAACTCGGCATTTTCACATCAAGTCTTCGATTTTTGGCAAAATATTTTCCTCCTTTGGTGTAACCATGTATTCAGCGAAGCTGTCTTTGTGTTTGAAATTTGATGAGTTATATTTTTACATGATTTTAAGGTATGAATTTGTGAAGTAGTTCGATGTGTTCGTTGGTGTGTGTGTATCAATACATGCGATTTGTATGGTAGCGACATGTACGGGTGTGGAGCGACACACATAAGAAGCTCAACACCACGATGCAAATTAGTCGCCATATTGTGTGGTTGGTGTAGCGTTGTGTACTGATGCGAGCTCTTCAGTCGAGCTCGCCGCCATAGCCGCTACATAACACGATGGCAAGCACGCATGTTGATTGCAGTGCATTGTGTACACCACACCAAACCGCGGAGTAGTGAATCTTGCACACCACGCCGTGCAGTGAAGCGGACAGCCGGGCGATCAGCCAATCAGCGGCCCTGCTATCTTTCTATCGCTGTCTATGGGCAATTGCCTGCGTGTTTTGCTGGGAATTCTGCTGTTTACTTGCCTTTGGGCGTCTTTCGTGCAAGCGTCCTGCTGTATCCAGCGCAGACAGCGCGCAAACTATGCGAGCGGTGGGATTTTCAGAACGAGCTTGCCTACGCACGTGAGGAGATTTCTGAACAAGGCGTTTTATTGCATGGCTTGCGTGTTGTCTGCGCTGGACATAGTGTTCTTGCTTCTGCTACTGTAACGCTTCTGGTATGGGACCCGTTGCTAGAAACTCGAAATGCGATCAAGTAACTTTACATCAAAAGCAAGTGTTTTTATGTTTTGCTGCTAGTTTTTCTGGAATCATAGAGAAGTCTGCAACATTTTTAAAATAAGCAGGTAACAACCTTACATCGTGTTACATCCCACTGGTTCCTTGTGCAAAATGATTGCAGAACACTAGGTCTATACCCCCTAGATTTGTTTGTGTCACCGCTTGGCTGTCAGGATGCCAGTTCATAGTGCTTTATACAATGTATATTAAAAATTTGAAGCACATGTTTTGTATTCTTGCATTTCAGCCCAAAGCAAAGAAAGTCAAGGGGAAGAAGGTCGCCCCGACCCCTTATGCAGCCAAGAAAGCTGCGCCGAAGAAGGTGGTCAACCCTCTCTTTGAGAAGAGGCCCAGGAACTTTGGCATTGGTAAGTGACAGCGAGGAGAAAGAACAGAGTCGAGATCCACATAAATGACAATACAATTAGGACACAAAATGTGTGAATGTGTCTGATCTGTTCACAGTGTAGTGAAGACTGCACCTTGTGCTCTAAAGTATGACTGGTGTTTACCATCATGTTATGAAGAGAAAATGGAATGGTATAGTTTTGGTTGAGATGGGGCTTCAGGTTTCATACTTGTTTGTGAGATAATGAGAAACCTGTGAAATATTAAAGCACATACAATTCTAAGAGGATTTCAAAGTTTATTTGATGAAAATTGGTTTTGAAATGGCTGACATATCAAAAAAACAGAGGTCGGAGCATTTGTCTTGCTTTGTTTTTGGATATCTCGGCCGTTTTAACACATATTTTCATTGAATAAACTTTGAATTCTTCTTAAAATTGTATGTTCTTTCATATTCCATATGAGGTTAAAATCTGAATCCCCCATCTCAACCACAAGTACTTGTGTACCTTAAATCCATAACTTATGAGGTGTGTCTGTCTCTTATGATCTTAGAAATGTCCTTACCACTCATTTTATTCTCTTTTCCTGCTCTACAGTGATGTTAAATTGAATTTCTTCACCTGATACAATGTGATGTTTAGAATCGAGCTTTTTAAAACTGAGTGGACTGCAGGATCCTAGTGTAACGAGTGGTAGACCAAACTGAAACAGACAGGTGCCCAAAATGTTGTAAACCAAGCATAAGCTGAAAGCATAACTGATGCAGTGTTCTATGAACTGAACGTAATCAATAAGTTGAGTAAATGATATGGCGCCCAGTCAATTGAGATGAGGATACATTGTATGTATAGTTTTACTTTGTTGGCACATTACTATATGATTGTATTAAAGTAAAAGGCCTACCATGAGTATAAGCCAACAAAATGTGGCTGAGCAAATATTCCCATGTCTTCTTTTTTTGCACCACATTTTCAAAACAGCTGAAAATATCTGCACTGAAAATATGACATGGTTGCAGCACTTTTTCTAAATGGGAAATTAATGCGAGCAACAATTTTTTCCTTGCTTTACTACGTTTTTGATGGACCCACCGCTTCTCTCCCACTCATTCCTCCACGTCTGCGTGTGTGCCAGGAAATGACATCCAGCCCAAGAGGGACCTGTCCCGCTTCGTCCTCTGGCCGAAGTACGTCCGCCTGCAGCGCCAGAGGGCTGTACTCTACCAACGCCTGAAGGTCCCCCCTGCAATCAACCAGTTCACCCAGGCTCTCGACAGACAGACTGGTATGTGCTCTTGGTCAACCATTGTTTTTCGGTCGTGATTTTGTTTTTGTTGTTTTTCTATCTATTGTCAAGCAGTTGGCTATAATTTTCTCCTAAATTGAGGAGTCAGATTTATGCATACATGGTCATATACTGCAGAATGTCATTATCTTGCTTACAGAGTCAATGATGTTGTCTTGAGTATTTGCTATATGAAATGTGATTTCAGCATAAACCACTCCTGAGACTCTGAATCTTTTGAAAAGCTTATTTCACATCCCCTTGTCCTCCTCCCCCCCCCCCCCAAAAAAAAAATGAAATAAAAAGAAATGCGAGATTTAACTCGTTTACAATTACCGACCCAACTATCAACAGTTGTTTTTTTTCTTTTCTTTCTTTTTGTCAGCCACCCAACTTTTCCGGCTGATGAACAAGTACAGGCCGGAGACCAAGCAAGACAAGAAGGCCAGGCTTCGGGCCCGTGCCGAAGACAGGGTCAAGGGTCGCGAGGAAGTCCCCACAAAGCGGGCACCCCGCATCATGTCGGGCGTCAACACCGTCACGTGCCTGGTGGAGAACAAGAAAGCCCAGCTTGTGGCCATTGCCCACGACGTGGAGCCCATTGAGGTAATTTCTGTGGCATGATACTTTCATGCTCTAGTCGACATCCATCACTTTCTTAATTTTGTACTTAACCCTTTTCATTAAGTTGTAATTGAGTGTTCCTACAAAATTTGAAAGAGTGGTAACAGACATGCAAGCCAAAGTTTCATGGGTGTGCATAGCTTCATGCTGTAGATCTTACACATTTGTATATAAATATTATGTGATTATGCTTTTTGAGTATGTACCGTAAAGTTTCGTGTATAAGACGCACTATTTTTTCGTCGGAAAACGTTGAAAATCGGGGGTGCGTCGTATACACGGGTACAGTCGAATCACGGAAAAAAATCTGTCATGTACACCCAATTTTATAAGGCCAACTTGGGGCCATGTATGCCCATCGACGTTTGGAAGGTAAGCAATCACTAGAACTTACGGATAAAAGAGCGATCTTTCAATCTGGACACACACAAAAGCTGCAAATACGAGATAAACTTACATCGGCCTTGTGCAGTAACGATGTATCAATCTGGCCATAGACAACAGCTGTAACACTATACAGCACTGCTGTATGCTACCGATGTCAGTCTACCAAGCTACCAACAGCCAACCTAGTAGCTGGAATACGCGATGTACAGGTATCATTACTAAATTACCGATACCGTAAAACTTATCAATGTACTAGTATCAATATGGCCATAGACAAAAGCTGTAAAATACGGAGTAGGATCGACACTATGTCACCGTAAATATGAACGATGTGTGAAGCATGCATGCATATCCATGTCGTTTGTTTGCTCTTCATTTCACGAGTGCAAGACCAGCTAGGATAGCATAGCTACATGCTGTAGCTAGCTAGCTAGCTAGCTAGCAAGCCTTTGGCAAAGGCAGCAGCTGCATGTTATGCAGAGAGGCTTTTGCAATGGACTCGCGTGCACACAGCGATCGGATCGAAGCGCGCTTGCCCGTTGCGCGCTGTGTGTGCAAGTCCATTGCTCTCTGTGTGCTTGTGCTGAAATTATAGCGAGCTGCCTTTTGCAAAAGGCTAGCACTGTGCATACAAGCATGGTACAAGAGACACACATGTTACTGGTAACAGTGCATGAGTGTAATTACCGTACGCACCGTACGTCTTGCCGTATGATCCCTCTGCTACACTTGTTGATGTTTTTCTTATTTTTCGTAATGAACCTTCCACTCTGACATGCGTCAATATGCGAGACACCCTCTGCTATGTATGACAGCAAAGATCGTACTGTTACTCATGAGTATGATATGCATGACACATATACCACGATTGAAAGGCGAAACAAATAGCTAGTGAGTACCGAGACAAGTCTCGCATTTTGTGTCTTCCATATTTTGTTGATATCCGATGAATACCGTTAAAAGAAAATATAAAAGGAAACGAAAAATAGAGCAAATACATGCTGCATTCTAGGGAAATATTGAGCTGAAATAATATGTAGGACACACGCAATATTTGCGTGGACATTTTCGTGTTGTTTTTTTTTTATAATTTTAGGTCCGAAATTAGGGGTGCGTCTTATACACGGGTGCGTCTTATACACGGAACTTTACGGTATGTAAAAAAAAAGTAATACATTCAAAATGAAAAAAAAAAAAGTGAATGGCGTTGTACAAGTCGTACAAGGCTAAAGAAGACTTGTTTGATGTTTAGACTTAGAAAGACATGCCAATGAGGTACAGTGCCCTCCCATTATAATGAACGCCGTTTTCGCTTTTATAACAAAATTCAGGTTACAACAAAGAAAACATTCAGGCCGCAAGAATATCTGTGCCATGTTTATTATTCATTTGTTCCGTTGTAACGAAATTTCGATATCAGTGGAAAAGTGAGCAAAGAAAATGGATAACGAAAGAAAACTGCAGGTCCTGAGGACTTTGTTATAACAGGAGTCCACTGTATCTACATACATGGCTGTGATTTCTGGGCCTGTAAGAAAGGTTTATACAGGTATTTACACATTTGAAGACTTCTCCAAAGGGATATGTGTCATCGACTGGGGAAAGATGATCCATCAAGCCTTTTTCACAGTTTAATCAGATAATTTAGTTTCACTTCTGATTGCTGTGATTGTAGCATCCTAATGAGGACTGTATTCTGATCGAATTACATGTACATACAACAATGTGCCTATCTGAATACACATCATGGAGGAATATCACGATGCAGTTATAATCGTTGCTGATAATATTGTTGTAATCACCATCTTTGTAACTGTTTTGTTGGTATGGTTTTCAGTTGGTTTAAAATTGCATGAGAAATGATAAGATGGGGTATTGGCTTGAAATGGATGGTTACTTGCATTGTACGTACTGTATTTCTTTCCAATCAGGAAGTTAAAGGGATGGTACAGTATTGGTGGAGATGAGAATTGGGCTTTTAACTTTTTGCGAGATGCCAAGAAAACACTTATGAAATAGTACAGAGTATACTATTTTAAGAGGAATTCAAAGTTTTTATTTGATGAAAATCGGGTTTGGAATTTTTTGGGGGTTTTTTTGTTTTGTTTTTTATTGTTGCATATTCCACATTTCAACAAATACATAAAACATAAACATCACAATACAAAAACCTGGATGAATTGTCAAGTACAGCTTATAAGACAATAAAACATGTGAAATATGAGGAATCTACATAGAAGCATTGCTTGTAGGGTGTAGATTCCCAGATGCGGATGTGAGATTATTTCTTACTTGGTTATGTAATTTAAGGAATGACAATTTGTGAATTGGAGAAATATAAACGCCAAAAAGTAAAAAGAAAAAGAAAAAACAAAGAAAACAATGTCCGCGGCACAGACTTCTTGAGAGTTGCGTGATCACCCGAGCGAGGTACAAGTCAGATGCAGTGTACAATAGCAGAGATACCAAATGTGTACAAAGGAATTTCAGGAGATAATACAGAAATCATGAGCGAGGCACATGTTACATAATCGATAATGTCAGTAATGTGAAGTATGAACAGAGAATGTTGAGAGGATTGAAGAATAGCTATAGATATGAATTCAGAAAAACTAGTTTAAGTTTATGCTTAAATGAATAAAGAGACTGAGATTGGAATGACTGAAACATCCAAAAACAAAAACAAAGTAAATCAAAGCAGTTGTAATAAATGGTGGGTCCCACACTTTATTAGAATCGCTCTGTTTTGGATATCTCAGCCATTTCAAAACCAATTTTCGTCAAGTAAACGTTGAATTCCTCATAGAATTACATGCTCTTTCATATTTCATAAGAGGTTTCTCCTCATCTCACCAAAAAATGTTAGAAACCTGAAATTAGGTCTCAGCCAAAACTATACCATTCCTTTAAGATGGGAACTTCTGAAATTCCAGGTAGTGCACTCTTTCTGCAGTGATGTGATGAATTTCTTCACCTGAAAAGCTTCATGTAGATTACAAAATCGAGCTTTTTAAAACTGAGCAGAAAGATGTGGCAAGAATTCTTGGCCTGGTGCGCCATGTAGCCAGGTAGCTTGGAAGCCTTACTCAGTGCAGGTTTTAGTGCTGATTTCAGCGTATGTCATGACAAAGAAACTAACCTGTCTGATTTGGTTGTGTTTTGTTCTTTTTCCCCTACCAATCCAATGTTTGCCCTCTTCAGATTGTGCTGTTTCTTCCTGCGCTGTGCCGAAAGATGGGCGTGCCATATTGCATCGTCAAGGGCAAGTCCCGCTTGGGCCAGGTCGTGCACCGCAAGACGGCGGCATGCCTCGCTTTCACCCAGGTCAACCCAGAGGACAAGAGCGCCCTCTCAAAGCTGGTAGACGCTGTCAGGACCAACTACAATGACAGATTTGAGGAGGTATGTGCGAACATTTTACGGAATCGTGTCTTGTTTGTTTGCTTGTTTTTCCCCTCATGTTTCACACAGAGCAAGAGTCCCAATGAAAATTACTGATATTTGTTAAATAGGTCTGAAAGCAATTCTAATGGGAAAGAGGGAGCAGAAAATGCAAAAAAAACCAGATAAATAAAGATTATTCAGCCTGAAATCTGTGCATGTTTCATCCTCGAAATTCATAAGTCACCTTCCATCATCAAATTTTTCATCAATATATTACCATGAAAAACTTGTGAGAAAATGTGCTTCTGAAGGGTATGCTCAGAGGAAAAGTAAGTCAATACTTGGTTGTCGCCAACTAGGGTGGTATCATCGCTACAAGGATCAGTCTAACTTGCTTGAAAATGATTCTCCCATCCTCACAATCCCTTCCCGTTGTTCTCTCCCCGTCACTCCCAGATCCGTCGTCACTGGGGCGGAGGTCAGGTGGGCAGCAAGAGCCAGGCCCGCATCACCAAGCTGGAGAAGGCTAAGGCCAAGGAACTGGAAGCCAGGGCCTAGACTGAGATGCCCCTCCCTAAACTCGGCATCAGACTTGTGTGATCTCAACACATTACACCACCACACACAGACCCTGTATCTTCTCTTTATTTGTTAACAAGACAGACACCCACAGACTGAGACAGCCTTCCCTTCTCCAGGGTTGGTGTTCTTCATCTTGCCTTTTTCTCCCCCATGATGACCAGGTAGTGACTCCTAATGGTTGACCAGGGTCCTCGACACTTTATTTCAGAAACTTCAAACACCCGTTTTCAAAGACCTATGGCATGATTGTAAAATCACATCTCTGCTTTCATAGCAACCAATAAAATATACTGAAAGACTAATGATGGAGCATCAGGTGTACTCTCTTTCTGCAAGTTTGGAGTCCAGTGTTAGTCATGCCCTGTGCCACATAGATTCAGTGTGGAAGTGTGTATGTGTTGTTTGCCTTAGTGTTGTTGATGGGATGTTTTGTTTTTGAAGTTAAACGTCTCGAGACTGATGGATACAGTTGAAATGAGAAGTATGTGGGTTCGTGCATGTAGTACAGTGCACTCCTGTTATAACGAACACTGTTATAACAAAATTCCAGGTCACAAAATTATTGGCTCTGTTTTTCTTATTGTTTATTTGTTCAGTTATAACGAAATTTCGATATAACGAAAGAAAACTGCCGGTCCCAAGGACTTCGTTATAATGGGTGTCCACTGTATCCAATTGTTTAGAACTTCTATCATTTTTTCAAAGAGCACCAGTGTGACAACTTGTTAATGTTAATTTTCTTCTTTGAATTTTGCACATGTATCTATGACAGGGAAAGAGGAGATGGGAAAGTGAAATAAGTCATGTCTTAAATTGTTCAGTCACTATAAAATCACCATCATCGCATTGGGAATACGAGTGTAGCTTGTGAAGCAGTGCGCCGTATAGTATGATTTGACAGGGTTGCAAAGAGAGTGTGCATGCTGTGAGACTGGGTCGCAATGAGAGTTTGCGTGCTGTGAGACTGTATGAGGAAGAGCTCGTTTAGTGGAAAGCTGTGATGCAATTGTAATGACTCGAAATGCCTCCATTACTTCTTTAGTTGTCATTTGTGGCAAGTCTCTTCAGTCACTTTAATGAAAAAGAGGAAGTGATACTGTTAACTGATTAAGAAGAGACTGTTTTTAATAGCATTTGAGACTGTGATAGAAATTAATTTGGTCTTTTTATTTGCTCTTTATTTGGTACTTTCTCCAGAAGAACAATCATCAAACACAAAACATGTACAGTATATATCACTATTATATATTGATGGATTGACTGTATGGTGCAAAAAAAGGGGGGGGGGGGGCCTGAGCTGAGCCAAAAAAAAAAAAAAAAAAAATGTTTGAAGTTATGTAGATTTGAGCTTCTGACATTCCCATGTTCTATCAGTCCATTTGTTTCCATACAAAAAGAGGGTTGTTTTTTGTTGTTTTTTTCCAGATTGAAATGCACACATGGCTTCATGCAAATACAATTCGAATGATTCTGACAAAAGTAGGAATACATACCTATTATGTAAGCAAGACATACCTGATCACACAATTCTAGTAACAGTGTTCCAAAAACTGCACAAACATTAGTTTCCCATTCATTTTAAAATCCCAAACTTTAAAATTACTATGTAGAAGAATTGCTCTTTCAGAAAATGCTCAATAAGAAATTAATAAAGATAGGCTGTTACATATTTCATACATTGTATTTTGAGTCCTCACGTAAAATCAGGTTGTGTGACTTTTTTTGGTTGTGTGATCCATGGTCACCAATACTGCTGAGGAGTCCTGTTAATGCATATGAAGAGGTTTGGTAAACTGTCCCTCTCCTCTTCAGTTCCGTTTCTGTTGTTTCAATCTAAAGTGCAAGATTTTAGTTCATTTCGCTAGAAGGAAACAACCAAAATGTAACGTAAACAAGGAAAGCAAAATTAGACGTGTGAAAAAGAGATTGAATTACTCTGTGTGGTACATTAACTTTTTGAGTGGAAAAGCAATCATGATATTACATCCAAACATATTATCTTGTAATTTCAGTCACACCCAATATAAGTGTTCGTGGAAAATAAAGTGTGTATTTGAAGAACTTGCTTCCAAAAGGCACTAAAGCCATCATTTATTATCGATGGATTTTAGTGCCTTTTGGTCGAAAGGTCTTTAATTTTGTCTGTGTTTAGTTCTATTTAGAAAAGGCGTGCATCAGAAAAGGGGGATTCTACGCTGTCCCAAGCTGTTGCCAGGGGTCATACCGTTCCACGCTGGTTAAAGAGCTGGTGTAATTCTGTTGCTAATGGCAACCAGCTGTTGTGTGTTACTTGTTTTGTGCGACCTTTGTAGCTTCTTTGATATGTCATACTTACGAGTGTGGCTCTTATGCCAATTTGCCAACTTAAAGATTTCATTCAAACCTGTGTAATGATCGAGACTTGCCAGCAACTAATGCAAGCCAGCAGAATGAATAAAACAATTTCTGAGTATACAGGGGCAGATCCAGGAATTCTGTAAAGGGGGAGGCAACTGATATTTCTGGTGCCACTTCCGGGTTTCATGTGTGTGTGTGTGTGTGTGTGTGTGTGTGTGTGTGTGTGTGTCTGATGCATTGGGCCTATATACATTGTATGTACATATCTATAGGTATGACTTTATATCATGCAATGTATTTGGAGATGGGTCTTTTGTTGAAATGTGACTGCATTGTCTCTCTGAGGTGTAATGGTATACAGCTCCATTGTTGAGCAGCATACCGTATTGATGTTGATATCTGAGCACTGAACAGTGGGAATGTGGATTTGTGGAATATCAATTGTGACATATGATAATGTCATACACGCTGCTTGTCAAATTGCCGAGATGGAATTACAATAATGAATACCATTTATATTCGATTGTCTGCTATTAGCAGTACTGCTGTAGGGTGACATAATGCTCTTATACTTATAATGTCTCCATTAGTTCTTTAGTTGTCATTTGTGGCGAGTCTCTTCAGTCACTTTCATGAAAAAGAGGAAGTGATACTGATTAAGAAGAGACTGCTTTTAATAGCATTTGAGACTGTGATAGAAATTAATTTGGTCTTGGTATTTGCTCTTTATTTGGTACTTTCTCAAGAAGAACAATCATCAAACATAACAGACATACATGAACAGTATATCACTAAAATGTATTGATTGATTGTATGGTGCAAAAAAAAGTGTTGTGGGGGGGGGGGGTCCTGAGCTGAGCAAAAAAAAATTGTTTGAAGTTATGTAGATTTGAGCTTCTGACATTCCCATGTTCTATCAGTCCATTTGTTTCCATACAAAAAGAGGGTTGTTTTTTGTAGTTGTTTTTTTTTTCAGATTGAAATGCACACATGGCTTCATGTAAATACAATTCGAATGATTCTGACAAACTAGGAATACATACCTATGACATAAGCAAGACATACCTGATCACACTATTCTAGAAGAACACTGTTCCAAAAACTGCACAAACATTAGTTTCCCATTCATTTTAAAATCCCAAACTTGAAGATTACTATGTAGAAGAATTGTTCTTTCAGAAAATGTTCAATAAAAAAATAAATAAAGATTGGCTGTTACATACATTGTATTTCATACATTGTATTTTGAGTCCTCATGTAAAATCAGGTTGTGTGACTTTTTTTTGGTTTTGTGATCCATGGTCACCAATACATGTACTGCTGAGGAGTCATCATATGTTAATGCATACGAAGAGGTTTGGTAAACTATCCCTCTCCTCTTCAGTTCCGTTTCTGTTGTTTCAATCTAAAGTGCAAGATTTTAGTTCATTTCGCTAGAAGGAAACAACCAAAATGTAACGTGAACAAAGAAAGCAAAATTAGACATGTGAAAAAGAGATTGAATTACTCTGTGTGGTACATAATATGTAACTTTTTGAGTGGAAAAGCAATCATGATATTATATCCAAACATATTATCTGGTAATTTCAGTCACACCCAGTATAAGTGTTCATGGAAAATAAAGTGAGTATTTGAAGAGCTTGCTTCCAAAAAGCACTAAAGCCATTATTTATCATCGATGGATTTTAGTGCTTTTTGGTTGAAAGGTCTTCAGTTTTGTTTGTGTTTAAAATGTAATTAGAAAAGGCATACATCAGAAAGGGGGGATTCTACGCTGTCCCAAGCTGTTGCCAGGGGTCATACCATTCCACGCTGGTTAAGGAGCTGGTGTAATTCTGTTGCTAATGGCAACCAGCTGTTGTGTGTTGCTTGTTTTGTGCAATCTTTGTAGCTTCTTTGATATGTCATACTTAACGAGTGTGGCTCTCATGCCGATTTGCCAACATACGATTTTCTGCAAACCTGTGTAATGATTGAGGCTTGCCAGCAACTAATGCAAGCCAGCAGAATGAATAAAACAATTTCTGAGTATACAGGGGCAGATCCAGGAATTCTGTAAAGGGGGACGCAACTGATATTTCTGGTGCCACTTCCGGGTTTCATGTGTGTGTGTGTGTGTGTGTGTCTGATGCATTGGGCCTATATACATTGTATGTACATATCTATAGGTATGACTTTATATCATGCAATGTATTTGGAGATGGGTCTTTTGTTGAAATGTGACTGCATTGTCTCTCTGAGGTGTAATGGTATACAGCTCCATTGTTGAGCAGCATACCGTATTGATGTTGATATCTGAGCACTGAACAGTGGGAATGTGGATTTGTGGAATATCAATTGTGACATATGATAATGTCATACACGCTGCTTGTCAAATTGTCGAGATGGAATTACAATAATGAATACCATTTATATTCGATTGTCTGCTATTAGCAGTACTGCTGTAGGGTGACATAATGCTCTTATACTTACAATGTCTCCATTAGTTCTTTAGTTGTCATTTGTGGCGAGTCTCTTCAGTCACTTTCATGAAAAAGAGGAAGTGATACTGATTAAGAAGAGACTGCTTTTAATAGCATTTGAGACTGTGATAGAAATTAATTTGGTCTTGGTATTTGCTCTTTATTTGGTACTTTCTCAAGAAGAACAATCATCAAACATAACAGACATACATGAACAGTATATCACTAAAATGTATTGATTGATTGTATGGTGCAAAAAAAAGTGTTGGGGGGGGGGGAATCCTGAGCTGAGCAAAAAAAAAATTGTTTGAAGTTATGTAGATTTGAGCTTCTGACATTCCCATGTTCTATCAGTCCATTTGTTTCCATACAAAAAGAGGGTTGTTTTTTTGTTGGTTTTTTTTTTTTTTCAGATTGAAATGCACACATGGCTTCATGTAAATACAATTCGAATGATTCTGACCAACTAGGAATACATGTACCTGTGACATAAGCAAGACATACCTGATCACACTATTCTAGAAGAACACTGTTCCAAAAACTGCACAAACATTAGTTTCCCATTCATTTTAAAATCCCAAACTTTAAGATTACTATGTAGAAGAATTGTTCTTTCAAAAAATGTTTGATAAAATATAGATAAATTAAGATCGGCTGTTACATATTTCATATATTGTATTTTGAGTCCTCGTAAAATCAGGTTGTGTGACTTTTTTTTTTGGTTTTGTGATCCATGGTCACCAATACTGCAGCTGAGGAGTCCTGTTAATGCATATGAAGAGATTTGGTAAACTATCGCTCTCCTCTTCAGTTCCCTTTCTGTTGTTCCAATCTAAGGTGCAAGATTTTAGCTCATTTCGCTAGAAGGAAACAACCAAAATGTAACGTGAACAAGGAAAGCAAAATTAGACATGTGAAAAAGAGATTGAATTACTCTGTGTGGTACATTAACTTTTTGAGTGGAAAAGCAATCATGATATTATATCCAAACATATTATCTGGTAATTTCAGTCACACCCAGTATAAGTGTTCGTGGAAAATAAAGTGTGTATTTGAAGAGCTTGCTTCCAAAAGGCACTAAAGCCATTATTTATCATCGATGGATTTTAGTACCTTTTGGTTGAAAGGTCTTCAGTTTTGTTTGTGTTTAAAATGTATTTAGAAAAGGCATACATCAGAAAGGGGGGATTCTACGCTGTCCCAAGCTGTTGCCAGGGGTCATACCGTTCCACGCTGGTTTAAGGAGCTGGTGTAATTCTGTTGCTAATGGCAACCAGCTGTGTTTGTGTTACTTGTTTTGTGTGACCTTTGTAGCTTCTTTGATATGTCAAGTATGAGTGTGGCTCTCATCCCAATTTGCCCACTTAAAGATTTTATGCAAACCTGTGTAATGATGGAGACTTGCCAGCAACTAATGCAAGCCAGCAGAATGAATAAAACGATTTCTGAATATACAGGGGCAGATCCAGGAATTCTGTAAAGGGGGGCGCAACTGATATTTCTGGTGCCACTTCCGGGTTTCATGTGTGTGTGTGTGTGTCTGATGCATTGGGCCTATATACATTGTATGTACATATCTATAGGTATGACATTACATCATGCAATGTATTTGGAGATGGGTCTTTTGTTGACATGTGACTGCATTGTCTCTCTGAGGTGTAATGGTATACAGCTCCATTATTGAGCAGCATATTGATGTTGCTTTCTGAGCACTGAACAATGGGAATGCAGATTTGTGGAATATTGATTGTGACATATGATAATGTCATACACGCTGATTGTCAAACAATTGCCGAGATGGAATTACAATAATGAATACCATTTGAATTTGAGTGTCTGCTACTAGCAGTACAACTGTAGGGTGACATAATGCTCTTATACTTCCTGCTCTCAGTTTCCTCTTTGCAAGGTATGCAAGTCCCCCCAATACTGTAGGACTAGTGTGCCTTGCCAAAATAATGCATACCTCTTGAATGAAAAGAAGTGACTTTGATTATAGAACTTCCATGTTTTTTTGTTCAGTATGGCCAATGGTTTTATCGTGGACTGTAGGGTTGGTGTTTCTCATAATATGTAGAAGTAGGTCACACATACACACACAAACACACACACAAACACACACACACACACACACACACACACACACACAAATAAAAATCACCAAACAGAGAGATAAAATGTAACATTCAATGCAACACAATAAAGAAGAATGTCTTATAGAAGTGGTCTTCAATAATTGAGTTACAGTGCACTCCCCTATAATGAAGTCGTCGCGACCGGTGGTTTTCTTTCATGATAGGGTATCAACATTCCGCTATTTAAGTGAACAGTATAATACAGAAGGATAGATAGATGATAATTTTGGGACCTGGTTTATTCTTACTTCGCTGCAAAGAGAATTTCACTAGAACCGTGTTCGTTATAACGGGAGTGCACTGTATTTACAGTGCAGTGTTTCACTGATCTTTCTATAATTATTCACTTTATCCACATAATTATGTGTTTGGAAAACTTCCCTGTAAAGGACCTAAATGTGAAAAGAAGTCAGATTGTGAACTAAAAATGCATTGTTACATAGGTTTACAATTTGAATTCATAATAATTATGTACACGTACAGTGTATGTACATACATACAGACACATTTCTTATATGTACACATTACACAAATAAACAAATCCAGCTGCCTGGTTACAAGCAACTGGACTTCACAAAGCGTGGACAAATGAAACACGTTTTGAAGGACCCGTGCTTTATTCACACTATATACAAACACAAATTTATCTTTTTGTCACAATATAATTTATGGAAATGTATATACACACAAACATGAGTTGTTGGGGTAAAGCTCTACAATTTACCACCTGGAGTACAGACCAGTGATCAAAGTCAAGATTTGCCAAGACTCTGCAAATCGGACATGTAGTTGGTGATCTGTAGCATGCAATCTTGTAACTTATGTGGTGTTAAAAAAAAACAGAGAGGTACATGTAAATGGGGAAAAAAAAAACAGATTATGCCCTTAAACTACAAAGTCAGTTCTAGCAAGGCTGGATTTTTTTTTTCTTCTTGATTCACACTGCATGAGATACATTCGGGAAAGTGGTGTGATATGATATTTTGAAAGCGAAAATGACTACACTTCAATTTCCTTTTGAGAGCAATTTGCCACATCATAATGACATCATCCAACTCAAGTGCAAAATACCACGAACAGCCACTCTTCTTGTGTATCTACTCTCTTCCCTATATCATTACCAGCTTCTTAAGCTGGCCATTTTCAAGTCATTTCATTTTCGACCTTTCAAGTTTTCTAAACATGGTCAAAAGTAGTAACAAAATTCAATGACACAAGTCAGTAATGAACAGTCTCTAAAAAAAAAAAAAAAATCCCTCAGTGACTGCATCCATTGCATATTGCTCTGCATCCATTGCAAATTGCTGTGAACAGAAGGGGAAGTGGGTTTCACAAAGACAAACATTAATCACAGTGCTACAAGGCAATGTTTCGTCTGATTTCTTTAATTTGGTTTGCTGTGCCACGACATTGACTCATGGTCCCAGAAGAAAATCCAAAATGCAATTCTACAAAACTAATTATCCATTTTTTTATTTTTTTTTTTCTGAGAGAAATTAATGGCAGGATGCCTGTCTGCCTTCAATGGGAATACATAAAGTAAAACCCCAAACAGCTTCTATTTCTTTGCCAAAGTGAAGGCACTTTTATCTGACATTTTAATTCTGAAATTCTAACTGAAATTCCACACACAAAAGTCTGTACCAAATGACAATTGTAGCTGAGCTATCATAGAAATCCCTATGGCTTGGAATAATAAAGAGATATGGAATTAAACAAGATTTAATGTCAACAGGATGATTGTTCATTCGCAATTGTCGCTCGGAATGCTTAAAAAAAAAGTTTGGCCCAAGAATCATCATCTCAACAAGGGTAAGAATGTTTCTGTACTGCAACTCTGGCCACTCTGCCATTTCCTGTCAGCACCCACTGTGCACATCAAGAAGGAGCTCACCCTTTCTGGACTACAGAGGGCAGTATTTCCACAAAAATAACCTCACTGCTCACTTCCCTTCTCTCTTTTTCTCTCTCACACTCTCTGTGCAGCAAGAGCAGGAATATAGTCTCCAAGTGATGAATGTTCATACCATACATCTGTGCATGCACAAGATCAGACTTAAACACAAGTGGTAATAATCTTGCTTGCAAATCATGAAAAATACTCATTTGGTTAGAATGATATGAAACATAGAACTTCATCTACACTGTAGACTTCTCTGGAATGATATCAGAAATGCACATAATGCATCACATTTTACCTTTGACCAATGGCAGATTCCTACTCCTCATTGGGCATACATTATCATTGTTATTCACCATAGAAAAGAGAAAGGAGTACATTTAAATATATTGAGCAAACAAAAATTAGAGTTTCTGTCACACTCCAGGCTGCATTTAACAGTGACAGACACTGCAAACCCTTGGGACGGGAAATTTTGAGACTAAAAATGAAACCATGGTAACACAACTGGAGAGTGGTTATGCCCAGTCAACCATCAAAATGTTTGCCAAATTGGCATTTACAATGGAGAGGACCTTGACAGGTTCCCCCCCCCCCCCCCAGCTTCTCTGTGTAATCCTGGGAACATCTTGAGAACTCACTCTACCTACACTCTTTCATTTGAGTGAGTCATAAAATGAAAATGCACATAATAATGTCCACAGAAGGGCACTGGAGGAATCCTCGACCATGATTGGCTGATGGCGCCATAAACGTTCAAGTTAGGTCTTTTTTTTTTTATCTGTTGCAATGTCCACTCTTCTAATTGTGTTCAAAGCAAGAAATGCTACACCAACTGGCTATGATGCAAGGAGCTGACCACTTGGAAAGAAATTGCTAATTTTGGTGGACATTGTGTTCCTCTACTTTCCTGCAAAATCCACTTGCTTATTTCAGGATCATAATTTCTGATATAGTCAATGATTTGTCACAATATAACAGTAAAAGTAAAGTGTAACAGGAAAAAATGATAATGACAAACAACAGATGATTGCATTTTGGTAGTGATCTTGGAATTTCCATGAATTTTGGAAGGATTATTTATATTTTGGCAAATGGGGTCATGAGTTCAAGCGGCGCATATTTGCGGTCTGCATATAAAATGCATACCAAAGAGCGAGCTCTGCTCAAGGAGCTGTATAGCTAGCTGGAAGCCGATGAGGTAAACACTCTTACCTTTTTTTTTCCTTTCTTTCTTTTTTAGCTATCATTGTGGAATTGGGCATATCATTGTGGAATTGGGCAATTTTCAGCATGCTTGTATGGGTGGAAATTAGCTGTTTGGCAGAGGTCTGCGCTCTCACAGTGTTTTCTTCTTCTTCTTTTTTTGTCTTTGGTTTTCTTGTCAGAGATGGGCATACCCTATAATGGGAGATTGAGGGTGGGAAGAGTGATATTGTCATCACAAAAATACTGCCCCAAGCAGTGATAACTATTACAAGTAATTGTGATCCTTGTATCAAGCTCTAACCCATTGAGGACGAGCTAATTTTTGCTATAACACACATTTCCCATAGATGTTTACTTGGATATACTCGGGACTAGTCTGCAATGGGTAAATAGCAAACAAAATTGAGGAAAAGACGGTGCTCACAATGATGAAAAGAAGAGGTCATTTATCAGACACACCATAGACACTCACTGAGATAATGGAATTCGTATGCACTTAATCACTACATCATTTTGGCTAAGCCACTGAAATGCAAAGAATATACCAATATTAGATATTTCCCACGAAATGAAACCAGAGAGAATGAAATCAATTTGTGATAAAAAATCTGCATTCATTTTCTGAACATTGCAAACAATTCAATTCAAAGAACTCAAAGAAGTTCCACTCTGACAAGAATATCAATGTAGAAATTAAAAGTTTGGTCAACATTGTTTGTGCAAGATTCCTTGCAGTCCACAAAATATATAATACAATAAAAAGACATTCTGAAATATCACCATCATTACACAAGGAAATGTAATCATTAAACACTTTCCACTAACGCCACTTTGAACTTTGGCAATGTGCTTACATGTACATACTCTTACATCAAATTTCACAGTAATTCAGATTGACAGTAAGGAAATGATATTCTAATGATGACTGGCTTCTCACAAGGGTTGCAGGAGGCTCATTACATTTCAGCGTGACATCGTCAGAGCTCACACAGCTGACATTCTGCAAGGGCCTTCTACCGCTACTGAATTTAAGACAACATTGGCAGTTATCCTCACTTGCAAAACACAGTGACAATCGAGAACGGGGACAAAAGCATGCCCAGTGCAGCTTTAAATAGAAGTCAAGATGTGACATTTCTTGGATCCTGGTACAATTCCTACAGGCAAACAAGCAAGCACATGTTAAGACCACAGGAAGGCACTACTGTGTAGTCAGAGGAACCATGATAATACAGATAATGGATAAAGCACAAATGATTTCACAAAATTTGGGAGTATTGTCACCACACCCGCCCCCCCCCCCCCCCCAAAAAAAAAAAAAAAAAAATGCTAGAAAAAAAAAACCAAACAAACAACCAGAACAAATGCAAGAGTAAAATCAGACTGGTACAAGTGCTCAGACTGGCTTGAATTCTATGTAAGTCAGACATGCTCAATGAGAATACTGCACAAAGCGAAACCACCAAAGTTTTCACATGAATACAGTGCAGGGACCAACCTTGGCAGACACGAAGCACTGGAGATGCCTCGGACATGCCGACGCACATGCATGCCACTCTGCTCCGGACTGGGCATTGTGGAACATTCCACTTATGGTGACGACAAGTGAGAGGTAATGATGAAGGAGAAGGGAGGAAAAAAAGAGAGAAATGGTGGAATGAGGGCAAGTTGGTGGGAAGTTTATGATGTGGGGCTACTGCGTCTTCACTCTATTTCCCCAAACTCGAGGAACAGCGCCCTCACATCCAGCATGGAGGCCAGGTCCAGGATTTGCTTGTGCAGCAGGGTGCTCTCCAGAATTTCGTGCCCAAGAAGGTTTGGGAGACAGCGCGGGTAGTAGCTCTCATCCTGTGAAAAAAGAAGGCAGACGAAGATGGAGTGTGTGAAAATAGAAGATGCTTTCCCCTGGATGGAAAACTTTCTCATCTGCTGAGAGGTACGTGAGGCTGCTGACAGTAAGGGCACTTCCCTCTCAACACCATCACATTTGGTTAATACTACAGCATAGGTCTAGACCCTAGCTTGGATACCATTGTGATGGATGCTGTTGAATTTCTTAACAATTTTTCTCTTTCCATTGTATATCTGGAAGAACCATCACGTGTGATGCTGTGCACGTGCAACATTTTTCATGTGGTACAATCTGTCTATATCAACTTTTCTTTACAACGATGGTGTCAAAGAATAGCAATGTACACCAAATTATCTTGAAGCAATTGAAATCCTTTAAAAAAATAATATAATAAAAAACAAGACTTCGGACAAATTCTATTGCACACAATAAAGCCTTCAGAGAGAAAGAGATAGACCAAAGTGTAACATTTCTTGTATTCACAACAATAAATAATCTAACATAATCCAACAATCTTCAACAATCGGGTAGCCACTGGGCATTCCTGGCTAATGTTACAGCAAGACTTGATATCGTTAGTCAAAGCGCAGAGACCTCTGCCCAAAATCAAATCTAATCTAAGTCTCATGCATCATACTTTGGCCAAATACAGCACGTCAAGAAAATGCATAGACAGGCTTCTTTTCTTTTTTTATTGTATTAATAAACATCTATGGTGATTTATTTAAATTTCAACACATGACAGAATCAACACACAATTTATCCACCCCAGTATAATTTTTCTTAGACTAAGCCAATCCTTTGACTTGTGCAAGGTCAATTCGGGTGCAGTGATATCACACCGTATGACACAGTATCATCTAATTTATTAATCACTTTTGTTTTCATTACTATTACCATAATTGTTACTACCAGATGGAGTAGAAATATCACTACTGTTTCATCATTACCAAGAAATTGCACAGTAAACAACCTTGCTTCTGATTACACTTGTGACTTGTATTTTCTGGTAAGCAGCCAGGGGTCTCGCAAGAAATCCGCATGGGCCACCTACATGTGTACCTTAAATCCCCGGTGGTATCGCAGCACGGCATAGCAGAAGATGTAGCGGGTTACTAGTAGCCGTAGGAACTCATCACTGAAGAACTGCTTGTAGACATGGTCTGCAAAAACACAACTGCTTTTGTCAAAAATTTGCAGCATACTTGCTCATTGCACAGCAAATGCATTAGTTAAAAGGAGTTCTGTCAATTTTCAATACAGAACTGGGGAATTGATTGTTACACTTCTGTAGAAGACTAACAACTTGTACTCTCATTTACAATGGACTACTGTAGAATATGTGTTCCTTTTCTGCTTTTCTAACTTCAGCATATGAACACATTGCTTCAAAGAAACTCACATATTGTATACATTGAATGAATAACAGCTCACCACATAATTGGACAATCAGTCTCCGAGATCTTGGGGGGGGGGGGGGGGGGGGTCAAATTGACCTACTCCATGCCCTAGTAAAAACTTGCTCTGAAATAGCCCACTTGAAATAGGGTTATATCTATTAAATACATTGGTACTATTTTGGGGGTAAGTACTGATATCTTTCAGGCGAGCAAAACTTGCCCATCTGGTAAAGGGAAAGAAAAAAATGATGTCACACCCTGTCCTACTGAGTTTTACTCCCTTCCGCCTCTGTTTATGGGATTATTGATTTTTTCCCCTACCCTTTTTGTTGCTGTTGTTGTACTTCTACGACGTATCAGGGCAATAACCCCCCCCCCCCCCCCCCCCCCAGCTAAATACTGGCTAGTGATAAGGTTAGAGTAAAGATTAGGGTTAGGATTAGGTTTAGGGTTAGAGTTTGGGTCAGGGTTAGGATTGACTTCAGGATTAAGATTATGGTTAGAGTCAGAGGAAGGGTCTGGGATAGTTGCCCAGGGGGCAATTGCCCTAGCCCCCTTCTAGGGAATTCAGACTGCTATTGTACCTATCGTCTTGGACTTGACAATCTGCATGTGGCCCTCCAGGATAATCTTCTGCACCATGGCCTGGCAGTTGTCCCAGAGGAGGCGGGGCACGTCGGTGATGTCGCAGACGTAGCAGAAGGCAGCCAGCGGGGCATGGAGGAAGTGGGTGAAGAGGTTACCCTTGTTGGCCGCGTTGTCCTGGATGGTGACCGGCAGCTGGACGGGCGACATCAGGCAGATGGTGGGCTGGCCAAACAAGTTGGGAATGCTCTAGCATGTGTGAGCAAAGGAAGGGCATGGAGCGACAGACAATTAGTACAATATCATTTCAAAAATCACTTTGGTGCAAATCACATTCCAAAATATGTACAATTTAATATCACTACATCTCCCACAATCCCTTTCCCTTCTCCCTTATTATGGACAGCAGAAGATTGTGTCTTGAACAAGGCTGAAGTAGAGGGCATGTAGATATGGTGTTGCTTTCAAACTGTCTCTTTATTTTGTCCCCTTATTACACTCAAAAGAACAAAATAAGAGACATGTCCTATGTATGGAAAGAGCAATTGAACGGGTACATATTTTCTTGCACGTTTATGTTCTCATCGTGGTATGTTATTTCATAATGTGAACAGGAACGCCACTGATATGTTGATTCCCAGCTAACTGGCAAATGCAACTTGCTTTCTTGACAGATACAGATACTGTACTTACATTGTACAGCTAAGTAACTCATAGTATAATGAAAAACCTAGTGCAGAAGTCTCCACAAAATGGGTGTTAATTCATAGGGTACCAGTACTCCTAACTGGATATGACACCTATGTACATATTGATGCAAGTTTTCAACCTTTTTATGAGGTCCTCTAGTTAATTGGTCTGCACAATCTTATGAGAATAAATGAAGAATACTGGACTATTTGTAACTGCAAATGTGGAAATTTTAGCGGTGTGGAAATTTTGCGTATTTATCGTGACATAAAGTCAACGTGAAAATAAAAGTGCGCCAA
The DNA here is from genome assembly GCF_040938485.1 of Diadema antillarum. Classification (NCBI taxonomy): domain Eukaryota; kingdom Metazoa; phylum Echinodermata; class Echinoidea; order Diadematoida; family Diadematidae; genus Diadema; species Diadema antillarum. The sequence goes on from NW_027270922.1 coordinate 103,100, forward strand.
TATCTGTGCTTCTAATATATGTAATAACATTTCATCACTTTGTTTTTCTGTGAAATCAAAAACATGCAAAATTCATTTCATGAGGTTGATCTCAAAACATTACTCATGTGACAATTTCCATTTTTACAGTAGTCCAGATTTCAGTGGGTTGAGAGATGTAAAGAACATACCGTGAAGGCGTGAGCATTGGGGCTGTCCACAATAATGAAGAGCGGTTTCCTGGTAAATGGGTACAGATCCCCTGGATGAATACTGTGAAGAATCAAAACAATCCGCATGAGAAATATATAAAGATGGAGCAACAGACACTAATAAACAAACACACATATAAACAGCTGCCCTCAGACACATGGAGAAGTATCAATACCCCACTGAACATAAAAAGGAAATGCACACATTTCGTTGTTAGGCACCCTAGTGGAATGAATTCCATATTTTGCCTGTAAGTACAGTATGTCCCAAAAAAAATTACAACTGGATTTTCGCATTGATAACTTCTCACGACATATGATTAAACTGTCTGAATGCTATTTCAGGGCCTTGAAATACAACATCTTAGCTACATTTCGCAGAAAACCCCATTCAGTTTGGTCAAGTGGTCACAGAGAAATGTGGCTCTTTGTAAAGTATGTCATGGATCTGTTTCTTCCAAGTTTAGCACTTGGATGCTCTTGCAGCTGCATTTTAATGTGTGAACACAATGGACAAAACTTGGAGGGAAGGGATTCCTGACATTCTCTACAAAAATCCTCATTTCTCTTTGACCACTGAAGCAAATCCGATGGGATTTTCTGTAAGATGTGGGTAATATGTGTACATTATAGTTTTATGCCCTGAAATTGTATTTGGATTGACTCACTATTTCCAAAGTTATTGTTGCGGAGGGTCCCGTTGTAATTTTTTGGGGGACATATGGTATATATGAAAGGTGTGGTGGTTAGGTATGACAGCATCATTTGAATTCCTGCTGGTACAAATGCCGAGAGCATCTTGTGTTAAGATGTCAGATAAAGATATTTAATAAACTCTGCTGCATTTAGACTGTGATTGAAATTCTCTAACAACTTAACCAAACAAGACAAAAGCAATTATTTATTAACAACACTGTTGAATTCTAGAATTTCAGAAGATATTAAAATCAACTGCTTGGTGCAATCAAAAGTTAGCACACAAATAGTGTTCATCCATGTGAAGTCATCTTATATGGCTGCCTACTGTACATGCATCAAAGCACATATGGAATAAACACAAATGACACAATTGTGAATTGCTATAATTTCCACATATTGGTGGACTACCCACCCCCCCCCCCAAAAAAAAAAGTATGCCTTGCATGAGTATAAGCTGCAATAGAATTTGGTGGACAGTCTCTGCAATTATGTTTTATTGAGTAATTCTTCAAGTAACAATGCATTCCTAGTCTGAGGAAGAAGAAAGACAAAATAACAGGACAAGAGACACCCCCCCCCCCCAATAAAAAAAGAAAGAAAGAAAGGAAACATGACCAGGAGTATCCGCTTCCATTTTAACAGGCTGGGAAAGAACTCCACACCTTGAAAGCATGGCCGACAATAATTCTCTCACATACTTCAATCACATATTCCTCACAGGATTGATTACATTCTGATGCTGGGATACTCACCAGTGGATGTCCTTGAGCTGGGCGGAGCGTTTCACATGGTTCTCTCCGTTCTCCTTCTTTGGGTTGGTGGCTACCCCGCCCATGTCATAGGCCCCGTCGCTGTCTGGCTTCCCGGGGGCAGAGGCGCTGGCAGCCAGGTAGACCAGGAGTACAGAGTTTGGTGGTAGCTCCTGGAACGTGCACAGTGACATCGTGGACATTTGAAGTTTGGTTCATCATTTTATGTGCCCAAGTATTAAACTTGCCAAGCACTTTCATGAGCATTCAAAAAGTTTCCCAAACTTGACTAGATTGCAGACTGAGAAAGCCCATTCAGGTGCAGCAATGTACGTCTGTTCAAAACGAAGGGCTATTATTACAATCATCCTCATCACCATCATCATCACCACCATCATCATCATCATCATCATTATAACTATCATGACACAACAACAAAAAGAAACTATGTTTTAAATACATCACTGGTACATTCTGGTATGATCTCACACTTTAAACTTGCAGTAACAACAGTCACCACTGATTAGAATTAGAATTAGAATTTTTCGTTTAATTGAATTTGAAAATTTGATTAGAATTTATCTTTGTTTTAGGTGACAACTAAAGCCCCAGTCAAATATAAACATGGATCCTCAAGGATCTACATGATGATCCGGGGAGTTCCGGGACAGTTTTGCCCTGGGTGGAGCGTCGACGAGCGTTGATGGCTGTACACACGGTATCAACATGGCAGCTACTCGGATAAGGCCGGAACAGCATGGCATCTACACGGCATCTACACGGCACTCACACGGACCAACTCGGCAGCTACGTGGTGGCCACACGGACCATTCCAGATAGCTCTGCCAACACGGCAGTCCCCGGCTGATGCCGGATGTTTTTGACCTCTAAAAGTTGCCGTGTTGGCCTTCCAGATGTCCAAGGATGCCAGAGGCGTCAACACGGATCTCTCCCCGGATCACCCTAGATCAAATCCGGGGTGATCCGGCATGTCCATGTGACTGGGGCTTAAAGACGCATTGAACGCTTTAAGCAACCACTGGAAGGACAGCTCTGAGTTCCCTCGGGAGGACTAATCTATGAGGATAAAGAGCTTTGCCTTCTGGCAGAACTGCTGCAGCCATGGGACTCAAACCAGGGCCATTACAATTGATAATCCATGGTCTTATCCACTGAGCTACACGTACAACAACTTCATCACAGCTAATCTGCATATACACAACATAGTTCAGTGACTCATCAGTCTCAAGCCTGAGATATTTTGATAACCAGGCAGACAGGCTCCCAACCAAGCCATTCTCAAGTTATTCAGAACGCCTACCTTCACTCCTGCAGACATGAATGTGTAGAACTGGTCAAATGATGGCTTGTACAGGAGATACTTGTGAGGGTTCTGCCGCTTGATTTGTGTCTGGTCCTGCCAGCAGCAGGAAAAAACAGAACAAAACAAAAGGAAGCAAAGGAAGGCTGATGATCAGACATATGAAATTTCAATTACCGGTATGCTTTCCACAATCTGGATGGATGTATTTACAACTAAGGCCTAAAATAGTGCAGTACTGGACCGATGAAAGCATTGCCACATTATGTTTACTTGAAAATAAGATACATCCAGGGGGAGCATTTCATGAAGCGTTTTGGTCGGATATTTCTTCGACAAACTGTTACAAGCTACTGAAATCCTTGCATCTGACTGGCTGAGAGCAAATTTGTCTGACAACTTTGTCGGACAAAATGCTTCATGAAATACCCCCCAGATTAACACCTGACAAAGTCACCAAACAATGATTTCCTTGATTTCAGAGTTCTAGGATTTGTTTGCTTGGCTGTGCCCCACTATACTGCAAATCTTCATCAGAAACAGAAAAGAAGCTGGCAACCTGATGACAACAGATTTAAATATTAAATATCAAATCCAAGGTTAAAATACAGTCATGATTAAACTTTCAAATAAAACAGTTCTATTAACAATGAACCATGTTTCATTAAAACGGAAAAATAGTGAATTCAATCATACACACATTACCCCTGGTATTTAAATAGAATTTCAAATGTGGATAGCAGATACAGCACTGTAATTAACCCGTTGAGGACGGACTGATTTTGCTACAACACGCATTTCCCATAAACATCTGCCCGAGTATACTCGGGGCTCGTCCTCAACGGGTTAAGACATCTATATGGAAATTGTTCACTTTTCAGCTTAATATCTTTCTGATTTCTCAGATTCAATGTCTCTGTTTATGAGGGTAACATGGTAACATATGACAGATTCTGAGTTGAACTGTAGTTTCTTTCTTCCCCTATCCTCCTCCCTTCTCTCCTTCTTCTTACTCAGTCTCCTCTTCTGTCTCTCCCTGACAGTTTGTTTTCTCTCCCCTCCCCCCCCCCCCTCTTGATGGATCACAAGTTTTTTAACATCCTGTGGTGGGTAGGACACACAAGAGAATGGCTTCGCTACCTTGACGCTGTTTTCATCTCTCAGCGTAGGTTCCCTCTCTAGAGTCTGCAGCATTCTGTACATGTCCAGGGTCAGCTCGCTGAACTTCACCTGCAACATCAAGGCAACAGGAGGGTAGAAATAAGTATCTTGCTTACCAAGGCCTTTAACATGATGGGGCATTCTTCTACCGCTGAACATCTCAACCCGCCCCCGCCCCATCCCAGTTGATCAAATGAACAGATTTATGATGCCACTATTATTACTGTCCCAATCAGCACTCAAACTACTGCATAAGCTGTTGTTTTCGCATACAGATATTCTTTTTTTTGCGAATGACAAGGTCAAGGATATTTTCGAGAGATGTTATTTTCATGATTTTCACACCTCGGCTATCATTGGTGCACTAGTGCCTGTCAATCTGAGATATTTTTGCATGTTGTTAAATTCGTGATCCAGCAGTGATTTGCGAAAAGTGCAAAAAATTAACCCTATTTCCACCGGGGGGCATTTTGGCCCCCCATCGACGTTTCGCGTGATTATTCCGCAACGCGTGATGCTCTTGCCGCGATATTTTATGACTTTTTTCTTTCAAGTACCACACAACGTTTGAGACCAAATTTGTCGCTCCAGGGCATACCGTTTTGAAGCCACACACCTTTGAAAAAAATTTGTCGACCCCAAAATTGCTCAAAAACATGATTTTGCGTACAAATCCAATGTAAATTGTGTTTTTGCAATTAATTCATATAAAAATAAATATTTTTACTTTCAATGGCTGATAATGATTTATTTTAGCCTGATTATGCTTTAGAAAGTTTCTGCGACAAATTTTGACGAAAAAAAACAACAAAGACAAAATTTAAAAAAAGAAATACATAAGAAATTCAATAAACAATAAAATACATAAGAAATAATTATGAAGCCGAAATTTTGCTTCAATATTATTGTTGAGGATATTGAAAAGAATATGTTCACCAAAAATTAGAAGTCTTGGAGCTTTATTTTTTTATCTATAAGCAAAAAAAAATTATTTTTGCATAAATAAAATACACTATTTAAAATTTGAAAAATCTAACTATACAAGAGCACATTGGCCTCTACATTAGTGCACATTTTCGCAAGGATCGCGCGATCAATGGCCGAGATCTGAAGGGGGGGGGGGCCAAAAAGCCCCCCCCCCCCCCCCCCCCACCCCCGATGGTTTCAAGTCCCTCAAAAAACCCGGTGGGAATTAGGGTTAAGGAATTCTGACACAAAAATTTAGCAATCCTTCAGTCTTTTTAATGGAGTAACAGGTGAAAATATAAATTCCATGCATAAATTTAAACATAATAAATTTATTAAAAACAGAAAATCAATATTTTTCTAATACGTGACCATGTAATCTTGTAGTTGACATCCTGCTCTATGTTCGGGCAAAATTTTGCAGCAATTGCGCCATCAGCGGCTGAGATCTGAAGGCCCCCCCCCCCCCCCAGTAAAAACTTGGTCTCAAATAGCCCAGTTAGAATAGGGTTAAACCCTCACAAAAATAACAGCTTATAGGACCTACAGTATGCAGAAGGTAGAAGGTAACCAACAAGAAAATGAGAACAGCTGACCTGGTGGGCCGAGTTGCCCACAATAATGGCCTCCTGCAGAGTAAGCTCGCTGGTGATGGACGGGTCTTTGGCGGGGACAATCTCCTCGGTGAGCCGGTGGGTTTGGACCTGGGGCGAAGCCTGCTCGTCCAGTACCCGTATGCCCTCATCAGCCTGGGTGGGTGGTGGGAGGTAATAACAGGGCCATGGTTGATATTACAGATCTTACAGGAAATCTGCTTGGCATCGATTGACTAAACCGTCAAGGACGATTTGATTTTGCTACAACACTTATTTCCCATAGACCCCTGCCTGAATATACTCGGGACTCATCCTCAACGGGCTACATGAATTGTATAACTTCTACCTTGCCTTCAGATCTCAACATTTTGAAAGTAGAATATACACAAAAATGTCCATGCTCGTTCAGAAGAATAAAGAGGATGGGTGTATAATGTTTTTCTCTCTTTTCATAATATCAAGATTCATGAAAATTACAGGTACTGTTTTACTAATTGGGTCAACATTTCCTGCTTAAAGATTTTTCCATGGCCACTTTGTGAGAAAGAGTTTCACTAGCAGCAGAGTCAATAGCATTAAATACGCCTGAATGGAGATAGGATGAAACTGTGGCACGCTCAATAAACTTTGCCTTTTGAGACATTGTGGAATGACCTAATAGACATTGACCCAAACAGTCACATCATGAGCACAAAAAAGTGCTGCTAAACCCAATCATCTGCATCAGTGACCTCAGTAAAAACAACATACAGATGTAGCTCTTGCCTTATGCTTTTCCTGTTTCATACTCTTTAGTCTTCTAGATCTATAATTGGTCCTAATGCTCTGAATCTCTCATCACTGTTTTGCATTTTGGATTTCACTTTGTGCAGTCATTAAAATCAACCTTAAAATGAAATGGGGTTCCACTTCACACACTAAAATGTTAACCTTCTATGCTAATGCACTATACAGTGGACACCCCAAAGTCCTCAGGACTGGCAGTGTTCTTTCATTACATCAAAATTTGGTTATAACCGAACAAATAAACAATAAAAAACATTGAGCAGATAATGTTGCAGCCCTAATTTTAAATTTGTTGTAGCCGGAATTTTGTTATAATTGTGTTCATTATAGCGGGAGTGCACTGTACTTGATCAGTGGAATAAATGGTCGTAGATAATACAAGCATGACAGCTCACATCTATAAAGGCCTCGATTTCACCCAGCACTAGGTCCCACTCCGGCTGATCCTCCGCATTGTAGTTGGATCGATATTCTTCCAAATTCCTGCTCAATTCCTGTTGGACATAAGAAGCAGCAAAAAATATAACATACATGCATTCAATCAAATTGGACCTGTCACATTCATGCAAGAAGAAAAAAAAAGCATTCTGCCAACTTCGGCTGACCATCAGAACTTAACTCTTCGGCAAAAGGAAGACAAGAAACTTTTTATTTTTTTCTGCCAGACTAGGAAAGCACCACAACCAATTGACACAGATCTATGGAGGACTTGCCATTTTCTCCTGAACAAAGCACAAACACACACACACATTCACACACAGACACAAATGGATTCTCCGTTATTTTGTTCCAGGCAAATATAGAGATGATTTCACAATGCAATGGATGGAAGTAATACTTGCAATGGATGACAGTAATACTTTCATTGCATGCTGAAGTCATAATACGAACGGTTCTGCAAATACTATCAATACTGTTATGTTTCAAAGTTGATAAAATGTATAAGAGTCACGTTAACACAACAGAAGCTATCTGTACAATGGTCACACTCATTAAAGAAGACAAACTTGACACCAACCTTTACCAAGTCCTTGACTAGATCCATCTTGCGTAGTAAAAGCCCGACCACAATCACTCGTGCGTAGTACCGCAATTTTTTGACCATAAGTTCAGGACTAAATATGCACAGCATTGGGAACAACATGAAACAACATTTTATCACAAAGTACATTTTTAAGCCATTTCAGATGGACTATGTCGCATTGTTTTGGATCTTGTCTATTGGTTCAGTTGTAGAACTTAGACTTTCAAGCTCAACTAAATGCCAGCATTACAAAAGATGCAATATGTATGCTGAAATTCACAAAGGTACATGTAGTCCAAATCTATACAACATATGTTGCGAATGGAGTATGCAAATTTCAGTTGCACTAAATATGAACATGTTCCACTTATAATGACATAAAGGTACCAACAAGATATAATTATCAACATGTCCTGTCATGTGCATATTTGGTGGATGACAGTACACTTTAAGTGTTTTTTTAGCTGATAGATTTGACCTTGAACCATGGATTTGATTCAAATTGCCTTTGTGAAGTCAGGCCCTACTTTCCTTTGCACAAGTTATTCTTTCAGGCCCACATTAGTCGGGACCTGTTGCTAGAATAGTCTCATGTATTATTCACACATACTTAAGAAGTTCTATCTTTCAAGCATAAATATTCATTACCACTGTTGAAAGAAGAAAACAGAAAGATTTAATAAATTAATTGTGCAAAAAAAAAAGTAGCTATACTTACCTTTTCTCTCTATTAACTTTGGAGAAGTACGCCCTCGCCCTGATGGCAGAGTAGAATGAGTACGCTTCATGGAGATAATTGGTCTCACTGGTTCTTAAACTGCAAAATAAAAGCATGAATTTGGATCAGTTAGTGAAACATTTCAAAGGAATTCCACATAGTACAAGTTCGGAATGGTAAGACAAAATCTGTATTTAAAATATTTTTGAAAACTACATTATGTATATCCAAGGACCACAAGCAACTGCATCACATGTGGATTTCCCAATGATGACTCTAAAAACTGACGAACCATACTCCTGAGCTGAAAACACACACAAAAAAAGGGGGAAACAAGGCAAACACCATGCAATGTCTCGCCCGCATATCATAAGGTGTGATTACAGTATTTTTCAGTGTACACTGTAAGTGCACAAATCTTTTGACCAATGACCTTGTCAGAGATTACCAATTGAACGGTATACATTTGTATGAACTTGACTGGCATCTTTAGGCAATGTACAGTACTTTTGGTAAACATTTGGTGGTCATACAATATTAAAGCTGTGGAAAGTACACCACAATACTACACTTGTATACATGTGCACAGTGCTTTAATATCATGCAACGATTTACTGTACCTATCAATGTTGCCAACGGTTGTTTTTATTGCTATACTCATCAATGTTATCATTACTATCACTCTTACATTTTATATCAATTTCATTACATAATCATCAATCGTATTTCTTTATCAGCCATTATCGTGACCAGAGCATCTTGACTGTTCTCATCATCACAAGCAGCACTATACAATTATTCTCATAAAATTGTCCTAGTGACGGGCATTCTACTGTGTGTAGGCGAGCAAAAACTCCAAAGTAGCATTCTCTCCACAGGGAAGCAATAAGAAAACAGGAGCAACTGTGCTGCACTGCGGGTCTACATCATCACTTTAGATGTCATGTTGCAAAATTTATAGTGCTCTTGGTGTGACTGACAGTCTGTCTCTTGGCATGAAAAGGAATCCCCATCTGTTGCCTAGCAACATGAGTGCAACACTGCTCCATGCCACCTCAGCCACATCCTCCCCTGCCAGGTGGTAGTCACTTCCTCCTGATCAATAAATCACTCTGCACATCTCCTACTGCACATCCAACACTGGCAATAAGAGCATCTCATTTCATAAACAACCTTGCATCTCATGAAACAGCGTTGCCATGGTGATCTGTCTTCATCACCCACACTCGGAAAGCTACATCACTGGTTCTGTAATAGAGGGCAGGGTACATGACTTCTTTTTGTCTTCAGAGTGATTTCGGAGGTGATCTAGAGCTACAGATAAATTTGGTTACAGAAGTACATTTTGAAATAACTGGCAAAGCGCCATTTGAATTCAGACTGTAGGTTACTCAAATTCATTTGATTTTGTGAAACACCACACTTTGATTATAAAACCTTGCTACAGATCAGATGGAATACAGAATGTTAAGTACCATTTTACACGAGAATGTACTGGTATAAAGGTTGTTATGTTTTATTTCCATTAAACAAAATTAAAAACACATTTATGTAATGAATTTGGTAGTTCAATCTGATACAGAGCATACACTATCACCACCCTCTTTCCTCTCTTAATTAGGAAAAAAATAAAAAATTTCAATACAAGGACAGTCTAACAAAGGTTGATGGTCTAAGCCTTCCATGTTTAGAACATATTGTGCGCAGGTGTTCACCCCACAATAGAATGTACTCCACAATGGTCTCTCCAACCTTGGCATTTCTTTTCTTTGTTAATAGCTAATGGTGACTTAATACTGACATGTGATGTATCATTCTGTAAAATGTAATCTCTTCCTGCATCAATGGCATTCATCAATTTTTCATAGGTGAATGTCATTTAACAAATAACTGAAAATCTAACCCTGGTTTGCTCTGCGATGGCATCATATGCATGTTGGCGAGCTTTCTTCACCATTTGACACAGCTGTCCCATTGTACAACTTAATTACAAATAAACGGAAACTACCCAAAATCTCTGATCTCCATATTGCATCATCATGTCCTTCCTATCGGACTGAGACACAACACATAAGTGGGACTGCAAATATATTAGGCACATAAAGGGTTTAACCCTAAGGCCGGGGGAGGGCCTCCGAGGCCCAACCCCCTCGACGTTCCGCGCAATGTGTATCGCTATCGCAAAAGCTATCGCCACGATGTTTCATGACTTTTTTCTTTTGAGTCTCCCGCATCTTTTGACACCAAATTTGCAATGCCCGGGCGCGCAGTTCCGAAGTTGCGCATAAATATAATGTACATGCATGTCAAATAAAAATTGCTCAAAAACGAGAATTTGTGCACAATTTCAATGCAAACTGTGCTTACAAGTTACAGGCAAATTTCATAAAAGCATGATTATTTGGGGGTTTTATCGATTAAAATCAATTAATGACATATTTTCTTGTTCGGAACAATGTCGCGACAAATTTCATCAAAAAAACAATGCAAAACATTAAGTCGAAAGAACAAAGAATACATAAGAAATTCAAAAAACAATAAAATACTTTCGAAATTTTTTTCTGATGGCACAATTTTTTTCTCTTACATTTGCTAAGGACACGAAAAAGAATATTTACACAAACAATGTGCCTGTTTTGAGCTTTATTTCGTGATTTATACCAAAATGTCTGATTTCATGCATAATTATGCATAAATTAGCATAATTTCGCATAAATGACAATTTTTTTAAAAATTAACTTCACGGTACCGGTACTTTAGATTAGGTAGTAGGCAATGTGTGTGCCAATTTTTTGTGCTGTCGATCGCCGAGATCTGGAGGGGGGGGGGGGGGGGGGGGGCCTGGGAGGCCCCCTGCTCCATCACCTACCTACAATAGCCCGGCCTAGTTACAGTTAGAAAACAAGCTATGGTAAATATGTACCATTTTGTACATGTACATGTACATTGTACAACTGTAGTCATTCATATGATACAGACAAGTATATCATCAGCTGAGATATAATGTCCAACTGGAAGAAGGCAAAAGCTGTCTGGGTTCTGTGACCAACAGAGTACAGCTGTGTAGCATTGCTTGCCTTAACACTTACATTACAATCACCATATTCATAACCTGCCAAAAATATTTTTTCCTTCTGTTTCCAAGTAAACAGTTTTACGAAAACGATTCACGGATATTGAATACAGAAAAAAGTCACTATACCATGATTGCAAAATCTATGATATTACGGCTTCAAAATCAGATCTGCCAAACAAATTTGACTTTCCCAAAATATTCAACATTTATTTTTTTCTTTTTTGCCAAAATGTAAAAGAGGAGTTGTTTTCTGACCCAATGTAAACATAAGAACATACATGTAGATCTGAGATAAGTAAGGTCATTCCTGACAACCAAAACATTGAGCTACAGATTTTAAATTCCTTTGACTTAGATTGTAGAAGGCATCCTTTTTATTCTTTCATCATTTGTGTAATTCTATAGAATATGACATAACTTTACTCAAATTAACACACATTTATGTCTCTGTTACTGGATCAAGATATTGTTAATAAAAGATGCTGTTCTGTGCTCTTCAAGCGTCAAATTTCAATTCATTGCTCCCATAATGGCTTAAATAGTCTCAGAAAAGTGATACACATTATATATAATACATATTCATACAGGGGCCCTAGAAAGCTATTCATAATTTGTGTGTTTTATTTTGTTTGTCTGTTTGTTTTGTGTGTGCATTTAATAAACTGAAATAAACAATAAAATACATAGATATTAATGAACAAATTACTTCAGGATAATCAATTAACAAATAGCTTCAGAATTGTAAGAACTTATGATTGTTAGTGGAACCAGCAGCACTCGGAATTAACAAAATTAGTAATTAAAAAAAGTGGGGTAGGCAATGTTATCTAGTGTATTAAAAACATAGAATAAAATGGTCTTAAACTGAATGTGGGTATGCTGTTTGGGCTTTGTACAATCTGTTTAATCCAAATCTGAAAAAAAAAAATAACTGATAATGGACCATCAAAATGCTGGTCTTCACTTTCCCTTCCTATTTTTCAACAAACTTCACCTTTCCTTGCACATTTGTCAAAATAACTACATGTACATTTGTATGTTTGGTGGTTTTTTTTCACAGCTTCATAAAAGAACAGCTGCATTGTGTATTCATGCTTTCATCAATAACAAAAGCTATTATTTACTGCAATTGATCACATTGTCACTGACAACTCACTAGTAGTGGTAGTACAGCTGACCAATCTTGGAGGCTATTTCACCGATCTGCCATCGCTTCAGTCCATACCTCAGATCAAGGACTTGCCTGCAAGAAAGGACAAGAAACCGTCAATCTAACACCATCCATACTAGAATCGACTGGAAAACCCAAGACTTTGTACATACAAGAGCAATCAGGTTTGTGAAGGAAGTGGGTTGGCATTCGTATCAATTTCCATTCACCTTTACAGGAACATTGCCACTTCCTAAGGATCACATCCTCTTCATCATTGCATTACTCTCCAATTATCACCTTTTTATCACAAATGTCATGGTTAAAATTCCCTCACCTCGTCAGTAACAAGAGAAAAATAAAAACTCAGTGCTCATCACTGTATCTCAATAAGTGTTCTAAAGTCTGGAAGAAAAATTAAACATTACCTTTGCTATCAATGAGGAAATTCACAAACAAGGTTGTAAATGGTGCATCCTCCCCCCCCCCTTTTTTTTTTCTCTCTCTCTCTCTTGTTAAATGGGCATCAGAGTCTAATAGAGAAGGACAACTTACAACTTGCAAAGAACACAAGCTTGTGTGTGGGTGTACATCGCATTGTAAGCAATACCCAGTATTGAGTATTTTCTCGTCTTTATGGCAAAGGCCAATTTTACATTACGTATATAAATGACACACAACTTCACTGTGTATTTAAAAGTACACTTTCATTCTTTTGATGCAAAATACACAGGTAATTTACTTTTCTATCTAAAAGTTTGCTTCAATATCAATAACTGTACACACATAACAGTGTACAAAAGTATGAACAAGAGTCTAGAGCACACTATTCAGGCTCGCACGGTCAATATTTCGCATTGTTCGATACCGTATCCACGCAGCAGACATGTACTACTTGACTACCTTCGCACAGGTGGATTACCAACTGTCCGGTCTCTTTCCACGGGTAACAGAATCTCATTTGAGGGCATTGAGGGCCTCTCTAAGAATTGTATGGGAGGAATGGGTTAAATGAACAACTTTGATTCTTAATAAGAAAAAAGGCTCCACAATTCAATTGAAAAAAAACTAGAAACCAGATTCAACAGGCATGTGCATCACTGCGCAATTTTAATATGAAATGTCTCGATACATATCTGGTTTTTACAGTTTAAAAGAAAAATCTTAGCACTATGAGTGGGCAAAAATTCCTGCGGTTTAGTGTAGCTATTGAGCAAATCCTGAACAACTGAAGTAGGCAATTTGTACTTTTTGAAACACAAACTTTCATTTCATAACTTAGCAAATTTCCTTGCAGCTGCATTCCAACATCTGTCATACTGACCACCACGCGTTCACAATCTCATCTACACTGTAGAAGAAAGCAATGTACCCGTAGCTTCTTAACAGGAATGACCAAGTTCAAAGAAAATTGCACTAGAAGTTTGTCTTCATCTGCTATTTAAGCTTCCAAAGCAGCCGTACAAAAAGCAAATATCTGACACAAGTCAGCATGGAAATGATTCAAAACTTGGAAACTCTGCACGAAACTGACATGAAGACAAGATATACAATGTACAAGTACAATTTTTGTAGGCATACTACGTACCTGTTTTGCTGCTGAAATTTCCACAACTTTGTGTAGACATCAAATGTCCTTGCAAAATATGATTGCCACTGTTTATGTCCATACTGAGGCAAGTCCCTGGAACAAGAAATTACCATAATATAAAATGGCCATAAAAAATGGAATATAAATGATTATACAAAATTACCATACAAAATGGAACAACAAATTACCATTTCAAGATTGCACAAGAGACCACAGAGTCTACACATGCATTGCATTCAACCAGATATTCCTAATCCTAATCCGATTTATCACAGGAGACTACACATCTACTATCAGTACAGTCCCTGCTGTTGTACGTATGTTGAGTCACGAAAACTAGAAAAGCACTCTGAGAGCGCAGACCTCTGCCAAGCAGCTACTTTCCACCAATGAGCTCTTCCCAAAGAGATTTTTCTCCTTTCCACCACTGGGGAAAAGCTCTTTGGGCTCTTCTATAGAGATCAGTGATTTCCACCAATTATACGTAGGTATACATGCTGAAAAATCGCCCGATTTCCCAATACAGAAGCCTTTGTTACACTGTACGCGTATGAAACTTTAGTGCGCGTATGAAAACCTCAAAAATGTGCAGCTTGAACTCCCAAGTTTATTGATTCTAGGTTCTACCCGCCAATTTTTTTTTTTTTTTTTAATCCTTCATAAATTCCCATCGGATCATATCCATAAGATACACTTCTGTTAACTTCTATGTTTACCACATGTGATTTTCCCAGCTACCTACACAGGAAGGCATGACCATAAGCTCAAGTACATAATCCCAACCGTGACCATAGATGCGTTCAAATTTTCCTTTTTTCCCCCAGCTGTTAGAACCTGGAACCATCTGTCAGGACCTGTGGTCGCAATTACCAACCCATTAACATTCAGAGAGGCTGCTCTTCCAGTCATCCGAGTGATGCAACCTCCTGTTGGGTCACACACGCTCTAAGCAAAGAGGCATGTGTTTTTTTTCTACTAGCACTATGCACCATCAGTTTTATTGTACATTAGTGACATTTAACATCATCCTGTTCACTGTAGCAGTAAATTGGGTTACCTCTCGGTGCAAGGATAAAGAACACCCCTTGTTAGAATAATGGATCAATCCAGGCGGGTTTAAATGCAAATTGGGGGGTCCATCGTTCCGGTCCATGATTGGCCAAAGAAGGACCGCTGCAGAGACTGAGACAAGGACTGAACTGGTTTGAACACGTATGGTCAAAGCTTGGTCTGAATCGGTCTCCATCTGTGTTGTACTGTTAGGCGAGATCCTGTGCTGTGGGTCAGCAGGTGAGCTTGCAGGGTTACTAAGAAGTAGTTAAGGGTAGTTTTGTATAACTAGTAGTTTCGTAGGGTATTTAAGGTGTAATTTTAGTAAGGAGGGCTTGCCCCGCTCTGCCACAACATTAGCGCGTACAGCAGCGCTAGTGCCTTGTAGTACTCTCACCTGGCGTAGGGTGGGAGCGTATCACTACAACATCACCATGTCACCTCTCACTGACGCACGACATTTCTACCATCCCGGGATAGTTTCAAGGAACTGCTGAAAGGGATTACTAGTACTTCACGGTTCAAGGTTTTAAGATCACTACGTACCAAAATTCAATCATCTGTTTAATACTTGCATCATTCTCAACTTTTCCTGTAAGTTTCATCCAAATCCGGGAAAGAGTTCCTTATTAAATGCCCCCCCCCCAATAATTTGCACAAAATAGATAAATTACAATTCTTTTTTTACTAATAATACACTAAATAAAGGTTATGCCATTTATTAATAAACTAAATAAAGGTTACCCGGTATGCCATAACCTTTATTTAATATTATTTAACATTACAATGTAGTAGATATTTCTATTAAAAAAATAGTAATTTATCTATTTTGTGCAAATTAGTGGGGGGACATAGGGAACTCTTTCCCAAATCTGGGCTGTTAACTGCTTTTTGAGTTATTTTGCACACGGACAAACAAACAAACGGTACTAAACATAATTTCATAAACATAACCTCCTCCTCCCTTGGTGGAGCCAGAGGTACAATGTATGACTGGAATAAAATCTCCTAATCCTACAATTAAATTCAGCTGAGATAAACACTGGCACTGTCACTGAGGTGTGTTAACATCTAGCATCCACCGCGTCTGGCAGTTTTCCCTTGAGTAGACAGGGTTTAATAGAACTAGGCACGAATAAAAGTACCTATCCAGATTCTACACAACCTTATTGCCGACAACATCTCAACATCACGATTTCCATGCTCTGGGACTGTGTACATGCATCTCAGTCTCTGAACTATAGCTGTACCGTACATTCATTGTGTATCCCACGCACGTAGCATCATATATTTTGTTTACGAATTTGGGCACCTACCTAAGACCATTGAAGAGCTGTTTGGATTTCTCGTGCAAGTAGTTGAATTCCTGCACAATTTTCCTTTCATCTTCTGTAATGGCTGTTTCACCGTCAGTCTCCATCTGGTATTTCTGTTGAATTTTCTCTCGACGCGATCGATCTTGAAGTACAAGTGCGCACGGATCTCCTACGCGACTGACACACATTCACCAGCCAGCCGTGCAGATGCCGACCAACCTACTACGCTACGGCCTGTGTTGCAGGGCCGGGCTCTCGTGCAGTGGTGGTGATCAGTGTACGTGTGGATTTTTCTTCTCTCATCCAGTACAACACAGTAAATCAAACATATACACACGCACACACGAGCACACATGATCATGACGATACCCACACAGCCCACCCGAAATGACTCCCTGTGCGCTTCTGCATTGATTTTACTGAAGTACGCCATCTGGCTTCAATAGACTGCTTTTCTCTACCACTTGTGCTCTGAAACACCAACCGGAGATGATTTGGTAGGAGGAGGCGCCACCCGCATGCCATTCTCCAAGACGGAGAATCCTAAGGGCGCCACGGCAAAGTAGAATGGCGCCTTAGGCCAAGTTTTCGTAAGGAACTGTGCTCCCGTATAGAAGAGATCAAACAGCTCAAAGCAAAAAAACAAAAATAAAAATAAAATACAAAATACAAAATACAAAATACAAAATACACAATATAGCGTGTAATGATTATGGATAAACAGGACAGAGGCCCTGCATATTTTTTTTTTCTATTCTCACCCAGAGTTACTCAAATTTTACTCCCGATCCCACTTTTCACCATATTTTTTCCTTTTCGGTTGCTATACTGAATGGGCCACATATATTTCTTGTTTGATGCGGGACAAGTGAGAAAGAAGGATGGTCAAAGCTGGACATTGATGCAGGTCCATGACCCAAGCTTTCTAACGTGTCGCTGTGACTAATCTCTTACAGGTTCGATTCCCACTGGTTCCTTTTCCCGACGTGTCCGTTAAAAATATAGCGTCCTAGATCAGCAGTTGCGATCTTACAAATTCCATTCGTAGAGAGGACAGACAAATTGAATAAAACTCAAAGCTCACAAGTTCAAATTTGTTTCTACCTGAGTGAGTACTTAGTTAATGAAAGATTTTTACTATAAAGTATTGCGTTTATGAGGAAATTTTGGTCTTTCAAAACAAAAATAAAAAGGCCTCTAATAACCTTTTACATCATTAGCCCCTATGTCGACCAATAAGTCTGGTAATATGTTGTTATCATCTTAATCATGCGAGGAAGATACGTAGTAGGGCCTATAGCTATACGTAGAAAGACAGTATTTTGGGGGATTTATTTATCCGTTCTCTTTTCCTTGCAAGTTTATACCAACATAAAAACTGATAATAAAATGTCATTGCAACGAATGACAAATCACCCTGCACCAATGTAAACACACGTCAACATTATGCAGTCATTTTGAGTAATGGCAATCATTAAAAAAATAATGGACATAATACTCCGGCGAGATGTAAGTCAATAGTTTTTATCATAGATATCATTAAGAAGAAATTAATAATCGATATAATAAGTAATTATTATCGTCGTTGAAGGGCACTTTGTCAAAGAGTTGCAGTAATGACATCTTGATGCCATATCATAATCATTAATTTGAATAATGAAAGTTCATTGTGCACTCACTTGGCTGTAAATCACTAGGGAGGTGAGCGAAATTCAATCCCGTTACATATCATTCACTTCATTAAAATGACAGATATAACAAAAACAATCGAAATGAGTAGGATGAACATAGGTCCTACATGAGAAAGTTGTGGGAAATCAGTCAAAACTTGGAAAAGCTGGAAGAGATTAAAGAGGACAGGGGAAAGGGCGAAGGAAAGGGGTTGAAGGGTAAAACAAACACACAAGAGGCATGAGACGGATTATTGGGCTCACTGATTACTAAGGTATACAGAGGAGAAAACGATTAATGATTTTTTTAACGGTCGCACAGGAGGCAATAAAGGCATAGGCTTGCAAGAGTATAACTCATTCGGTTATGGGAGTTTCTCAGTTACCATGAGATTAATCATCTAATTGAAAATTAAATATAATGATACTTAAAGCCTCATTTACACTGTTCTCGAGAGAAATTCCAAAATCTAAAGGGGCAGAAAATGACACTACAGGTTCGGGGCAATCGAATCTTACATATATCTATATCTTATAATAGTCAAAGGCAAGTGAAATTCATTACATTGCAAAATATGCTATGAGTGAATAGTTTTGCTTTTAACGAATATGGACTTGAATAAATGAGGGAAAGACTGGTTGGCAAGTTTAAAAAAACGTCCTAAATGCAAACAATACATGTCATTGATCTTAGATTTAAATGTTGTGTTCATGAAAAACATCAACAGTGTGGCATGTGCATGATCCATTACAAATGATTCATGATAAATTTTCACTCTTCTCTTGCTAGGTTTCATTCAGCGAAGTCGAAATTAATTTATGTAGGAGCTACAGTACCCCTTTAAAAGAGCTGTATACGTGTGATTTGCTTTGATCACCATAACCGATACTATGTACAATGCATGCACACAAGAGCGCTCATAAGAGCGAAATAATATGATGATCGCTGACAGGATGTTAATAACAGTTCTATCGGAAGCGGGTATATGGGAAGGAACAATTATTAGGAACTTTTATGTGCATGCTATTTATGAAGGCAGCAAGGCAACTCACAACAGTCTTACGGAAAGTATCACTTGCGCTGTAACATAAGATAGCACCAATGCTAACTTTCCATCACGCTATAACGAGAAAGAAATTCCTCACAGGAGTGAAAAACATGCGAAAGTGCGTTGTCAGGTCTGCAGCCGTCACCGTCGGTCAAAATGAGACGCTAGAGAAAAAGAACCGGATAACCCTTTGCTCGAATGGCTCCTGAATATATATGGAGCATTGTTAAAAGCACAGAACGTCAGTGGGCAGCGAAACCTGTTCGCATGTATTAGAGACATAAATCGTAATCCACTTTTGTCATCATTATCAACGGCTATATACTACTGGCTGGTCACGTGTAACATAGTGCATTGTCGATGCATTCTAACGATGCATTCCATAATTTCAGTGCATGGGAAGACTCTTAGCTCATCGAGAGAAGGAAGTCGTCACTGCCAATAGACAAGAGAATGCAGCTATACAACGCAGTCGTGTTTTGTTCTGCTTACTTGAGACCACGCAGTAAATGCAAATTATACTATGAAACTATCACTATGACGGCCAAGTTCTTGGTATTCCTTTCTATTCTCTCTTGGATCTTATGCGGCTTCCCGGAAGGTAAGCGTTAGTGAGAGTTGATCATCGTCTATATACTGTGCAGAGATGAACATTTTTTGTCAAACGTATATATAAGATAAAGAGAATATTAATTTGGGAAAGTTGACACGTGCTGCTGTATTTTGAAAATTAATTGCGTCAAACAAAATGTGTTCCATTTATACAAATAGAGTTAGCATAGTCAACATGATTTCTTTTAGCGATTTTCAAAATTCATGATTAATTATTCCCAGCTAACAAACGCATAATGTGAAGAAAAAGAATCATCCGAGGCCTCTGGAAAATAATTATTATAATTAGATCTGGTTCATCTTCCGATGCGTTTTGCTGATAGGCCCTAGTTTTCATAATGGAACATAAAAAAGTTATTTACTTTTCTTTTCCCTGGTTTTTCTTTATGAACAATGTCAGAAATCAAGGAAATTGATGACTGATGTCCTTGATGCCTCCACTGAATGTCTAATATGTATATGAAGAGTTTGTTCGCAAAAACCGATAAGTCCATATTTACCAAATGGAGATATTTGCAATTAAAGGTCAAGAAAAATAAAGAGAATAATAAGAAAATTTTTGCTTCTTTGACCATAACTTCAAAAATGTACCTTTAAATGTAGTGACCAATATTTTAAAAGGTATTATTTTGATGACAGAGACCGTACTTCAAAATCATTAAAAAATGGACTTATCGGTTTTTGCGAACAAACTCTTCATATATAGTTCTGGCTACAACGCTTTACAGACATTGAGTTGTTTGGGGTTTTTTTTTTCAAGACTTCCTTTTATTCGGGGGGGGGGAGGGTGTCGTTGTTGGGTTTTTTTTAAGAGGGCATCATATCAATCCCTACCTTAAGCACCTGTTAAGCTCTTGAAAAGAAGCTGAGAAGTTAAAGGGGAACAGAGCAGTGAAAGTTATAGCAAAATCGGATCCAAACTTAAAGGGGAAGGCTAGTAACCGATCAGTGGGAATCAGTGGGAATGCTGAGGGATGATTGTTCCAATCCTTGTGGGATTCATTTAAGAGTACATTATATATCTACTGTTGTGTGAAAATTATTTGCTTCAGAACGGTCTCATAATCAAGTAATGTGCAGATTAATGCCCCGTCACTGACCAGGGACGCTTACCTGGAAACATTAAACTGCACATTACTTGAATATGAGACCATTCTGAAGCAAATAATTTTCACACAAGAATAGATATATAATGTACTCTTAAATGAATCCCACAAGGATTGGAACAATCGTCCCTCAGCATTCCCACTGATTCCCACTGATCAGTTATTAGCCATCCCCTTTAAACTAAGAAGTTATGATTTTCTAAGTGTAATCAATCAAGCACAAGTTGGCAACTCCGTGATGTATCATGTAAGCTATAACTTCCTGTCCCTGTTCTGTCCGGTTCAGAACGCGACATGATGAAGATGAATTATAATGTTGATAATGATAACAGTAGTCAAAATAATAATACAAATATATACTTATTGATAGCAATAATGATAATCATACTACTACTACGCATAATGATGACAATAGTGATGATGATGATGATAATAATAATGATGATAATATTACTTATAATAGTAATATCAATAATAATAAGAATAATGATAATAGCAATAATGATTATAATTATAATCATAATGATGATAATATTAATTATAATAGTAATATCAATAATAATAAGAATAATGATAACAATGATAATTATAATCATAATGATGATAATAATAATAATGATAATAGTAATGACGATAATAACCATTATTAAAGGTAGTATACTGGAGTCATCACATTCAAAGTTCTTGTTTGCAGTGAGGGTATCATCATCTGGTCAAGGCAGTGTCATTGAATCTAATGACACATGAAGTTCTTCAAATATTCGTCAGCAGGAACGGACGCCCTCACAGTGTCAACTTCCATTCAAGGCCAAGGGGTCGTGGGGTTCACTGTGGTTATTAACTGCAAGTATGATCCACCGTCCAGCCATGATGCAATGAACGATAACCTGAGGTGGTTTGTTAATCAAACGGAGCTGGTAAGTTGCAAATTTGATGCAGCTTCGAATAAACCACGGTGTGACTCAAAGACGAACAGTTCAAAGTACTCATTTACCGCTAATGGCCTTTGTTGTGGGAGTATTACCATAAAGCGACTTACCGAAGACGACGAAAATACGTACACCTGCCTCGTAACCACCAGCGCTGGCATCAGTACCAGTAGGGTCATTCTCAACATCACACATCCCAGTAAGTCTACCATTATTAGGTGGTGGCTAATTTTGCAAAACGATGTGTGCTTTCAGTCAAAGTGTCAGAGCAATCAAGAGCGAACTGAACCTCGAGTTGGGGTTGAGCACTCCCAAAGTAAACCATGTCAGACATAACCGCGCCGCATCGAGTTTGTTTCACTATTGCCACATGCACCTGTTAAGGAGGATAGGGGGAAAAACATATAAATTACAAAATGAATCATTGCAACTTTTGTTGTCATTAATCTTGCCTAACATAAAACGATAATGTATTTGTATATATATTTTATTGTAATTCAAGACATTTCACACTAAAACACAAAATGTGAAGTACTCAATCTGCCCCATATGAAACAAAGGAAAACCACAAATTCTTTTTCACATGTACAGAGACGCCAGGGTCATAGAGTTAGTAGCTGGGGGTGAGATGTAAGGGTCGATCAATGTAGTGGGCGAAGTTGTATATCGCATCGTCTGGTGCAGGAATAGTAACTCAGTATTTTGACTTATTCTGATTTACAATGTGCTTTCCCCTGCTGGGGGGGGGGGGGGGTGTTTTGCCCTGCTTTTGCTATGGACTAGTAATAAAACGCTTGTCGTTCGTGTGAGCGTAAGTCCCCTAAAGCGCGAGTCTCACGCCTAGAAATGCATGAGACTTGATAGGTCTCCATGTATAGGCCTCCCTAGAGATACGATAGTGTATCCAGTATACAATCCTGAAATACAAGCACCATAATTAAAAATAATATTCCATCAATAGGATTAAACATATGAAACTCAATATATGGGATATTCACACACAAAAATGTGCTTTTCTTTCCTCATTCTTTTTTTTCCCATGAATTTCCCATTCGAAGACCCTTTATACAAAGCTATAAGTCAGATACATGTATAATCTCACATGAGCGAAGCGTGAGGTACCCTTGCGGGACATTTTAGAAAAATGAGACTGCATGCTCCCGGCGAGATAGAAAAATCAGTCTGTTTTCTTCGGAGTTTTACATTTCATTTATCTATGTATTGTGACATCTGCGAGGCATTCCTTGGAGCCAGAGGTAGTCTAAGCGGAACAAAACCCCGATGGTTTATACAGATTGATCTTTCGGTCTGTCTACTGGCCTGAACCGGTCCACGGTTAATGTGGCAAGATTTGGATTGCTCTTGTTCGATCTAGTACAGTTCTTTTTATTTGGGACTGATGATTCCAGTTAATGTCCAACGTCGACATGGTTCATTTTGGGTGTCAAATGCCACACGATGATCATTACCAGTGAACAGTGAACAGTTATTGAACAGTAAACTTCACGTTATTGATGTGTGAGGCAAACACGTGCCTTGATCTTCTGTTTAAACTCTTTGCATAATAGTGAATATCACATTTACATTCTTTACTTCGCGTAGCTCTTACTTTAGATGTATAAAAACAGTTGATCGATCTAGGAATCGCCTCTTCATTGTAGCAATCTTTGTGACTTGGTCTTTCATAAATTCGAGAAGTTATTGCATGAATTGCGCATTAATTTGATGTGAACGTTTTGTTTTATCACACCATAGACATGATAGAGAGTAGCTAGAGCATGCACTCATCTTTCTCCTAGATTTATTTGACATACAGCTTGCATCACCACCTGTCATGAAGTATGGAGGCAATGAAAAGTATGTATTTTTTTCTATCAAAGGATTTGATACTCTATTATTTCCTGTGGTGCTTTTTGTCTTGGAATAAGTGAAAGGTATACCCGAGGAAAGGTATAACTTCATTGTCAAAAATCTTTTATGCATGTGCAGCTTTCTGTTTCACTTTGTCTCAACAACTCAAGAGCACATAGACATACCGCAGTTATATCCATCTATTTTGTATACCATTTCCCCTGATTACAAATGCGCTTAATGACCAGTTACACATTTTGCCTTTTTCATTGCTTGTACTTCTTCTTTTGTGTGTGTGTGTTTTTAGGTGATACGAGTATCCTCTCGGATCACCTTCTGTTTTTGTACGGATTCTTTCTTCTTTTTCTTCTTATTTCTCCGCAAAAGTTGTGCAGCGGTTAGCTCAGAAAGTGCTTGGTCTATTAAATTCAAACTTATACCACATGTATCATGTCCCAAAGACGACAGATCTAGTTAATGTTTTGTTTTTGCTTAAAAACAGCAAGATTGCCAGATACCGTGAAACTGACTGGTACTGACAACCTCCAAGTTAACCTATCTCAGGAGATCTCGTGCGCTTCTGTGCGCAGCTACCCTGCCCCGACTTTTCGCTGGTACATTGATACCCGAGAAGTCACTGCTGACGCCGAAACCCTCCCACCTGAGACCGATGGGCAGGGTGCGCGTGGAGGGGTCGTCAACGCAACGAGTATACTCACATACAGGCCTTCTCGAGAGGACCACGGGAGAACCCTGGTTTGCACGCTGAGTCTTTCCCTCTCGCCTTCCAAACTGACTTTTGTGAATTCTTCTGCAATCCTGGAAATTCACGGTTAGTCTGCAAAGCATTCTCCTCAATTTTCATAACTGTATCATTCTATTTGATTAGACTTTCATTTTTATTATAACATGAAAATATACACCAGCTGCACACGGTGCAGTATACGAAATGAGACTATTACAAAGTAGACCTATATTACAGCATTTCTCTACAAATTTGTGAACCACCTTTTTTCGTATACAGTGTACTTGAGAGAAAAAAACAACAGTATAGGTTGATAAAACCGCAACGTTCTGTTTTAAAGAGAGAAGAAAGAGAAAAAAGTGAAAACGTAAGTGAACACAAATGCAAAAATAAACTGCAATGCGTAAATAAGAAAATTGTATATGATATGACTGCTTGATCTGAATGAAGGCCTAAACATGCGGGTTCCCCAACCACTCTATACGGAAGAGCTTGCCGTGATTGTTGTGTCCTTTCTTAATTTACCGGTTATGAAAGTTATGAACAAAGTGTGGGGCATGCTGAAGTATCTTTCAAGATGATTAATATCATACTTGTCTTAGAAGAGACTATAAGTATTAATATCATCAAAACATCTATCTTATCATCCTCGAAATCCTTGTTCCTGATTCCTGGAACCCGCGATTACACAATATTTGCTTTTCCGGTTCCTTCATATTTCACATCTTAATTAGTATAGTGTTTTATGTTGATATCGTACGATTACACACTTTCTTATCATGATCCACTGCATAATCTTACTTGTTTGCACTTTTTTGTTTAGTATATGTATGACATCAAAGTCAAGTGAAATATGGACATAAATGTGCTGGAACTGTCCACTGAGTCTCGAGTGTCAGACCGGTGAAGTTTTAGTAATTCAGCAATTCAATTCAAATCCACTGTGTGTCTGAAATCAAACATACTATTCTTTTCTGCCATAATCATGATAATGTTGTCGTTGCTGTTGCTGTTGCTGTTGTAATTGCAGGTTTTACCTCTATGTGAGTTCTAGCATAATGACTGTATACCCTCCCTTCTTGTAGATCCACCGTTAATATTTGACCCACAAGCCTCGACCAACTGGAGCGGTGAGAGTTGTACCGCCTCTCTGTCGTGCTCGTCAGTCTCTAACCCAACAGCTAATCACTTCCGCTGGGTCAAGGTTGGAGCAGAACGCATCTCTAACTCAAATCGGACTCGTCACTTCATTCATGCTCCTGGAGGACTGGATGACAACGAGAGAATCGGAACACTTCTCATCGAGGACGTCCAGGCCTCCGACTACGGCTCGTATCAGTGCATAGCCTATGACGAGGACGGAGGGCGAAATTTGACGAGTGCGACGCTATCTCTTCTTAAACCCAGTAAGCGTATAGTATACAAATATACTTGGCCTTGAGAGTTTCTTGTTAAAACTATGGGCAGAGGTGACTCCAAACTAGTACTATTCACTGAGGGGCGCAGCCCCGAAGTGAATAGTACTAGTTTGGAGTCACCGAGGCCCATAGTTTTAACAAGAAACTCGAAACTAGGCAAAGTATATTTGTTTTATATTTTGGATCAAAAATTTGAATAAAAAGTGAAAATCATTATAGGCTTAGCCTAACCCGGGACGCTCCGTGTACACAGTTACACTGCAACACTGCGTGTTGTTACGTTGGGGCTGGTCGCAGTTCGGCTTAGCCGCACTGCGGCGGCAGCGCAGCGCCTGCAATACGCAACAGTGCGAGAGACCGGAAATTGAAAAACGTAGCAGCCGTGGCACCGCCAGAGTTGCCCGTCGCATGTATCCAAGCGCTCGTATGGCCGCTGCAAACCTGAACACTAGAATTCGGGACCGGACGTGGACGGCCCACGTACACTTGATTGTAAAGGAAGGGTGATTGTGACATCATTTTGCAAATAGTATATACTATTTGCAAAATGTCGTCACAAAAGTGACGTCATTTTGCAAATAGTACTTCATGGAGTGTCAAACACACCAACATTCTAAAATAGTTCAAAATACCTATAATCACGTGAAGCTCTTTTAACCAATCAATGGAAGACAATTTTTTGATCCAAAATATAATTATAAATAGAGTGGGTTGGGGAGGTTAAAGTGAAAGGGGAGGGGTCATGAGAAATTGTCCAACTCGAGTTTCTACAGATTTCTTCCTTGTGTATACTGATGCTGCTGTTACTGCCTTATCCTAATTCATGTCCGAGATCTTTTTCTTTTCTTCTTTTTTTTTTTGATCAATGAAATAATAGACTGGAGTAGGCCCATTTAGTAACATGAGGTTAAGCTTGTATTCTGAACTAATTAATCAGGATCGTCACCGACAACACTGCTTGCCCGAGTATCGCCCTATACCTGATGATTATAACGATAGCTAATGCACGGGTACTGCACTCAATAAATTGAATGAAGTAATTTTAAGTGTATTTTGTATAGAAATAGATGACTGTAAGACTACCTGTTGTTTAATCCTGAAAGGGAAAATATAAAATAATCCTGGAAAAAAGTATTCTCCGTTACTGGTATTATCTACAACAAAAGGGAAGATGTATGGGTGGGACTTCGTGCTTGTCACAATCAAAATATGATCAGAACTGATTATAAAATATCATCATCATTAATAGTACATTATATACATTATATCACATCACCAATGATGAAATATCACAATTAATTCTTCGCAGCAATCGCTGTATTTTCTATAGAGCATATATGAATATACATATAATTATTTTGATTGTTATATATGATTTCCCATATACCAGGCAAGTCATACCCATCAAACATCACGACCTATCCAAACAGAGCGACATCATCATCCATATATGTTGCTTGGCCACCAAACCATAATGACAGCATGAATGGCACTTGTAGAGTAGAATGCTGCCCTGACAATACGTCAGAGGAGGACTGCAAGACCACCACCAGTGCATCAGGTGCAAATACCACCTTGACCGGACTCCAGTCATTCACCTGGTATCGACTGAGTCTTAACTGTTCAAGCTGCGCTGGTTCCCTCAGCAGTCAATCCCTACTGGCATCGACAGCTCGTAAGGGTGATATTTAAGTTTTGGTTACCACACATTGAGAATCAAAGAATACTTATGTCTTAGTATGAGATATAATTTTTTTTTTATTCTAAACCGTATAGGTCACTCTCTGTTACTTTGATATATCATATATTACCACCTATTTTATCTGAAACGATTCCCAAGCCTTTTCGTATCTAAGAGCAAATTTTAAGGTTATTTAATAATCATATATGGATAGCTCTTTCTCCCACTCTGTCCCTTGTATGTAAGTGTTCTATCTTTATTCTCAGTACTCAATATACATGATTATGATATGGTAGCTGCGATCTTCATAAATATTTTGCTGTATACAGTTTTGATAATCTAATCCAGTTTATTCATGTATATGCAGAATGTGGCATATGCAGAATCATGTGATAACTATGAGAAGATAAACATTAACAGGATTCTGTACCTCTGGCAATTACGAGAGTCTTGGGTAACCTGTACTTTACCAGCTATGCTTCCATGATTATTTGCTGTATAATATATCTCACTGAAACACAATGAGAAATTTCTGTCACTTAAAAAAAGTGTTGTAATAACATTTTGTAAGTATTTCTATGAATGTTTTGTAAATGTCCATTTGTATATCAATTATCAGGAGGAAATAGATGATCCAAATCAAATCAGTAATACTTAATTTATGTAATAGTATTTCATGAGAGTAGCATCGTTTGCAGTTTACTAAACGGTTTATACTTTAACATGTTTGATAGGAACTGAAAACGAAAGAAAATTAAATCTCAAAATGAATGAAGTCAGTGTAAAAAAAAGGTAACCACTTGAAAGTGATGACTGTGTTGAGGATTATCAACGCATGGATTGTTTATAAAACAACCATTCTCAAAACGATTTCATACAAAGCAAACGTGTGTAAGTCATTGTAAGTGTTATGAGGCGATAAGACCATCAAGTTTTACTTTTTTTATGCATGTGGTCATTATGGCCACTTTTGTGGTCAACATGGTCAACATGGCCACTAGGACTATTTCATGACAAGCATGTCAAAAAGATGTTCGAACTAATTTCTTCTCTTCCCGCTTTTTCCCATTTGTTTCTTGATCGTGATCAAGCCTTGCCACCTTTTGACTATGGTAAGTGATTTCATCGCTTTTAAAGGGCAATCTTTTTTTATTGGGGGGGGGGGGAGGGGGACAATCCATCCGAGCATTCCTTTGAAATATGAGATTAGCATTTTTGCAGTATGATATTTCATTCCAAAGAAAAGTACAGTGATGATAGTAATGCATTCTTATACCCTCGTGACTAAATGATTTGATTGCAATGCAACTGTAAGCATGATTGTCTAAATAAAACCCAGCAAAATGCGTGAAAATATTCATTGCCAGGCTTACAGGAGCATGAGCCGCGGTTGTATTTCCTCCTTACAGTAACACTGCCAGAGAACATTGGAGAATGGTGCAGTTTCTGGTTATTTCTTACTCTGGTATACATAGGGTCTGTTCATACTTCTTCTCATCTAATGCATGACTTCCGGCCAAGCATATTGTCTTTTCTTCTTCTTTTTTTATTCCCCTTCGTTTTATGTTGATGGCAACTCAATATTACAATATCATCGTTGACAGTTACACAATAGACACAAGCACAATCCGAGACTACACCTCAGTTCGTCTGCATTTAATAGTCTATAGCAGATGTCGTGATTATGGTTCCGTCAGACATAGAAACATTTCCGCTTCAATAAATCACAATCCGCTGTGATTTGCGGAAACTCTCTTGACCACTTGAGACGAAAGAAAGATAATGTATCGTGAAGAAAGAGTATGAAGCACGTGTATTGAAGACTCACAGTTTCGACTCTCTTGTTTACACATTGCGTGATAAGAATGAATGAAATCGATTGAATGCAGAAGTGGGAGAGTTGAGAGGTATCGTGACCGAATGCCCTGATCTCTGTTAGTTTGAAAGGACACAAAAAACCCACATGCATTCTCACATGCATACTAGCACATGCAATTACACGACACATACACGCAGTACATAATTTTTATGCTAAAATGAATGTTTTATATGCACATGCACCGGTTTGTGTATGTCTTGCGTGTGTGTGCATGCGTGCGTGAAAGATAGAATATCTTTTTTTTTTCAGTCTGCTTGTATACATTTTTCCTGTATCTATGTAGGAAAAACACGACACCATACAAAAACGTCCTTACTAATTAGAAACAACCTAATATGCACTTAATACATAGCTGCACAATTTTTTAAAACTTTTTTTCAAACTTCTAATTTACAGAGCATGTACCTCTTATCTCTTAAAGAAGAAAGACCTGCAGACAAGTTGCCCTTGTGATATTAGATACATCTAACTTGTTTCCCAAACCCGGAAATTCTATTATATGCAGTCAGTCGGATCAATTGCGAAAAACATTTAAAACTTCTTCTTTTGTGTTATTTTCTCTCTTTTTTTCAAGGCATCAAGCTTGAGTACGACCTGCCAAATGAAACTCTGAAATTATCAAAATCTTGGTATAATCTCACCGTGCCCGACGAGATTTGCTTCAAGCCTGTCGAGACTTTAGATCCTGCAGACTACTGTTTGAGAAACAATGACCAATGCGTTTCGGTTGGCTCCACTCTGCACAATGTGGTTCCCCTGAAGAGTGGGCTTGTAGGTGTCGTCAGCTACGGTCGGCAAACTTGCAGCGTCCCGTCTTTCGTGAAATATGAAAAAGGTTTGTTGATCACCATCGGAACAGCTTCACAACCAGTCTAACACCAGTTTAACAAATTGGACCCATATGAGCCATAACACACATCAGTACTAAAGATAGAAGAATAAATGTCGTTGGCATGACCAGTTTGCATGTGGCGGGTGAGAACTAGATATCTCTGGATGAAGACTCGATAATTACCTCCATGAACTCCACCCAGGGTTATTCATGTTTCATTTTAAAAAGTCGCTTAGTTTAAAGATGATATCTGCAACAGTTTGCAAAAGTTGTAAAAATCATCAGAAATCACCGCGTGAAAAATATCATTAGCTATTTCAATGAAAGTGATAGATATGCAAATTTGGAAGCAAAAACATTATTCATTCTCGGAGTGGATCTTAATCTGTTCTAAGGTTTTGAAATGACTGACCAGGGCCCTGTTTTATGAAGAGATATAATTGATTATATAGTTGATATCTATCATAAGTCTGTGGCAGCCTGTGTGGTAAGGAAACTTATAATCGATTGTATCTTTTGATAAAACGGGGCCCAGACTAAATATTTTTAACAGCCTCTTCATGAGAGATTTTCAAATTCTAATTAACGTTGTATAAACAAGACCCATGCAACAGGCAATGTATTATGATTTCCGTGAGCAATTATTCTTGCGTTCAGGGACATATGCATTATTTTGTAGTAATGCCCATGAATAATCTTGAACTCCACCAAAACATGTTAATATTGTATGAAGTTCACAATATCCTTGAATCTGTAACAGTGAACAAAGAGGCTTCAAAGTGAATTGAGCACTGTCAGCGTATATAGCTTACATACAAAATAGCCAGCTATGTTACATTGATTTTTCTTTGTTCCGTCTAGAGATTGTGTTTAAGGGACCCTTGTGTATTATTATGGTTTCGGTTTCATTGTGCTAACTCAGTAGCGTCTATCCTATATTCACTCTGAATCAAGATGCAGTTAGAAAGTCCAGTTTTCTATCACAACTCCATTTTTTCACACAGTTATGGGGTCCTAAATTCCTTATGAATATAGCTGTTTATAACTATTTACACTATTTACAAAAATGATGTTCAAATTAATGTCCATATTCATTCCAGTAAATGTCCGATATCAATCATGATAACAAACTTTATCGTTGCTTAAAATGATAACAATGGTCATAGAATATTGTATGTTAAAATCTTAATAGCTTGCTTTGATAAATGCGCTTCAATTATTGAAAAGATTCTGTTTTCTCAATTTCATGACGACGATACTTTACAAGAACTGAAATGCCGTTTATCAGGTTCTGTATAATATGTATGTGTGTATGTATGTATGTGTGTATGTATGTATGTATGTATCTGCAGAGCGCACCTTATACACATACTGCATATAAAGATGGTTATCTAACCAGCTGTATAGATAGATAGATAGGTAGATAGATAGATAGAAATATAGATAGATGAAATATACACGTATGAATATATATATATATATATATATATATATATATATATATATATATTTAAACGAATTTGTATATCCATGCTAGATGCAATGCCAACCTCATCAGCCTCACACAGTTTTATACTGACGGTGACGGGTGCGACAGTGGGAGGAACTGTTGTGATTCTCGTTTTGGTGTTTGGTGTCATGATGACAGCTAGGCCGTGCCGTAAAAAGAAAGGTATACGTGATTTCAATGAAAACTGTGAGGTAAGTTAGAACTTAGCACAAGTAGCATATTACATTTTGATATTGACAGTCTATCAGCTCCTTTTAATTGCTACGTCTATATAATAAACATAACGACATTACCCGGTCCTGACCTTTCTCTCTCTCTCTCTCTCTCTCTCTCCCTCTTTCAATTTCAATGTAATTTTCTTATATTTCTTCTCTGACTTTTTCCTTGTCCTCCTACTTATTCACCATCCCATCACAATTACTTTTCATATCCCATTTCTTCTGACTATTCTTGATTCAGAAAATAAGTAACCAATGAAGTGATATACACGTGTACAATGGAATTATGTTAGATTTTTTTTTTTCATCAATGGCATCTCATTCCTTACCATTAAGGAAATTCATAGTGATCAGAGAGGGTTAGAATTGCTGCTATTGGTAATTTTGCAAGTTTTTCTTCTTTTTTAACAGATGCTAAACATGAAACCCGATCAAGTTATCGAAGCGTTGATCATCATCTTGTTGACGGAGTGGAACAAAATAGTGGAAGAATAGTAAGTATTACAGACACGGCACATTTGTTTTGCAACACCTTATCATAAAGGCGCGTAAATTCAATCTGTTTGACTGAACTTACTTTTGAAAATCATGAAGAAACAGTTTCGTGAAAGAGAAGTCCGTGAAGTTGTGTATGTGAGCGCGGAAAATCCTTCACCGGGTAGGGGAGGAGGACTCCGACACAACCTTTCACGAACCAAACAAGACACGCAAGAAGTGACTCGCAAGTCACAAGTCGCGAAACTGTCCCCTCCGTGATTTTTCACAAGCAAGTCCGGTCGAACATGTGCAGATTTGATTTACACGCTTTTATCATACTACCTGGATGAATCAAAATCTACATCGATATAACAATTTGGACTGCTTTATTGTCATGTTTCTTTCAACCATCTTCTTAAACATTGTTTTCTCTCCCTTTTTCATGATCATCCAGCCAAATTAGACTGCGCAAACTTTGATCTAACGATATCTACGCTTTGTAAACACAAACAGAAATGAACATAAACAGTGTCAACTGCAGATTTGAGTAAATAGGCCCAATCTACTTATGCATTTGCCTCTGCTCGCAATCACTTGCTTGACAGTATACATTTTTTTTTAATGCCATGACGTCAATTGATGGACGGTATTGAAGTGAATCAATATCACTATCATCTCGGATACCATCATCACACACCACTACCATCATCATCTTTACTTTTATCACTATAAGGTGGACGAGGATGGTTTGATATATGTTGCAGTGTCAAGCGAGGAAAGACCCTCTACCCAGCAAACCTCGCCCATCCGAACTGAAGAAGAAACCATCTACTCCGCGGTCAGAACAGAGGGTAATGGTATCCGAGTAAGTATAATGCAAGGAGCCAGGCACCCGACATTTTTCTATACATTCCCTACCAGGCTCTCCAGGCTCACTTACCAAATCATCTTCTGGGGGTAATTCTACTGTAGAAATTATCATCTTGTTCACATCGATTAGCAATGTTTAAAAAAGTAGTAGATGGAACTGGTTACAAATCATTACAAGATGTATTCAAATCTGCACAAAAAAAACACAGGAAAAAAATCTTAAACAAAACTCAAGGATCAGTTGAAGAATTCATAATTGAATCTCTTTGCACTGTAAACTCTTCACACCTCCCCTTTATTTGGGGTACCCAACTTCGATGCTTTTTATAATTCCAAACCAATTTTTTCGTAATGACTGACAATACATTGTCAGGTTGATGAGGACGGCCTGGTCTACTTCAGTGTGTCGCACCCGCTACAACCGGATTCATCTGAATCTCAAGAACACATCCAACCGGAAGAGACAACGATCTACTCCTCCTATGACTACACCAACAGTCAGGTGATTGAAGCGGAGGCTCGTGAGGATGCATCGGCCATGCCCCTCTACGCCACCAGCTCAAAGCAGAAGCAATTCTAGGAATCCAGGGCCCGACCGTCTTATAAAGACTTGCGATTGATTCAAATCAATCGCAACTTTACGATTGAATGCAAATCCATCTTATAAAAAAAAGTTATAATTGAAATTAAGACGGAGAACTGCAATCAATCAATCACAGGTTGCGATTTATTGCAGCTTTAAAGAGATTTGTAATTAATTGATTTCTATCACAAGTTTTATAAGACAGGGCCAAGGACACCATCAATCGAGTTTTCACATCTCCTACATCTCAGATGTTCTACTGTTGCTGTGTTGGGATCTATCACCAAAAAAGTAGAGAGTAAAACAAATAAGTTAACTTTTTATGCTAATTTTGGACTATAGTTAGTAGTTTTCTATGTCGTGGTTATGGTAATATTTATCATTGCTATTGGGAAAAAATAGTTCAACAATGGAAGTAAGTAAAGTGCAAAATGAAATTTAAATGAAAAATCATCTGTTTGGACCTTAGGCTAGTGTTTAAGTGTAGACCAAAGTAACTTGAGTAGGAAACCGATCCATCTTAACATATTCAGCGGCTAATAAGAGAGTCTGGTGAAACAATAAATATCCATATTTTTTATTTTCATCAGATTGTAATAAGCAGGTCATTGATTCTCTTAGCTTGATTCGCCTGTACTCATACAAGCCAAGGTGGCAGAACATAATTATTTTCGGTAGGGAGAGCAGAGAAAAAAGGGGCACTATTATGCTATGATCAATGTTGGGTATGTAATCATATAAAACATATAAACATTATATATATATATATATATATATATATATATATATATATATATATTATGTATGTATATGATATATATATAGATATGCAAAATACATAAAATACCACATAAGGAAAATGTATTTCTAGTGTAAATCTGTCTATAAATGTGTAATATAATCGTATATTTTGGTGTTGTTCTTATTTTTTAGGGGGAAGGAGGCATATGATTTTTTCAATTGAATGATTTGAATGACAGAGGTCAAATGTCCGAAACGATAGAGAAATGTTTGAGGAGTATTACTCCTAAAATACATCTAAATAAGGTCGTCGACATTCGATTTGTACTTTTCAGTAAAGAAAATCCTCTACTGGGTTCCATCTCCGTCATTATTTTTCCTCTCGATCTGGTGAGAGAACTCTATATGTGCCAAGGGTGGGGTGTATTAACGGTTGGCAGCTGTAAACTTAACGTACTTGCACTACAGGAGTTGAATAGTAAATTTTGTGCTGTGTTATACTGTAGAACGATATAGCATTTCCTTGCTCATTTACTTGTATAAATAGAATGTCATTATGACTGTAGGATGCCAGAGATCTGATTAGAATGCGAGAGTACATATTGAATGAGCTTAGAAAATTTGCACAGGGTCCAAGCACAGTTTTATAGTTCCTACATGCGTTGCTTTAATGCTTCCCACGACGAACAGATGGCGGGAGAGAGAAGATGGAGGGAATGGGTGAGGTAATACCTTCAGAGCCATCTGCCCACATCTGACGATTGCAGAATATGGAATTTATCTCTGTCATCCACGGATAAATAACTATGTGCTATCATCATCATAAGCATTAAGAAATAGCGCCAGCTACGAGGGAGGCGATGCTTTAATTACCAAGTAAGAATAGTGTTAATGTAGCTTCAGACAGATTCGAGGGATTTCTTTTTCTTTTCCTCAAGTACCCTTAACGTACTTGCCTATGATCACCTATCCCTAAAAGGGTGAAGACGTAAGTGGGGATTGTTATATTGAGAATTGATTCAAAATAAGTTTGTGTATGGAAAAGAATAATTCATGAAATCATAATGTACTTGTGTATGTTATGTTGTATAATTCACATAATGCTTTTCATATAAGAACATTGTATTATAAAGCAATGTAACACCTCTACCAAGATATAAATACAGACATGTGAATAGACATTCTCGAATGATTGTCATATGTTATATTCTTTATTCATATCTATTTGATTTTGTTATAGCGTGCAAATATTTCATAGTTGTCTATTGCAATAACGGTTAAGAATATGAATTACGAGGATATCTGTTTTCCTTTATCCAGAATCATATGTTTCATTGGTACTTTGTGATTTGTACAAATAGCAGTCGAGCATTACTTAATGAAAATTGTCAGTTTCGATATTTCCTGAGTACATTGTGAAGTGGATACATTTTCTTTTTCTTTTTTCAAGCGAGCTCCTATGAATTGTTATTCTCATGATGACTACCATGTTCTTGCCACTCTTCCTTTCGCCTTTGAGTATGAATGAAGCAAGACCTCTGATTAAAGAAAATCATGAAAACAATCACGTATTCCCCTAAGGATGGGCGCTTTTGGGACAAAAAGATACGGTGGAGGACACCGTACCCTTTCAATTTGCTAGCACACAAGAGTGAGGGGCTAAACACACTTTTCAGATTTAAATATGTCCCCTTCGTTAATGCATAAACAAACTGTGTCTTCAAAATGTGACACGCCACATTGGGCGATTAGGGGCAAAAACAAACAAGGATAAGTGAAAACAGAAATCACGTGCATGAATAGAAAATATATAGGGCCTACATGAAATGATTTTGCACAGTATATGGTCACACTTTGTTTTTGGATATCCCATCAATTTCAAAACTGATTTCCATCAAATAAACTTGATTTTTCTTAGAATTATATGCTCTTTGATATTTCCTAGAAGTGGTTTCTAATTGTCCCGCAGAAAGTTAAAATGGGAATGCCCATCACAACCAAAACTTTACCATCCCTTTGACATTTGCACATTATTAGTATGAAACAGATATATAAACATTTAACACCATAAAGATAAAGAAAGCAGGACCCCCCATCCCCGCCCGTATGGAACCACAGTGCTGGGATATAGGCCTATGTCTGATCCGTCAACACGGAGATCTGCGTGTGTGAGCAATGCCCCATGTCAACGTGAAGGCCGTGTCACACCAGCCTTGCGTGCGACTTGCAAAGAACAATTTTGACTACCCGGAGGTCCCCGTAGATATCCGCACATAACAGTACCTAGCACGTATCTCAAAAGTAGTCGCCCGGAGGTGCGTACGCATATTTTTTTACCCGCAACCATGTTTAGGCCCTGTCACACCTTTCCGGGCGAGCTACTCGGGCTTGTTACGTGTAGGGATTTTCTAGCATACCGGACATTCCTGAGGGCGAAAAAGGATTTGTGCGAGTCAGCGCATGTGTCTTACTTGCTGGACGCGTTATACTTGCGAGTATACTGTGTGACCTTTGTACCAGTCGCGTGGGGGCTGACAACTTAGTGAAGGAATTCCTCTATTGGAATGGCTGAAATCTCACTGAATCTCATTATCTTGGCTGCATACGGGACTGCGAAGTACCTGCGTGGGAGTTGCCTGGGAAGCACTGCCGCTAAGGGTCTCCTACTGGCGTTCTGCGTGGACCTCTACGGGCATTCCCGCGACTCACCCGGGAAAAGTTTTGGTCATGCTCAAAACTTGGCTGCGGTTAAATCGGACTTGCGTGAGCACCTCCGGGCAACTACGCGCTAGATACTATCAGGTGCGGACCAATTGCGGAGAGCTCCTTGGAGTAAATTTGTTTCCCCGCAAGTCAAGCCGCAGAAGTTCCCCCGTACGGTATGACAAGGCATGAATGAAAATTGCAAACATTCTTGTTCGCCTGCTGAAAATCTTCTACGTGCTGGAAACTACCTCCTCGCCACAAGCCCGCATTATGGTGTGACACGGCCTTGAAGTTATGATCTTTCCTACCTATACAGAATGAGAATAATCATTGAACTGGTAAGGGGACCTTCAGAGACGATAAAAGAGAGACAGCTAGAGCATAGAACAGAGAGGTACATGATAGATATGATATATCTATCTATATGATAGATATAATATAGTGCTATAATTTTTAGAATTACATAAATTTATTTATATGTAATTCTCCAAATTATAGCACTATACAAAACAAACAAATGGGACTTCATTAATTTGCCGTGGATATCTTCAATGATTAAGCTCGTCTTTTAACTAATGGAAGTGAATTCCAGAGCACTGGAGCTGTACACTGGACATATAATTTACCTGTCACCTAGTTTAGCCTGTGTTCTTCAAGAGGGAACTTTCAAAAGTCATTCATCATTAATTGAGGCCATCAGATTACGAGAATGAAAGCTGCATGGCTCTGTAAGAAAAAAGATAGCTTGGACAGTGCTCAATCAGTTCTTTGTACACAAGAGAACTTTGAAAACGATTCAGTACACATTATATAAAGTAGAGGCTGCATGCTTGTTAAGAGAAAGACACAACATCATCAAAAGTGTATTTGTGTGTAATTGACAGTGCAAGACAGTGTCAATTCTATTGTGTATATCTTGAGTGTACAAGGTATACGCATGAGTGGATGATACAATATGCAATTAGAAAGAGGAGGACGGAAGGGAATGAGTGAAACCTGTATACTTAAAGGAGACCTCCGGATGATTTTCAGATTTTTACATTTGAACAACTATAAATTAGTTATACTGAGTACAGAGTTTCAAAATATATGATATCTGGGATGAAGAATAAAAATATTTTCAAAATTTAGAACAAACTGAAATGAACAAAGATGATGACATGGCAGAGTCACCATATGAATGCATGAGTTGGGGCTCAAGGAAGCAGAATAACAGAAGAAGGCATGCATAATATATTATACAAGTGAACTCGCAAGCAAGCGGTATTGTAATGAAATTACACTGCTACATTTCAGAAATATGTGAACCTCCTATGTCATCAACCTTGTTCAGTGTAACTTTTTTAAAGGTTTTCAAAGTAATTTTTCTCTGCTCAAGAACCACAATAAATTCCACAAATCAATACATGGAGTTACCGATTTATGTACTTCATTATGTGGAATTATGAAAATCTTCTGGAATGCCCCTTTAAAGATTTGGGATGAAATATATGTATTATTCACATGATCATAATGCTTTTATTGAGAACTCTTGTTTATATTTTGACTTGTGAACCAGCCTGTGAATATATTCTAAATTATACATATTTTTCTTTTATACAGGTGGAGAAATAAAACTTACTGAAACTAAAAAACTGAACTGAATATGAAATGACATTTTGTTGTGGTCAAGGACTGACCAAGACTTGAAGAAAAATCACATATCATAAAGAACAAGTGTGTTAACTGAGTACATATTTCGATAACAGATACTTTCTTAGATGGGCCTTAGGATGGGCCTTGGAAGAAAAAAAAGTAAAATACACTGCTTTAGTTGACAGGGTAAAATGTTCAAGACGTCGGATCTGTAATGTCTGATTGATTTCTGGGCTAAGACAGATTTGAGGACCTTTGATATTAACACTTTCTTAATTTTGCATGATTTATTTTAATCCATTTTAATTTGAAGTCTCATTGTCATGTCACAATGCTTTGCAGTAAGAGCTAGTATCCTTGTCATCTGAATGATAATGATCAGTTATTTGTAGAGACAGATGAGAGAGATGCCAATTAGTTCGTTGTTATTTCTGTAGTCATTACATACAAATACAGAGTATCTGAAACAGCGCACCCTCTTGTCAGATAAACGACCGTAATCTGGTCAAGTGGACTGCGAAACATTTTCGCAAGTACAGCTGCACGACACATAACTTATCATCTTTCAAACCACGACATATACTATTGGCTGTGCTAAAGAATGTATTGTAGTGCTTACATTACTTATGTCGCCTCAATGAATTCGCTCATTTTCAGTGGGAAGACATTTATCACATAGGTCATTGAGAGTAGTACAATGTAAATGGCCACTGCGAGAGAAAAAGAAAAGACATCTATTATACAACGCACTTATTTTGTGCTGCTCATTTGAGGTCACAGAGAATGCAGACTGAGTGAAGATACTGTGAAGCTCATACAATGAAGGTCGATATCTTAGTTTTTCATTCCTTCGTCTCTTTGATCTTATGCCGTTTTCCAGAAGGTAAGCACCAGTTGGAGTTACTTAGCCATCGCATATCAGCGGTAGATAATATTTTTGTCAAACTTTTTTTTTAATCCGTTGATCTTAATTTTGGATTCTTAACAAGTGATTCAGTATCCTGAAAATTACTTGCATCAAACAAAAGTGTTCCATTTATAACATGAAAGAGTGACCACAATCCGTCAAATAATGATGCAAAAAAGAAAAATAAATAGAAATGACTTGCAGCTTATGAAGATAGGTGAAGATACAAAAAAGATAATGGGTTTTGGGATATGTAGCAATTGGGTCTGCATGGTTAATTATCTGACAATTTTGGTTAATGATTTATAACAAAGTAAGTTAGGTTATTGTTTTGTTTTGTTTTGGTTTGTTTTGTTTTGTTTTGTTTTGCTTTGCTTTGCTTTGCTTTGCTTTGCTTTGACCGTGTCATACATGAAATAAACTGATGTGCTTGATGTCTCCATTGAATTCCTCATGGATTACAAGGCAGCAATATGTGTTTATATGGGTCTGGCTAGAGCCTTATCACGGCATACTGTGGCTGCTTCATAACTTTCGTCTTTTTTAGGGGAGGAGGGATAAAGCAGTTTGGTTTATTAGTTTAAGATATTAGAGGAACAGGACGGTGAATGCAATAGAAGATTTAGGCATCTACCAACCTTTAGTACGATCTCCCCAACTGATGAAAGTTTTCTGCATCAGGATGGCGAACGTTTTAGCTAATAATTCTGATCAAGACTAAAAAAGAAAAAAAATATGTTTTTTATCAAGCTGTAATAGTAATCAATCAAGCACAACTGGCAATTCCGTTTCGTATCATGTCAGCTTTTACTGTCTCGTTCCCCTAATTTGTTTTTCTGCTTATATTTACAGCCACTGATTTCAGGCTGGAGCTGAACTTGAAGGATTAGATTTAATATCGAAAGAAGTATGGCTAGAAGCCAAAAACCCAAAATTGAACGCTCGAGAACCCTCAATATCTTACACAATGAAATATTAACAGAAAAAAAAACTAAACAACATGAAGAAAATAGTTATGATAATGCTAATGATAAAATGATAATGTTCATAATGATTATGATCAAAATTATGAGCATTGATGTTTAAGACGTCAAAGATAACGATAATGATTTAAGATGTTACGTCTTAGGAGCTTTTAAAAGCATTATGACTATATTAACTCAGCAATCACAATCTTCGTCAGCAGGAATGGACGCTCTCACAGTATCAACTTCTATTCAAGGCCAAGGGGTCGTGGGGTTCGCTGTGGTCATTACCTGTAAGTATGATCCACCGTCCAGCCATGTTGCAATGCAAGATCATCTGAAGTGGTTTGTTAATCAAACGGAGCTGGTAAGTTGCAAGTTTGATGCCGCTTCGAATAAACCACGGTGTGACTCAAAGACGGAAGACAGTTCAAAGTACTCATTTACCGCTGATGGCTTATGTTGTGGGAGTATTACCATTAGGCGACTCGCCGAAGACGACGAAAATACGTACACCTGCCTTGTAACCACCAGCGCTGGCATCGGCACCAGTACAGCCATTCTTAACATCACACATCCCAGTAAGTCTACCATTATTTCATAGAAGGTGGCTAATTTTGCAAAACGATGTATGCGTTCAATCGCAATGTCAAAGCGTGCCAGAGCGATCAAGAGCGAACCGAACATCGAGTTGGGATTGAGCGTTCCTTGGGTGAACCGCGTCAGCTATCACAAAACAGCACTGCATCGAGTTTGTATTTCATTTTTTTTCTGGATTGTATTCTTCATAAAAAAAAATTGTCATCTTTCATAAGTCATATGACATATTGATTTTTGACATCACAAAAACAAACATTCTTAAAAGTATTCAATGACAGTAAAAATACAATACGTGCTTGTAGGACGTAGAAAACTTGAATGAAAACGACAGAACCAATACCAATGAAATATATTCATATTAAACTCATTTATATATAATTGTACTTTTACTTATTGATATAATCGTATGATGCTGATAATACAAGCATACTATATAAGAGTACTTACTATGATTTTAGAATGCGTACATATTAAATACATCATAATACAGCAAAATTACGGCACAGACACTATTTGGCCGTGCATACCAGCAAAATGTGACAAAAACAGAAGATATACTTGCGGACACACAAAACACTAATGACAACAACAACAATAACAACAACAACAACAATATTAACAAAACAGAAATAACAGAAATGAAGAAAAATGCACACACACGCACAGTTACTGAACAAAGAAGAACGAGGAAAACACTAAAACACGTAACGTGAACTGTTTAATCTGGCCTATATGAGATAAAGGAAAACTTGAAATTCTATTTCACAGAAGAGTGCTAGGGTCAGGGAGTAGCTAGGGGAGGGATGTAAGGTTCGATCAATGCAGTGAGTCGACTGAGCTGAGGAGCGTTTTTAAGCTTTAGGCCCTTATATCGCTCAATCTGGTGCATGGATGCTGCAACATTTTGGCTTCTTCATTCTGGTTAATAATGTGACTATACAGGTACTTATGTTGGTAAATCGGGGGGGGGGGAGAGTATCTTTTGTTTTGTCCTGCTTTTGTTCTGGACCAGTGATAAAAAGCTTGTCGTTCGTGTGAGCGTGAGGAAATCCCCTGAAGCGCGAGTCTCACCCCTGGAAATGCATGAGACTTGGTAGGGCTCCATGTAGGCTTACCTACAGATACGTCAGAGTATCCGGTGTACTGTTCTGAACTACAAGCACCATAATTGACAATAATGTCCTATCGATAGGATCAAACGAAATATTAACAAAACTCAATATATGGGATAGTCACAAAGTATATGTTTTTCTCCACTCATATTTCATGAATTTCCCATTTGAAGAGCTTTTCCAAAGCTATAATACAGATGTAATCTAACATAAGCGTAGCGTGCCTCTGTGGTACCGTTTTGGCACATTCTAAAAAAATGAGACTACATGCATTCGCGTGACGTAGAAAAATCCGTCTGTGCAGAGGAGTTTCATACATTCCGTAAAGCCAAATATAGCCTCCCGGTAACATTTCCCCGACAATAATTGATACAGATTGATGTTTTGGTCTAGCTACCAGCTTGACCCGGTCCACTGTCAATGTGGCACGATCTGGATTGCTCTTGTTCGATCTAGTACAGTTTGTTTTATTTGGGACTGATGATTGCAGCATGGACCTACTAACAAATGGACTTTCAACGAATCCAACCACTTTGAAGTACGAGATCCGCCGCCACCTGACTATGCGTGTTTCAACGAGTATACTTACAGGTGTCTCTAAAATGATTGCATAATCATGCACTGTCGATGACAAAGGAACTGTTTCCCTAATTCCGGTCTTATTTGGCTGATGCGCATTTTCAGGCGGAAAAGTGTTTGAATAAACGC
Source organism: Diadema antillarum (assembly GCF_040938485.1). Taxonomy (NCBI): domain Eukaryota; kingdom Metazoa; phylum Echinodermata; class Echinoidea; order Diadematoida; family Diadematidae; genus Diadema; species Diadema antillarum. Next base: position 146,298 of record NW_027270922.1, read on the forward strand.
CAATGATAAGAAACAGCAAACGTCAGAACATGACTAATTTCATGTATTTTGCTTGGAAATTACAAACTCGCTCGCTATCGTTCACACAAACGACCTTGCCTATACATTGTCATGTTTACTTCCCTTGCTGTCTCTTTTTACTCATGAAAATATGCGGAAAAGATGGAGAATGAGATTACAAATCATAATCAAATAATTAGATAGCTAGCTTTCTCTCTAGAAGTATCTACATTTTGCTAATGAAGATATCTGAGCCGTAATATACTGATACATACCACAACTGCACTTGCATTTTCCTTGATTTAAGACAGTTGTTTTCTTCTGCGCATTTTGTGTTATAATTTCCAAATCTGCGTTGTGTTTTGCAGCTCTGGCTTGCCGGCGGCGGAGATCATGCGATCAAAGCAGGGAAGAATGTTTAAAATGTTTTGTGACACTTTTGACACAGACATATAGAATGCATTAATTAGCGAAATGATAAATGTCCATGTGTAATAGTCCATGATTGCAGTAAATAAAATGTTCAATGTCGACATGGTTCATTTTGGGTGTCCAGTATCACACGATGATCATTACCATTGAGTGAATAGTTATTGACCAGTAAACTTCACGTCATTGATGTGTGAGGCAAACATGTGTCTTGATCTTCTATTTAAACTCTGCAGTGAACAACACTACATTGTTTAAGTCGCACAGCTCCGATACTTTTGTATCTGACATAAAAAGATAGAATAGTTGAAAAATCTAGAAATCGCCTATTTGTCGTAGCAATGTTTGTGAAATGGTCTTCCATGAATTCGCCAAGTTATTGCATGGATTGCGAATTAATTTTGAGGTAAACGCCTCACACTATGCAGTAGGTAGAGCATGCAGCCATGTTTCTCCTAGATCTATTTGACATACGGCGTGCACCACCACTTGCCATGAAATCAAGAGGCAATGAAGGATTTTTTTTCTTTCAAAGGATTTGATACTCTACATTTCCTGTAATGATGTTGTCTTGGAATAGGTGAAAGGTACCCAGGGAAAAGTATAACTTCATTTTCAGGAAACTTTATGCATGTGCAGCCAAGAAGTCCGAGGTGTGTGTGTTTTTTTTTTCTCCCTCCTAGCTCTCTGTTTCCATCTTTCTGTCTCTTCTATTCACCTCAAGAGCACATAGACATATACTAGAGTTATATCTATCTATTTTGTATACCCTTTCCTCTGATTACAAAATGCGCTTAATAACCAGTTACAGATTTTGCCTATTCATTGATTGTACTTGCTTCTGTTTTTGAGGGGTTTATTTTTTGTTTTGTTTTTATTTTGTTTTGTTTTGTTTGTTTTGTTTTGTTTTGTTTTGCTTAGAAATAGCAAGATTACCACATACCGTGAAACTGACTGGTACTGACAACCTCCAAGTTAACCTATCTCAGGAGATCTCCTGCACTTCTGCGCGCAGCTACCCTGCCCCGACTTTCCGCTGGTACATTGATACCCGAGAAGTCACTGCTGACGCCGTGACCCTCCCACCCGAGACCGATGGGCAGGGTGGGCCTGGAGAGGTCGTCAACGCAACGAGTACTCTCACTTACAGGCCTTCTCGAGAGGACCACGGGAGAACCCTGGTTTGTAGCCTGAGTTTTCGCGTCTCGCCTTTCAACACGACTGTCCTCAATTCTTCCGTCGACCTCGACATTCACGGTGAGTCTGCAGAGCATTCTCCTCAATTTTCACAATCATGTTCGTTTGCTAATTGTTTGATCAGACTTCCATTTTCAGTATAACATGAAAACATACACAAGCTGTGCACGATGTATAACGAATTGAGACTATTACAAGGTAGACCTACATTGTAATACAGCATTTATCAATATATTTGTGAACCACCATTTTTCGTATACTTGAGAGAAGAAACAGTACAGTTTGATAAAACTGATGTCGTGTTTTAAAGAAAGATGAAACAGAGAAAAATGAAAACATAAATGAACATAAATGAAAAAACAAAGCTGCAATGCATAAAAAAGAACATAAGTATTACTATCATCAAGATATCAATCTTATCATCCTCGAAATACTTGTTCCTGGCTCCTGGAACCCGCGGTTATACAAGATTTGCTTTTGCGATTCCTTCATTGAGTATAGTCTTTTATGTTGATATCGTACGCTGACACACTTTCTAATCATGATCCACTGCATATTATATTATGTGTCTTGCTTGTCCGTACTTTTTTGTTCAGTATATGTATTACATCAAAGTCAAGTGAAATATGGACATAAATGTGCTGGGACTGTCCACTGAGTCTCGAGTGTCAGACCGATGCAGTATCAGTAATTCAGCAATTCAATTCAAATCTACTGTGTGTCTGAAATCAAACATACTGATCTTTTCTCCTATACTGTAGTCGTTGTTGTTGCTGTTGTTATTGCAGGTTTTACCTTTATGCGAGTGCTAGCATAATGACTGTATATCCTCCTTACTTGTAGATCCACCATTAATATCTAATCCACAAGCCTCGACCAACTGGAACGGTGAGAGCTGCACCGCCTCCCTGTCGTGCTCACCGGTCTCTAACCCACCAGCTAATTACTTCCGGTGGGTCAAGGTTGGAGCAGAACGCGTCTTTAACTCAAGTCGGACTCGTCACTTCATTCATGCTCCCAGAGGATTGGATGACAATGAGAGAATCGGAACACTTCTCATCGAAGACGTCCAAGCCTCCGACTACGGCTCTTATCAGTGCATAGCGTATGATGATGACAGAGAGAGAAGTTTGACGAGTGCAACGCTATCTCTTATCAGACCCAGTAAGCGTATAAATAGAGTGGGTTGGGGAGGTTAAAGTGAAAGGGGAGGGGTCATTAGAAATTGTCCAACTCGAGTTTCTACAGATTTCCTCCTTGTGTATACAGATGCTTGTGTTACTGCTTTATCCTAATCATGTCCATACATTTTTTTTTCTTTTCCTTTTTTTTACAATGAAATAATAGACTGGAGTAGGCCCATTTAGTAACATGCGGTTAAGATTGTATTCTTAACTAATTAATTAGGATCGTCACCGACAACAATGCTTGCCCGAGTATCGCGCTACCTGATGATTATAACGATAGCCAATGCATGGGTACTGCACTCAATGAATTGAATTAAGTGATTTGAAGTGTATTTTGCATAGAAATAGGTGACTGTAAGACTACCTGTTGATTAATCCTGAAAGGGAAAATATAAATCAATCATGGCAAAAAAATGTTCTCCGTTGCTGGTATTATCTATAACAAAAGGGAAGATGTATACCACACACGGGGAATTTCTGGGATTTCGTGCTTGTCACAATCAATAGTGATCAGAAGTGATTATAAAATATTGTAATTATCATTAATAGCATTATTATATATATCACAGCAGCAATAATGAAATATCACAATGGCGTCGTAGTATTTCTGTAGAGTACATACGAATATACCAATGATTATCATGTGTGTTATGTAATTTCCCATCACTACCAGGCCAGTCATACCCACCAAACATAACGACCTATCCTAACAAAGCGTCATCATCATCCATCTATGTTGATTGGCAACCAAACCATAATGACAGCATGAATGGTACTTGTAGAGTAGAATATTGCCCTGTTAATACGTCAGAGGAGGACTGCAACACCACCACCAGTGCATCAGGTGCAAATACCACCTTGACCGGACTCCAGTCATTCACCTGGTATCGACTGACTCGTAACTGCTCAAGCTGCGCTGGTACCATCAGCGGTCAACCCTTACTGGCATCGACAGCTCGTAAGGGTGATTTGTTACCACACATCGACAATTAAAGAATAATTATGTCTTAGTATGCGATATAATGTTTTTATTCTAAGCCATGGGTCAATTTTTGGTACTTTTAACTATCATTTGTTATTATATTACCACCTATAAAATGTAAAACTTTCCCCAAGCCTTTTCTTATTCAAGAATAAAAAGAATAAATAATAATCATTATATAAAAAGTAATCATACATGGATAGTTCGCTCTCTTCTTTCTTTCTCTCTCTCTCTCTCTCTCTCTCTCTCTCTCTCTGTCTTTCTAGCTACTTTGCATGTCAGTGTTCTATATTAACTCTTAGTAACAAAAAATAAGAGCTGAAAACTGCTTATCCAATAGTGGCGAGCCAATATAGCAAAATGGAGTCAAAGGGGCCTGAGTTTTCGATCCTATAGTAGAATCTAAGTCACAGGCAAAATGACGAAGATTCTGCTAGGATCGAAAGCTACTCAATATACATGATTATGATATGATAGCTGTCATCTTCATAAATATTTTGCGTCGTTGTAATATTCTAATTCAAAATTACAGTGCATTTGAGACTTTCGTGTAGGCCTTTGCAGGATCATGTAATTACTATAAGAAGGTAAAGATTTATAGAAATCATCATTATAATTTACATTTTCTGTACCTCTGGCAATTATGACAGCCTTGGTAACCTATACTTTACCAGCTATGCCTCCATAATTATTTGCTGTATAATATTTGTCACTTAAGCACAATAATGAATTTCTGTCTCTTAAAAAATGTATAATAATAATGTTGTAATAGTATTTTGTAAGTATTTCCGTGAATGTTTTGTAAATTTCCATTTGTATATCAATTATCAGGAGGAAATACATGATCCAAATCAAATCAATATTACTTAATTTATGTAATAATATTTTATGAGAGTAGCATCGTTTGCAGTTTACTGAACGGTTCATACTTTAATAAGAACTGAAAACGAAAGAAATTATATCTCAAAATAAATGAAGTCAGTGTAAAAAAGAAGGGGGTAACCACTTGAAAGTGATGACTGTGTTAAGGACCTTCAACGCATGGATTGTTTATACAATAACTGATTTCAAAATTATTTTTATACTGAGCAAACGTGCATGAGTCATTGTAAGAGTTGTGAGGTGATAAGACCATCGTCAAGTCTTACATTTTATGTTTAATTGCGGCCGATGAGGCCACTAGCACTGTTTCATAACAAGCATGTTAAAAACATTTATTTGAATTAATTCTTTCTCTTCCCGTTTTTTTTTCCATTTATTTCATCGTTGTGATCATTATCAAGCCTTGTCACCCGCTGAATATGGTAAGTGTTTTCATTGCTTTTAAAGAACAATCATCTTTTTTTTTCTTTTTTTCTTTTTTTTTTGGGGGGGGATCCATCTCAGCATTTCTTTAAAAATAATGATAATGTGACTGAATGGTTTGTTTGCAGTGCAAGTGTAAACATGGCATTGGCTAAATTAAATCCAGCTAAATAACTTTTGATGCATGAAAATGTCCATTGCCACGCTTACCAGAGCATGGGCTGCGGTTGTATTTCCGAATTACAGCAACACTGCCAGAGAATGGTGCAGTTCCTGGTTATGTCTTACTCTGATGTACATAGGGTCTGTTCATAATTTTTATCTCATCTCATGTATGACTTCCAGCCATGCATATTGTATTTTTCTTCTTCTTTTTTTATTCCCCTTCGTTTCGTTTTATATTGATGGCAACTCAATATTAAGATATCGTCGTTGACAGTTACCCAATAGACACAAGCACAATATAATCATACGAGACTACACCTCAGTTCGTCTGCATTTAATAGTCTATAGCAGATGTCGTGATAATGGTTCCGTCAAACATATAGAAACATTTCCGCTTCAATAGATCACAATCCGCTGTGATTTGCGGAAACTCTCTTGACCACTTGAGACGAAAGAAAGATAATGTATTATGAAGAAAGATTATGAAGCACTTGTATTGAAGACTCACAGTTTCGACTCTCTTGTTTACACATTGCGTGATAAGAATGAATGAAATCGATTAATGCAGAAGTGGGAAAGTTGAGAGGTATCGTGACCGAATGCCCTGATCTCTGTTAGTTTGAAAGGACACAAAAAACCCACATGCATTCTCACATGCATACTAGCACATGTACAATTACACGACACATACACGCAGTACATAATTTTTATGCTAAAATGAATGTTTTATATGCACATGTATCGGTTTGTGTATGTCTTGCGTGTGTGTGCATGCGTACGTGAAAGATAGAATATCTTCTTTTTTTTTCAGTCTGCTTGTATACATTTTTCCGGTATCTATGTAGGAAAAACACGACACCATACAAAAACTTCCTTACTAATTAGAAACAACCTATATGCACTTAATACATAGCTGCACAATTTTTTAAAACTTTTTTTTTCAAACTTCAAATTTACAGAGCATGTACCTCTTATATCTTAAAGAAGAAAGACCTGCAGACAAGTTGCCCTTGTGATATTAGATACATCTAGCTTGTTTCCCAAACCCGAAAATTCCATTATATGCAGTCAGTCGGATCAATTGCGGAAAACATTTAAAACTTCTTCTTTTGTGTTATTTTCTTTTTTTTTCAAGGCATCAAGCTTGAGTACGACCTGCCAAATGAAACTCTGAAATTATCAAAATCTTGGTATAATCTCACCGTGCCCGACGAGATTTGCTTCAAGCCTGTCGAGACTTTAGATCCTGCAGACTACTGTTTGAGAAACAATGACCAATGCGTTTCGGTTGGCTCCACTCTGCACAATGTGGTTCCCCTGAAGAGTGGGCTTGTAGGTGTCGTCAGCTACGGTCGGCAAACTTGCAGCGTCCCATCTTTCGTAAGATTCAAAGAAGGTTCGTTGTTCATCATTGAAACAGCATCACAACCAGTCTAAACCAGTTAAACAAATTGGACCCACATGAGCCATAACACAAATCAGGAGAGGTAGCAGAATAGATATCGCAGACAGGATCATGGAATATAGGGAGTACCATGTGGAGGAGCACTGGATATCTGTGGATGATGACTTCATGATTACCTCCATAAAAGCCACACAATGTTGTTTATGTTTCATTTAAAAAAAATCACTTGAAAATGATATCTGCAATAGTTTGCAGAATTTGTAAAAATCATCAGAAATCACCGCGTGGAAAATGTCATTATCTACTTCAATGGAAGTGATAGACATGCAATTTTGGATGCGAAAAAATATTCATTCTCAGGATGGATCATAATCGGTTCAAAGGTTTTGATAAGGGCCCTGTTTTTATATCAAAAGTTAAAATCGATTTTAAATTTCCTTAACACACAGGCTGCCATAGACTAATCATAGAAGTCAACTTTTAAATTTAAACTCTTCATAAACAGGGCCCTGACTAACTATATTTAATAGCCTCTTCTTTGAGAGATTTTGAAATTCTTATTAACGTTGTATAAACAAGACCCATGAAACAGGCAATGTATTATGATTATTCTTGCGTTCAGGGACATATGCATTATTTTGCAGTAATGCCCATGAATAACCTTGAACTCCACCAAAACATATTGATATCGTATGAAGTTCACAATATCCTTGAATCTGTAACACTGTACAAAGAGGCTTCAAGGTTCTGTTAGCGTTGGTTAAAAAAATAGCCAGCTATGGTACATTTTCTTTGTTCCGTCTTGAGATTATGTTTAAGTGACCTTTGTGTATCATTATGGTTTCGCTTTCATTGTGCTAACTCAGTAGCGTCTATCCTATATTCACACTGAATCAAGATGCAGTTACAAAGTCCAGTTTTCTACACCAACTCCATTTTTTTCACAAAGTCATGGGGTCCTAAATTCCTTACGAGTGTTGCTGTTTATAACTATTTACACTATCTACAAACATGGTGTTCAAATGTCCATGTCCGATCAAACTTTATCGTTGCTTAAAGGGATAACTATGGTGATAGCCTTGATGATTATTATGGCAATGATATACTTTATGCCGTTATTATTAACATCATTAGTGCATGTTCACATAAATATGATATATCTATATGGAATTTTAAATATATATTTATATGTATGTGTATGCTTATATATGTATAATAGTTCATACATAAGAGCTTAAATACAAATGAAAACATATAATTTTTCAATTTGAGATATTTTACATTAAAGCTCCTAAAGAAGCCAAGGAAATTATTAGATTATTGTAGGCTAAAATCTGAATATCTTGCCATGATAAATGCGCTGCAGTTATTGAAAAGATTCTATTTTTTTTTTCAATTTCATGATGACGATACTTTAAAAGAACTGAAATGCCGTTTATCAGTTTCTGTATAATATGTATGTGTGTATGTATGTATGTATCTGCAGAGCGTACCTTATACACATACTGCATATAAAGATGGTTAGCTAACCAGCTGTATAGATAGATAGATAGATAAATAGATAGATAGAAATATACATGTGGATAGATGAAATATACACGTATGGATATATATATATATATATATATTTAAACGAATTTGTATATCCATGCTAGATGCAATGCCAACCTCATCAGCCTCACACAGTTTTATACTGACGGTGACGGGTGCGACAGTGGGAGGAACTGTTGTGATTCTCGTTTTGGTGTTTGGTGTCATGATGACAGCTAGGCCGTGCCGTAAAAAGAAAGGTATACGTGATTTCAATGAAAACTGTGAGGTAATTTAGAACTTAGCACAAGTAGCATATTACATTTTGATATTGACAGTCTATCAGCTCCTTTTAATTGCTACGTCTATATAATAAACATAACGACATTACCCGGTCCTGACCTTTCTCTCTCTCTCTCTCTCTCTCTCTCTCCCTCTTTCAATTTCAATGTAATTTTCTTATATTTCTTCACTGACTTTTTGTCCTCCTACTTATTCACCATCCCATCACAATTACTTTTCATATCCCATTTCTTCTGACTATTCTTGATTCAGAAAATAAGTAACCAATGAAGTGATATACACGTGTACAATGGAATTATGTTAGATTTTTTTTCATCAATGGCATCTCATTCCTTACCATTAAGGAAATTCATAGTGATCAGAGAGGGTTAGAATTGCTGCTATTGGTCATTTTGCAAGTTTTTCTTCTTTTTTAACAGATGCTAAACATGAAACCCGATCAAGTTATCGAAGCGTTGATCATCATCTTGTTGACGGAGTGGAACAAAATAGTGGAAGAATAGTAAGTATTACAGACACGGCACATTTGTTTTGCAACACCTTATCATAAAGGCGCGTAAATTCAATCTGTTTGACTGAACTTACTTTTGAAAATCATGAAGAAACAGTTTCGTGAAAGAGAAGTCCGTGAAGTTGTGTATGTGAGCGCGGAAAATCCTTCACCGGGTAGGGGAGGAGGACTCCGACACAACCTTTCACGAACCAAACAAGACACGCAAGAAGTGACTCGCAAGTCAAAAGTCGCGAAACTGTCCCCTCCGTGATTTTTCACAAGCAAGTCCGGTCGAACATGTGCAGATTTGATTTACACGCTTTTATCATACTACCTGGATGAATCAAAATCTACATCGATATAACAATTTGGACTGCTTTATTGTCATGTTTCTTTCAACCATCTTCTTAAACATTGTTTTCTCTCCCTTTTTCATGATCATCCAGCCAAATTAGACTGCGCAAACTTTGATCTAACGATATCTACGCTTTGTAAACACAAACAGAAATGAACATAAACAGTGTCAACTGCAGATTTGAGTAAATAGGCCCAATCTACTTATGCATTTGCCTCTGCTCGCAATCACTTGCTTGACAGTATACATTTTTTTTTAATGCCATGACGTCAATTGATGGACGGTATTGAAGTGAATCAATATCACTATCATCTCGGATACCATCATCACACACCACTACCATCATCATCTTTACTTTTATCACTATAAGGTGGACGAGGATGGTTTGATATATGTTGCAGTGTCAAGCGAGGAAAGACCCTCTACCCAGCAAACCTCGCCCATCCGAACTGAAGAAGAAACCATCTACTCCGCGGTCAGAACAGAGGGTAATGGTATCCAAGTAAGTATAATGCAAGGAGCCAGGCACCCGACATTTTTCTATACATTCCCTACCAGGCTCTCCAGGCTCACTTACCAAATCATCTTCTGGGGGTAATTCTACTGTAGAAATTATCATCTTGTTCACATCGATTTGCAATGTTTAAAAAAGTAGTAGATGGAACTGGTTACAAATCATTACAAGATGTATTCAAATCTGCACAAAAAAAACACAGGAAAAAAATCTTAAACAAAACTCGAGGATCAGTTGAAGAATTCATAATTGAATCTCTTTGTACTGTAAACTCTTCACACCTCCCCTTTATTTGGGGTACCCAACTTCGATGCTTTTTATAATTCCAAACCAATTTTTTCGTAATGACTGACAATACAGGTTGATGAGGACGGCCTGGTCTACTTCAGTGTGTCGCACCCGCTACAACCGGATTCATCTGAATCTCAAGAACACATCCAACCGGAAGAGACAACGATCTACTCCTCCTATGACTACACCAACAGTCAGGTGATTGAAGCGGAGGCTCGTGAGGATGCATCGGCCATGCCCCTCTACGCCACCAGCTCAAAGCAGAAGCAATTCTAGGAATCCAGGGCCCGACCGTCTTATAAAGACTTGCGATTGATTCAAATCAATCGCAACTTTACGATTGAATGCAAATCCATCTTATAAAAAAAAGTTATAATTGAAATTAAGACGGAGAACTGCAATCAATCAATCACAGGTTGCGATTTATTGCAGCTTTCAAGAGATTCGTAATTGATTGATTTCTATCACAAGTTTTATAAGACAGGGCCAAGGACACCATCAATCGGGTTTTCACATCTCCTACATCTCAGATGTTCTACTGTTGCTGTGTTGGGATCTATCACCAAAAAAGTAGAGAGTAAAACAAATAAGTTAACTTTTTATGCTAATTTTGGACTATAGTTAGTAGTTTTCTATGTCGTGGTTATGGTAATATTTATCATTGCTATTGGGAAAAAATAGTTAAACAATGGAAGTAAGTAAAGTGCAAAATGAAATTTAAAAGAAAAATCATCTGTTTGGACCTCAGGCTAGTGTTTAAGTATAGACCAAAGTAACTTGAGTAAATGAAATCGATCCATCTTAACATATTCAGCGCCTAATAAGAGAGTCTGGTGAAACAATAAATATCCATATTTTTTAATTTTCATCAGATTGTAATAAGCAGGTCATCGATTCTCTTAACTTGATTCGCCTGTACTCATAAAAGCCAAGGTGGCAGAACATAATTGTTTTCGTTAGGGAGAGAAAAAGGGGGCATTATAATGCCATGATCAACGTTGGGTATGTAATCATATAAACATACGAACATAGTATATATAATGATGTGTACAGATATAAAAATACATAATTTGCCGTATAAAGAAAATGTATTTTATTGTAAATCTGTATATTAATGTGTGATATAATTGTATATTAAGGTGTTGTTGTTGGGTTGGGTTTTTTTTTTTTAGGGGGAAGGAGGCATATAAACTTTTTCAATTAAATTAATTGAAAGGCAGAGGTCGAATATCCAAAACGATAGAGAAATGTTTGAGGAGTATTACTCCTAAAATGCAAACAAGGTCGTCGACATTAGATTTGTATTTTCTGTTAAGAAACTCCTTTACTGGGCTCTATCTGATATCATTAATTTTCCTCTCGATCTGATGAGAGAACTCTATTCATTATGGTGTCAGTGGTGCGGTGTAATACGGTTGGCGGCAGCTGTAACCTTAACGTACATGCCAATAGAGGAGTTGAATCGTAAATGTCGTGCTGTGATATACTGTAAAACGATATTACATTTCCTTGCTCATTTATGCGTATAAATAGAATGTCATTATGACTATAGAATGCCATAGATCGGCTTAGAATGCGAGAGCACAAATTGAGTGAGCTTAGAAAATTTGCACAGGGTCCTTGCACTGTAGTTCCTACATGCGTTGCTTGCACGCCTCTCCCCGAAAAGATAGCGGGAGAGAGAAGACGGAAGGAAGGGGTGAGGTAAAACCTTCACAGCCATCCGCCCTCATCCGTCGATTGCAGAATATGGAATTTATCTCTGTCATCCACGGATAAATCTGTGCTATCATCATCATAAGCATTAAAAAAGTAGCGCCAGCTACGAGGGAGGCGATGCTAAAATTACCAAGGAAGAATATTGTTAATGTAGCTTCAGACAGATTCGAGGGATTTCTTTTTCTTTTCCTCAAGTACCCTTCACGTATTTGCCTATGATCACCTGTCCCTAAAAGGGTGAAGGCGTAAGTGGTAATTGTTATATTGAGATTTGATTCAAAATAAGTTTGCGTATCGAAAAGAACGATTCATGAAATTATGAGTACTTGTGTATGTTATGTTGTATAATTCACATGTTTTTCATATAAGAACATTGTAAGCAATGTAACACTTATACCAAGACATAAATAAAGACATGTGAATAGACATTCTCGAATGATTGTCATAATTATGTTATATACTTTATTCATATCTATTTCATTTTGTTATAGCGTGCAAATATTTCATAGTTGTCTATTGCAATAGATATGAATTACGAGGATATCTGCATATGTTTCATTGGTACTTTGTGATTTGTACAAATAGCAGTCGAGCATTACTTACTGAAAATTGTCAGTTTCGCTATTTCCTGAGTATATTGTTAAGTGGATACATTTTCTTTTTCTTTTTTTTCAAGCGAGCTCCTATGAATTGTCATTCTCATGATGACTACCATGTATGTTCTGGCCACTCTTCCTTTCGCCCTTGAGTATGGAATGAAGCAAGACCTGTGATTAAAGAAAATCATGAAAACAATCACGTATTCCCCTAAGGATGGGCACTTTTGGGACAAAAAAGATACGGTGGAGGACACCGTCCCCTTTCAATTTGCTAGCACACAAGAGTGAGGGGCTAAACACACTTTTCAGATTTAAATATGCCCCCTTCGTTAAATGCATAAACAAACTGTGTCTTCAAAATGTGACACGCCACACTTAGGCGATTAGGGGCAAAAACAAACAAGGATAACTGAAAACAGAAATCACATGCATGAATAGAAAATATATTAGTTTATAGGGCCTATACATAAAATGATTTTACACAGTATATGGTTACACTTTGTTTTTGGATATTTCACCAATTTCAAAACTGATTTCCATCAAATAAACTTGATTTTTCTTAGAATTATATGCTCTTTGATATTTCCTAGAAGTGGTTTCTAATTGTCCCGCAGAAAGTTAAAATGGGAATCCCCATCACAACCAAAACTTTACCATCCCTTTGACATTTGCACATAATTAGCATGAAACAGATATATAAACATTTAACACCATAAAGATAAAGAAAGCAGGACCCCCCCCCCCCCCCCCATCCCCGCCCGTATGGAACCACAGTGCTGGGATATAGGCCTATGTCTGATCCGTCAACACGGAGATCTGCGTGTGTGAGCAATGCCCCATGTCAACGTGAAGGCATGATCTTTCCTACCTATACAGAATGAGAATAATCATTGAACTGGTAGGGGGACCTTCAGAGACGAAAAAAGAGAGACAGCTAGAGCATAGAACAGAGAGGTACATGATAGATATAATATATCTATCTACATGATAGATATAGTATAGTGCTATGATTTAATTAATAATTACATAAATTTATTTATATGTAATTCTCCAAATTATAGCACTACAAAAAAACAAAAACAAGTGGGACTTCTAGATTTGCCGTGGATATCTTCAATGATTAAGCTCGTCTTTTAACTAATGGAAGTTAATTCCAGGGTTACAGCTCGTTATTCCGAAGGTTCGTTATTCCGAAGGCTCTTTATTCCTAAGATTCGTTATTCCGAAAGTTCATTGTTCCGAATTTCATTTTCGGATTAACCAATCTTCGGAATAACGAACCTTCGGAATAACGCCACAAATTTTCGGATTAACGAACCCTTTTTCATTTTCGGATTAACGAATTTCTAGGTACAGGGAATTTGCGTGTTTCATATTAACGACCCTTCGAAATAACGAACCTTCGGAACAGCGAACCTTCGGAATAACGAACAGCACCTAATTCCAGAGCACTGGAGCTGTACACTGGACATATAATTTACCTGTCACCTAGTTTAGCCTGTGTTCTTCAAGAGGGAACTTTCAAAAGTAATTCATCATTTATTGAGGCCATCAGATTACGAGAATGAAAGCTGCATGGCTCTGTAAGAAAGAAGAATGATGTCACTTGATAGCTTGGACAGTGCTCAATCAGTTCTTTGTACACAAGAGAACTTTAAAAACGATTCAGTACACATATAAAATAGAGGCTGTAATTAATCAGTGGGAACGCTGGGGGATAATTATTTCCATCCTTGTGGGATCAGTTTATGAGTACATTATATATCTATTGTTGTGTGAAAATTGTTTGCTTCAGAATGGTCTCACATTGATGTGCAGTTTAGTGTTTTCAGGTTAGCATGCCTGTACAGTGATTAGGCATTAAACTGCACATTACTTGAATACTTGAATACTTTTCACACAACAATTATATAAATGTACTCATAAATGAATCCCACAAGAATTGGAACAATCACCCCCAGCATTCCCACTGAATCCCACTGATCAGTTATTAGCCATCCCCTTTAAAAGAAAGACACAGCATCATCAAAAGTGCATTTGTGTGTAATTGACAGTGCAAGACAGCGTGAATTTTAATGTGATATTTTGAGTGTATAAGGTATACGCATGAGTGAATGATACAATATGCAATCAGTAATCATTGGCAAAGAGGAGGACGGACGAGAATGAGTGAAACCTGTATACTTAAAAGAGACCTCCGGATGATTTTCAGATTTTTACATTTTAACAACTATAAATTAGTTATACTGAGGACAGAGTTTCAGAATATATGATAATTGGGATGAAGAATAAGAATATTTTCAAAATTTAGAACAAATTGGAATGAACAAGGATGATGACATGGCAGAGTCACCATAAAAATGCGTGAGTTGGGGCTCAAGGAAGCAGAACAAAAGAAGTAGACATGCATATAAATTATTATACACAGGTGAACTTGCAAGCAAGCGGTATTGTAATGGAATTACCCTGTTACATTTCTGAAATATGTGAACCTCCTAGTCGTCAACCTTGTTCAGTGTAATTTGTTTTAAGGTTTTTCAAAGTATTGTTTCTCTGCTCAAGAACCACAATAAATTCCACAAATCAATACATGGAGTTGTCGATATATGTACTTCTTATGTGGAGTTATGAAAATCGTCTGGAATGCCCCTTTAAAGATTTGGGATGAAATACGTGTATTATTCACTTGATCATATGTTTTTATTGAGAAGTCATGTTTATATTTTCGTGACTTGTGAACCCGCTTGTGAATATGTTCTATATTGTCATACATATTTTTCTTTTGTACAGGTGGAGAAAATTAATGAAACTTATTGAAACTGAAAAACTGAACGGAAAATAAAATTACATTTTGTTGTGGTTAAGGGCTGACCAAGACTTGAAGAAAAAGAACAAATCTACAAAGAACAAATTGATATTTTAACTGGGTACATATTTCGAAAAAAAAAATACTTTCGTAGATGGGCCTTAGAAGAAAAAAAAAAGTGAATTAAATACACTGCTTTCGTTTACATTGTTCCAGACGTCGGATCCGTAATGTCTGATTGATTCCTGGGTCAAGACAGTTTTGGGAACTTTTGATAATTATACTTCCTTAATTTTGAGTAATGTTATTAAATCTATCTTTATTTCAAGTCTCATTCATACGTGCCAAAATGTTTTGCACAAAAAGCGGATTCCCCTTTTAAGATCTCGCTGTAGCCTATAGTCATGTAAAATATTTAATTATAATGACCAGTACAGACAAACAAGACCACTCGAGAGAAGGACATTCGTGACAGGAGTGAAATATACAGCATGCCAGTTAGTTATCTATGTTGCCGTTATCTATACTACACACAAATACAAAGTATCTGAATGCTGCACCCTCTTGTCATACATAAAAACGGCCGTAATCTGTTTAAGTGGACTGAAACCCGTTTGCAAGTACTGCTTCACGACACACAATTAACCATCTTTCAAACCACCACACAATATTGACTGTGCTATATAACGGATAAGTAGTACATGTACTTACATTGCTTATGTCGCCTCAATGAATTCGCTCATTTTAAGTGGGAAGACATTTCTAGGTCAACGACAGTAGTGCAATGTGAATGGCCACTGCAAGAGAAAAGAAAAGACAGCGATACAACGCACTTGTTTTACACTGCTCATTCGAGACCATAGAGTTTAATAATGCAGGCTGAGAGAAGACACCACGGAGCTCATACCATGAAGGTTGATATTTTAGCATTTCATTCCCTCGTCTCTTTGATCTTATGCCGTTTCCAGAAGGTAAGCGCCAGTTATAGAGTTACTTAGCATATCAGCGGTGGACAATATTTTTGTCAAACTTTTTTTTTTAATCTATGAATGTTAATTTTTGAAACTTAACAAGTGCTTCAGTATCCTGAAAATTACTCGCATTAAACAAAAATGTTCCATTTATGACATGAAAGACTGACCATGATCAATAGAATAATGAAAATGCACAAAATATATATATGTATAATAAATAGGAATGATTTACAGCTCATGAAGATAGGTGAAGATGAAAAAATAATGGACTGGGATATGTAGCAAGTGGGTCTGCGTAGTCAATTTCCTGATATGTTTGGTTAATGACTTTATAACAAAGTAATTTAGATTTTGGTTTTGTTTTGTTTCGTTTTGTTTTAACCGTGTCATACATGAAATAAACTGATGTCCTTGATACCTCCATTGAATTCCTCATGAATTACAAGGCAGCAATATGTGTGTATAGGTCTTGTTAGAAACTTATCACTGCATACTTTGGTTGCTTCGTGATTTTCCTCTTTTTAGGGGAAGAGGGGATGAAGAGGGTTTTCTAAAGGGAATTAATTCCACCGTGAAAATAACTTTGTTTGAATAGTCCTAGAAGCTGCCAGATTAGAGGAACAGGACAGTGAACAAATTCCGATCAGGGGCCCGTTCCATAAAACTTGTCATCAGTGACAACTGCCACATTTCTATGACAGATTTGCTCTCAGCCAATCAGATGCAAGGATTTCAGTAGCTTGTCACATCTATGACAACTTGTCACTGACGACATGAAACGGGCCCCAGAGCTGTGATAGTAATCAATCAAGCACAACAGGCAACTCCCTGACATATCATGTCAACTTTCACTGTCGCGATCCTCTAATTTTCGGCTTATGTCAACAGCCATTAATTTCAAGGTGGAGTTGACCTTGAAAGATTAGATTGAATATCGGTAAAACTAGCTGCTAGAAGCTGAAACCTCGAACTGAATACACGTGAACCCTCAAAATCTTACACAATGAAGTATCAACAGAAACAGAACAGAACAAAATGAAGAAAGCAGCAATTATGACAATGTAATGATAAAATGATGATGTTGATAATGATTATGATAGAAAATATGAGTATTAAATGTTAAAGATAATGATAATAATTTGATATGCATGAAGATATTCTTTTAAGATATTTTAAGATCTTGTTTGCAGTAAAAGGAAATCGACAAAACACACACAAATATTTTTCCATTTCATTTCATTTCATTCATTTCATTTCCAACAACATTTTCATACACAAAATAACACAACATCAATACAATGTAGTAACAAAGAAAAATACGTGAAGTTAACAATATACTACGCATCACAAAAGCGAATGAAAATTGAATCAAAACTAAAGTTGCAGGAAATGGAGGAGACATGCTAAAAAGCTAAGCTTGTATTTTGCAGTCTCGTGGACAAAAAGACTGAATAACATCAAAAAGCAATTAGCTAGACATAATGTAAAAGGTGCACAACACATACAAACCTATATAAACAAACAAACAGACGGACAAACAAACACAAGCAACCTCTCTTGTAAAGAGAAAGATAGAGAGAGAAAAACAAAACACAGTGAAGGAAAACGAGGAAAAGACCATGTTTTGACCATATTTTGACCATGTTGGCCTAATAGTCACATAGAGTTCTTAAAATCTTCGTCAGTAGGAACGGACGCGCTTACAGTGACAACTTCCATTCATGGCCAAGGGGTCGTGGGGTCCGATGTGGTCATCACATGCGAATATTATCCACAGTCCAGCAGATCTGATCATGGGATACACTATAACATGCGGTGGTTTGCTCATGATACCGAGCTGGTAAGTTGCAAGTTTGATGCCGCTTCGAATAGACCGCGGTGTGACTCACAGACGGAAGATTGTTCAAAGTACTCATTTACCGCTGATGGGTACCGTTCTGGGAGTATTATCATAAAGCGACTCACCGAAGACGATGAAAATACGTACACCTGCCTTGTAACCACCACCTCTGGCATCGGTACCAGTAGAGCAAATCTCACCGTCACACATCCGAGTAAGTCTACCATGTTTTCTTAGGTGGTGGCTATTTTTTTTTTTTTTACGAGACCATAATCAATCAGTACGTTCAGTCTCAATATTGTCTTCAGTGATTGTATTCATTTCTCATAAACGCTTATCTTATCCTAGATAAACTGTATGATAACATTATCGTGACCCTTTTGTCCTATCTTGTTTACTCTGGTTAGCATGGATTTTTCTGTGTCTGTCTGTATGTGTGTGTCTGTGTCATCTTGTCCCATTGTTTCACTTGTACCTCTTTCTCTTGTCTGTTCTGAATCAGAATGCCCGTTCGTTTATATAGATACATACGCACATATCCATTTTCTTTTTCTTTTCTTTTTTTTTACTCGGGGAGCTTATACAAGCTCTACCTTTTTTTTTTCTTGCAAGTTCCTTCCATATTATGTCTTACTAGGTAAAGCTATTTCAACTCATAACGATTTCATTAAGGTCTAATCACGTGAATTAAGTGTATTCATGGTTGCATGTAGGTGCGGCTGCAGATGTATTATACTCTTGTTATCATGGTTATACTATTGTTTGTATTCTTGTACTTGCTTCATGACATTTCACCTTCTTGTACAAATAATCTGAAAGCTAATTTGCAATCATTTTGTATTTCTTTATATGGAAATGTATAAATGAGATGAATGAAATGAAATAATAAGTCGTACCAAAGCAAACCTTTCAGTGAGACTGAACATCTCCCAAAGCAAACTGGGCCAGACAGCGGCATTGAGTTTGTATTTTGTTTTCGCAACACTTGCTGAGAATACGATTGACAGATAAATGCAAAAATTTGCCAAATTAATCATTACAACTTCTGTCGTTTATCTTGCCTCAGAAAAAAAAAAGCTAAATGTCTTATATACTTCATTATACTTCAAGATGCTCAATCCCAACACAAGTAATCTAAGTTGTTCGCTATATACTGGTATGAGACTAAGGGCAAGTACAAATCATTTTTCACATGTGGTGACGTATCTATAGCTACGTTAGATCTAGTATGCCGTCCTGAATTTCAAGCGCCATTGTTGAAAATCATTTCCTATCTGAAGAATGTAAAAAACGGTCTGAAAATTAATTTGTAAGATGTGTGTGCCATCATCTCACATCCGTTTTATGACAGCTCCTTAAGACTTCGCCAAAGCACGCGCTTATATGAGCGAAACATGCTTTTTGTTTGAGGTACCCATGGCACAGTTTAGGAAAATGAGTCTGGATGCTTCTGGCGGCCTGCTTGAGCCGATTAAAACCATGTCATTGAGGCACGATGGAACGATGGGACTATATGCGGCTAATATCGTAGCGTCGGGTTCACATGGTTGTCAAGTGTCACATGATAGTGATTACTAAACAGTAGAATCACGTTATTCGTCAAGAAACGAAATGTGAGGCAAAATCAAAATGAGTCTTTAATCCTTTAAATTCGTTGCTGTGAATAGCACCTTGTATTCATTTATTCGCGAATCTGTATCTTTTTGTAATCTGACATCAAGGACACTATACAAAGGTTGATAATCTAGAAATCGACACTTTACTAGTATCTTAGTAGTCTTTGTGAGTTTGTATTATGACCCATTCTCAAAGGTATAACCGGGGTTACTAATTAGTCCAGGGCGTACAGTTCCCTTTGTTTTATTGCATTAAGAGTACGGTCATACTTTTCCTAATTCTATTCGTCATACACTGCGCACCACTGTCTCCAATTCACAAAGCAATGAAGATTATCGTTCCTATCATCGTATCTTATTTGACTCCGTAATGCAGCTGTCTTGCGCATTGTGCGCTTCCCTTGAAAAAAAAAATTCTATACGCAAGAAAGATGACAACTATTTTCAGAAACCTTTCGTGCATGTGCAGCCCCGAGGGTGCAGCCAACATCTCTAAGATGTTTTTGTCGTCCTCTTTGTCTTCATCCCTCTTTTTTGATACCCTTCTTTTTACCTCATCAGCACACATAGACATACTCCATGTATACTTCTATGATAATGCATTGGCCTACATACCCTTTCCGTGTCCCACAGGGTGCACTTGACTGCCATTTACAGATTTTGTCGTTTCATTGATTGTACTATAATTTTTTTCTTCTGATTTTTGTTTTTGTTTTTGTTTTTGTTAAAAGTAGTAAGGTTGCCAGATACTCTGGAATTAGGGAGCTTTAGATTTTGACGCGCGGACGTTTGAGACGACGAGTGCGCTGGACGTTCTCCTCTCCCTGCGTCGTGTGGAAAAGTAGCTTTAGATAACGCTGGGACGCAACGTATAAAAAATACAATCGCGCCCCCATATGATCAGTGCATGAAGAAGCTCTCTACGTCGCAAACTGTGCGGACGTGAAAATAGCCCAGTACGCGTAGTGAAAAACTCAGGCGACGCAAGCTAAAAATAGATTGACTTTACGCGCGCTACTGCGCACGCTCAGAACATGTTTTTTTCCTTTGAACGTCCGCGCGCCTAAAATCTAAAGCTCCCTATTGACTGGTGCTGACAACCTCCAAGCTAACCTATCTCAGACGATCATGTGCACTTCTGCGGGCAGCTACCCGGCCCCGACCTTCCACTGGTACATTGATACCCGAGAAGTCACTGCTGACGCCGTAACCCTCCCACCCGAAACCCATGGGCAGGGTGGGGGTGGACGGGTCGTCAACGCAACGAGTATTCTCACTTACAGGCCTTCTCGAGGGGACCACGGTAAAAGCCTGATTTGCAAGCTGAGTCTTTCCGACTCGTCTTCCAAAGTGACTGTTGTGAATTCTTCGGTCATCCTCGAAATTCACGGTGAGCCTGCAAGGCAAACATACGAATTATTCTCTCTTGTGTACTTCTGTCGTTTTTGCAGGTTTTACCTCTATATGTGTATGCAATCATAATGTCTTTACCATCCTTTCTTGTAGATCCACCATTAATATTTGACCGACAAGCCTCGACCAACTGGAACGGTGAGAGTTGCATCGCCTCCCTGTCGTGCTCGTCCGACGCCAACCCACCAGTTAATCACTTTCGCTGGCTCAAGGTTGGAGCAGAACGCGTCTTTAACTCAAGTCGGACTCGTCACTTCATTCATACTCCCGGAGGATTGCGTGACAACGAGAGAATCGGAACACTTCTCATCGAAGACGTCCAGGGCTTCGACTACGGCTCTTATCAGTGCATAGTCTATGATGAGGAAGGAGAGAGGAATTTGACGAGTGCAACGCTATCTCTTCTTAAACCAAGTAAGCGTAAACTGGCCGGAGGAGGGGCGTTGAAGAGGAGGGGGAGAGCAATGAGGAAAATGCTTAGCACATGCTTCTATGGATTTCCTCCTTGTGTACCAATGGTGTTGTTGCTGTATTATTCTACTTTTGTCCATGTATCTTTTCTTTTAATAATTGAAATAGTATGTCGGAATATACATAGGCCGGTTGTATGCCTAACAATACATTCAGGTAATTGTTACCGTCAACCGAATGTTTTAACAAGTAGTTTCCAGCATAGCAACATCTCATGAATGAATCCAAGATTCCATGAAATGAAGTGTATAATTCAACAATTACTTGCTGCTTGGTTCTAAAAGAATTTACCATAGGTAGTCTCCTGTAACCGTTGTCATACATTATACAAAAGAAAAGGAACTAAATGTACTGCACAGGCGTGTCGGAGATTTCGTGTTTGTCATAATGAAATGGCGATCAGACAACAGAAGGTTGATTATGCTTACCAAGTGATTTCAGGATAGTTAATGTTCCATTAATTTCCGTTAATGTTCCATAGGTGAAACATATACATGTATAATTGCCAGATGGCTGGTGAGAGATTAAATCTGGAGCAATAAATAATCACACTCAGCAAGGATAAATCATCATAATTACGCCTTTACAGCAAACCTTTTATTTCTTTCTACAAATCATATACGAATGCACGAAAATGTTTGATGCTTTCCCGATACGCCAGGCCAGTCATACCAACCAAACATCACGACCTATCCCGGCAGAGCGTCATCATCCTCCATCTACGTTGCTTGGCAACCAAACCGCAATGACAGCATGGATGGCACAGGCAGAGTAGAATACTGCCCTGTTAATACGTCAGAGGAGGACTGCAACACCACCACCAGTGCGTCAGGTGCAAATACCACCTTGACCGGACTCCAGTCGTTCACCTGGTATCGATTGACTCTTAACTTTACAAACTGCTCTGGGACTTTCACCACCCAACCCTTGCTGGCATCGACAGCTCGTAAGGATGGTTTTCAATTTTTGTTTTCATAAATAGAGAATAATAAAGATAACTTTGTCTTAGGACTGTTTATAATCTAAATCATTTATCAATCTTCAGCACTCCATGAGTGGAGCATCGTTTGCAAATAGTTTTTACTGAACTGCTCATGCTTTCATCGGTATTGAAGCGAAAGAATATTATATCCTTAATATACATGAGTTCTAGTCTTAGAAAATCCCCCAGAAATGACTTAGAAGGGATGACTGTGTAAAGTCACAAAAGTTTATCAAGGCCTGGATTGTTTAGATATTGAGAAAGAGATTCAGCATGATTTTATATCAAGCAGACGTACATCAATGTTGTGAGGAGATAAGGCTGTCGTCAAATATTATGTTTTTATGATTGACTGTTGGCAGTATCACTGCTTTATGGCAAGCATGCCAAAAAGGTTTTTGAAATTAATTCTTTTTTTTTGTTATTCTTATTCCATCTGCTTCATGATCATGATGAAGCCTTGTCACCCGCTGAATATGGTAAGTATTTTTATTGATAGTTTAAAAGCAATGTTCTTCTCTTTATAATCCATCTCTTCTTAAAATATGTAACTAATATTTGTGCAATATGCCATCCTTAAGAACAACATACATGAACACGGTAATGTTGCTAGGAATGTATTCTTATATCCCTATGATTGCATGATCATCTTGTTTGCAATGTTAGTGACTGTGTAAACGAAACAAAAAAAATGGCTACCGGTCAGTTTTGCGAACTAATATGATAAACTCGTGTATGAAAATTTGCATTATAAGACTTGCCAGTGCAACACTGATTTTATTGGCTGGCTGAATTTTATTTCTCACACTGCCAGAGAAAGGTACAGTAATGCCTGGTTGTGGCTTTCTGCTATAGGGTCTATTCTTTCTCATCTCGTGCACGGCTCCCAGCCAGGCATGTTGTCTTCTACTTTTTATTTCCCTTCGTTTCATTTTTAGTCGATGGCAACTTAGCATTATATTCTGAATAGTTATATCTTAGGCAAAGTTATTATGATGTACATGCAAATTTGTACACCTGGACCGCATGCATAGAAGATCTGCTGCTGAATATGGGCTATCCATCCATTCTGTCAGAAACAACAACAACAACAACAACAAATCAAACACACAAACAATCGATACATATTATTGTGTAGTCTTCCCCACACTGGTCATTCATCTATCATGTTTATGGTATATTTTTCATAAGCAGCAGCGAACATATTTTATCGTCTCACTTTTGGGAATCTCCCCTTTCATTGTCAGACACACATCTAAAAATATCAAATCTGGATATCGTTCTCGATGGTAAGAATGACTTACAAAATCTGCAAATGTACGAACTTCTTTCGGCGCATGTGTTTCTTATCTCTTAAAGAAGAAAGATGCATAGGAACATCTCGTAACCATTTATCCAGAACAAGGCACTGACGATGTGTTTCACAGGTTTCCCTTGTGATATAGAGTATCTAACTTTAATAACCCTTCTCAAAATCCGGAAATTCTATAGCAAGAAGGAAGAGGGTCAATTCGGGTCAATTGTGGTAATCAATGGAAAATTCCTCTTTTTGCATTCTTAAAGGCATTCGTCTTGAGTACGACCTGACAAATGAGACTCTGACACTATCAAAATCTTGGTATAACCTCATCGTACCCGACGAGATTTCCTTCAAGCCTGTCGAGAGTTCAGATCCCGCAGACTACTGTTCGAGAAACAAGGACCAATGCGTTCCGGTTGGTTCCACTCTGCACAAAGTGGTCCCCCTGAAGAGTGGGTTTGTAGGCGTCGTCAGCTACGGTCGGCAAATTTGCAGCGTCCCGTCTTTCATTCGAGTTGAAGAAGGTCAGTACTTACTCATCTTGTAGAAACATCAGCACTGAAATCTCACCATGACAGTCAAAATTGACCCATATGAGACATAAGATATATTATTCCAACACTTCAGAAAACATAATAAATGTCGAGAGTGGTATTACAGAGCACATGAAAAACCAAGAGAACTGAGAACTGGTTATATCTCTGCGTGATGACTTTGATGGAATCTCCATACTGGAAAACCCCCAAGCTGGTGCTTATATGTCCCTTGTTTCACATGCTTATTTTTCACCTACTTCTAGTTGAGGGAAACCAAAGATTAAAAAAAAAAAAATATATATATATATATATATATATATATATATATATATACAAAACTTTATTCTTTGGCAGTAGTCATAATTACAAGTTCACGTCCATGAACTTTATATAAACAGTCAGAGGCGTATACTTTCCGTAAAACATTATACTGTTCAGATACAAATGTTCCATCAATTTCGCTAAGAATATCTATCATGTTTGTAAGCAACAGTTAACCTTACGGCAAGTTGTGGTCGTGAGAAAAAACATTGCGTGAAAGAAGGTGCACAACGTCTGTGTATAATATGTGAGCAGGTGTGCTTTGGAATCGGACAAGAGTGCTGGAATCTATAAATATGTTTTCGAGTGACATTATGAAGCTGAGAATATCCTTGAAACTTCAAAGAGCCTTCAAAGTACCCTGCGCTCTGTCACAATGGCTCACTTGTAACAATTATTGCCATTTCTTTTATTCTGTCTACATACAGATTTTGAAGAGGGTTGAAGGATATCTTGTGCATAATGGTTTCAGTTTCCTTTTTGCTGTTGACTAGATTGCGTTTATGGTATTCATACTGAATGAAGTTACAACTGATTAAAAAAGCCCAGCTTCCTGATAACACCATGTTTTTCACACAGATATAGGGTCTAAAAGTCATTATGATATTGCTGTTTATATCCATTTACAAAAATGTTTTTTCAAGTATTCAGGCCAGGTAATGGACGGTAATCACCATAACTCTTTGCTGCATGTAATGCAAATTTGATATGATAATTTGACTGTTAATAATGGTGAAATCAATTATTTTGATGATATCTTCCAGCATACTTGCCATCATTATGACTATTATCATTATCATTGTTATCACTGTTACTATTATTATCGAAATACCTCGTCTTTTGTGTGTTTACTATACTCAAAATCATTAATTAGTGCTCCTTGATCTAAATTCTTAGTGACTCATTCTTTTGTTATGCTATAATGATCTGCCCCATGATTCCAAGAAAAGGACAACTTAAAAGTTTGCAATATGTTTTCTTTACCTGAAGTATCGACGGATATGGCGGCCTGGCCCATGATGACATTGACTACTGTCGTCGTTGGTCTTTCCATCGCTGTCATCGTCCTCGTCTCCGTCATCGTGGTCATGAAGACAAAACAACGGTATTGACTTTCGCTCACTCAATGGTCATATGCAACGACTTACAGAATCTGTGTCGCGTGAACATGGGAATCACCTCTATATATTTGACCATTTTATTTCTTCATGTTACATCATGCTGTTGTCTGCTGTGTGATTGTCGTGCAGTAGACCTAAAGCAATTTTAGCACTTTTCAATTGTTCCCTCACTTTGTTCCTTTGCCCATGTTTAAATACTATCCGAATGCAGTTCTCTTTGTAGCGTCTCTCGAAAAAGGATATCAAAGGAAATATTCTGTTTGCCAGTTTCGGAGATTTGGAAGGAAAAAGTGCTAGTACTTCTGCGTCTGTGTCGGCTCATTTTGCATTAGCTGTGTGTCTCTACGTGCTTTTTTTGTACCTTTGAATATGTGATGTGAATACGCTTGTGCAAGCCTGTGTTACGGCATTTACTTTCACCCCCCCCCCCAAAAAAAAAAATAAAAATAAATAAATAAATAAAAATAAAAATAAAAATAAAATAAAATAAAATAAAAAAATAAAAAAATAAAAAAAATAAATAAATAAAGCAAACTGATTCAATATGAGTTTAATTAGTTAAAGTTTTTAGCATTCTGCAGCATTGAAATGGTCTCTCTATATGTTCACGAGTCTGTGTCTATTTGGTTCTTGTGTAGACTCGTTTGGAACGGTCTTGTAAAAATTCTATGCTTAAGTTATGTGTATTTGCGTTTTCTGATAACGACTCCGAACCTGCGTAAATAATGGACAATTTTGTTCAATTTACTAGACATACTAAAAGCGGCCATTTTCTGATTTTTTTTTTTGTGGTGATAATATAAATTGTGATTATCAACTTTGACACTCCTAATAACACAGAGCATTTAACTTACATGCAATGTATTATAACTAAAATAGTGTAAATCTCATGTAATGAGATGTGCTGGTTTTACTGCCTTACTAAATGAAAATGAAATCAATATCTAACATGCCATTGCGTTGCGCAGGAATTTTCGTCTTCAAATCTTGTTGCCTTTGTTTTCATTTCTAACGTCTTATACTTTTAATACATAGAGTGAAAACTGATCTTATGTATAGGAACTGTTTCTCTTTTTGGTAGCATTGTAGTGAATAATGGAAAATAAGATATGATTCGCATTATTGAAAAACATGAAAACAACAATTACATGTCGAATTCGATGTGTTCATCATGTATATTCAGGAAACAAAACAATGGTACCGGGCCTTCCGAGAAGACGTCCGTCAATGATTCCGTAACATCACTCAAGCTCGCCGCAGTCAATACGCCCTCGAACTATGTAAGTCTCGATTCAGCGACGCGTAGTCATTCCGAATACGCATCTCTGTATGACACTGCAGCAGGACCAACTCGGCCAGATGTTACTAGTCAAGCCCAAACCGACGTCATCAGCGACATCGTCTCGGATAACAACTATGAGACGAGGATCAGAGTGACGCCCGGTGATAAAGGTTTTGCAGTTTATGATGTTCCCGTCAACAGCCAGGTCAACGAGCGGTCGCATGAAGAAAGACCGATCGGGGATTCTGATTACGTCGACATCGTAGATGGACGGAGAGATATTACGTTTAGAAGCATTTTAACAATAATAACCACACCAGCGCAGTAGCGACTACAATAATGATATCTGTATCACATTGGCGGCAAACCCAGCAAATTCTGGGTTAGGCCTATCCTTCATTGTATTTAATGCACATATACGTTTATGTAATGGGCCAGGAATTTCCTGATAAATGTTATTCAGACTTGACGGAAGTGTTGTAAGGGCTTACCAATTATAGTATGTAGTTCCTTATGGTGCATTTGAAAATAAAAACAAACAAGTGAACGCAAGTCGATTCCACTGCTTTTTTTTTCACCAACTTTAGCGTGATTACACAGTGTTGTCAAGGCACAGGATTACACTCACAAAATATCGAAATAGACATCACTGATAAAAAGTAGTCACAGAAACAAGAGTGATAAGGTAAGCTCCTGATCCTCAATGTATATCCAAAGCAATGCTTACAGTATCTCTAGAATCCACTTTAAGTCTGGACGTAAGTTGTCGATGTATTATGAGTAATCCCAATACTGCACTTTAATCGGCCATAGTCCTAAAAGGCATCGATATGGAGAATGGACAAGGACAATTGTGTTTGATATATCATTAGCTAAACATCAAACGTGGATATTGTGAGATTAACGTAAGCAAACTATAATTAAATTTGGTGCATTGTTATCGCAGAAGTAATGATCCGTTAAGCAAGGTATTATTCACCTAAAAAGGTGTTTATATTGGATATTGTGACACTCGTGGCCTGTAAGGAGGTCTAATTATCTTGACTTCAAAATAACAGTTGGCACTTTGGCAAGACAAGGATTTATTACGTACAAATTTAAAATGTCACACCTCTGATGTACTAGTATGCAACATTGTATTTTCTCCTTAATGTAATATCTGCAAAGTATACATTGTTTGTCTTATACTCTTTTACATTCATCCGTATACACTTTTGTTCTACAGCTTGTGCATCTGTACTTCTTTGCTTATAATTTGTTTTATAAAATGTATGCAGCGCCTTTTTTTTTTGATGGAATAAAGTAATTAAGATATCCAATCTTTGAACAATTTTTATGAAAGAAATTCATTCAAGAGCTGAATGATATGGAATATCTTAATCGATAAAATACTACAGCGGATTCCCGTTATCACGAAGTCCTCGGAACCGGCAGTTTTCTTTCGTTATATCGAAATTTCGTTATATCCGAACAAATAAACAATAAAAATACATAGAGAGGAACAAGGATGTTTGCTATCGCCGACACTCTTCAAATGTTTTCCTTGAAAGAATCATGGCAGACGCACTTGAAGACCATCAAGGAACAGTCAGCATTGGTGTTGGTGGCAGAACAATCACAAACCTGCGTTTTCCGGATGATATAGATGGACTCGCAGGCTCGGAACAAGAACTGGAGAACCTGGTCAGGTAACTACACAGATCCTCCACAGCTTACGGCATGGAAATCAATGCAAACAAAACAAAACTGATGACAAATAATATAAATGGAATCCAAACTGACATCACTGCCAACGGAGAAAAGCTTGAAACCGTGAAGAACTTCAAATACCTTGGAGCAATAGTTTCAGATGAGGGGTCCAAACCTGAAGTATTAGCCAGAATTGCAATGACAGCTGCAACACTTGCTAAATTGAACATCATTTGGAAGGACAAGACAATCAAGCTCATCTCAAAAATAAGACTCTTGCGTTCCCTTGTCCACTCAGTTTTTTTCTGTATGCTTGTGAAACATGGACTCTTACAGCAGAATTAGAGAAGAGGGTTCAGGCCTCAGAAATGAGATGCTTCAGAAGACTGCTTGGCATCTCTTACAAAGATCACATATGACCAATGGGGTAGTCAAAAAACAGAATAAGGCAAGCCATTGGTCCGTATGAAGATCTTCTCACCACCATCAAGAGACGCAAACTAAAATGGTTCGGCCACGTAACAAGAAGAGATGGGCTTGTCAAGACAGTACTCCAGGGAGCAGTCAGAGGAGGAAGGAAGAGAGGAAGACAGAAAAAGAGATGGGAAGACAACATCACAGAATGGACAGGACTGAAGCTGAGCGAAGCGGTCACTCATGCGAAGGACAGGGAAGGATGGAAAGGACTGGTTGCTAGGTCATCTGTAGCGCCCCAACGGCAACCGCCATGGGGCAGGTGAGGTGAGGATAGAGAGGAAAACGTTGCGTCCATAATTTTGACTTCGTTGTAACCGGAATTTCGTTATAACCGTCTTCGTTATAACAGAAATGAACTGTACTAGTATAAAGTTTAAGTTTCAAAGTTAATATCAACTTACTAAGAATCTGTTGAAGTTGTGTCAGTGGTACGAGCCGATGTCTAATAAATGGAATTACTATGAATTTTGTTTTACATGTATATCTTTTAATATGGGTGGGTATGAACAAAGTACCTTTGCAGATGAAAACAAAATGAAATACAGGAAAATGGTTGCCATTTAATGTCCTACGTGGTTAAATTGGACTAAGCTTAGTTTAATTGTCTGTTCAAATATTGTGAAAATGCTCCCTAAGATTCCTGTCTAAAATGCTTTTGGTCGTGTCAAGCTCTTACATTTCCACAATTAATAGGTGGTAAAACATCTCTGGTGCCTGAATTCCAAAACTTCTTGAAACTACTCAACAATATAGTTCCGCATAGAAAGGAAGCCAGCTAAAAATTCAATACCCTCTTATGTTTAATTGTGCGGTCATATAAAGACTAACGAAACCTAGTTCGTGGTACTTTTAAATCAATTGATATTGGTAGTTTTGGCAATAAAAGAGTCTTCTAAGAGTCTTCTGTTTATAATGACCACTTTTATCGACAGATCCTATTCCAATGAGACATTCAACATTCCGTAATGATAACATTCAAACTTTAATTGAATAAGTGCAACTTGTCATTGTTGTCTTGGAAGTTAACGTGCTCAGTCATGCATGACATTTTTCAACACAATTAGGTACCATTGAAAAAAAAAACAGTAGAGAACTCCTTTTCTCACAACTAACAATGCGCTACAAAGTTGGATTACCATGATTACCGTTGGTTGATGCTGTTGTATTTGTTGTTGTTGTTATTATTATTATTATTATTATTATTATTATTGTTGTTGTTGTTGATGATGATGATGATACGCACTGTATATGAGGTTGCTGTGTCCCTGGCTGTATCTATCACTCTATTCCCAAGGTTCCCTCTCTTCTCAGAGCTTCATTGTGTGTACTTCGAAGTTAACACAAACCGACAGAGCCTTTAGAATCGCGCCATCTGTTGACAGGTTACCAAAGAATGGAATATGATTTTAAAATGTGTCGCAAGCTACACTAATTGAAGACCTTATAGGGAGACCTCTGGATGATTTTTCACACTTTTGCATTTGAACATCTATAAATTGGATATACTTGGTACAGACTTTCAGAATCTAAAGTGACTGGGATGAGGAATACGAATGCTTTCAAAATTGCCATGCACACAATTCGCCATCACATTCCTTCATTGAAATGACTTCAAATACAAGGTTGTGTACATTGCACCAAATACAATTCGGAGCATGATTACCAGGGATCAAAGGAGACCTCCGGATGATTTCAAAACTTTTACATTTGAACAAAATAGATTAATTATACTGTGTACAGAGTTTCAGAATTTATAGTGGTTGGGATGAGGAATAAGAATGTTTCAAAATCTATAACGAATTGCAATGATCAAGGATGATGACATGGCAGCCTCGCCATAAGAATGCATGAGTTGGGGCTCAAGGAAGCAGAACAAAAGAAGAAAGCACGCATGATTATATTCTTCCCTGATTAATTTGTTCAGCAAACGGCATTGTAATGCAATGACATTGCCACATTACTGGCATATGTGAGCTTCCTCTGTCATCATCATTGTTCAAAATCATGTTTTGTTTTTTGTTTTTTGGAGTATTGGTTTTTCTTCCAAGGGACAACAAAAAAATCCACATATCTATACCATGGTGCCATCGATTTATTTATTACATGATGCTGACTTTATATATTGATCGTGTGGGATTGTCCCTTTTAACATGGAGTGAGGTTGGTCACGTGCTTGAGGTTCAAAGTAATGAACAATATCTTTCTGAAAGGGAAGTTTCAATCCATGTTTAGATTTATGCTACTTTGTTGAATAGGTATAAATCAAACACACAGAGAAGTAAATGTTCCATTTTAGATGGACGCACACACACAAACACACACAAACACAAACACACACACACACACACACACACACACACACACACACATACACATTTCGATAAGATGAAGTTAATATGACTTCCGCGTGCTTTCATAAATAGCGCTATAGGCCAAAGCCACACATGGCAATATGGCCAATGCTGGTGACAATGTCTCGTGTATCTCTCAGTGTGCATGCATACAATTCGCCATTTTCTTTTCCTGTGTTAAAATGACTTCAAGTCACAAGGTTGTATACATTACACCAAAATAGTTTAATACAAAAACTATAGAGCGTGATTAGTGACCAGGGATTGAATAATGATTTGGAAGAGATGGAGTCGGTAACTTGGAGACAAAGTAATGTTTTTTTTTATCACTTTTTTTTTGCAATAGTCGAGTGGGAGAAAGCCGGTGATACTGATGCCTTGATATGTATGTAATGAAATTGCGACTGATTAGTACTATCTGAAAAAAAAGAACTTTTTCATGCTACATATTGCTTTTATTTTGAATATGTCTCTACTTTTCTGTCGTAAAAATTTCATTCAGTTGTGGTAAAATCAAAATGCACGAAGAGAGATTCGTCTTTTCGAACAGCCCGCGACGCGTCGTGTCTTTGTGAGAAAAGTTTTGTCACACCTGACTTTACGGCCACCTGTCTTAAACGGACACCTGCCGCACACAGCCACTAAAAACAAATCCCCCCCCCCCCAGAGGCCATGGTAAATACCTGTATATGGTGACTACTTGTCTATTACAGCCATTTCCTGTCTCCATTGGGTGGCCGCTATATACAGGTTTTACTGTAGTATTGGTCAGTACAGACCAGGGCCGGCGGAAGTCGGGGGGGGGGGGGGAGCTCGGGCACCCTTCCACTTTTTTGCACCGTACAAAGGAATAGGGCGTCACCACTTTGGGCTCCTCCCCCATCCCCCCCACCCCCACCCCACCCCCCCCCCCCACACACACACACTCTTTTTTATTACTGCGGAAGTGCGTAAGTGGCTTTTTGCTTGTCAACTGAAGAAACCCGGAAGTGGAAGAGAAAGATGAGCTGAAGGCGTTTATCATTTTTATTTTTATTCTCATTATTTTGCTTTTCAGCTGAAGAAACCCTGAAGTGGCACACGAAGTTGCGCTGAATGCCTTTTTTTTTCTTTTCTTTTTTTTTTGCCTGCTAGTTCATGAAACCCGGAAGTGGGCCCCTCCCCCCACTCCTCTCACTTTTGAAAACGTGGCGCCGAGGCGACGGTGCAGACAATAAGAAGATATTAAAAAGGAAGAGCACTCAGTAGGAAGATATTAAATATGTAGAGCACTCAATAGGAAGATATTGATGTACGGAGTGAAATACAACATACCAGAGTTTATTGTCATGTCTGTAGACTGAAACAAATACACCTTCTTCTCATATGGCACAGACCATGATAAAAAAGCACTTGAATGCTAAGCAACAGATTATGATATCAGTCGAGTGGGCTGCGACACCTTTTCACATGTACGACGCATGCTATCTTTCAAACCACAATATTACATTGGTTGTGCTGTGGAATAGGCCTACACTATAAAGATGTAGTGTTTGCATTGCCTACAAATGCAGCATAAGTGAATTCGGAAAAATTTCATTGCGAACAAAATAGTTCATCGAGAGCAGGAAGTGGTCGCTGCCAAGAGGCAAGTGTTAAAGGCAACTATACAGCGCAGTCTTAGTATGCTTTGCTTTACTTGAGACCACACAGTATTATGCAGACTGAGGGGATGAGGCATCGCGGAACTATCATTATGAAGACCAGTACCTTGGCATTCCATTTGATCGTCTCCTTGATCTTACCCTGCATCTCGGAAGGTAAACGTCGTAGTAACTGCCGATTATCTATACACTAACGACATGTTTGATACCTATTTCAAAAGATATTTTCTCCTATAATTCCATTGATCCGTCTTTTCATTTGTTGTGGGGGATGACACGTGTTGACGTTTAGTCATAACCACTTGCATTCCAGCAATATGTAGGCCTATAATTTGTTCCACCGAAGAATGCCCATTCTCATCTGAATGATAACAATGCATATTATGACATATGGAAAATCGTTAAAGGGTAAATTGCAAATTAAGATAACTTATCCATTGAATGTTTTGAAAAAGATATTAAAAAGTCTGGTCGATCATCTACTTATCACTAGTCGTAATGAAACAAAATACAATAGGAATTTCATTTCTGCTGGAAGTAAAGTAAATTCATATCTCTTGACTATTTTATGTCCATAGGAAAGATCTAACTGCACTTATACCTGATATACCAGACTATATAATAACAGGTGTATACTGTCAGAAAGCTTCATACTATTTTATGCTTCATAACTGTCCTCCTTTTTTTCTAACAGTATCGGAGCGCAGAGATTTTGGTACTGTTAAGTACTAAACCTTCAACATTTAATGTCTTACAAAAGAAAACCTTAAAAAGATAGGAAACAGGAAAACAACTGTAAGATCTCCTGGGACAAGGAAAGTATAATGATGATGATGACGGTGGAGGATTATGTAAAAAATAGAGCTCGTTAATATTGACGGGTTCATTGCCATGATAGTCAACAGTTTTTTTCTCCTGCATTCTTACCAACATAACTACGTATAAAAAATGTTTTGCATTACATTCAATCCAGCTTGTATTTTATCACTTATTTTACATTATGAAATCCAGATTGCTTGCGTCCACGATGGCACATGCTGTAGTTCCCTCTTTTTTCTCCCTTTTTTTTCCTCTCTTTTTTTCCTCTTCTTTTTCCTTTCCTTTTCTCTCTTTTTCCTCTTCCCAATCATTTTGATGTCAGTTGACATCGGTTCGTTTATTGTGTTTTATATTGATGTTTTGTGTATTTTTCTGAGGGTCCCATATCGTACAAGCTTTGCTTCTTAGTGGGACCCTCCACTTCCATCCTCATCCTTAGTTGACTTGTATTATACGCTTTATGTATTTAACAAAGATGTAATCACATCTACTTTTCACTTTCATAATTTTCTTATGTACCTTTTCAAGTTTTGTTCTGTATCACAAATATCCCGTGTATACGCAATGTACATAAAGTTCTTTGTTCATTTTGATGGAGGTGAAAATAAAGTTGAAAGTTGAAAGTTGAAACACCAAGTTCGTTTATATTTTTGTTGTTGTTGTTGTCTTCAGAAAGGAGTGAATTTACAGTGTCTACTTCCGTTCAAGGCCAAAGAATCGAGGGGTTCGAAGTGGTCATAACTTGCACGTATCATCCTCGCTCCATCCCAGAGAAGTTCTCTAGCCTGCAGTGGTTTGTTGATGGCAGCAAGTTGGGGAGTTGCAGGCGTAATGACGGTTCCAACGAAATACGGTGTAGCCCAAAGATGGGGTACAGTTCCAAGTACTTCTTCACAGCTGATGGCGTATGTTGTGGGAACATTACCATACATCGACTCACCAAAGACGATGAAAAGACATACAGCTGCCAGGTAGGCACCGAGGATGGAATCGGACTGAGTGACGCTCGTCTCACCATTATACATCCCCGTATGTTCACCTTTACTTTATTACGATGCAATGGCTACTTTTTCCAAAACAATGTAAAAGCGCTATTATGTGAATACATGATTAGTATAATCACTGGCGTATTCAGGGAAGTGGGAGAGAGCTCCCACTTCCCTATTTATGTATATATATATATATATATATATATATATATATATATATATATGTGTGAGATATGAGAAGATATATATATATATATATATATATATGTATGTGTGTGTGTGTGTGTGTGTGTGTTTATGCAACGAATACACATAGGCCTACATTCACATGCATGTGACAATTATACATTTTTCTTTTTATTGATGTACCCCGAATTCAACTTTTAGAGTTACATTTGTATCAATTGCTTGTATCCATGTTGTTTTGTGATGACTTTTATACTTGTATGGTTATGAAATATCTTTTTTATGCCAATGTAACATTTTGTATGATGAAATGTGCATCTGTGCATTTGGTCACCAGTCAAATTTTTTAATAAAGACCTTTTCAATCAATGTACGTAACGCACATATATGATTTTTGTGGACTATAATTATGTACATGTATTTCCAGTATGTACAAGTATATCAGTTACATAATTATAAAGATGTACAGTGTGGATAATACTGTGAACACACATTATCATGCCTGCGTATGTTATTAGCTCAGCCAGAGTTCTCGAAGACAGATGAAATCAATTCCTTGCATCCATGTATAATGTGCATGTCTATGTATGTGTATATAGACACATAATAGGCCTACATACATTATAATCTTATACATATTACATTATTTCCTATCCCGCTCAAGAAGTAGTTTACAGGCCTGCTGCAAGTTTTTATTGTACATTTTGCCTATTATACCTGCTGTTTTTGTTTTTTATGATCTTTCCTTTAAAATGAGAAGGGCTTCCGTATACACATGAGTTGACTGGTACTGACAACCTCCAAGTTAACCTAGCTCGGAACATCTCGTGCACTTCTGCGGGCAGCTACCCTGCCCCGACCTTCCGCTGGTACATTGATACCCGAGAAGTCACTGGTGACGCCGTAAGCCTCCTACCCGAGACCGATCGTGCCGATGGGCAGGGTGGACGTGGAGAGGTCGTCAACGCAACGAGTATTCTCACTTACAGGCCTTCTCGAGAGGACCACGGGAGAACCCTGGTGTGTAGCCTGAGTCTTTCCGTCTCGCCTTCAAACATGACTGTTTTCAATTCTTCGGTCATCCTCGACATCCAATGTGAGTTTCAAGGCATTCTTCTCAATTCTTTCTTTAAAGAGATGGATCACTGAATGTTTAAGTCGATATTTATACACAGTAAAATCTAACGAATCTAACGAACAGTTGAGAACCAATGATATCGCAGGCAAACTCATTGCCTAAAATTATATAGGGGCCAAACTAAAGTCACGATGTTATCTTCCATGATATTTATAATGTAAGCATGTAAGATAATAAAAATTAACAACTACGACCTCGTACTCACTATGGCCAACATAGTTGTATCACAACACCCATGCAATCGCTGATGGAATGGGGAAATTAATCTCTGTTTTCATTAAAAACAAATTTGGGTTTCGATCAATTGGAGACTTGTAATTCCACGGTATTTTCATTATTTCTGTTATGTCTACGTTCAGTAAAAACATTTAAAACCGACCTGATGTTATCATCCAATGCCAAATCTTGACAGAATATCACCTCACAGTGTTCTGCTTACTTACATTTGTTTTATTAATAAAAATGTACATCAAAACCGAATAAACAATTAAGTGGCTCTGCGGCTCATGCTCAAGTGTCCTAAGCGTTCTGTAATAAGTATCCTCATTGAAAATAATGTGAATCTGAGTGAAAGTACAAACCCTGTCAACTCGACGCAAACAGATTTACTATACGGAATTGCAACGCTGGCACGTTTGTTCCTATATCGTATATACACGTACATGTATTAAATCATGAAAACCGCACCATTGAATGAATGGTCTTGCTAACGGTTCCTTTTCAGCGTTCGCACTATACTTGATATGAAAGTCAAGTCGATGTAGGGCAATTTGTCAATCAGCTGCAAAGTCACGTCAGTTTCGAAATCTTAACGGTGCTTCCATTGCTGTGTTGCTTCACATGCAGGAAATGATTATATTACCGAGCTTTAGATCTGGGACCCGAACGCTGAGACGAGACGAATGTCTCGCATATGTGCACAACACCAATTTTGGCCTATATTTTTGGGTACCATTTTATCTAAGACGTTCAGTTTACGTCTTTATATTCATGACGAAACGTAATATTAAAAAAAAAGATCGCATTAACTCATGTAAATCAGTACCAAAAACACGCTTTTCATTGTTGCTTTTCAGAAGTTCCCACTCACGCAGCTATACAGATAATCATTTCTATTTTTACTTTGGATGCCTGAGAAGGCATGGTTGTCAAACACACATACAAACAAACACACACACATACACACACAGACATAACTTTATAATATGCCGTATAGCTACATATATTGTATAATGTAAAAGAAGAATAAAAGGTTTTCTTTTTCCTTTAAAAAAAACTCTAGTTTCTTTTTTCCTATACCTTGCCGAACTCTCTCGTAGATCCACCGATAATCTTCAGACCTAAAGCATCAGCGAACTGGACCGGTGAGAGTTGTACTGCCTCCCTGTCGTGCTTGTCGGACTCTAACCCACCAGTTCATCACTTCCGCTGGGTCAAGGTTGGGACAGAACGCGTCTTCAATTCAAGTCGGACTCGTCATTCCATTCGTGCTCCCAGAGGATTGGATAACAACGAGAGAATCGGAATACTTCTCATCGAAGACGTCCAGGCCTCCGACTACGGCTCGTATCAATGCATAGCCTATGACGAGGACGGGGAGCAAAATTTGACGAGTGCAAAGCTATCTCTTCTTAAACCCAGTAAGCGCAAAATATAAGATACCTATGTTATTATAGAGGTGGGGGAAGTATTGAAGAATGTATTACTATCATTTTTTTTTTTTACTTGTCTTGATCAAGAAGGGGAAATATCTGTGTTTTCGAAAACATAGTTAACAAGTCCTTTGGGGTTGGTTTTATGCATGTTAAAGGGGAAGACGTGACGCATATACAAAAATTGGAAATTACTAAATTTCGTGCTTGACATTATCAATAATGGAGATATTGACTGGAATGGACAATGACCAAATGATCGCGATTGTCAAGTAATGTCAGAATAATTGTTACTGCACTTTACGCGAGACAGAATCATTGGTGTATCAATCTCAGATTTGAGTAAAATCTTTGAATGCTAGTTTTATTACACTCTGCAAGGAGGAAATAACATAATTATTTGTTTACAGCAAATGTAGTAATTCTTCCTTCAAAGGCGACACGAATGATTATATTCTGGTGATTTCCCAAGGCCAGTTATACCGACCAAACATCACAGCATATCCCGGCAGAGCATCAGCATCCTCTATCCACGTTGCTTGGCAACCAAACCGCAATAGCAGCATGGATGGCACTGGCAGAGTAGAATACTGCCAGTTTAATACGTCAGAGGAGAACTGCAACACCACCACCAGTGCATCAGGTGCAAATACCACCTTGACAGGACTCCAGTCATTCACCTGGTATCGACTAACTGTTAACTTTACAAACTGCTCTGGAACTTTCAGCACTCAACCAATGCTGGCATCGACAGCTCGTAAGGATAACCCCACATTAGTTATTTCCCACGGCGAAATAATAGAATGTGCCTTTAAACGATATAGGGTATAATATATTATATTATGACCTATGTTTCAGTCTAAGTGTATTTATAATTATTTGTGTTTGTGTGCATTTGCATGTGTGTGTGTGTGTGTGTGTGTGTGTGTGTGATGTGTGCATGTGTGTGTCATTACGCATTTTAAGCAATTCAGAGAGTCGAATGCAATTAGCTACAAGATTTACTTACTTCGATAATACATGTAACACTCCTTGATTACTATATTGGATAGCGTATTCTTTTGCAAACAAGCTGGTACAGGTTTCATGGTCTATGGGAATTCAAAAAAGAAAGACATTTTTGTCCTTTATTATATAGGTTTTCCCGCCCAATTGTATCACATTTACATTAGAATTAATGAAAAGGCGTTCAAATTCAAGCGATATTGGCCGCCGCTCTTCTCTCACGGTTCATTTCAATTCTTCAATTTTCGCACCAGCTGGATAGACGTTCAATTTCGTCCCAATTACCAATTTCATTTTCATTTTTTAGGAATATAACTTCGCACTTGGAAATTTCAAATTCGACCAACATGAGAGGTTCCTATGCGTTTCAACGGGTCCTTTCTTTTTTTTCTCTCTCTTTGATACATTGGATTACTGTCTACAATTACATTTTAATTTCAAAGTTTCATTTAATCAGTTTAGTCTAATATTTATATTGTCTGCATAATCTTGTCTTCCAATCTTTGTCTTCAAATTACCCCATTATACCATCGATGTAACATTAAGAGAATGGCTGTATCTCAAAATTTTGTCTACATTCAAATATTCATTTTGATTCCATTCCCACCTTGTCCGTGTCCATATCATAAGTTGCTACAATCGGCTCAGTTGCAGACCTGTTTCACCCAATTAAGGGTTTCGCTATATAGTGATGTAGTCTTGCTAGTTGTCAAAAGCTTCGCCCACAAATTCTGTCTGTATTCAAGATATTCATGTATACTCTTCTCTAGTAGCGTCAAAGTCGTGTATTATAATGTACGTGTATGTGTTTCAAAGAGAAGTTATACGAGCTTTTATAGGCCCTTTATAGCTACTGTAAGGCTAAAGTCCTATTTCAAGGTACATTAAATTTGTGTGTTCAAATAGACGAGTAACTACGAAGAATATAACAGACAACGAAAAATACTGCTCGTATGTTGTAAATGTTTGTCTTATCGTGACTTTGAATTCCTAGCCTTCTTCCCGACGATGCTGATTGGAATTTGAATGCGCTGCTCGTGCATTTTTTGATTTGAACGGCCTTTTAACATGTTTATTTTGTTTTTGGAAAACTCACTAAATCGCATGTTGATGAAATTGAATTGAAAGAACTAGTTACCGTACTTTTTTAATGTTGATCTCGGTAATCATTCAAATTCACTCAAGCTTGAATGATCCCATAGTTAAATCGAATGAAAATGTAATGAAATTAGACTGGAAAATTTATCTAAAAGGATTCTATGGTTGGTAATGGTTCAAAAGTGAAGACTGTGCAATGTTGAGAGGGACACGTGCTGAATTATTAACAAAAAGACTAGTGATAAGGCCTATACATTGTACCAAGGAATATTGTGGGACGATGACGTCATCGCCAAGTCTAATTTGTATTTCTGACTGAGACAGATATTACTGCTTTATGATTTGAAGCTAATTCCTTTTGTTCTGATTTTTTTTCTCTCTCATCGTCACCATGATCATGATGAAGCCTTGTCACCCTTTGAATATGGTAAGTGTTCCTATTACCCATGTTGTTGTCAAGTATCCTTTATAATCCATAGCCACTTCTCCAAGAAAAATAAGTATTTGTATTTTGCGACTTCAGGTGTGAACATTTCTACATTATGTATTACAATTAGTGAGACCAGAACAATTAGATTATAGAAGACAATACGTTCTTGTATGATTTGTAATATTATCAGTACGATGCAAATCTAAGCGATATTTATGCTTACCCATATTGACCTAATTTCTAACGAATATTGTGTAAAATCACCTCGTAACAGAGAATGGTACAGCAATTCCTGGTTGTGTCCTTCTCCGGTTTAGGCTCGTTTCTGTCAAGATTAAGATAGGGCTTTGGGGGTTAACATAATGTGCTTGCCATATCGTTGCATTTCGTACATAGGCTTATCTGATGCAAAATAATTTCATGTAGTCATTCCGACACTGCTCATTCATTTACATGTTGTATCTCTTCTCAGCAGCAGCGAAGTAATGTGATTGGATCACAATGACAAATCTCCTCAAAAGTTACTCAGACAGTAGGACAATATGTCAACACAAAAATATGACTCGCCCAGTTTCATCTTCATTTGTCTTTGGAAAATGTCATCTATTTTTCATTTTGCATACGATTAATTATCTACATTCTCTTGACCATTTGAGGCGAAAGCAAGTTAGATAAAGGGAAATCGGGAGAGAGTTTCGCCTTTGTTGTTGCCTGAATTATAATATAGTTCTGGCAACAACAGAGGCGAAACTGTACGAATATTACTCGTACATACACCGCCTGACATGAGTAATGTATTCGATTGGATACTGCATTGAGAAGGCTGATAAAGCATTGTACTGAGTATTCAAATGACGTAATTTATGTACACACTGGCTGAAAAGGCACAAGAATCATGCAAACAGATTTGCGGGGACACACACACACACACACACTCATACACACTTCCTTACGCTAAGACATAAACATAAATGCAAATCAGTGAATTTCAATCTTTAGTGGAAGAAAGACGTACAGATCCCGTGACCGTTGCACTCAAACAATTGAGGACTTTAATGAGTTCTGGGTTGCCGTTGTGATACAAGGCAAGTTTATCTCAGGTAACCCTCTTCAAAACTCCAGGAATTATTATAGGGGCCAATTTAGCGTCTTGGTCAAAACACTAAATTGTTTCTGTGTTGTTTGGTTGTATATTAATTTATCCTACTTCAAGGCATCATACTTGAGTACGACTTGCAGAAAGAGACGTTAAAAGTATTAAAATCTTCGGAGAACCTCACCGTGCCCAACGAGATCTGCTTTAAGCCTTTCGAGACCTTAGATCCCGCAGACTGTTCAAGACCTAAGGAGGAGCAATGCGTTTCGGCTGGCTCTACTCTGCACAAAGTGGTTCCCCTGGAGAGTGAGTTTGTGGGCGTAGTCAGCTACGGTCGGCAAACTTGCAGCAACCCGTCTATCATACTAGGTGAAGAAGATTCCACGTTGTTCGTCATTCAGAAACGTCAATACTTATTTCACACCATGGCCGTTTACAAATTGGGGGGGGGGGGGGGGTATCATTGACCGTAACATCCCCCGCCGTCCCCATCGGCAATATTCCGCCGCATCTGACATGATATGTATTATATGTTTCATTTTTTAAAACGATTATGTTCGTATACCACAATGAAAAATGTCTAAAGAAATGGAAATGGTGACACTAGGACGCTTCACTATTACTTCTGTTTCCTGAGACTACACAAAATTGTTTTAAGTCAAGTAAACCTTGACCCCCTCCCCCTTCGGCCTGCGTAGACCCTTACATAATATGTATATAAATCATATCGGTGTTCGGTACTTGATTTTATATACTTTGATGAAAGAAAGCTAAAATTATAGTGAAGAGCGTAATACCGTTTATCCATAATCAATGTCGTTAATGAGAAGTCATTACACAATGTTATACGAGTACGCCATATCGAGATATATGTTTTAATGTGTAACATTTCATCAGAATAGGCCTACATTATAGTAAATACAAATTCCAAAGCGTGCACGACTACTCACAGACAGGCATAGTCTTATCTATTAACATAAAATCGTAATCATTATCAGATCTGCTTTTACCCGATTGATTCAAACTTTCCGAAGTGTAACAAAGAACCCAAAACTTGTGACCATTGAACCCAGGCAGCCTTCCCTGCTTTCTATTTTGTTCTTCTGTTTCCTTTCAATCTAGCTTATTTTGTCCTCCACCATATCATATTTCCGTCTTGATGAAGAGTAAGATAATGAAATTTGAATGAAGGTACTCATGAAAGATTACGTAGATGCAGAATTCATTCATAAGCAACAAGGAATGATCAAATCAATAATAATTCTCCAATACGATTAGCTATATTTTCCAAGTGGATTCCAAATAAATTCTTTGGGGCTTTCATCAGCAGAAATACTAAGATATTTTGAAGCAATCCTTAATTGACGTCGAATTAAAAATCACGACTCAACTTGATTAAGTTCACCTGAAACTAACTTCTTCGCCGGCTTACTCTTTTATTGGTGACGTTGTATGTAACCGGCCAATTGATTCAATAAAAAGGACAATTTGAATGTCTGCAATATGATTTTGATGCTTGAAGCACCGAAACCGACGGCTGTGACAGACTTGACCAAGATTTCATTTGCTACAGTCGTCGTTGGTCTTTCCATCGTTGTCATCGTCCTCGCCTGCGTCATCGTGGTCATGAAGACAAAACAACGGTATTCACAGTGCCCCTCAATGGTCTACTTGCAATGTGTGTCGCGTGCACATGGGAATCACCTCATTCTTTTTCACCATTTAATTTGTATATGACTGATCAAGATACGTCTTTAAGTTGTCTGCTGTGCTGGTTGACGTACTGTAGGCCTAAAGCAATTTTAGCAGTCTTTATTTTCTCCAACTTTCTTGTTTTTTTCTGCCTATGTTAAAAGATTATCCACTGAAAGCCCCTCCCTGTAGTCCTTATTAAAGGATATCAAAGGATATGGATTATGATAATTCTTTTTGCCAGTTTGAAGTTTGCAGGAATGAGTGCTTGTGCGTGTGTGTCAGTGTCGGTTTTGTTTGTATTATCTGTGCGTCTCTGTGTGCTTTGTTTGAACCTTTGAATACTCAGTATGGGTTTGAATACGCTTATGCACGCCTGTGTTGCGGCGTTCACTTCCACGCACACACACACACACACACACTCATACACACACACACACACAAAACGATCCGATTCCACGTCTTGTTTTTGTTTTTGTTTTCGATAAGGAAACATGATGTATGTTTTGCCCATTTTCTGTTTTTTTCTCTCATCTAAGGCTTTCGTATCTTCAAGCGAAATGCTTATTTTTGACGACAGTCTTCTGCATTCACACTCCCAATACATGGGCCATAATTCAGTCAGATCATTGGATTCACTATATCCCGAGTGGTTCCCAATTGACGTGTTTTTTATTTTTTTCTTCAATCTGTACACGTATATTTTAATTATGTTCTGATGTACACACTGTATGTTATATTGTCTTGGAAATAAAAAGAAATGACTGCATTTCATTTGTAATATATATTCAAAGCAGTAAATTCCTAATAAATTCATTTGAATTGAAAAAAAAAAGATGAGAGTGAGTCAGGTTGAAGATTTTAGCATTATGTAGCATCAATATAGTCCCCCTCTGTGTTCACGTGTCTGTCTATTAGGACCTTGTGTAGACTCGTTTGAAGGAGTCTTTGCACATCTTTGTTGTTTTTTTTTTAACTTAAACTATGTGTGTTTGCTTGCTCTTTAAGAACCATGACACTTTGGTGCATTGTATAGAATCTGCACA
This sequence comes from Diadema antillarum, assembly GCF_040938485.1. Lineage (NCBI taxonomy): Eukaryota > Metazoa > Echinodermata > Echinoidea > Diadematoida > Diadematidae > Diadema > Diadema antillarum. The sequence continues at coordinate 190,745 of NW_027270922.1, forward strand.
CAAATGCAAATTAATTGTGCTCAATTTGCATGACATTCTTGAATGTGATTTTTTTTTATATACTGTACATTTTTGATTATTAACTTTCACATTCCTCATAACACTGTTTATTCCATCTTCATTACCTCAGCACCCATTGCAATAAAGGTATCAATTATTCTTATTTATACACTGTACAAATTTGTAATTATGCATTATTTCTCTCACTGAAGAAAGTGAGGATGTACATTAATTTTGTATATTACGTTACTGTGGAAAAACGAAATAAATTTGAACTTGAACTTGAATTTGAACACAGATCATTAACTTTCATGTATATAATCTGCCATAGTTAAAGAATTGTAAATCTCAGTGGGAAGTGCCGGTTTTGATACCTTACAAAATAAAACTGATATATGAATATATAACATGTGTCAGACAGGAAATTCCGTCGTCAATTTTTGTTTCTATTTGTAATGTCTTACAACTTTATTACATAAAATGATAAACTATATTGATATTAAGGATGTTGTTATTATTGTTATTATTATTATCATTATCATTATCATTATCATTATTATTATTATTTTTATTATTGTTATTATCATTATTATTATCATCATCATCATCATCATTATTATCATCATCTTATCATCAATTACATGTGCTGTCGAATTCGCTATTGTATGTACGTATATTCAGGAAACAAAACAATGGTACCGGGCCTACCGAGCAGACGTCCGTCAATGATTCCGTAACATCACTCAAGCTTGCCGCAGTCAGTACGCCCTCGAACTACGTAAGTCTTGATTCAGCGACACGTTGTCATTCCGAATACGCGTCTCTGTATGACACAGCAGGAGGACCAACTCGGACAGATGTTACTAGTCAAGCCCAAACCGACGTCATCCGCGACATCGTCTCGGATAACAAATATGAGACGAGAATCAGAGTGACGCTCGGTGATAAAGGGTTTGCAGTCGCTTGAGGATTCTGAATACATCGACATCGTTGATTGATTGGGAGATGTTACGTTTAGAAGCATATTAACAAAAAGGGCAACACTAGCACAGGAGCAATGCTTAATTTTTGTATAGTATTTACAGCAAAACCAACAAGATTCTTTGAGTTTTCCCTCATTGTGTATACATAATACATAAAATATACGTGTATGTATGATGAGTCAGAATATCACTGATAAATGTTGTTCAGACTTGTCAGAAGTGTTGTAAAGGCTTACCACAATAGTAGCTTATGTAGTATGTTCCTTATAGTGCATTGGAAAAAACACACACACTTTGTGAACACAAGCCGATTTACACTGCTGTGATTTCTTCCCACTAGCTTTTGCATGATTGCACAGTGTTGATTAGGAAAAGGAATACATTCACAAAATTATCCAAATATACATCATGCGTACAAGGTAGTCATAGAAATAAGAGTGCTAAGGTACTATTAGTACTCGATGAAACTCGATGTATATCCAACATAATACTTGCAATATCAATAGAATTCATCTTAAGGCTAACAGTGAATAGTCGATGTATAATTGACAGTCCCAATACTGCACTGTAATAAATCAGAGTTCTAAAGCCATTTATTATGTGGGATATGGACAAGCACTACTGTTATGTTTTATATCATCAATTATAACATTAAACGTAGAATATTGTAAGATTAACGTAAGTCAAATTTGGTGTACTGTAGCACACACGTAACGTTCCATTAGGCAAAGTATCATTGACTTTAAGAACCATAGGTATTGGGTGCACTCATGACCTGTACGAAGTTCTAAGTTTCGTGACTTTAAAATAACATTTGGAACTTTGGCAAAACGAGGAATCATTATACGTACGCAATCGTCATGTAAATACCACACTTCTGATGTAAGCACAATTATTTACTTCTTAATGCTATTTCTGCAAAGTATATATTCTTTGTTTTATACTGTTCACACACATTCATTCGTACATACAGTTTGTACGACACTGTATACTTCATAACTTTTACACCTTTACTTCTTTGCTCGTGTGATTTGTATTATAAAATGTATGTATAGCCTTTTTTTTTGGATGTAAATAAGGTAATTTCAATTAGATTTAATTGAAGTGAAATACCCAATTTTTAAACAGCTTTTTTTTTCTTTATGGAAGGACGTTCATTCAAGAGCTGAAAACATAGAATATCTGAAGAAATTGATAAACCACTATCACGACTATAGAATTTCCGTTTCAGAGATAATATCAGCATACTAAGAATATTATTGTCACTTAAGTTGTGTCGTGCACTGTGTATTAGCTGACGTAGCGTCTAATAATTCCTTTTACTTTAAAGATTTTCGTTTTGTACCTTTTAGATATGGATGGGTGTGAACAAGTTACCTTTGCAGAGAAAAAAAATAAAGACAGGAAAATAGTTGTCATTAATGTTGTTCGTGGTAAATTTGGACTAACTTTAATTGTCCATTTAGTTATTTTAAGAATGTTCCCAAAGATTCCTCTCTAAAATGCTTTTGGCCGTGTATTTAATAGCTTTTACATTAACATAATCAAATTGACGGTTAAAATGTCTTTTGCGCTTGCATGCCAAAACGTCTTGAAACTACTCAACAATAGTTTTGGCATAGAGAGGAATGCAGCGAAGAATTTAAAACTCTTTTGTGTTTATTTGTGAGGCCTTAAAAAGACTAACGAAACCTAGTTCGTCGTACTTGTAAATCATTGTATATTGGTAGTTTCGGCAATAAAGAGTCTTCTGTAAGAGCTTTGCGTGGAAAATGTTGATGCACTGACAACACTTTTTTTCGTGCTGATGTTCATTTCCATCCATTGCAGTCTTGGGGACCATAACATTTTCGGGACAATACAGTGTAGCATGAGAATGTAAGTCGTACACTATAACGTCAGGGTCTTGGTAATGTGACACATAGTTACAGTACATGAGAAATTTTGCCCTACGTTAAGTATTGGTTGAGGTGAAAATTTACCTTTAAACTTTTTGCGAGACACTTCGAAACCACTTAATGAAATGTTTTTAAAAGCATTAATTCTATGGATAATACGTTGAAAGAGTTTGATTTTAAAGTGTTATATAATTTATTGCCAGTGAAGATGAATTTGTTCAAGTGGAAAATAAGTAATAATTTTAAGTGTGATGTTTGTAAGTTAAATGAGGACATAACACATGCTTTTATTACATGCAAACTAAACAGAAGTTTTTGGAATTATATTTCTTGGTTAATTCAGCAAGTTTTTCATGTTTCTGTTGACATTAATATCGCATTTTTGTTAAAGAGGAATGAAGAAGAGGAAGTAGATGATTTTATGAATATAGCTTTTTGGTGTATTCATAGATTGATAGTGTTTCGTAATCACAAAGGTGTTGATAATAGAGAACGTAGATTGCGATATATGTTTCTATCAGAATTACGGAAAAGACTTGAAATGTAAACAAAACACGTTGTGGCAGACCTTAGTTTAATCTTCCAAATGATTTGATTATGTTTGAATTTCTCTCTAATTTATCTATGTAAATGAAAATTTTGATCTTATTTTTATTGTTTGAAATATGAATAAATGTTATTTGAAAGAAAAAACATTCTATGGAGGAATTCACAGTATATTTAATGAAAATCAGTTTTTGAAATGGCTGAGATACTAATAAACAAAGTAAAACAAAGCGGTCCTAATAAAGGTGGGTCCCACGTTTTATTAGGATTTTATTATTTTGGATCTCTCAACCATTTCAAAAAAAAAATTATCGGAAACTTTAAATTCTTCTTGGAATTTATGCTCTTTTATATCTTATAAGAGGTTTGTCATTTTATTATGAAAAACATTTAAAAATTACCTTTGGAAACATCAAACCCTATCTCAGCAAAAACTATACCACCCCTTTACACCATTAACAATGGATTTGTATGACGCTGCATGAAATACTGTTGTCACTCACACAGTCCATTTTCTCTTTTCATATTTAACACAGCTCGCAGCGACAATACTATTTCTTGAATATGAACAGAAAAAAAATGAATTGTGTGAGTTGGCCTTTGTGGGTGTGACCAGGTTATCCAACAGGGGTCCATATTGAAGGATATGGACCATAAAAGGTGAGAGAAAACTCTAACACAAACCTGCAATCATGGCAGACTTGCCTGTTTATAATGACCACTTTCATCGACAGATCCCATTTCAATGAGACATTAATCATTCCGTAATGATAATATTCAAACTTTGATTGAATAAGTGCAACTTGTCATTGTTGTCTTGGAAGTTGATGTGCTCATTCATGCATGACATTTTCAACACAATTAGGTACTATTGAAAAAAAAAACACGGTAGAGAACTCCTTTTCTCACAACTAACAATGCGCTACAAAGTTGGATTACCATGATTACGTTGGTTGATGTTGTTGTTGTTGTTGTTTTTGTTGTTGTTGTTGTTATTATTATTATTGTTGTTGTTGTTGTCGTCGTTGCTTTTGTTGATGATGATGATGATGATGATACGCGCCGTTTATAAGGTTGGTGTGCCCCTGGATATATCTATCACTTTATTCCCAAGGTTCCCTCTATTCAGAGCTTCATTGTGTGTACTTCGAAGTTAACGCAAACCGACAGAGCCTTTAGAATCGCGCCATCTGTTGACAGGTTACCAAAGAATGGAATATGATTTTAAAATGCGTCGCAAGCTACACTAATTGAAGACCTTATAGGGAGACCTCTGAATGATTTTCACACTTTTGCATTTGAACATCTATAAATTGGATATACTTGGTACAGATGTTCAGAATCTAGAGTGATTGGGATGAGGAATACGAATGCTTTCAAAATTGCCATTCAATTTGCCATCACATTCCTTCATTGAAATGACTTCAAATACAAGGTTGTGTCCATTGCACCAAATGCAATTCGGAGCATGATTACTTACCAGGGATTAAGGGAGACCTCGGGATGATTTCAAAACTTTTACATTTGAACAAAATAGGTTCAGTTCAGTTCAGTTCAGTTTTTATTTCTGCATTTCAAAATCAATACAAATCAACAAATCAACAAAATACTTACATAGTCATTTACACAGCTAATATTCGTAACGTTTGGATCTTACATACATTTTCTTTCTTTTTTTTCAAGAACGAATATCATATATGAAAGGAAGCAATAGGAAATGATAAAAATGAAATTCAGGGGACCATCATCATAAGCTAAGCTTGACGAGGATGATGGCCCCAGGTAAAGAGATACATAAAGAAAATCTTGCCACTCACTGAGTGGGTGGTAATTGTGCAATGGGCTCAACGAAGAGATACATAAAGAAAATCTTGCCACTCACTGAGTGGGAAGTAATTGTGCGAAGGGCGTGCGGTGCAGTGCGGTGTGCATTGTGTTGGGATGAATCTTGGTTTGTACGTTGAGTGTTATTTTGTGTATCAGTGTGATGAGGTGAATGTTACTTCAGTTATGGCCGTGAACTCATTGTTTAGGGTGTTTGTTGACCAGGTGGTATGAATATTTATGTGTCAGAAGTATACTGGATTATGAGGGTGTTTTTTAGTTCTCGTTTGAAAATGTTCAACGACGTACGTTGTTTTAGATTAGGGGGTAAAGAATTCCAAATATCTGGTCCATTGTGCTTTAATGATTTTTGAGCTAAAATGATTCTGGGGTTTTCGAGATGGTAATCGGACGACTGACGTGTTGGATATGAATGAACGGTGAAATTTGGAGTGAAGAAGCCATCAAAAATTTTTGGAAGACAATTAAATGTATATTTATACATAAAAACAGCAGTTTGAAAGGTGTGAAGATCCTCAATTTTCAATGTTTTTAGTTGACGAAATAGGGGATTGGATGGGGATAAGTAACGGGAATTGGTAATCAAACGTACAGCACGTTTTTGGAGAGTAAAAATTGGATTAATTTTAGTTGAGCCACAGTTTCCCCAAGCGATATTGCAGTATGTGATATGTGGTAAGATCAATGCATTGTATAGGTTGATCAATGCATTGTATAGGTTAATTATACTGTGTACAGAGTTTCAGAATTTATAGTGTTTGGGATGAGGAAGGAGAATGTTTTCAAAATTTATAACGAATTGCAATGAACAAGGATGATGACATAGCAGCCTCACCATAATGCATGAGTTGGGGCTCGAGGAAGCAGAACAAAAGAAGAAAGCACGCATGATTATATTCTACCCTGATTAATTTCTTCAGCAAACGGCATTGTAATGCAATGACATTGCCACATTACTGGCATATGTGAACTTCCTCTGTCATCATCATTGTTCAATTTCATGTTTTGTTTTTTGTTTTTAGTTTTTTGGAGTATTGGTTTTTCTACCCAGAGACCACAACAAAATTCCACATATCTATACCATGGTGCCATCGATTTAACGTGGAGTGGGGTTGGTCACGTGCTTGAGGTTCAAAGTAATGGACAATATCTTTCTGAAAGGGAAGTTTCAATCGCATTCATGTTTAGATTTATGCTACTTTGCTGAATAGGAATAAATCAAACACACAGAGAAGTAAATGTTCCATTGTAGATAGACGCACACACACACACACATACACATTTCGATAAGATGAAGTTTATATGACTTCCGCGTGCTTTCATAAATAGCGCTATAGGTCAAAGCCACACATGACAATATGGCCAGGGCCGGCGGCAATGTCTCGTGTATCTCTCAGTGTGCATGCATACAATTCGCCATTTTCTTTTCCTTTGTTAAAATGATTTCAAATTACAAGGTTGTATACATTACACCAAAATAGTTTAATACAAAAACTATAGAGCGTGATTAGTGACCAGGGACTGAATAATGATTTGGAAGAGATGGAGTCGGTAACTTGGAGACAAAGTAATGTTTTTTATCACTTTTTTTGTGCAATAGTCGAGTGGGAGAAAGCCGGTGATACTGATGCCTTGATATGTATGTAATGAAGTTGCGACTGATTAGTACTATCTCGTAAAAAAAAATGAACATTTCTTATGCTACATTGCTTTTATTTTGAATACGTCTCTACTTTTCTGTCGTAAAATTTCATTCAGTTGTGGTAAAATCAAAATGCAAAAAGAGTGATTCCTCTTTTAGAACAGCCCGTCGTGTCTTTGTGAGAAAAGTTTTGTCACACCTGACTTTGCGGCCATCTGTCTTAAACGGCCACCTGCCGCACACAGCCACTAAAAACCCCCCCCCCCCCCCCCCCCCCCGGGAAGCCATGGTAAAGACCTGTATATAGTGACTACTTGTCTATTACAGCCATTTCCTGTCTCCATTGGGTGACCGCTATATACAGGTTTGACTGTAGTGTTGATGGTCAGTACAGACCAGGGCCGGCTGAAGCGGGAAGGGGGGGGGGGGGGGGGAGCTTGGTCCCCCCTTCCACTTTTTTTGCACCGTACAAAGGAATAGAGTGTCACCACTTTGGGCTCCCCCCCCCCCCCAACACTCACACACACACACACACACACACGCGCGCACTTTTTTTTTTAAACCCCGGAAGTGCGTAAGTATTTTTTTGCTTATCAGCCGAAGAAACCCGGAAGTGGAAGAGAAAGATGAGCTGAAGACCTTTATCTTTTTTTTTTATTTGCTTTGCTTGTCAGCTGGAAAAGCCCTGAAGTGGCACACGAAGTTGCGCTGAAGGCCTTGTTAGCTCATGAAAGCCGGAAGTGGGCCCCTCCCCACCCCCCTCCCACTTTTGAAAACGTGGCGCCGGCGGTGCAGACAATAGGAAGATATTGAATAGGAAGAGCACTCAATAGGAAGATATTGATGCCAGAGTGAAATACAACATACCAGAGTTTGTTGTCTGTCTGTAGACTGAAACAAATACACCCTCTTTTCATATGGAACAGACCATGATAAAAAAGCACTTGAATGCTAAGCAACAAATTATGATATCAGTCGAGTGGGCTGTGACACCTTTTCACATGTACGACGCATGCTATATATATCTTTCAAACCACAATATTACATTGGCTGTGCTGTGGAGTAGGACTACACTATAAAGCTGTAGTGTTTGCATTGCCTATAAATGCAGCATAAGTGAATTCGGAAAAATATCATTGCGAACAAAAAAAGTTCATCGAGAGAAGGAAGTGGTCACTGCCAAGAGGCAAGTATTAAAAGGCAACTATACAGCGCAGTCTTAGTATGCTTTGCTTACTTGAGACCACACAGTAAACGCACACTGAGTGGATGAGACAACGTTGAGATGTCACTATGAAGACCAATATCTTGGCATTCCATTTGATCGTCTCCTTGATCTTACCCTGCTTCTCGGAAGGTAAACGTCGTAGTAATTGCCGATTATCTATACACTAACGACATGTTTGATACCTATTTCAATAGATATTTTCTCCTATAATTCCATTGATCCATCTTTTTCATTTGTTGTGGGGGATGACACGTGTTGACGTTTAGCCATAACCACTTGCATTCCAGTAATATGTAAGCCTATCAGTTGTTCAACGGAAGGACGCCCATTCTAATCTGAATGATAACAATGCATATCATGACATTATAAGCATGGAAAATCGTTAAAGGGGAAATTGCAAATTAAGATAACTTATCCATTGAATGTTTTGGAAAAGATATTAAAAAGTCTGGTAGATCATCTACTTGTCACAAGTTGTAATGAAACAAAGTACAATAAGATGATTTATTTGTATTTGATTCAAATAATCAGAATGCTACTGCTTCACTGTCATTTGACAACCTAATATCCAGAGATATTATTTTTCATACAAATGATATTTTTAATGATAAATTTCAAGATATTTCTTCGCCATATGTCACTGTTAATCAATTAAAGTCCAAAGATGTTAGCGAAAAGTTCTCCCTGATGCATATGAATATAAGAAGTTTAAATAAAAACTTTGAAAATTTGCGTATTTTTTTAGATAATTTTACAGACTCATTTTTTTCTGTAATTGGGCTTACAGAAACATGGCTCACTGATAATACTGCCTCTTTATTTAATCTCCCAGGATATCATTTGATAAATAACGACAGATATAATAGAAGTGGTGGGGTGTTGCCTTCTATGTTAAATCCAATTTTGATTTTTTCATTCGAAAAGATATCTGTCGAATGGAAAGTTTTGTTGAATCCTTATCCATAGAAATCAAAGTGCCTAATCGGAAAGATATTTTATTAGGCGTAATATACAGGCCCCCTGATGCTAATATAAAATTATTTTTTGATTATTTTAATGAATTATTACAAGAATCTTCAGTTTTGAATAAGGAATGTTATTTAATGGGTGACTTTAATATTGATTTAAGTAAATGCAATGATTCTTATTATCCCGAGGAATTTCTCAATATTATGCTCTCTGCATATTTCTCACCCTTGATTTCAAAACCAACCCGTGTAACAAAACAATCTGCCACTTTAATAGATAATATTTTTTTTGTAATGTAAACCCTTTTCCTGATTCTGCTATTATACTTACGGATATATCTGATCATTATGCTATTTATATGTGTTCATCTTTACAGTTAAAGACGAAAATACCTCAGAATTATGAAAGAAGGCGTAAGTTTACACCTCAGAATATAGCCTAGTTTCAGGAATCTTTGATGGAAATTGACTGGTCTGACTTATATGTGGTGCAAGATACGAATGTAGCTTATGAAATTTTTATAAATAAGATTGTTACTTTGTTAGATACACATATTCCATTAGTTAAAAAGAAGTTGGGTAGTTATAAACGTGATCCAAGATTGCCATGGGTGTCAAAGTCATTATTACGTTCAATTAATCGTAAAAATAATTTGTATTATGTAAGTAAGGCTAAAAAAACACAGCAATCCCGTGATAAGTATACTGCATATAAAAATACTCTCACTATGGTATTGCGTAAAGAAAAAAGGAATTATTATATGAGAAAATTAGATTTGTTCAAAAATGATATGCGCAATACTTGGAAATTGATAAATGAAACATTGCATAAGCATAAGGAAAGAAATGTTATTTCTAAAATTAAGAATGATGGATTTGAAATAAAAGATTTACGTATGATAGCAGAAATATTTAATTCACATTTTTCAACTGTTGGCCGGAATCTTTGTGCAAATATTCCGTTGTCTACTAAAGAATTTTATGATTATCTGGACGTAGGTAATCAAAATTCAATCTTTTTTTCCCCTGTAACAGTATATGAGATTTTAGATATTGTTCATAATTTACCTTCTAAAAGAAGTTCTGGTTATGATGATATTGATAATATACTGTTAAAAAATATAATACCTTATATTGTTGATCCTTTGTTTCACATTTTTAATCTATCAATATCACAAGGGCAGGTACCAGATGTTATGAAAATATCAAAAATAGTTCCAATTTTTAAAAAGGGTAATAGGGAAGAATTGAATAATTACAGACCTATCTCTCTTTTGCCTAATATATCTAAAATATTAGAAAAGAAAATATATTCTCGAGTTATAGATTTTTTAAATAGAAATGACATTTTGTCAAAATATCAATTTGGATTTCGCAAGAAACATAGCACAGCACATGCAATATTATCTTTCACTGAAAAAGTATCTCGAGCAATTGATAAGTTTCAACATACTGCAGGAATCTTCCTGGACCTCTCCAAGGCCTTCGACACGATTAACCACGACATTCTTCTTTATAAACTTAATCATTATGGTATGCGTGGGAAGGCCTTGGAGTGGTTCAGAAGCTATTTGAAAGACAGAAAACAATTTGTTTGTATAAACAATGAAAAATCTTCTTTGCGCTCAGTTGATTGTGGAGTTCCACAAGGAAGTATACTAGGGCCGTTACTTTTTTATTATCTACATCAATGATTTTTCCAAAATCGTCAAATGTTCTTTCTTTTATATTATTTGCAGATGATTCTAATCTTTTCTTTTCTCATTCAAATCCTCATACATTAGTTGATGTCATGAATATAGAATTGAACAAGATAATGCAATGGCTAAGAGCAAATAGATTATCGCTTAATTTGCAGAAAACAAATGTGATGTTGTTTAGTAATACCCTTGATAAATTGCCACATGATATAATTTTTGAAAATGAAGTGATAAAACAGGTTTATTCTGTTAGATTTCTTGGTGTAACTGTAGACAGTAAGCTTTCTTGGAAACAGCATATAGATTGTATATGCCGCACTATTTCCAGTAACATAGGTGTAATTAATAAAGTAAAGTTTTGTTTTTCTGTTAAAAAGTTACTAATGTTATATTCAACGTTAATTTTACCTTATTTAACGTATGGAATTATAGTATGGGGAAATACACATTCAACTTATTTGGATAGATTATTTTTGTTACAAAAAAAAAGCACTTCGAGTAATATGTAATACCTCCAAATATTCCCATACTGACGGATTATTTGTGGAGAATAAGGTTTTAAAAGTAAGGGATTTGTATTATTATTACCTTGGTCAATTTATGTACAGTTTGTATAATAAGTCACTTCCTTCAGTTTTTGAAAATATGTTTAATAAGAATAAAAATATTCATAAATACCCCACTCGTCAAACAGATGAATATCATTTGCCCCTTACCCGAACTCTATTTACAAAATCCACGTTTATCTACAGTGGCCCAAAATTTTGGAATTCCCTTGAGAAAAATATAAAAGATTCCATTAGTTTGAAATCATTCTCTAGAAATTTAAAGAAATATTTGATTAGCTCATATGTACCCCATGATTAGTTTGACTGTTTGGAATTGTTGTTCTTTTTTCTTCACTCTGTATCGAGAATGTTGACCTGCCCTTCGCTCTCTCTACTCCCCCTTTCCCCCTCCCGCCCTCTCTTTCCCTACTCTCTTCTGTGTGTGCACAATGTATGTGGATGCATACATGTGTGTGTACGTGCGTGTGTGTGCGTATGTGTATGTGGGTACGTGTGTGTGCTTGTGTGTATGTGTATGTGTATGTGTGTGTGTATGTGTATGTCTATGTCTATGTCTATGTCTATGTCTATGTCTATGTGTATACATGTGAAAGCGTATACACTGTACTTCATGTAACCATCCGATTTGATTGAATGAAAACTGTATACTTTCAATGATTAGCTTGTACGGTACATGTATCGTTGTGTTGTGTTATAAAGTCATATATAACTAATGTATTGTAGTAATGTAACGTAAGTGAGGGGACTGCAATCTACAAGTTCGCTTTTTAGCTGCCCCTCAATTTCCATTTCCATGAAGTTCTTTGAAGAACCAATATGTATTATTATGTTCCAATATATGTAATCATGTCAAAGTGTATTACCTGTGTTTGATTGGAAATGAAAATATAAAGAAAACATGCACGTGAACATGCATGTGTGAAAAAAAAAAGAATTTCATTTCTGCTAGAAGCAAAGTAAATTCATATCTCTTGACTATTTCATGTCCATAGGAAACATCTAACACTTATACCTGATATACCAGACTATAACGACAGGTGTATACTGTCAGAAAGCTTTTGTAGCATACTTGTTTTTGCTTCATACCTTTCCTCCCTTTTGTAACATTATTGGAGCTTATAAATTTTTGTATTGCTAAGAACTGATTCTTCGAAATTAATGTCTCACAAAATCGAAAAACTGAAAAACAAAGGAAAAGAAACAGGACAACAACTACAAGATCTCGTGGGACATGGAAAGTAATAATAACGGTGGTAAGGGAAATATTGTATAGATATTAAAGTTTGTTAACAATGAAAGATGCATTACGATGTCAACAGTCACACCAAGTTCGTAAGATTTTTGTCTTCATTCAGGAACGAGTAAACCTACAGTGTCTACTTCCGTCCAAGGCCAAGGTGTCGAGGGATCTGATGTGGTCATTACTTGCACGTATCATCCGCAGTCCAACATACCTAACACGTTCTCTAGCCTGAAGTGGTTTGTGGATGATAATACCGAACTGGGAGGTTGTGCGGATGAAGACCATTCCAGGGGAATACGGTGTGTCTCAAGGAAGGGGGACAGTTCCAAGTACTCATTCACTGCTGATGGCATATGTTGTGGGGATATTACCATAAACCGACTCACCAAAGACGATGAAAAGACTTACCACTGCCAAGTAATCACCAAGTATGGCGCTCGACGCAGTGACGCTCGTCTCATTATTATACAACCCCGTATGTTCACCGTTACTTTATTATGTGATGGTTACTCTTTTCCTAAACAATGTCAAAGCGACTTGTTCCCATGATTACGATAATCAGTGGTGTTATTCAGGGAAGTGGAAGAAAGTTCGCACCTCTCTGGTGCATTGCCCATAAACGATAAAGAGCGTTAAGTTGCCACTAAAGCCATAGTGTCCGAGGCATCATAACGCCCTTATCATTCTCATCCGATTTATTTGATTTGTAAAACAACTTGTAGTGAACGATATTTTTACACTCTATGATTTCTCGCCCTCGTCCCCCATCTCTCTCTCTCTCTCTCCCTCTCCCTCCCCCTCTCTCTCTCTCTCTCTCTCTCTCTCTCTATGTATCATAATCGCGTGTATGATATTGTATATCTTGTTAGATTTATGATATGATACACTGGTTATGAACATTTTCATGCAAAGGAAATAGTTAAATGATACATAAACTGTCGTGATTTCTATGCACATCGCACTGTTTTTTCATTACTTAGTAATTCAGTATGTATATTGATAAATGAATAATATTATGTAAAGAGCGATATCTAAATAAATCAACAGGCGAATATGTGTATGATGATACACATAATATGTCTACGTATATAAAGTGTGTACTCACATATCCGTGAATGTTATTGGTCAGACAGATTGTATTAGCCCTATCTACATCACACAGATCTATTCCTACATAAAGCTGTCATGCGTCATTAAGAGTAATGTATAGGACAAGTGAAATAAATTACTTGCATCCATGTTTCATTATGTATAGGATGCTCATGTAGCCTATGTGAGTTGAGATGTATATAATGTATGTGTGAATGTATATCACGTTGATATATCAGTAGAATGATATATGCACATGCATATGAGTAGATTCAGTACTTGTACGTGTATATTGATAAGATTCATTCAATTGTATAGGCCCTATACAAATATCATTATCTATTCCTCTCAAATGAAATTTAGTTGATACTGTCTGACTGCTAGTTGTATAATGTCAGATTTTGCCTATTCTTTTTCGATTGTGCTTTTACTGGGTTTGTTTATGCTTTTCCCCTTAAACGAGAAGGGCTGCCAGATACACATGAGTTGACTGGTACTGACAACATCCAAGTTAACCAAACTCAGAACATATCGTGCACTTCCGAGGGCAGCTACCCGGCCCCGACTTTCCGCTGGTACATTGATACACGAGAAGTCACTGCTGACGTCGTAAGCCTCCCACCCGGGACCGATGCGCAGGGTGGGGGTGGACGGGTCGTCAACGCAACGAGTGTTCTCACTTACAGGCCATCTCGAGAGGACCACGGGAGAAGTCTGGTTTGTAGCCTGAGTCTTTCCGTCTCGCCTTCAAACCTGACTGTTTTAAATTCTTCGGTCATCCTCGACATCCAATGTGAGTTTGGAGGCATTCTTCTCAGTTCTTTCTTTAACCCTTTATTTCCATCATAGGTTTGTGTGTAAAATTTGTGCATATTTGACCCATTTTCATAGAAAGTGTATAAAGAGAGGAATCACTCAATGTTTAAGTCGATATGATAATGATACACAGTAAAATATGACGAATCTATCGGTTGAGAACCATGCAGACTGAGTGATGTCGCTTGCAAACTCATAACCTAAAATCATATAACTGAAGTCACGATGTTATCTTCCATAATATCTATAATGTAGGCATGTAAGATAATCAAAATTAGCAACTACAACCTGTCACTCACTATGGCAAACATAGTTATATCATAATACCCATGCAATCGTTGATGGAATGGGGAAATCAGTCTCTGTTTTCATTAAAAACAAATTTAGGTTTCGGTCAATTGGACACTTCAAGGGTGTTATCGCCAAAGAGGCTAACTCCATTCTTTTTAAGTTGAGATATTTATTATTACAGATGATAAAAAAACAAAGAAAATAATAAGGAAATACAGAATATTTTTAATCAATTTCTCAATATTCCATGTTATGTCACAAGTGCGCAGTATTACTGGAAAGGATTAATTTTGCTCTATCTGATGATTGACTTATGTTGAACTGTTTAGAATTGGTACTTAGCACATTTTTGCAATAAAACTCTCCACTTGTAATTCCATGGTACTGTCATCCAATTATTTCTGTTTTGTTTACATTCAGTGAAAATATTTAAAATCGATCTGATTTTATCATCCAATGCCAAATCTCAATAGAATATCACTTTCAATGTCAAATCTTAATAGAATATCACATCACACTGTTCCCTTTACTTAAATTTGTTTTATCAATAAATCGAAATCGAATAAACAGTGAAGTGGCTCTGCGGTTCATTTTCAAGTGTCCTAAACTTTCTGTGATTTTCCTCATTGAAATGTGAATCTGAGTGAAAGTACAAACTCTGTCACAGTGACGGAAACAGATACACTATACGGAATTGCAACGCTGGCACGTTTGTTCCTATATACACGTATTTAATTATGAAAACCGCATCATGGAACGAATGTGCTTGCCAACGATTCCCTTTCAGCGTTCGCACTACTTGATATATGAAAGTCACGTCAGTTTCGTAATATTCACTGTGCTTCTATTGCTTAGTCGCTTCACATGCAGGAAATGATATACATATTAATATAATAACCGATCTTTAGATCCTCGACGCAAATACTGAGGCGAATGTGCAGAACACCATTTTTGGTTTATATTTTTTGGTACCCTTTTATATAAGACGTTAACTGGAATGTTATATTCATGACGGAGCGTAATATTTTAACTGTTTTTTGTCGACGCATTAACTCATGTGAAAAAATACCGTTAGCACGCCTTTCATTGTTTCTTTTCAGAAGTTCCCTTTCACGCAGCATACAGATAATCATTTGCGTGTGTGTGTGTGTGTGTGTGTGTGTGTTTGTGTGTGTTTGTGTGTGCAGTTTGGATGTCTTAGAAGGGATGGTTAAGAAACACACAAACAAACACACACACAATACACAGATGACCTTATAATAATATGCCATATATATTGTACAAGAAATTCCTTTAAAAAAAAAAAAAACTCATTTCATCCTTCCTATACCTCCGAACTCTCTCGTAGATCCAGCGATAATCTTTAGACCTAAAGCATCGACGAACTGGAACGGTGAGAGTTGTACAGCCTCCCTGTCGTGCTCGTCCGACGCAAACCCACCAGTTAATCACTTCCGGTGGGTCAAGGTTGGGGCAGAACGCATCTCCAACTCAAGTCGAACTCTTCACGTCATTCATGCTCCTGGAGGATTGGATGACAACGAGAGAATAGGAACACTTCTCATCGAGGACGTCCAGGCCTCCGACTACGGCTCGTATCAGTGCATAGCCTATGACGAGGACGGGGAGCAAAATTTGACGAGTGCAAAGCTATCTTTTCTTAAACCCAGTAAGCGCAAAATATAAGATACCTATGTTATTATAGAGGTGGGGGAAGTATTGAAGAATGTATTACTATCATTTTTTTTTTTTACTTGTCTTGATCCAGAAGGGGAAATATCTGTGTTTTCGAAAACATAGTTAACAAGTCCTTTGGGGTTGGTTTTATGGATGTTAAAGGGGAAGACGTGACGCATATACAAAAGTTGGGGATTTCGTGCTTGACATTCTCAATAATGGAGATATTGACTGGAATGGACAATGATCAAATGATCGCGATTGTCAAGTAATGTCAGAATAATTGTTACTGCACTTTACGCGAGACAGATTCATTGGTGTATCAATCTCAGCTATAAGTAAAATCTTTGAATGCTAGTTTTATTACACTCTGCAAGGAGGAAATAACATAATTATTTGTTTACAGGAAATGTAGTAATTCTTCCTTCAAAGGCGACACGAATGATTATATTCTGGTGATTTCCCAAGGCCAGTTATACCGACCAAACCTCACAGCATATCCCGGCAGAGCGTCAGCATCCTCCATCCATGTTGCTTGGCAACCAAACCGCAATGACAGCATGGATGGCACTGCCAGAGTAGAATACTGTCGGGTTAATACGTCAGAGGAGGACTGCAACACCACCACCAGTGCATCAGGTGCAAATACCACCTTGACTGGACTCCAGTCGTTCACCTGGTATCGATTGACTCTTAACTTTACAAACTGCTCTGGAACTTTCACCACCCAACCCCTGCTGGCATCGACAGCTCGTAAGAAACATTCTCTACCTTTGATTACTACACATGCATGAACGAACAAAATGTATCGTAAAACGATAGGAATATCATTCCAACCCTCATGCTTCAATCAACCGGTGTTCCTGATATATATATATATATATATATATATATATATATATATATATATATATATATATATATATATATACATGTGTGTGTGTGAGTGTGTGTATGTGTTTATTTATTTATTTTATTTTTATTTATTTATTCTCCACTCATGGGATGGATTGCCCTGGTCAGCTAAAAGCTGGTTTTCACAGGGGTCCAACCAAAATACAAAACATGCCATCAGTACAAACAACAAATCAATCAATAATATACAACTGAAATTACATAAAAAAGCCAGAATGGCATAAGCTATACAATTTAACTAAGGAAACAAAAAAAAAACCTACATACTAAGAAATTAGAAACCATATAATATAATCAACATCAAAAATCGAGGAATAGGGGTGGGGGATGGGTGAGAAAAATCGTTCTTGTACAATCTCAATTAATAATCTACTGATTTCGTTGACTCATTATCCTGCAAAAAATATGTATATCGGGGCTGTGATTTACGTAGCGTTTGAATGCTTCAATTGATACAATTGTTGAAGAGGGATAATGAAGCTCATTCCAAAGTTTGGCCCCTCGATAAGATAGGGACCGTTTACCATAGTCGGTCTTCGGTTGAATGAGTTTCAATTTGGACGGGCCGGACCTTGTGCTATAAGCAGTCTGTCGAAAACAAAACATTTGATTTAAATAGGGAGGGTATAATTCATGTAATGAACGGTACATTGTACATGCCAGTTGTTTAGCCCATCTCACATGTAGCCGATCTAATTTCAATTGTATCATATAAATTATCAGAAGGATGCATATAATCAACATTCATAACAATACGAAGTGATCTATTTTGTAGTATTTGTAATTGCGAAAGGTAAGATTTGGAGGCATTTGCCCAAACCGGACTACAATAATCAAAGTGACATTGCAAAACTGATTTATAGAATAACAAGGCAGTGTCATTACTAATATACGGCCGCAATCTCTTGAGAAGATACATACATTTAATAACTTTTTTCTTAACATGATCGACCTGATTATGCCATAAAAGGTTTTGGTCAATAACAACCCCTAAATACTTACAAGCTTCAACCTTTCTAATTTCACTGTCATCTATATAAACATGGCAATCATTAAAGAGGTTATTAACTCTTTGTAGCCTTTGGCGTGAACCAATAAACATCACTTCACATTTCTTTGGATTAACCATAAGCTTATTATCTTTTAACCAATTTGACAAACTCAACAAATCTTCATTCAATTTTCTTGTAATGTCCCTTGGATCTTTGGATGAGGTGAATAAACAAGTATCGTCAGCGTATAAAGCTAGATCACAACAGTGTGCATTATTCGGCATATCATTAACAAAAATAGAGAAAAGTAGGGGGCCCAATAAAGAACCCTGGGGTGCTCCGCATACTATATCTTCTTCATCAGAAATGTAGCCATTTACAGAAGTGAATTGTTTCCTACCAACAAAATAATTCTTAAACCACTCCAAAGTTATTTCACTGAAACCATACATTTCTAATTTTTCTAATAATGTTTTATGATCTACCGTATCGAACGCCTTTTTTAGATCAATCATTACCACCCCAACTATATTACCGTTATCAATTGCAACCAACCATTTATCACAAACATTTAGAAGGGCACTCTGAGTCGAATACATTGGCCTAAAACCCGATTGGCAATCAGATAAAATATTATTCTCCGTTACATAATGAAATAATTGCTTATAAACAATCTTCTCCATTATCTTAGCTAGGATAGGAATGACAGAAATCGGACGATAATTCTCCATGCATGTCTTATCACCTCCTTTAAAAATTGGGGTTACACGTGCACATTTCCATTGACTGGGAATTATACCCGTACGTAAAGATTGATTAATGATGTGTGTTACTGGAGGGGAAATAATAAGAGCTACATGTCTAAGGAGCTTGGCTGGGAGATTATCCGGTCCAGTTGCTTTATTCAGCGGCAACGTCTTAATCATATTTTCAATCTCATCCACTGTAACAGCATTAAAAACAAATTGAGCCTTATAAGAACTGGGGGATTCAGTGTAACGCCTCTTTACATTACCATCAAAATTATCATGCAAAACTTTACCAATTGTTACAAAATATTCATTAAAGGCATTTGACACCTCTTGACCATGAATGTAATTATCATTCACCTTGATAGAAGAAGCACCGCTGTCAGCTTTCTTTTCAGGCGCTAAGTAGCGAAGAGTTTTCCATACCTTTTTAACATCTCCTACGGCAGATTCAATATTAGTGGAAATGAAATTACGTTTTGCTTGACGAATATGGCTTGTAACTATATTTCGAGCTTTTTTATATTTTTCCCAATCATCTATGCTTTTAGATTCTTTGGCTTTATATTTCAAACGATCTCTTTTGCGAATTAATTGTAATATGTCGATTGTCATCCAGGGAGATTCTTTTTGTTTAATTCGTGTATTCCTGAGTGGGGCGTGTTTATCAACAATTGGCATTATTAATGAGAAACATGTATAACCATGTGTGTGTGTGTGTGTGTGTGTGTGTGTGTGTGTGTGTGTATGTGTGTGTGTGTATGTATTGTAAGCATTTCAGGGAGATAGATACGCTTAGCCATTAGATCAACTTACTTTGATGATATATTATGTTTAACATTACTTGATTTCTGCACTATGGTTATCATGATTGAAGTATCCTTCTGAAAACAAATGTTGAATATTCAACGATTAATGAGAATTAAAAAAAGGAAAGAAATTTTTCATATTCTAATCCTTTATATCCTAATTAATAAGGGATGACTGTGCAAAGTTGATGGAATCATAAATGCCTACTGGATTTAAAGCAAGAGATTATGAAACAGAGGGGTGAAGATATGAGGTATATGAGTTTTCTTCAATTTGTCTGCCCTCTGCTGGATATTTGTTACAAAAAGACTAGTGATATCTCATTGTTCACACTGTACCAAGGTATATTGAGAGATAATGACGTCATCACCAGGTCTAATTTGCATGATTGATTGAGACCGATATTACTGTATCATGACTGATATGTAAAGCAGGGGATTAAATTAATTCCTGTTGTTCGGATTTTTTTCCTCCATCTTTTTCATCTCCATAATCATGATCAAGCCCTGTCACCCGTCGAATATGGTAAGTGTTGTTATTACCCATATATTGGGAAGTATTCGTTTTTAATCATCCATATCCACTTCCCCTAGAAAATATGTAATTTCTACTTTTGCAATTTGTTTACATACATACATCCATACGTAAATACATAACATGATATCTATATGTTAATAATGTATTGTATCATAATATATATATTATATATATATTTATATATACATATATATGATATATATATATATATATATATATATATATATATATATATTTATATATAGATGTATATAGTGCGATGAAGGGCATGTACCATGTACAGAGATATAGTATCGCTTCTTCATAGTAGCCATATGTAATGAGAAGTCGGAAGGAGCAACAGGCGTAGCTATGGATTTCAACAGGTTTTATGCCTTATAACTTTCGATACGGACGGAGCGAAAGCTCGGAATAAAACCTGTTGAAATAGATATAGCTACGCCTACCGCTCCTTCTGACTTGTCATTACAGGTATATGTATATGTATATAAATATATAAATATATATATATATATATATATATATATATATATATATATATATATATATAGATATAATGATAGAAAGAGAGAGTAAGAGAGAGATGATTAACTGATGTGTAATATCATCATTGATGCAAATGTACACGAAATATAATATCCTTACCCATTGAACCAACTTCCTATGTACATAATTAATAAAAGAGAACCAGTGCTTCATGGGCTGGTAGAATTTCCCTCTTACATACTGCAAGAGAACAGTGCACTAGTTCCTGGTTGTGACTTTGTCTGGTAAAGGGTCTGGTCTGTTACACTGGCATCCAGACAAGCGTTTTGAATTACTCATTTTCTCTTTTTCTTTTTCTTTTTTCCTCCTGTTTATATAACACACCAACTCTTGAAATCACATCTTTTTTTCTGTTTCCCATAACTTTTATTTTTCATTTCAAGTGTGTCACAATATGTAGGTTTTTTTCTTATTCCTTTTATGTCAAATGTCCGTGTTTGTTTCAATTGCAGAATATTCTAAAACCGTCTTAATTGTTAAATTCATTACCGATTTCTTTCATTGGCAACGAATTTTTGAGAGATTAAGTTCCTATTTTCTCCCCTCAGATTCAAAAATATTGTCTAAATTTTCTTTCTCATTTCATGCTGATTTTATGAATTGAACTAGTTTCATCACTGTCTCTTTCTCCAATGTAAGTGTTACGCAGTTAAAGGTCCCAACTCGATGATGAGAAATCATAATTTCTCCAACAAAAATCCCCTATGTAGGCTTGGTGGGTAAGATGTTATGCTTGAATTAATATTGCATTTCGTATGGGTTTATCTAATGCAAAGTAATATCATAATCTTTCCGTCACTGGTCATTCCTCTATATGCTCTTTTAATGTGATTGGCTCACAAATGGTATTCTCCTGAAAAGATACTTAATCATACTATTGTTCACAGTTGAATCACAATACATCGGCATGTAAACATGAAGCACCCTAGTTTCTTTTTCTTTGGCTTATGTCATTCCATTTTACGTTCGGTTTGCAATTAATTATCGGCATTATATCTTTAAATACATTTTATTGACCACTTAAGACGAAAGCAAGTTAGATACTTGGAAGCAGAGGACATATCAGTTTCGTCTCTGTTGTATGGAATCAGAACTAAATTCTTAAATGAACTATGCGTGACGTGAGTAATCAATTTGATTGAATACTGCATCGAGATATAGTTGAAAAAACATTGCACTAACTTATGCACACATTGATTGAAAAGGTACATCAATCAAACATAGATATTATTCGCGGAGACACAAATACACACAGAGAGATGTTATAACGGAAATCTGCTGAAAAACAGAGAATGTAATGAGAATATATCAGTTCAATTTCGGTTTAGTTTATTTTACAGCAAGCATTAAAAACATACAGAACATACAATAAAACAAGAAGGTACACATGACGTTCATGAATCATACAACATCCAATGTGGAGGTATGAACACAAACAAAGACAATGCCATTGGTGGGGGAAGCAGCAAGAAAGGAAAAAGCCCTAGTGAATAGCTTACCCATGTGCTGTAACATACAAACCATTGACAGCTTAATGTCAGTTAAGTTGACAAAAAAAATCAAAACAATACAAACATTACAAAACAAATTACGAAGGTATGAACGATAACAACATGAAAAAGCAAAAAATAACAAATACCCCTTAAGTTAGCTATGTGTATAATCTTTCAAAGGAATTTTTATGGATGATGACGCTTTAATTTCTCTAGGGATAAAATACCATTCATATGGATCCTGAAATGTAACTGCATTCTTGAGAATATGATTATGATATTATTAATATAGTCATTAATGTATACTTATATAAGATGTTAACAATCATAAAGAATATATGATTACTAGTATTTTTAATACAGTATAGCTTCAAAAATATTCCTTGTTATGCAATGACTATACAGCATCATTAAAAAGATTCTATTTTCCTGTATTTGATGATGACCCTATTTTAAAAGACGTGAAACTGGCGTTTATCCAAAACTTCGAGTACGAAAGATGCTGAATCACCTTACACTTTTGGTGATATTAATGATAATTGTTTCTCTTTAAGGCATCAGACTTGAGTACGACATGCAGAAAAAGACGTTGAACGTATTAAAATCTTCGGAGAACCTCACCGTGCCCAACGAGATCTGCTTTAAGCTTTTCGAGATCTTAGATCCCATAGACTGTTCAAGACATAAGGAGGAGCAATGCGTTCCGGCTGGCTCCACTCTGCACAAAGTGGTTCCCCTGGAGAGTGGGTTTGTGGGCGTCGTCAGCTACGGTCGGAAAACTTGCAGCGTCCCGTCTTTCATACGAGGTGAAGATAACTGAAAGTTCCTTTGTTCTGCACCTTATAATAACAGCAGCGTCATTAACTGATCTCACAGCAGCTGATAAAATGAAACACCCTGTGATGAGTCCTAGCACTCGGCTGTTTAAACATAACGGAGCAAATAATGGTGATTGGCAGAAAATAGAAATAGTTGGCTCTGGGTCGATGATGACTTGATGACTTAATCAGGAATTTACTTCTTAATGTCACTATTTAGTTCTAGATGTTATTTCTGCAAAGTATATATGCATTGTTCGTTTTTATACCTTTTCACATTCATTCGCAAATACATTAAGCACTTTTCTTTATATACGTATACTTATTTCCTTTTTGCATTTTTCTTTGTATTTTGTTTCGCCTTTTGTACGATGGAAACAAAGAAAAATGAATTGAAACAGTATCCACCCATCTAAATTTCCCTGTTCTTGACACAGAGGCAAAACAAAGATAGACAGCTTTCTTAATACAAAATGAATAGGGAAATAAGCGCCGGCCTTTACAAGAACACCTATACGCTTGTATCAATCAAGTGTGTGGATATAACTCATTACTTACATGACTGGAATGAGAGGGGTTCTATAGTTGCGGATATGAAACTAAATCGTTTTCTCTACTGAATATGATGCTTATCTTTTGTTAGATGTATGAATGGCTGAACAGACGATTTTATAACCCTTCCTTGTGAAATTCCCAAGAGCCTTTTTTTTAATTGTACAGCACCCACCAGTCAATAGCGTTCAAAGATTTTCTTATGCCTCTTTCCCTAAGACTGTTTGTCTGTAGAACTGCATACAATAGGATTAGATTGTGAGGAAACCATCGTGTTACATGATACTGTTACGTGTATTATGAGCGTGTTTCTTTTGAAAACGTATCGAATGTGCCTAGTTGTGCATAAAGTATACTGTATACTTCAGTATACTGTCACCGCAATGACTATGAATTTTAGTTCCTTGATTTTTAAAGGCCGTCGGATGATTGCGCGCTGTCGAAATAGCTGATAACCAACAGTCATAACCAGCTTACTTCATTACCTTTTGTTGTCCAGAGTTTTCTGTTTTCTTGTGTACAAGTTTTCTAGTTCGTTTTGTAGATTAAATTGCGCTTATCGTATTCACAATGAATCAAGATGCCATGAGCATGGCGAAACTCAGAAGTCAATATCTATACTCAACAGCCTCATCCATTTCGCACATTATTGCCAGTCCAATATTAAGCATCTCGCTGTCTACATCTATCATTATACGTGTATGTTGGTCTTCAAACACTCATATTGGTATTTTCGAAGGGCGGAGCGCTGTGGCATAGTGAATAAGACTCCCGACGGGTCTAGGGCAATTACCCCCTGGGCAATTACCCCGGGCCCTTCCCCTGGCCCTAATCCTAATCCTAATCCTGAACCTAATCCTAACCCTAACCCAAACTCCTAACACTAAACCTAACCCTAACCCTAATCGGAGGACACGAGTTCGAGTCCCGCCCAGTGCTTACGTCCTTGGACAAGATGTTCCTATACCCACCACGTCCCTCTCGACCCAGATGTTTAAATTTGTACCTTGCTACGCTAGGGTAATAGTAATGGCAGGGCCCTCTGGCAGAGCAGTAACAGCACTCAAGAGGCTACCCTGGATAAAGAACGCCTTATTTTTATTATTGTTGTTGTTATCATTATCATTATTATTATTATTATTATCATTACTATTATTATTATGATCGTTATCATTATTGTTACGATATTAATCCATATTTCAAACGTTTCGTTACATGACAGTGCAGTTATTAGCCTACATTGTTGATGATGCTGATTCTTTATCATCATCAAAGCGCTTAAAGCTCAAAATGATTATGTGAATACGTTAAAGGGATCGTACAGTTCTGGTTGAGACCTAATTTCAGGTTTCTAACATTTTTAGGTGAGATAATGAGAAATCTCTTATGAAATATGAAAGAGCATGTAATTCTATGAGGAATTCAACGTTTGTTTGATAAAAATTGGTTTTGAAATGGCTGAGATATCCAAAAAAGAGCGATTCTAATAAATTGTGGGACCCACACTTTGTAACGATTGCTTTGTTTTACTTTGTTTTTGGATGTTTCAGTCATTCCAAACCCGATTTTCATCAAATAAACTTTGAATTCCTCTTAAAATGGTATGCTCTGTGCTATATCACAAGTGTTTTCTTGGTATCTCGCAAAAATTTAAAAGCCCAAATCTCATCTCCACCAATACTGTACTATCCCTTTCACGCATGACTGATGAAGGCAATGATGATAGAAAATAAAAGTTTATATCTTTGACAGTTGAGAATCGAAACTCTTCAACCCCACACGTTTTCCTACTGACGGTGACGGGTGCGACTGTCGGAGTAACTGTTGTGATTCTCGTTTTTGTATTTGGTGTCATGATACTGGCCAGGCTGTGCAGTAGAAAGAAAGGTAGGCCTATGATTACATTGCCTATTAATGTTCCCATCCCATCAGTTTCTTACCAACGTCTTGTCCCCATTACCGTAGGCCTTAATTATGGTAATGTTCTTAAAAAATCGTTCCTCACACTCTTTCTTCATTTCTCCATCGCCCTCTCTTTCTTCTTCCCACCCGTCCACCTTCTCTCTCCCTCCCTCCCTCTCTCTCTCTCTGAACTTGTTCCAATACTTCTGTCTAAAGCTCTTCCTTTAAGGATATCGAGCACTTTTCATAGAAGGATAGAATCACCAAGAATATATATATATATATTCATATAAATTCATATATATATAGAGAGAAATAGAGAGAGAGAGAGAGAGAGAAATAGATAATCAGTGTATATATATATATATATATATATATATATCCCGAGTTACTGTCATTATGTGGTGTGATCTTCTCAGTCTCTCTGTCTTTGTCTGTCCCCATGATTTTCCCAACTGTCATACTCAATCTCTTTTTATTGTCCGTTTCAGTTTCATTATTTCAATGTTTCTCCATGCACTTGCGCAAATTAATTCGTTATGAAAAATCAGCAGCGATCACCTTAAAATATGAATGACTGTACTTGAAGAGTAAATTTAAAAGAAGTATAAAATATCCAATTACGTGTATACAAAAAAGTTCATTTTTGCCGCATATTCTATCTGACAAGTAAGTAGAGAAGACCGTCATTGTCAATTTCTTTTGACTTCACGTTCTGTCTGTTCGATCATATAACAACTACTTTGTTTTCGTCTAGGATATACCAACATCGGCAGAAGAATATAGAAAAACAAAATTATCTTGCTAGTTGTGAGGACAGTTTCCTATTCATTTGTAATTGTTATTCATTTCTTAACATTTCTCTTTTTTTATCAACGCTGTCCCATCCAATACTTGTTGGCATAAGTTATCGTAATACACAATGCTTAAGAAAGGCTTGAAATTATTATTTTCCTTTACTTGTTGGTCTCTTTTTTTTCTCGCAAACAGCTACTAGACAGCATGAAACCTCTGCAACTTACCAAAGATCTGATGCCCCGGATCTACGTGGCGACGCAAGAACGGTAAGTAACACGGGGTACGCGGAACACGATGACAAATGTGGAACATTTAGCCACCTCAAGCGGGAATTCCTTGCAATCATATATTCTGCTTCTTTACACTCACTCTGTCTGTCTTTCTTTCTCTATCCCTCTCTTTCTTTCTTTCTCTCACTCTCTCCCTCTCCCTATCTCTCTTGCTAAATCAATCTAAAGTAACCTAAACTTCGTAACCAATTCAAAATGGAAAGAGAATATCACGATTTCCTAAGCCTGCATCAACATTGCAATTAACTTTACTGTATGTTGAGTCAGCTACTTACTAACGCATTTTGCAGAGCTTGCAATCACTCAGTGATGTCAATGCGTGAAGGAAATTGGACTGAATTATAACAATCATTATTGATACACCACGACTACCACCACCGTCATCATTACCTTAATCTTAATCCTTATCACTGATGTTGTAAGGTTGACGAGGATGGTTTGATATACATCTCAGTACATCACGAAGAAACTCGCTCTAACCAGCAAGCCACACCCATCCGAACTGAAGATCAAACCGTCTATTCCTCAGTCAGAACTGAAGGCAATGGAATCCACGTGAGTAGAATGTGCCAGTTACCTGACCAGGGCCCCGTTTCATTAAAAAAAAGTTGATATGATAGTGACTCTTGCTGGGTGTTATGGCAATTGTCATGTTAACGACAAGAATCCAGTTTCCTGATTGGCTGTTGCTATGGGAAGTTGCCATTCCAGCAAGAGTTGCCATCCTAACATCTTTTATGAAATGGGGCACAGGTTACAACTTTTTTCGTCGGCCTATTTGAGGATATCGCTCTCTGAAAGTGCAATTCCAGCCCCATTTTCATGTTTTGACCGATAAAAACAAAATGAGATCATTATATTCATGGAAGTTTCATCTAAATCGGATAAAAACTTTTTACCGTCATATTATTATCCCCCCCCCCCAAAAAAAAGAAATAAAATCAAATTTCAAATAATTTGCTGAGATGCTCCTCTTTCTCTAAAGGTGGACATACCTATATGTTTAATATTTTTCATTTCGTCACTAAATCAAGTGACACCTTCTCTCTTTTTATTTTAGTTCATGAGGCGATTTTCTTTGACTTACATGTACGTTATAAAAGTAGAAGTATGTAAGTAAATATATATTTTTTCATCTTTCCCCTTGATGAAGTACATCATATTGGGAAAACGCAATGTTTGAAAGTGCTTCAATGAAGGTACGTTTTTAAGAAGACATCCTCAAAAAGCTCTTACGAAGATCTCAAATCTATTAACCTGTACCCAATATTTCCAACAAGAAAAAACACAGAAAAATAGGTCCAAACTCAGGGTCGGTAAAACAGAATTCAACTTTGTTTTTAGCATTTACTGAGTAAAATTATGCTGTATCTGTTTTATACGTTTTGTCCCTTTAAAAAATGAGGCAATTTTTATATTAATGGTATGAAAGGGTAAAAATATGAAGATATAAAACTTATTTTATGTATGCAGTAACTGACCTTACAGGTCGATGAGAACAATTTGGTCTACTTCAGTATGGCGCATTCACATCGCCCGGACTCGTCCGACGTCCACGAACTCGTCCAACCGGAAGAGACAACGATCTACTCCAACGTCAACGGCAAGAAGACTCCGGTGTCGGCCACGGACGCTCATGAGGACGATGTGCGTAAAACCGATGTCGTCGCTGAACTCTATGCCACCCCTTTCAAAGAACGCAAAGCCTAGGAGGTTTTTGTCAACAGCAGCTGAGTCTTTGATCGTCTATCTTACTTGACAGTACGACCTCACTATTCGGACATGTCGGGACCGGCGCTCTTCCGGATAAGGGATTTGGCCAGATGTGGGAGACTCAGTGTTTAATACACGCAACTGTACTATACCCAATGGTAGCTACATGTATAATGTATTAATTTTGAGTGAACATGTCCCATCCTCGTCAGCTGGTCTGCGTTCAGAATTCCCTGATTATTTGCTCAATGAACGATCGCCTGTACCGTACCCTTTTTTGATTTAAAAAAATATATATATATGTTCATGTTTTTGCGGTGATATGAGAGTAGTGAATGTCTGAATGCATGCTATCTAGATGAAAATTAGATGTGAATGTATGTTAATGATGTTGGGAATGATATGTAATTCATTGGAGTTAGTGTAGGAATTATGATTGAGTTTGAAATTACTCCTTTTCCCGTAATTATCACTTATCAGAATGAAAAAAAAATCACGCCGAGATCGCATCTGGATAATAGAGATATCCGGAAAAGGGAGGCCGGATAGGAGAGGTCGGACTGTATAGGGTTTTTTTTCGCCTGTACTGAGATTGAGCATAAAGTAGTTTTTGCTTGAAAATGTAAGGATTGCGGCTGTTTTTCAAAGTGCCACGTCACTAAAGCACAAATTGGTTACAAATATACAGTTTTTTCATGTCTTTTGCCTTTAATGGTTATACGTGTTGTGAAAATCGATAGGCCTGTTCACATTTTGTTTCATTAATTACAATAAGCAATTAGTAGGCCTAAATCCAATACCCTCAGTTGCGGTAGACTCTGTAGAAGATTAACACGAGTTTGTAAGATTTTAATTCATCCAGTTGAACACCTTTCTTAGACGAAAAAGAATTTGAGTAGTCACCTAATTATCGGTATTTTAATTTATTGTTGAAGACAAAAGCATATACGTATGATTCATATAGTCTATGTCAAGTTGGTCAGGTTCTGTCGGTGTATAATTCTGCTGCTACTAAGAACTACAGTTTGAATGTCTCTAATATGTAACGTGTCTGTTGGTATTTGAGAAAAATATGACAATCATGATGACTTTGATTAAAGTCTACACATTTTTAGGGTTGGAAATATGGTACAAAACCACCAAAAAACTTTTTGTTATACTTTAATCACTACTTTGAAACATGTAATGGATAAAGTCAGATACATTTTACATTTTTGACCAAAATCACAATATTTCTCATGACAATAAAGGTTTGAAACTGCAATATTCATTTCAGACACAATATTTCTCATGACAATATAAGTTTGAAACTGCAATGTTCATTTCAGACTTTTTATACAAGAAAACGCCAGACAGAAGAAAAGATGAAAGAGGAACAGCGTCAAAAAGCACAATACGAAAATGTATATAACATTGACACACTAATACAGAAGTGAAATTTTTTTAAAAAAACTTTACGTATGCAATAAGTTATATTTTTGTAAATTATATCCACGTTGAAATAGTGAAAGCCTCATTTTCAAAAGAATATAAATACAATTTGACCACTTTGCTGCCATCAATTCACTTTGGAAATATAAATGGGGGGAAAAACCCTCAATCTAAATGACGTTTATTTTACCATACGCTTCCAAATCCGGCATGAT
The DNA here is from genome assembly GCF_040938485.1 of Diadema antillarum. NCBI lineage: Eukaryota > Metazoa > Echinodermata > Echinoidea > Diadematoida > Diadematidae > Diadema > Diadema antillarum. The sequence goes on from NW_027270922.1 coordinate 221,001, forward strand.
TGATAAGTTTTCGCAATGGACATGATGGATCGTACCGGTCGTGAATCATATCCCACATGCGCTTCATTAATTTCAAAACTAACAAAATTCAAAAAATATTTTCTTATTGCAATGTCGTTTACCAATAATCATTCCTAACCAGTCTGTAATCTTTTCACATGAAAAGATAATTTCAGTCAAGTCACTTCAATAAAGATTCAGCATAGATCATAAAATCAGGTGTTACCCTTTCACTGAACATTATCGGCTATAAAAAAAAAAAAAAACCTATGGTAAAACTTCAATATGTCTCCTTAATTCATAACCCCATACTCGCTTACGTGCAAAAGAATGGATTAAATTTCATGCAAATGGCAGCGAGGCTCGATATAAACCTTTTTTTTTTGTCCAACGTTACTATTCGATTCAAAGGAAATAAGACGGTTGTGACTCCATTCTCGTAAACCATGTTGTGCTCAAACTCATTCATTTGTTACTGCTATGATATTGCCCACCCAAATGTATGTACTAAGTGCTACCAAGGACCTAATATACCATAGAATATTCACGGCAGTCTTTATCTGATGTAATGATCGTCACTGACACCTGATTATGTGCATCTTAATGAGTACATTCAGATGTCTTGACAATAACGATTGTGTGATCATGCATCGTATCGTTTCCCTCATTTCAGTCTTCTTTCGCTGATGTGCCTTTTTCTGACGGAAATGTTTTTGAATAAATACAGATGATGAGGAGCAGCAAAACCTGAGATCATGACAAATTTTGTGTCAAAAGATGGGCAATTGCTGATTCGCACATTTTCGCACGCGCATAAGACCTTGCCTAGTGGGAGGATATACCTGTTCTCTACCATTACCATCCCTTTTTGCTCTGGAATAAGCTGCGGAAAAGTGAAATATTGAGATCATAAATGACAATCATTGTGCCAAAATGTTAGCTTCTGTGCATATAGTTTTAGATTTCTCGAATCTCCGTCTTGTTATTCTCCCGGCTTGCTGGCGGTGACGGTCATGGGATCAAAGCAGTGAAGTACGCTAAAATGTCTTTGTGGGGTTTTTGAGATGTACAGGTCCATGAATTAATTACGATACGATGAATGTCCTTGTATATTAGGTCCATGGTGCTACAAAAAAAAAATCCCACTTTTGATCTTTAATAGCTCGAAAACTACATATCAGATAACACTGTAATTGCTATGAGTACTGTGTAATAGCTTAATAGTGTACAATTTAGTTGGAGGTAATTTGAATATGAAAGCACGAAGTATTTTCATTAAATCCATGGTTTATTTTAAAGTTAAGTGTCAGACATTGGTCAAATTTAAGCATTCTGTACAAAGTTGAACTTGACACAGGAATGAGTGGTGTGTATGTGAGTGTGTGCTTACAATGACCCTAAACAATAGACATGAATACCATAAATATCACCTTTTTCAGAGCTCTGGTGTCTTGCTCCAAGACATATTGATAAGTTATGATGGATTGCCCTGGACACTGCTGGTCTGAATTCATGGTAAAGGTTAAAATGCAAGCATATGAAAAAGAGTAAGCCTAATTATGTTTGCATGTGCTTGCATGCACATCATTTCAGGATGATAAAGATTAGCTGTGATAGTGGAATTTCTCACTAATATGTAATAGGGCATTAAAACCCTAACCATTGTGTAGGACCATTGTCTGGGTGTCAACTACAACTACACACTCCCACACACACCAATAGTTTATTGAGCCTTGTGCAAAGTTGGTACAGAGGGTTGAAAGTAGAGGAAAATCTGGACCCTAACTTAAAGGAAACCAAAACCCAAAGAGACATGTGCATTGAGTGAAAGCAGGAACTCATTAGTAGCACACATCAGTCGTTGAAAGCTTGAGGAAAATCGGAAACCCGATGCAAAAGTTATGAATAAAAGTTTTGATGTTAGAACTGGATAAGGAGACTACTAGAGATTATGCCGTCATGTGGAGTGAAATTATGCACAAATTATAAGAGAGATGCAAGTAATGATTTGACAGTCAGTATTAATCATATACATGGTGTCTTCGTGGACTTTTATACAGTAAAGCCATGGTAAAGGCCCTGTTTGCAGTGACTGTCCATTACAGCCATTTGACAGGTTGACTGTAGTAATGGTCAGCACAGACCAGGGCCGGCGGAACCGGAGGGGGGGGGGGGGTGGCTCGCCCCCCCCCTCCCCCCGTTGTTTGCATCATACAAAGGAATACATAAGGTGTCACCACTTTCGGCCACCCCCCCTTTTTTTTTACCCCGGAAGTGCTAAGTGGTTCTTTGTATTTTGTTTTGGTTTTGTTTTGTGTTTGTTTGTTTTTTTTTTTTTGGGGGGGGGGGTTGTTTTGTTTTGTTTTGTTTTGTTTTGTTTTGTTTTTTTGCTTGACAGCTGAAGAAAACCCGGAAGTGGAAGCGGAAGATGAGCTGAAGACCTTTATCTTTATATATATATATATATATATATATATATATGGTTGGCATCCATTCGTTGGCGTAGCACTAGCTAGGCAAGAAGTTTGCACTGCCTTGAGTGGCTGTAAAGCCCCACTCTTGAGTGGCAATCCTTAGAGCACGTGCAGCAGATGAAGTCTGTTGGGGCCATTACTAAGACTGCCCGTGCCTTTCTCTTAGCTCTCCTGTCGGTCTGCTGTACGTGCCTTACAGCTTCAGCTCTCTGAACGCCCTCCCTGACGGTGCCTCTCCATAGCGGACGATCTTCAGCTACACCCTCCCATGTGTTGGTGTTGATGTCCATCGTCTTCATGTCACGTTTGCACACATCTTTGAAGCGAAGATGCGGCCTTCTCATGGGACGAGACCCCTCGCTTAGCTCTCCATACAGCATGTCCTTCGGGATGCGACCTGGTTCCATTCGACGCACATGACCCAACCACTTCAGGCGTCTCTGGCTGAGGAGTGAAAACATGCTGAGAATGCCGGCACGCTGGAGGACCTCTGCATTTGTCACCCTATCCTGCCATTTTATGTGCAGGAGTCGTCTGAGGCAACGGAGGTGAAAGGTGTTGAGCCTCTTCTCCTGGCCAGCATATGTTGCCCAGGACTCAGAGCCGTATAGCAGGGTGCTGAGGACGCAGGCTTGGTAAACGCAGAGCTTGGTGTTCTTGGTCAGCTGACTGTTGTTCCATACGCGCCTGTTCAGTTTGGCCATGACTGCAGTAGCTTTCCCTATCCTATTGCTTATCTCATTGTCAAGGGAGAGGGAACTGGAGATTGCTGAACCAAGGTAGGTGAAAGAGTCCACTTCTTCCAGGTGTGTGACATTAATGGAGATGTCTGGAGGAGAGTCAGTGCCTTGGGTCAAGATCTTAGTCTTTTTCAGGCTGATGGTTAGTCCAAATTCGTTACAGGCATGGGACAGACAATCAACAAGCCTCTGCAATCCCGCTTCTGTGTGCGATACCAGAGCAGCGTCGTCAGCGAACAGCATTTCTTGGATAAGAACCTCTCTAACTTTGGTTCTGGCATGCAGTCGGGCGATGTTGAATAGCTTCCCATCCGCTCTGGTACGGATGTAGATTCCCTCTGTGCAGTCAACAAAGGCGTACTGAAGGAGCATGGAGAAGAAGATTCCGAAAAGTGTCGGTGCGAGGACACAGCCTTGCTTCACACCGCTGTTCACAGGGAAGGCATCAGAAGTTCTCCCGTTGTAGCAGACTCTACTTTGCATGTTCTCGTGATAGGAAATGATAATTTGGAGCAGTCTCGGGGGGCATCCAATCTTCTGCAGGAGACTAAAGAGTCCACTTCGGCTGACCAGGTCAAAGGCTTTCGTCAGGTCTATGAAGGCAATGTACAGCGGCTTTTGCTGCTCACGGCACTTCTCCTGTAGCTGGCGTAGTGAGAAGATCATGTCTACTGTAGATCGGCCTGCCCTGAAGCCGCACTGTGACTCTGGATACACCCGGGAGGCAAGACTCTGCAGGCGTGTCAGAACTTCACGTGCGAAGACTTTTCCCACAACACTTAGGAGAGAGATGCCTCTATAGTTGTTGCAGTCGCTGCGGTCTCCCCTGTTCTTGTAGACAGTGACGATACTGGCATCACGCATATCTTGGGGTACGTGGCCTTTTTCCCAGCAGAGACACAAGAGCTCATGGAGGTGTTGCAGTAGTACTGGCTTGCCGCTCTTTAGAACTTCTGAAGGGATACCATCATTTCCAGGAGCCTTCCCGCAGGATAGACGGTCAATGGCTTTGCTGAGTTCTTCTTTTGTAGGCAGGGCATCCAGCTCCTCCATGATTGAAAGGCTAGTTAAGGTGTCCAAGGCAGCATCTGTTACCTTATTTTGGGCTGCATAAAGTTCCAGGTAATGTTCTACCCAGCGTTCAAGCTGCTTACATTGGTCTGTGATGGCTTCTCCAGTCTTTGTCTTCAACGGTGCAGTCTTGATGGCGGTGGGACCGATTGCAGCTTTAATGCTGTCGTACATGTCCCTGGTATTTCCGCTGACTGCAGCTGTCTGAATCCTGCGGCACAGGTTCAACCAGCAGTCATTAGCACAACGGCGCGCAGTCTGTTGAACCTTGTTGCGAGCAGTTCTTAGGACATCGTGTGTGCTAGAGATGGGGTTCTGCTTGTAGGCCAGCAGGGCTTTCCTCTTGGCTTCAACATCTGATTGCATCACATCCCAGTGAGTTTCGTACCAGTCTTCGCTCCGGCGTTCCTTCTTCCCGAACACAGAGAAGGCTGAGGAGTAGATAGTATCCCTAAGGTGGCACCATTTACTATCAATATCATTGTCATTTGGAATTGAAGTAATCATTTTCTCACTGAACGTGTCATGAAATCGTCGACATCTCTCGAGGTCGTTGATACAGCAGGTGTTGATGCGTGGGAGACCTTTGGTGTTGGTTCGATGTATTTTCTTTGTCATCAATCTCACTTTGCTACTGACGAGGGAGTGATCTGAGTCGCAGTCTGCGCTGTGATAGCTCCGTGTGTGGAGAACACTGCTAAGGTCTGTACGCTTGGTGATGACAAGATCAAGTTGGTGCCAGTGTTGAGACCGAGGATGTCTCCAGGAGACTTTGTGGCGTTCTTTACCTTTGAAATAGGTGTTTGTCACACACAGACCACGATGGCAGCACAGCTCCAGCAGCCGCTGTCCATTATCATTCATCTTTCCCGTGCCTTGGTGGCCGAGGCAGGAAGACCAGGTGTTGTAGTCAGCTCCCACTCTAGCATTAAAATCTCCTAGAAGATAAAGTCCTTCAGTGCTGGGGATCCTGGATATCATCTCATCCAATTCTTCATAGAACTGGTCTTTAGTCTCTGAGGTGGAGCAGAGTGTCGGTGCATAAATGCTGAAGATGTTGATGAAGCCCACTGTTGTAGACAAACGCAGAGTGAGTATTCTCTCTGTCCCGCCAGTTGGTGGTTCAATGGTGGAAACCAGAGAGTTCTTCACTGCGAAGCCCACCCCGTGCTGTCTTGGGTCGTCCTGTGACAGACCCTTCCAAAAGAAGGTGTAATTGGCTTCCTTGATAGAACCACTGTCTGCCAGACGGGTCTCCTGTAGACAGGCAATGTCAACATTTAGTCTTGATAGTTCCTTGTCGATAACCGCAGTCTTTCGGGCATCATTAATCTGTTCGATGTCGTTATCAAAACCAGGGCACATGGTTCGAACGTTCCAGGTTGCTAGCCGAAGAGTTGGAGTCTTCATTTTCACTTCTTAACTTCTCCTTCTTACATATATATATATATATATATATGACAGGTTGTCATATATATATTGTCATATATATATATATATATGACAATATATATATATATATATATATGCTTTTTAACTCATGAAACCCGGAAGTGCCCCCCCCCCAACTTTAGAAAACGTGGCGCCGGCGGTGCAATACATACAAGAGCACTCACTAGGAAGATAATGATGTCAGGAGTGAAATACAACATACCAGAGTTTGTTGTCATGCCTGTAGACATCATTATAATTTTTCGGTACATATACAAACGCCTGAAACAAATACATCCTCTTTACAGATGGAACGCATACCATTATTTGTTTTGAAGCTCTTGAATGCTAAGCAACAAATTATGAGATCAGTTGAGAGGGCTGCGACACCTCCTTCACCTGTACAACGCATGCTCTCTTTCAAACCACAATGCGACATTGGCTGTGCTGTGGAATATTCCTACACTATTATAAAACTGTAGTGCTTGCATTACCTATTAATGGAGCTTAAGTGAATTCGGAAAAATATCATAATCGAGAGCAGGAAGTGGTCACTGCCAAGAGACACGCAAAGACAATTATACAGCGCAGTCTTAGTATGCTTTGCTTACTTGAGACCACACAGTATTATGCAGACTGAGAAGATGAGGCAATGAGGCACCGTGAAGCTATCACTATGAAGACGAATAGGCTTATCTTGGCACTCTGTTTGTTCGTCTCTTTGATCTTATCCTGCGTCTCGGAAGGTAAAGGCCACTAACTGTCGATCATGTACATAATACGATATATAGATACCCATTTTTCCGTGTTAATGCCCTTAGAAACGTCAGTATTAAGCGCTATATAAATGTTATATCGTTATTATAATTATTATTTCAGAAGCTATTTTCTCCTATGATTTTATTTCAGTTCGAGTGCGAGGTTTTGTATTGTGCTGACGTTTAGCGATAGCCACAAGCATTCCAGTATGTATCTTTATTCCATTAAAAAAAATCCGTCCATTCTAATCTGAATGGGTATAGCTATGCATGTCATGACATGATCGTATTGAATGAAAAAAAAAAGCACTAACAGGTAAATTGTAAATTAAAGATAACTTATCTTTTTGATACTTAGAAAAAAATATCAAAAGACCTAGTAGATCATCCTATTTGTCACTAGTAATGAAAAAAGTACGATAAGAATTTTATCTCTGTTAGAAGTAAAATAAACTCATATCTTTTAACTGTTTTATGTCCCTATAGGAAACGCTTTATACTTAATACTTATACCAGACTGTAAAGATAGGTGTGTTCTGTCAGAAAGCTTTAGTGACATACTATGTTTTGCTTCATAACTTTCCTCCTTTTTTGTATCGTTATTGGAACGTAGAGATTTTGGGACTGCTTTCGTATAAATCCTCAAAATGTCTTACAAATTTAAAACAAAATTGCAAGAATATAGGAAACGAAACAACAAATGGAAGACCCCACGGGAAAGGGAAGTAATGATGATAACGGTGGAAATGTTAGGTAGATATTAAAGCTGGTTAACACTGGAATGTTCATTACAATGTCGTCAGTCATGCCAATTTCATATGATTTTTGTCTTCAGGAACGAGTGAGCCTACAATGTCAACTTCCGTTCAAGGACAAGGAGTCGAGGGATTTGATGTGGTGATTACTTGCACGTATCGTCCGCAGTCCATCAATACTGGGAAATTCTACCTGTGGTGGTTTGTGGATAGTGATGTCAAATTGGGAGGTTGCACGCATGAAGACCATTCCACTGGAATACAGTGTAACCCCCAAGAGAGGAACACTTCTAAGTACATATTCACGGCCGATGGCGTATGCTGTGCTAATATTACCATAAAACGACTCACCAAAAACGATGAAAAGACTTACCGCTGCCGGGCAATCACCAAGTTTGGCCTTGGATCTAGTGAAACTAGTCTCACCATTATACATCCCAGTACGTTCACTGTTTCTTTATTATGTCATGGTTACCTTTTTCCTAAAACGACGTTAAAGTGACATGTTCCCATGATTAGGGTAATCAGTGGTGTTATTCAGGGAAGCGGAAGAAAGCTCGCACCTCTCAGCTGCATAACCCACATAAACAATGAAGGGCGTTAAGTTGCCACTAAAGCCATCGCGTTCTTTATCATTCTCACCCGGTTTATGTAATTTGTGAAATATATGTATAGCTTGTCATGAACAATGCGTTAACACCCTACGCTTTCTCGCTCTCGCTTCCTCCCCCGCCTGCTCTATCTCTCTCTGTGTATCATAATCGTGTATATTATGATATTGTATATCATGTTATGTTTATAAAAATATTAATGCAAAGAAAAAAATACATTCACATACATAAGATAACATGTACATACACACACATATATAATGATTTCTATGTACATTGTACTATATAACTATGCTTTTCCTTTACTTTGTATGTATATTATGATAAAGCAAATCTAACTGGGATAGGCGACTGTTGGTATGATAATACACATTTTTTTTTTTGTATGTACCATCATATCTGTGCATGTTTTTGCTCAGTAACAGATTGTATTCGCCATTATGTAGGCTACATCACATAGATATATCTCTACATAAAGCTGCTATGTGCAATTAAATGTAACAAAGGACGTTCGAAATAAATTACTTGCATCCATGTAATGTATAGGATGCTTATAGATATGTATGTATGTGCGTATGTATACGTATTGATGTCTTTCATGTTTATTTGTAAGTATTCATTATATACATATGTATGAATAGAATACGTACTTGTACGTGTATATAGATTCATATGATTATACATATAGGCCCTACCAAAATATATCATTTGGTATCCCTTTCAAGATGTGAAGTTGATACTGCCTGATTGCTGGTTGAAATATCAGATTTTGCCGATTTTATCAATCGTACTTTTACTGATTTTTGTTTATGCTTCTTCCCTAAAAATGAGTAGGGCTGCCGGATACACATGAGTTGACTGGTACTGACAACCTCCAAGTCAACCTATCTCAGGAGATCTCGTGCACTTCTGAGGGCAGCTACCCAGCCCCGACCTTCCGCTGGTACATTGATACCCGAGAAGTCACTGCTGACGCCGTAACCCTATCACCCGAGACCGATGGGCAGGGTGGACGTGGAGAGGTCGTCAACGCGACGAGTATACTCATTTACACGCCATCTCGCCAGGACCACGGGAGAACCCTTGTGTGCAGCCTGAGTCTTCGCGTCTCGCCTACCAACCTGACTGTTTTAAATTCTTCGGTCATCCTCGACATCCAATGTGAGTTTGAATGCATTCTTCTCAATTCCTTCTTTAAAGAAATGGATAACTCAATATTTAAGTCGATATAATAAAGATAGTACACAGTAAAATCTAACGAATCTAGCACGTTCCCATACAGAGCCATTATTTACTAAATATAAAATTTTGAAAACTAAGGATTTGAAAAGTTTGTTTGCAAAAACCGAGTCCATATTTGTCAAATGGAGATATTTGCGATTTAAGGTAAAAAAAATAAAGAGAATAATAAGAAATTGTTTGCTTCTTTTGACCATATAGCACTTCAAAAATGTACCTTTATGTGTAGTGACCAATATATCATTTAAAAGTTATTATTTTGTATTTTATGACAGATACCGTACTTCAAAATCTTCACAAATGGACTTATCGGTTTTTGCAAACAAACTCTTCATTTGTATTTATTTCAACTTGGTCAGTTTATGTTTGATTACAATGTAAATGCACTTCCCAATATTTTCAATTCAATGTTCCCACGGAACCAGTCTTTTCATAATTATCCCACTAGACAATCTATTGAGTTTCATTTATTCCTCCTGAGAACTTTACTGGCTCAGAATACATTTATATACACCGGTCCTAGATTTTGGAACTCACTAAGATGTGAAATAAGAAATTCCCCATCTCTGTATTCTTTTAAGCGCAAGTTGAAATTTTTTCCACTAAATCCTCTCTGATGTACTTTTTTTTTTCATTAGCTATAGGTTTCGTCAACCTCAGGGTTCATCATCAATCCACCAATCATTCAATCACTGAATTCATTATTACGTAATGAAGTAGCTATCACAATCCTTGCACAGCTGCATGCAGCGCCAACTCTGAAGCACATTCTCTACCATGCCCTGTTCTATTTCCCTTGTCCAGCGTGTAGGCATTCTCTCATTCTCTCTTTTTCTTTCTTTCCTTCCATTCTGTTCATCCATTCTGGCAAGTTGTGTCTTGTTGTTGTGTTTCTTCTGTTTTGTCCCGTCCTGGCCTATATCATATTTGTGACAAATGTTTGTAAATAAGCAATTCATAAGTTTTATGAGTGGTTCACAATATACAAGCTTTGCTTCTCAGTGGACCTCTCTATTCTTTTTTTTTTTTCAACTGAAGCATGACTTTGTATCATCTTTTTTTTTGCCAGTATGCGCTCTTATGTTTATCGATTTCATTTATCTATTGCAAAGGCAAATGTTTTTGTTTGATTCATGATTATCCTACCCGCCAAAGTGAAGCATTTCACCTTCCACGTACTCGAACAATTTTCGCTGAAAAAACGATAAAGTATACGGGCCCTAGATACTGGAATGACCTCTCCCCCGAAATAACAAGCTGCTCGTCTTTGTACTCCTTTAAACGCAAATTAAAAGTCTTTATTGAGTGCATATCTTGCAGAAACTGAATAATTGCAATGTCTTATGTAATATCGTGGTATGTTATTGTCCGATCAAACATTCTTGTCAACACGCTGCAGATTCCATTTTGGGTCTTGCTGTCAGGCTCTCCGAAATCATCATTAGCAATTCCACATTCTACTTCGTTTCCCTCTCTTCCTCTTTCCCTCTTCCTCTCTCTAACTTTCTATACAGAGCTTGACGGCAGGCACCAAATGGCTTAATAGCTGTACATGTTACTTTTTGTGTCTTACTGATCATATCCTGGCGTTATTTTAATGCAACAACAGTTTATAGTGTATATACCAAAGTAGGCTTTATGATTATGCAAATCATGGTGTACTCCTGAAACCAATGATAGCTCGGTCACAGTAATAGTTCACATTTTGGTATTTTTTTTTTCTTATTTGGCACCGTTACATCATCTGGTCTTATCTTCTATCCGTTCTCCGTTCCTTTTTCACAAACACTGATTACTCGGGGCTTACAGCCAAACAAGCTTGCTTTCATGTAGGTCCCGTCATACTTTTCTTTGATCAACCCCATCTCGATTTCGATTTTGACCAGTTATTATCACATAAGATTTTGACCAGTTATTATCACATAATTATAATTACCGTGTTATCACCATGTGTATTGTTTGGGTTTTGCACATTGTTTACAAGGTGAAAGAACTTGTTTGATTTCTGTTATAATGTCCATAAATGAGAAGTATGGAAGTAAATATATATATATAATAACCAACCGAGATCCGCAAATACTGAGACGAATGGGCAAAACGCCATTTTTGGTCTATATTTTTTGGTACCATTTTATCTAAGACTTTAACTGTACGTTGTAATGTTATATTCATGACGGAACGTAATATTTTTACAATTTTTTTTTCCGACGCATTAACATATTATATTATGTAAAACAGTACCGTTGACACGCCTTTCATTGTTGCTTTTCAGAAGTTCCCACTTCCGCAGCATACAAATAATCATTTGTGTGTGTTTGTGTGTGTGTGTGTGTGTGTGTGTGTGTAGTTTGGATGCCTGAGAAGGGATGGTTGACAAACACACACACAATACACAGATGGCCTTATGATAATATGCCATACATTTTGTACAAGAAAAAGAAGAAGTACAGGTATTCTCATTCCTTTAAAAACAAATTTAAAAACCTCTAGTTTCTTCATTCCTTCCTATATCTCCGAACTCTCTCGTAGATCCACCGATAATCTTTACACGCAAAGCGTCCGCGAAGTGGAACGGTCGTGAGAGGTGTACAGCCTCCCTGTCGTGCTCGTCGGACGCAAACCCACCAATTAATCACTTCCGGTGGGTCAAGGTTGGGGCAGAACGCGTCTTCAACTCAAGTCGGACTCGTCACTTCATTCATGCTCCCGGAGGATTAGATGACAACGAAAGAATCGGAACACTTCTCATCGAAAACGTCCAAGCCTCCGACTATGGCTCTTATCAGTGCATAGCCTATGACGAGGATAGAGAGCGAAATTTGAAGAGTGCAAAGCTATCTCTTCTTAAACCCAGTAAGCGCAAAATATAAAATATGTTATTATAGAGGTGGGGGAAGTTTTGAAGAATGTATTACTATCAATTTTTTTCAACTTAATCCAGAAGGGGAAATATCTGTGTTTTTTAAAACATAGTTAAAAAGTCCTTTTGGGTTGTTTTTATGCATGTTAAAGGGGAATACGTAACGCATATACAAAAATATACAAAAATTTCGTGCTTGACATTCATTGACTGGAATGGGCAATGATCAAAATGATTGTTATTGCCAAGTAATACATGACACATGTTACTATAAGCGAAACATAATCATCGGTGTATCAATCTCAGTTATGAGGTAAAATCTTGAACAGTTTATTACACTCTGCAAAGAGAAAACAGCATTAAGCAAACGTAGTATTCTTCCTTCAAAGGTGATACGAATGATTATGTTCTGATGATTTTCCAAGGCCAGTTATACCAACCAAACATCACAGCATACCCTGACAGAGCGTCAGCGTCCTCCATCCACGTTGCTTGGCAACCAAACCGCAATGACAGCATGGATGGCACTGGCAGAGTAGAATACTGTCCTGTTAATACGTCAGAGGAGGACTGCAACACCACCACCAGTGCATCAGGTGCAAATACCACCTTGACTGGACTCCAGTCGTTCACCTGGTATCGTTTGACTCTTAACTTCACAAACTGTTCTGGGACTTTCAGCACCCAACCCCTGCTGGCATCGACAGCTCGTAAGAAACTCTCTCTACCTTTAATTACTACACATGAACGAACAAAATGTATCGTTAAACGATAGGAAATATTAATCCATTACCTTACTTTTATGATGTATGTATGTATGCATACATACACCCACATGATAATTTTTATATTATATATATTTGATCATATTAATTACATATTATATGAATGTATTATAAGGCTACGACTGTAGTATGGTTTTGTAGACAAAAGGAATTTATATCCTATACAATATCATAGGTTCTACAGTGGTAACGATTTCTAAGTGATGGCTGTGCAAAGTTGAGGGGTTCATACTTATCTTGCCTGCTTGATTGTTCACAAAAGACTGGTGATATCATATTGTTTATATCATACCAAAGTATAATCAGATTATTGTTAGGCGATGACGTCATCGACAGGTTCAATTTGGATATTCAATTGAGACCGATATTGCTGTTACTGGAATAAAAAACAGGCGTTTGAATTAATTTCTTTTTTATGCATTTGTTTCATCATCATGAACATAATCAAGCCCTGTCACCCTTCGAATATGGTAAGTGTTTTTATAATCCATATATTGGGCAGATATTCTTTTTTAATAATCCGTATCAACTTTCCATAGAAAATATGTAATTTCTTCTTTTGTAATTCATACACTTTTACGCACATACATACATTATCTACTTATTATATATATATAATTATATATATACATATATATATGTATATTCATATATGTAATTGTATACATATATATAATTATCTATATATATATACATAATATATGTATATATATATATATGTATATATGTATATAAAGTGCGATGAAGGGTACGTACCATGTACAGTGTTGCTTCTTCAAAATAGCTATATTCTTTAATAAGAAGTCAGAAGGAGCGGTGGGTGTAGCTATTGATTTTAACAGGCTTCGTCTTACGGACGGACCGAAAGCTCGGCGACCATTAAACCTGTTGAAATCCATAGCTACGCCTACCGCTCTTTCTAACTTCTCATTATATATATATATATATATATATATATATATATATATATATATATGTATATATATATTTACATACAAATTAAACATATAATATGTATATATACATGTATATTATATATATATATATATATATATATATATATATATATATACATACATATTCAAATATGTACAGGTATACATACATATCCATATGATAGAGAGAGAGAGAGTAAGAGATAGACGATTGATTGATATGTAATATCATCATTGTGCCTGATGCAAATGTAAACGAAATATAATATCCTTACCCACTGAATCAACTTCCTGTGTATAAAACACCAGTGGTTTAATGGGCTGGTGGAATTTCCCTCTTACAAACTGCAAGAGAACGATGCAATAGTTCCTGGTTGTGACTCTCTCTAGTAGTTTATAGGGTCTGTTCTGTTATATTGGCTTCTAGACAAGCGTTTTGAATTACCTTTTTTCTCTTCTTTTTTTTGTCTCCTTTTTGCTCAACCCACCAACTCTTGACACAATTTTTTTTTGTTTACCTGTTTACCATAACTGTTATTTTCATTGCAAATGTGTCATATAGGGGTTTTTCTTATCCATTTTATGTCAAAATGTTCGTGTTTGTTTCGATTGCAGAATATTCTAAAACCATCTTAAATGTTAAATCATTACCAATATCTTAGATTGGCAACGCATTTTGAGAGATTTAGTTCCTATTTTTTTTCCCCTCAGATTTCAAAATAGTCGAAATTTTCTTTCTCAATTCATGCTGCTTCAATTTATCTAATTAGTTACATTATTATTTCTCCAATGTATAAGTGTTATGCAGTAAAATATGTCAAATTATGATGAGAAATCATAATTTCTGCAACCACAACAAAAAAACCATAAAAGGGCCTGGTGGGTGAAATATTATGCTTAAATTAATATTGCATTTCATACGGGCTTATCTAATGCAAAGTGATTAATGATCTTTCCGTCATTGATTGTCCCTCATACATCTCTACTCTTCCCAGCAGCAGCGAAATGATGTTATTAGATCACAACAGGCAATCTCCTCAAAGATACCTAATCAGACCATCGTTCACATATTGCACATTAAGCCAGTTCGTAATTAGCTCATGTACACATTGGTACAAATGACCTTTCTTTTTTCTCAGTTGGTTAGGCACTTCACTCGTTTTCAAAGCGGCATAATGCATAAGCTTGCACGACTTTACAATTTATGGAATTCATGTCCAAACAAAGAATGAACTTGCGTTGAGATCAGGGTGATCAGAATACTCCATCAGTTGTCAATTTTAACAGGCATCCATTTCATTGTTTTGTTTTGAATGCAATAACAGCCTATTTCCTTCTATATTACGAAATACCATTCTTGCGGTCAGGTGGATGTGCTGGCAAGCACCAGTTAGATAAGGGTCACATGAAAAATCATTGCATCACATCACAGATGCTTATCTCAATGAATTTACAAACCAAAATGCCTCTCGGTACAAATGACCTTTTTTCTGCTCATGCGCAAAGTGGAATTACGAACTGGTCTATACATCGACACACAAACATGAAGCACCCTTCTTTTATTTTTCTTTGGCTGGTGTCATCTACTTACGTTTACTTTGCAATTAATCATCGACATTATATCTTTAAATACATTTTGTTGACCCTTGAGACTAAAGCAAGTTAGATACTTGGAAGCAGAGGACATATCAGTTTCGTCTCTGTTGTATGGAATCAGAACTAAATTCCCACGTACACTCAGTGACGTAAGTAATCTATTTGGTTGAATACTGCATTGAGATAGTTGAGAAAACATTGCACTAACTTATGCACACATTGATTGAAAATGTACATCAATCAAACATACATATTCGCGGGGACATAAATACACAAAGAGAGATGTTATAACCGAAATCTGCTGAAAAAAAAAAACAGAGAAAGTAATGAGAATATATAGCAGTACAGTTTCATTTTAGTTTATTTTACACCAGGCATTAAAAACATACAGAACATACATCAAAACATGAAGGTACACATGAAGTTCATAAATCATACAAGATCCAATGTGGCGGTATGAACACAAACAAAGACAATGCCATTGGTGGATGAAGCTTCAAGAAAGGAAAAAGCCCTAGTGAGTAGCTGACCCATGTGCTGTAAGTACAAACATTACAAAACAAACTACGAAGGTATGAACGATAACAACACACACAAAAAAAAACCAACCTTTAGTTAGTTATGTGTATAATCTTTCCAAAGAATTTTTTATAGATGATGACGCTCGGGATCAGTTCCCATGTACAAGGATCCTGATTTATAACTCATTTCTAAAAAATATGATTATAACATTAATATAGTCATTAATGTATAATTATGTATTATGTATAATCATATACTTTATTATATGATTACTATAAGTATTTTTAATATAGTAGCTTCAAAAATATTCCTTGTTATGCAATGACTATCCCAATGAAATGCAATGACAATGACATATGCAATGACATATTACCGATAATTGTTCTTCTTTATTAAAGGCATCAGACTTGAGTACGACTTGCAGAATGAGACGTTGAAAGTATTAAAATCTTTGGAGAACCTCACCGTGCCCAGTGAGATCTGCTTTAAGCCTTTCAAGACCTTAGATCCCATAGACTGTTCAAGACATAGGGAGGACCAATGCGTTTCGGTTGGCTCTACTCTGCACAAAGTGGTTCCCCTGAAGAGTGGGTTTGTAGGCGTCGTCAGCTACGGCCGGGAAATTTGCAGCGTCCCGTCTTTCATACAAGGTGAAGATAACTGAAAGTTCCGTTGTTCTGCACCTTATATAACAGCGTCATAAACTGATCTCACACCGGTTAATGAAATGGATCCTCCTGTGATGAGCCCTAGCACTCGGCCGTTTAAACATAATGGACCAAGTATATGGTAAAGTGGGGTAAGTGGAACACTTAAGCCTTTATTCGTAAATCGCAAAAAAAAATAATAATAATAATAAAACGCGCCAAGAAATATTCAAACATCACAGTTTGACCATTAACACAATACAAATATGTGATATTGTTTTGGGTAAATGTTATTCATAATTAAGTTCAAGATTACACTTTAGTCATGACTACTCCATTGTCCCACTTACCCCGATGTATTGGGGTAAGTGGAACAGCATTGTACGCATACGATTGTCTACTAAAAATGAGAAAGGTGAAAGTACCCAGAACTGACAAAGTCACCAAGCCATCCATTCATTAATACACGCGTTCCACTTACCCCAACTACATGGGGTTAGTGGAACAGGAAATGTTTTAATGCTGCAATTGATGGAATGTAACATTTCTCCCATAATTTTGACAGTAAATTGAATAAATAGTTCCCTACAAGAAGTTTTGGTGAAAAAAGTAGCACCATAAACACGATAAATAATTATAAAACCAATTTTCAGTAGCGTGTGCATCATTTCGATTTTCAAATTTACCGCCCTGACGTCATGTTCTTATACAAGGCACAAGATGCAATTTCTATGAATAATTTATTCCACAAAATTATCATTTTTTTACTTATGAAATAATCTTCTAAAGACTAAAATGATTCATTTCAGGAGTTTTCTGACCTGTAAACTTTTCAATTAAATATTTTGAAGAAAAAAAATCAGCCTAAAATCAGTCTGAATAGAACAAAGCACTGACAGGAAGCTCTATCACCTCGATGATGACGTCGTTCTCAACACGCCGTCGATCAATATTTAATCTGAGGAGAAAATGCCCGATATTAAAATAAAAGAAAAAGAAAGCAGAAATCTACTTACGTTTTGTTGAACGTCTGGTTACCTGTTGTACAATTTTTCAATCACGACACAAAAATACGCATTTTTAATCAAATAGGACATCAAACACTACCATGTCTTATCCACTGTTGTTTATAAAATAGTTACGACGCAAAATCTTGGAGTGAGGCTGTGGGATGTTCAGGACTTTTGACGATTTTAGCTCTGATAATTCTAACTTTTGTCACAATGAAGGCGTCCATTTTGTTTCTACGTATTGTTTGTACGTAAAAAAACGTTTACTCCACTAATGCCTTCTCCTAAACAATGTACGTACCCATAATCCTTCAAGTGTTCCACTTTACCCCAGTGTTCTAGTTACCCCACTTTACCCTAATGGGGGCTGGCAGAAAATAGAAATAGTTGGCTCTGGATCGATGATGACTAACTTATTGATAACTTTCTCAGGAATTCACTTCTTAATGTTACTATTTAGTTTTTTATGTCATTTCTGCTAAGTATGCATTGTTTGATTTTGTACTATTATACATTCATTCGCACATACATCAAAGCACTATTCTTTAAATATTAATATACTTCTTTCCTTTTTGCATTTTCCTTTGTATTTTGTATAGCCTTTTGTTCGATAGAAACAAAAACATTGAATTTAAACAGCATCCAACCATTGGCAGATGATGATGTTTCACTTAAATTACCTTCTTCTTGACTGGAGGCGAGACAAAGATAGCTTCGTTAGTTCAAGAGGAATAGGGAAATACATACGCGCCGGTCCTTACGAGGAAGATACGCTTGTATAACTCAATTTCGTGGGTATAATTCACATTACATGATGGGGTTGAGAGGGCCTTCTACGGTTGCGGATGCAAAATGAATCGTTTTCTGTACGGAATATAATATTTATCTCTTGAGTATGGCTGAACAGGCGACATTATGACCCTTTCTTGTGAAATTCTCTAGAGCCGTTATAATTATACATGAACATTAATATATATATATATATATATATATATATATATATATATATATATATATATATTTCAATAGCGTTTCCTTTGAATATGCTTCTTTCCTTAAGATTGTTTGTCTGTAGAACTGCATACTGTAAAATTAGGTTGTGAGGAAACCATCATGTTACATGATACTATTATATGTATTATTAATGCGTTTCTTTTGAAACCGTATCGAACGTGCCTAATAGTGTATAAAGTTCAGTATACCGTCACCGCAATGATAATGAACTTGAGTTCCTTGATTCTTAAAGGCCGCCGGATGACTGCGCGCTGTCGAAATTGCTGATATCCAACAGTCATCACCAGCTTTACTTCATACCTTTTGTCCAGAGTTTTCTATTGAAGGATTTTCGTGTACAACTTTTCTGGTTCGTTTTGTAGATTAAATTGCGCTTATCGTATTCACAATGAATCACACGTGGATGGTATAAAAAGTTATCTGCAAACACTCATATCGGTGCTTTTTTGATCTCCGGCATTACTCCGTATTTCAAACGTTTCGTTACATGACAATACAGCTACACTGTATCAAATTGTTGATAATGCTGATTCTTTAATCATCATCAAAGCGCTTTTAACTCAAATAATTATGAGAATACGTTAACGTATGATTTATGAAGGCAATATGCATAGAAAGTAAAGATTTATATCCTTGACAGTTGCGGCTTCAGCCTCACACAGTTTTATACTGACGGTGACGGGTGCGACAGTGGGAGGAACTGTTGTGATTCTCGTTTTGGTGTTTGGTGTCATGATGACAGCGAGAGTGTGCAGTAGAAAGAAAGGTAGGTATAAACTCAATGTGAATTATGGGGTTATATTACAAATGAATATAAAAGGTAATGATTACATAATCTATTCATGCTCCCATCTCATGTAAAGAAAAGAAAGGGGAACTCTTTCTCTTTCCATTGATACCTAATTATGTTGACACATGTCATGCATAACTGAGTACATGAATTTTAAAGACAGCAATGACAAATTGCACTCTTTCCAAGTTTGAGTGTCACATGAAGGAACAGTGAATGTCTTGAATCAATGAGATCTGTCAGTGAAAGTGGCCAAATAAAAAGCAAGCCCGTACGGATGCAGATTTGTGTTTAAGGTCTGTGTTTAGAATTTCTTCTAACATTTTATGGTACATAACCTTCAACATGGCCACCTATCCGATAACGTGGTCACTCCTCTAAGTCCATTTATTCAACTCGTATTCAACACATCTAGCTCGCAGCAACAAACCATGTCTTGAATATGAAGAGAAAAATGGATGATGTGTTGGCCTTTGTGGGAGTGACAAAGTTATCAACGACGATGACCATGTTGAAGGTTACATACCTAAAAATGTTAGAAGAAACCTTAAACGGACATACAGTCATGCAGGCTGGCCTGTTAAAATTGACCACTTTGGTCGATAGATCCCATATACCCCGGCCCCCACTCAGGGATATATATATATATATATATATATATATATATATATATATATATATGAAGAGGTTGCAACCAAAAGGCGCTAAATCCATTGAAAAAAAGAAAAAAAAAAGGAAGCAAGCTCTTCATTGTATATATATATATATATATATATATATATATATATATAATCAAGTCAGCACCATTTACATCAAAATATAAATGATTGTACTTGAAGAGTGATTTCATGAGAAACATATCTAATTATGTGTATACACAAACATACATTTTTACCGTTTATATATAGTATTATATACTATCTTAAGAAACAAGTAGAGAAGACCGTTATTGTCCGTTTCTTTTGACTTCACGCTCTGTCTAGGGAACAAAATAAATCTGCTTGTTGTTAGGACAGTTTCCGTTTTCCTTCATTTATAATTGTTATTAATTTCTTAACATTTCTCTTTTTTATCAACGCTGTCCCATCCAATACTTGTTGGCACAAGTTATCGTAACACACAATGCTAAAGAGAGGCTTGAAATTATTGTTTTCTTTTACTTACTGGTCTCTTTTCCCTCAAACAGGTGCTAAACAGGATGAAACCTCTGCAACTTACCAAAGAGCTGATGGCCTGGATCAACGTGGTGACGCAAGAACGGTATGTAACAAGGGGTACGCGGAACATAAAGAAACATGGAACACTTAGCCACCTCCATCGGGAATTCCTTGCAATGATATCTATTCTGCTTTGTTACACTTATTTTTCTACCTCTGTTTGTATTTCTTTCTCTCTCTCTCATTCTCCCTTGCTAAATCAATCTAAAGTAACCTAAACTTCGTAAACAATTTAAAATGGAAAGAGAATAACACGATTTGCTCGGCTTGCATCAACACTGCAGTTAACTTTACTGTATGTTGAGTCAGCTACTTACGTATTTTACAGAGCTTGCAATCACTACTGATGTCAATGTGTGAAGAAAATTGGACTGAATTATTACCATCAGTATTGATACACCGTGACTACCACCACCGCCGTCATTATCTTAATCCTTATCACTGATGTTGTAAGGTTGACGAGGATGGTTTGATATACATCTCAGTATCACACGAAGAAACTAGCTCTAACCAGCAAGCCACGCCCATCCGAACTGAAGATCAAACCATCTACTCCTCAGTCAGAATTGAAGACAATGGAATCCGAGTGAGTAGACGGTGCCAGTCACCTGACCAGAACTTTTTTTCGTCAGCTTATTTGAGGATATCGCTCTCTGAAAGTGCAATTCCAGCCCCATTTTCATGTTTTGACCGATAAAAAAAACGGTACATCGGATAAAAACTTGTTACCGTCATATTATCATCCCCTCCCAAAAAAAAGAAAAGAAAAGAAATCAAAGCAAATTTCAAATAATTTGCTGAGATGTTCCCCTTTCTCTAAAGGTGGACATACCTTTATGATTATTTTTTTTTCGTCACTGAGTTATTAAGTGACACTTTGTTTTCTTTTTCTTTTAGTCCATGCGGCGATTTTCTTTGACTTACGTTATAAAAGTAGATGTATATAAGTATATATATAATAATATATTTTTCCCCTTAATGAAGTACACCATATTGGGAAATTGCATTGTTTGTATATGCTTCAATGAAGGTGTGTTTTGTGCTTTTAAGAAGACATTCTCAAAAAGCTCTTACGAAGACCTCAAATTTATTAACGCAATATTTCCAACAAGAAAAACACACACAAATATGTCCAATCTGTGTAAAATGGAGTTCTACTCTGTTTTGAGCATTTCCTGAGTAAAATTATGCTGTGTCTGTTTTATACATTTTGTCCCTTGAACAATGGCGTGTGTTTCTTTCTATCAACGGTATAAAAATGTGAAGATATAAAACCTATTCATGTGTATGTTATAACTGACGTTACAGGTCGATGAGAACAAGTTGGTCTACTTCAGTGTGGCACATTCACATCGCCCGGACTCGTCCGACGTCCATGAACTCGTCCAACCGGAAGAGACCACGATCTACTCCAACGTCAACGGCAATAAGACTCCGGTTTCGGCCATGGAGGATCATGAGGACGATGTGCGTAAAACCGATGTCGTCGCCGAACTCTATGCCACCCCTTTCAAGGAAAACAAAGCCTAGGAGATTTATCGACAGCAGCCGAGTCTTTGATCGTCGGCCTTACTTGACAGTCCGACCTCACTATTCGGACATGTCCGGATAAGGGATTTGGGCCGGATGTGGGAAACTCAGTGTTTAATACACGCAACTATACACCCAATGATAACTACATGTACATGTATAATGTATTAATTTTGAGTGAACATGTCCCGTCCTCGTCAGCTGGTCTGCGTTCAGAATTCTCTGATAATTTGCTCAATGAACGATCACCTGTACCTGTACCGTGCCCTGATTTAATAAAAAGTTTTCTATTATATGTTCTTGCGGTGATTTGGGGGTAGTGAATGTCTGAATGCATGTTATTTAGATGAAAATTCGATGTGAATGTATGTTAATCACGTTGGGAATAATATGTAATTCATGGGAGTGTGTGTATAAATTTTGTTTGAGTTTGAAATTCCCCTTTTCCCGTAATTATCAGATTGAAGAAAAAAAATCACGCCGAGATCGCATCCGGATGATAGAGAGATCCGGATAAAGGGAGGCCGGATAGGAGAGGTCGGACTGTATAGGGACTGCACTGAGATTGAACATAAAAGTAATTTTCGCTTGAAAATCGAAGGATTGTGGGTGTTTTTCAAAGTGCCACGTCACTAAAGCACTAATTTGTGACAAATATATACTTAAGTATAGCTTTGTGGTTTTCTTTTGCCCTTTCTATGGTTACGTGTTGTGAAAATCGTTAGGCCTGTTCACATTTTGTTTTATCTATTACAATTCATAATTAGTAAGTCCAGTACCCTCAGCTGCGGTAGACACTGTAGAAAATTAATATGAGTTTGTAAAATTTTGATTCATCCAGTCGAACACCTTTCTTAGATGAAAAAGAATGTGAGCAGTCACCTAATCATCGATATGTAAAAGACAAAAGCATATACGTATAATTCATTAAATGTCTATGTCAAGTTGGTCAGGTTCTTTCAATATATAATATTCTGCTGCTATATGTGTACAAAGAACTACACTTTGAATGTCTCTAATATACATACGTATGTCTGTTGGTATTTGAGAAAAATATGACAATCATGATGACTTTAATTAAAGTCTACAAATTTCTTAAGGTTGGAAATGGGGTATTGAACCACCAATAAGTTTTGCTTTTTTCCCCTAAATCACTGCTTTTAAACATGTAATGGGTAATGTGAGAGCCGATACACTTTAAATTTTTAACCAGAATCACACTATTTCTTATGAAAATAAGGTTTGATATATTCATTTAAAACATTTTAAGAGAAAACACCAGAAAGAAGAAAAGATGAAAGAGGAACAGCGTCAAAAAGCACAAAAGGAAAATTTATGTAACATTGACACACAAATACAGCAGTGAACTTATAAAATATATGTTGTGTATAATATGCAAAAAAGTGACTATAAAAAAATTTATCCACGTTGAAATAGTGAAAGCCTCATTTTCAAAAAGAATGCAAATACAATTTGACCACTTTGCTGCCATCCATCCACTTTAGGAATATAAATAAGGAAAAAAAACTCAATCTATGACGTTTATTTTACCATACGTTTCCAAATCCGGCATGATTGACAAGTTCTCGTTATGGATCGTGACGGTCGTGAATTATATTCCACGTGCAGTTCATTAATTTCAAAACTAACTAAATTCAACAAAATATTTTCTTACTTGCATTGTCGTTTACCAGGAATTATTCCTAACCGGTCTGTAATCTTTTCACATGAAAAGATAATTTCAGTCAAGTCACTTCTACAAAGAGTCAGCATAGATTACAGAATCAGGTGTCACCCTCTCGGTGAATATCATCATCCTAAAGATAAAAATAAATTAGGCCTATGGTAAAACTTCAATATGACTGCTCAATGCATAACCCCATGCGTGCAAGAGAATGGATTAGATCAAATTTCATTCAAGAGGCAGCGAGGCTCGATATAAACCTCCTTTTTTTTGTCCAGCGTTACTAATTCGATTTGAAATAGCCCTTTTCGAAACTAAACGTCACACCCAAACACTTACTAAATCTGTCACTATCAGTTTCATTCTATACGCCTGCTGAGCGACTTAAAATAAGTGTAGTTTGTTCTAAGTTTCGCCTTTACCTTAGCTTTACCTCGCTCTAGTACAACGTAACTATACGATGTAATGACAGTCTATATCGATGATAATGTTGTCCGCATGAATGATGGACCTCGTGTATCGGTGTCGTAAGCTGTGATACTGTACACGCCCATCCCTTCTGCGTAGTTTTAGACTGGAAAAGCAGCCTGCAGCGCTTGAACTACTGTCGTCAATAAATATAGTTAGCGCCATCTAGCGATTCTTCGTGCGTACACTTATCCAAGCGATCGAATGAATGAGTTCAATACAACTTAACGAGCTCAAGCTCATTCATTTGTTGCTGCTAGTGCCCCAAAGCATGGGCGTGTGTTGCAAAGGGAGTTTTCGAAGAACGCTGCATATCAGCCAAGAACTACAACAACAACAAAAATGAATACATATCAGCGAAATTATGCACAAATGCTAAGAGAGATGCGAGTAATGGTTTGACAGTCAGTATTAATCATCCTATACAAGGTGTCTTAATGGGCTTTTAAAAATCAGTCATACTCATTGTGATTACGCCTAGACTCCATACGTGTGTGTTGTTTCAGGAAGATACACTGATTAAAGTTTTTATGTGTACACAATATTGGCCAAGATCACAAGGTTCCTTCAATTTGTATATGTATGACAATATTATCATCATCTTCATTGGAACGTTTTTTCACTTCCAATTATTCTGCTAACGGACTATCGCTCCAACATTCTAAGAACATTAGGTCCAACTTTTCACCTTTGCCAGTGGCACATTGGGAGCACCTTTAGGGGTGCAACTTTCAGACCTTTTAAAGATACTTCCCGTGTTATATGTACTGGTAAAGGTGCAAAATTGAACCTATTTTTCTTAGAGTGAAGGGGGATGTTTACTGAAAATATTAATCCTTTCATATTTGATTCTAAGCATGTTAAATAAAATATCACCACTTCAATTTTATACCAGTCTTCCAATAAATTTCATTCTGGAACGGCTATAGTACAGCAACGATTGAATCGCCCCCCTCCACGTCATACGTGTTGAACAATGAGAGAGAAAGAGCGAGGTAGGATGAAGAGACAGAGGGACCGAAAACGAAAAAGAGAGAAATAAATTAACAAAGAAAGAAAGCAGTTGTTTCATGTCAAGCGATCACGACAACTCCAGTTAAACAGATTAAGTTGGCCTATAAGGACTGGAGACATGCAATGACATTGAGCATATGCATTGCATTTGCATGTGAACGAAATAAAAGATACAACGTTATCACGCAAATATCAACACGCATTTCATTTCACATCATATCATATACGATATATAACATTATGTCAAAATCTGTCATGCAGATGTATCGGAAATCCGCAAATTCTAAAGCTATTTTCTTTCTATTACATTCGAAAATTCACTAGTTTAGACTCGATCTGTGTATAGATACTGCAAAGGACCTAAAGCCCAGTTGAATGGACTATATAATGGAAATCATCGTGAAACTTAATACGCAGATGATTTCCACAAACGGTTAGCGTGAAATTTCGCTGAAAAACACTTCATATGAAATCATTCAACAATGTGCTGTAAGACATGACTGCAATACACACAAACCCATAATATTTCTTTCAAGTCGCTTTTAAATCTAAAAGCCAAATGACAATCAGTTTGCAAAAGAGGATCCGGAGTCCCTACAAAATGTGAAACTTTCGTATTGCTTAAAACAACGGGCCTGTGCACATCGTATATGTCATTATCGTTGAGTTCACATTGAGTCGGATCAAGGGGGCATCCTTGGTCCAGGTATAATTTAAAGCTATTAGTATAATTCAAAGCTATATAGCTTTGAATAAGCCAGTTCGGAGTTAGCTCATGGGCACATTGGTACGAATGACCTTTCTTTTTTTTTCTCAGTTGGTTAGGGGCACTTCACTCGTTTTCAGAGCGACATAATGCATAAGCTTTACGTAACAATTTATGGGATTCATCAATCCCGTTCAAACAAAGAATAAACTTGCGTAGACCAGATGAGCAGAATGATCTGTCAATTCACACTTGAGAAAGCATCCATTTCATTATTTTGCATTGGATGTATTGACAATCTCTTTCTATTGATCTTGCCAAATACCACTTTTGCTGTCAGGTGGATGTGCTGGCAAGCGGCATTACATAAATAATCATTACATGACAGATGCTTATCCCAGTAAATT
Source organism: Diadema antillarum (assembly GCF_040938485.1). NCBI lineage: Eukaryota > Metazoa > Echinodermata > Echinoidea > Diadematoida > Diadematidae > Diadema > Diadema antillarum. The sequence goes on from NW_027270922.1 coordinate 247,265, forward strand.
TAAAAACCAACATGCCTGTTGGTCCGAATGACTTTGTTTCTGCTCATGCGCAAAGTGGAACTCCGAACTGGCTTATTCGAGAACCATTGGTATCACGATTACAGTAACTTTAGACCATACATCACAGAGCTGCAGATAGATAGAGAACATAATTTAGAGCTAGAATTCCACCCCTTGTTTTCGTGATATCAAAAGTAAAGACACGTCATGGATTATCTATGTATTACTGAATTAAGAACATCACGACTTTCTTATTTCATCTATAAGATTGTTAATCTATTATCATGATTATAGATATGCATGTTACCATAGTAATCGACGACCCAGGGGAGAACCAGTGCACACAGACTAAATGCCTTTTAATGCAAAGAACCTTGCGTATTCCTCCTTCTTTATTTTGAATGCCACTATAAAAAACATCAGATTCAGAGTCTACACATTTAAGTCTTCTTAAAAAAAAAAGGATGGGTTTCCTTCTTGAGGTTGCTTCCCTTTTATTCCTGATTGTCGCTATACGATACTGTTATTATCATGACCATACTATATATCATTATCATTATCATTATCATTATTACCATTGTTATCATTATCATCATCATCATTGCGATCATCGTAGTTTACATTCCTTATATCTTGCTTCCCCCCCCCCCCCCCTGCATCAAATTATTTCATGCATTCTTCCCTTCCATATCACGCTATTGGAGAGTTCCCTGTGAAATGAAAACAGACATTCATCCCTTTATGTGTATTGGCAAGATGTGTTATAAGCGTTATAGTGCTTGGCTTACGTATATATTAATGTGTATATAGTTAGACAAAATAATTATCGTCATTCACATTACTTTATATTGCAGCATTGAAGAAAGAATTGAATAAGTAGGTCCTAAGTATGATTAGGCCTGGGTACTTAATTCATATTCATATCCATGCAAGTCTTCTTTGAGGGTCCAGTGTGATATCAGAGTGACATCAATACTATTCCATCCACACACTTACATGATATTGTAAATAATTAGAATGCAGTTTGCTGCATCAATTTTTATGCCTCCGCCACGAAGTGGTGCCGGAGGCATTATGTTTTCGGATTGTCCGTCCGTCCGTCCGTCCGTCCGTAATGAATTTTGTGGACAGGGTAACTATCAAAACCTTTTGAGGTATCCTCATGAAACTTGGCATGTATGTGTATTATGGGGTGAAGTTGTGCCTATCAGCTTTTGGGTGCACATGCTCGAGGTCAAAGGTCAAAAGGTCAAGGTCAAATACATAAAATTTCACTATTTCCATCATATCTATGCAATGCCTGAAGATATTTTTTTTTAAACTTAGTGTATACATGTATTACCCAATTAAGATTCTCTGGTGAAAGTTTGGGTCATGAGCTAGGTCAAAGGTCAAGGGTCAAAAGGTCAAGTAAAATATTAAAACTACACCTTTTTTCTCTGTACCTTAATTGGAAATTGTTCAAGGTATCTTCATGGAACATATATATATATATTAAATATATATAATATGCATGTACTGACTGACAGTGATTATCTAGAGAATTTAGGGTTCATAGGGTCAAAGGTCAGGGGTCAAAGGTCAAGGGCAACACTTCAAAATTTTACTATTTCCCTCATGTTTATTCAATGCCAGCAGGATTATTATTTTTTTTTTTTACACTTGGTGTATGCATGTATAACCTAACAGAGATTCTCTGGAAAATGCAAGGAGAGAAAAAAAGGACAGGAAGTAAGAAGAAGTAGGCCTATACGCGGCCTACGTGGGGAGATTGAAGAGAGGACATTTGGAGGAATTCAATGAAGAAAGAGAATAGAGAAAAAAAGCAAAACAAACAAACAAACAAACAAACAAACAAACAAACATGAGGCACAGAGAGAGAGAGGGAGAGAGAGAAAGAGAGAGCAATATTGGGCAAACATGTCCCGCATATTAAATTATAACAACATCCGGCCGTCCCCTTTTTCGATTCCCCTTTTTTGATGGTGACGTCATCTGGCTGGAAAGCTGTAAACGCCGAAACAACGCACCAGTGCCAATATTTGGCACCGACTCAATATTTCACAGATAATTATTTACAATGTATTATACTGTAAGTGGGGCGAGTTCAAAGACGTGTACGTTTTATCGACGTCACGTCTGGCCACTGGGTAGATTCGACATCACGTGATTTCATTCATCTCTGTACTCTATTCGATCATCCATTGATACGTAGAGTGGAGCTCTCTTCCACTTCCCTGGGTAGCTCCACATGATACTAGTATACTGATCGTCCACACACGATATTCTCCAATATGATTGTGCATTATTTTTATCTGGATGGGGTAAGGAAGGCCTGATGGAGTTGAGGGAACATCGGTGTATATAAAGAGGAAATCCATCAAAAAATAAATCATAAACTTCAAAAAAAAAAAGAGAAAAATGTTCCCTATTAAATGAACGATACAAAAAATGACAAAAATAGGATAAGTAAAGATATGACATTTCGTTATCAAAATTAGGTCATTTTTTTTTCTTCCGGAAAACTATTGACCAGTATCATGAATATTCAAACCAGTGGGGTTGACGGTGTCATGAATTCACAATTTCTTATTCATTTCGTACATATAGAAATGACCGTCTTGGTATGGAACATATGTTTGCTCACAAAAACACTATCATATAATCCACTCTAGTGATGCTACCCGGGGTGGGGATCCGAGCAGAGCATGCCTTTGGCATGATGCAACGTCATTGCTGCGTTGACGCAACGTTGATTTCAAGGAATCGGTTTATTCAAGCGGCTTCACACGTGCACGGGCTGACTGACTCGCAATGGTACTATGCGCCACCCACCCCCCCCCCCCCCCCCCCCCCCCCTTCCTCTCTTCGTTAGCCTGTGGCGCCTGTGTTCCGTCCCATTCGCTGAAACGGACCGTGAGTGCAGTGGTTTCATTCATTGTTTACGTAATTGCATAGTCCTGTAGCTTTAGATGACTATGTGCGGAGCTCCTACAACAAAAGCAGCGGGTGATCTTTAACGCTGAAGTAATAGTGATGAACTGTAGTCATCAAGGTTCCCCAAGGTCTCGCGAATCTTTGCTTTATACCATTAGCCGAGAGAAAGTGGTGACAAATGATGCTTAAAGTGAGTACACTCGTGTCATAAAACTTTATATAGGTGCAGATACAGGTGTAGGTTTCCCTGCATCACCATCTTCCATGTCCGGCGGCCAGACCCGGCGGCGTGTGCACCCTCGCCTAGTGTGACGATTTGGACGCGGGATAAATTTCGATCGATCGGGACCCGTGCAACAAAACCATCGGAACACATGTGTCCTTTCGTATAACGCGGTCGGAAGGTAGGTATCTTACTAGGTTCGTGGCTGTGATCTTTGTACAATGGTTGGTTGAAGCAATGACAGTATCATGAGTACTTTTATTTAACTAGTGAAAATGACATTTCACTTGTGAAAATTTTATTGTTTGCATCTAATTCGTCTCGTGACGAGGTGATAGTGAGGAGTAATTTGAACGTTTGTAATTTTTATCATGTGACACGGTGAAAAATTTCTTCTTTCTTTCTTTCTTTCTTTCTTTCTTTCTTCTTCTTCTTCTTCTTCTTTTTCTTCTTCTTCTTCTTCTTCTTCTCCTCCTTTTCCTCCTCCTCCTCCCTCCATTTGTCAGAGATTGATACCATGGGCCACATCTAGCACAGATATTGTGTTTCCATATGTTATGGTTAGATAGTTGATATATCATGAATTATTATCAGCGTGATCAGGGGGCAGAGTTGGAATAGATTGATGTTCAGTCAGTTAGTATGAAGTTCAAGATAAATTGGAGGAAGCATGTCAGAATATTGGATGATTGTCATCAACAGACTGAGGGAGGTTTTAGGGTCATATTGTAAAAGTGTGGCATAAGTAAACTAAAATGGCAAACTTTATTAGTTTTGCTTTAGTCTGCATACAACTGGTGGAAATTTATGGTGGCAATATAATTCTTTTATATTGCCTTTTAAAGGAGGCTAAAAATGGATTAATCATCGCTGTGCAAGCTTGTTGAATAATGAGCACAGGTGTACCATTGATTTACAAGTTACATGTACCTCTTTCCAAATGAGATGGCGACACCACTAGCTGTATGAATTCTCCAGTCAAACTCTTTTCTGACTTTCCAATTTCGTTTTGGAAGCTGTGCATAGAATCATCCATATACTGACACCTGGTGCTGCACATTGACTTGCAAATTGTACTATTACATGTCACATACAGTTTGATGAACTCGGCTGGACTGACTGTGTGCCAAACAGTGTGTATGTGAGGCCTGTCAGGAAATGGATTATGCAACTGGTTATCAGAAGCGGCAGCAGTTTTTTATTGTCAGTGCTATGTGGGGTCAGTTCTCCCTAGATATATTTCTCTCATTTTAATACAAAACTGCCCCAAAGTCATGTGATCCAGCTTTCATTACTGCAGACTTGTTTGTTACAGTTCTAGGAGCTACACCATACATTTGTACCAACTTTTTAAGAAAAAAACATAAGAATGATTTCTTTCATGAACATATGAAATCAGGATATATGCCAGTAAACTGCAGATTTCAAAACAGTAAGTTTTTTTTATAGCTGTCAAGTGTGATCTGATTTTTGACTGAATAACTTTTATGTTGTCAAATGTTGCAAACTACACAATACTTACAGTAGCTTCTGAGTATGACATTCAAAAGTGCAATGTACACTGTAACCCATTGAGGACGGTTTGCTTTTGTTGCCTACAACACACATTTCCCATTTGCCTGAGTATACTCGGGACTCATCCTCAACGGGTTAAACTTGTAGGACCTAGATCTGTTTTTGTCCCCTATTCCACTCACATTTTCCACGAGTTCCTTGCAAAACCTTACAGGTGATATACAAATGATGCACAGGATATACATCATTTGTTTTATAAAATGGGTCGAAAACTAACAGCATTTTTCACGTACCTTTGTGGGTCAATACCAGTCAGCTACATGTAGCACTCGTCGATGTTCGTCCCAAACATTTACGCACGTCGCACTCGGAAATCCCGCACATATAAGTACTGTACATATAAGAGTGATATACGTACGCCACACATGTTATGCACACAAGAAAGGCCGGCCGGCAGCTCGAACTAGAAGTTGTTTACAGGATTGACAGCGCGTATAGTAGCGCGCGACGCACTTGTAACAACTGATTGAGTGCGCACTGCTAGTGTAAATATTGTGACGTCAGGCCGAGCATGTTAGTGAGAAATTGATGCACGCACACGTGACTCATTTCAGGGCTTCCAATTGGCTACATTCTTGAACCCATTTTATAAAATATGATTAACAGTAACAGTAGTAGTAGGGGCAAGCATGGTAGTATCGGACGCATGGTATTACCGGACACGCACATTTTTGCGTAGTAATGACATTCTGTACGCGCGAGACTTCGTAGAGTAGCCTCACAGAACTTTGTGTGGACCGAAATCGCAAAAAACACCACATAAAAATGTGAAAACACGAAAAAAATCACATTTTACCTCAAAGTTATAGTTGAGTGACCCGCACCTCGTATATAGTTAATATTCATGCATGTTTGAATCACATTTCACGACTGAAATTCTATGAAATCCCACTCACATACTGGAAAAATGCTGAAGATTCCAATAGAACCAAAATTTCACTGATCGATATCGGAAATTTGTAGCTATCGTCCTCAAACGCTAACGATGCGGAATAGTTGTGCGCTAAGGGGCCCGCAACTTATCACCCCGCGCGTGCAGCTCCCATAGACAAAGCACGTAAACTGAAGTAGAGTCTATAACCAGTTGTCGATTTTCTCACAAGGTTTTATTGCGTGAACTGTTCGAAATGTTCGAGACAGACATTTTACCGTAAAATACGAAATTTGAGCCTCATTTGCCGATTTTTTTCTTTGTCATCCGCTCAGTGAGAATGTGTACGGTGATTTTTGGGATGAATTGTGATTCTCGTGCAAGGACTAGGTGCGAAAGACCTCGATTACTCGATTACGAAAATCGCGTCCTGTAATACAATGCGATTTAGCACCGCGCAAAAAACAACTATTTTAAGAGGGAGAACGTTTGAAGCATATTTTCTAAAAACTGGAACGAAGAATTGACATGAGTTGGCTGAATTCGTAATTTCCAGGAGTCTGTGAATAAGTGGTGTTATTTTTAGCCAAAATTTCATCCTCTGAGTACAGAATTTAAAGCCACGAAAAAAAGCGTCCGGTAATAGGATGTACCACCCTACAATGTATTTGAAGTATGGGGCACTCTGTAAATTGCATTACAGCTTAATACAGTTTGCTTCAGACCCCTTACCATGCTGAAAATGTATCTTACCTTCACTTGCGTTGTAAAGGTGCATGAAGAGAAGAAAAGATTATCCATCTTAAATTATTGTTTTGTTGTTGTTTTTGTATTTGAGGCGCGTCATTCAGATATGAATATTTGCGCCTTCATCTACATGATATCATTATTTTACATAACTAGAAAAGCACTCCGAGAGTGCAGACCTCCGCCAAGCAGTTACTTTCCACTGATGATCTTGCTCTTCCATGGAGATATATTTTCACCTACTGAAAATTCACCCGATTTCCCAATGTAGAAGCCTTTGTTACGTCATAAGCCCTCAGATGCGCGGCGCGCCTCTCTCCAGCAGAAACTGGAGCACGCACTTTAGTGCGCGCATGCAAACCTCAAAATACGCACAGCCAGATCTCCCAAGTTCATTGACCCTACCTGTCAAAATATCAAAATTGTTCATAAATTCCCCAAAAATTATCAGATCACTACCAAAAGTTAATCGTTTGTTACTTGTGTCATTCTCAACCTTTTCTGCAAGTTTCATTACAATCCGTTAACTACTTTTTAAGTTATTTTGCACACGGACAAACGAACGAACCAACTAACAAACAAACCAACGGTAACGAAAACATAACCTCCCCCCTGGGCGGAGGTAATTAATTTCTCAAAAAATTAAACTTGTCATAATTATTTTTATGCGTGCTATGTGTCTGCTGTCATACGGTTGGGGCAAATAAGTTCTGGTGCATGCTGATGGCAAACTCTGATCAGCCCTGCTCTTTACATGCTGGCTTGTTTGTACGTAGTCTTTGTCAAAGGCTCTCACTGTATTAATTGGAAGAGAAGGGGACAGAAGATCATGACAGGGGAGAGAGAGTCAAGGTGCAGGAGACCCCAGTGAACTGGCCTGTGCTATGGAATTGGTTCACCCTTGGGCTATCAGAGCAAAGTGTGTGAAATGCATGATTTTTACTTTGTTTTCAATAAGATGCTGCTTCTAGTTTGTGATTTTCCCCCTTCTAATTGGCAGCAAATATTCAGTAAACAATGTAACCTCACAGTTAGACTAGTCCCAAGTACACTTGAGCAGGTTTAAAACATCATATATGATCTGTAGATACAATGGGAGGTAGATGTGTGTTATACTCAGTCAATCAGCCCATCCTCAACCTGCAAGCATGGACAAAGTGACCAAAAGAATCATTCAGTGCTGCTCCACTGGATGGTGCTCTCTCCCAGCTCCTACACTGTACGAGTAGATATATTTCGTTCACATGAGGTCCTTTACGAAAGGCTACATGGGGTTTTCTGGTTGAATGATCTTGGTTTAAAAAGAAAAAAAAAAGAACAAAATCTGGCTTGTGCAATGAACCATGATTCTTGACAAAACTCAGCTTTTCTGCTTGGTTCAACTTCAACATCAATCACCCCATTCCCCCGACCCCGTTCTGAAGCTTTTTTAATGACGATACGCCTGTGATATTAGACCATGATGTTAGACCACAATGTTAGACCACAAATTCCGTGGGCATGTCAAAACTTCAACAAGCATTATATGTGCATATTCTGATTCATTTGTCATAAGATTGATGATTGACAATTGGAAGACGCTTGCAAGTATGGCATTTCTCTTCATCAGCGACCAGCTCAGATTAATGGTATGCGGCATTTCATCTATTCAACAGCAATCCGCATCCTTGCTCTCACTTTGATACTTTTTAGATGAGAATTGTAAGTCAAATCTTGGCAGGCTCACAGTGTGCGAGCCTTGGATCTATTGTGGTCGAAGGACAAGGAGAGAAAGGGAGAAGATTATTGAGTGTGAGATCAGTGGGGCCATTCATTTCTCTGCCTGAGTCTTTTACAGTGTCTCTTTGTCAAAGTTTCCACTTTTCAGCATACAATTGAGTAATCCCATTTTACATCTATAGGCGTAACTCGTTGAAACGCAATGTAGCTGATCAGGTATGATTTTAATGTGTCCTGTTTCATCACATGCCAGTCAGACTCTACATCTGGCAGTGTGCAAAAAAAAAAAAAAATGAGGCTGCCCCCATGCTTTAACATATTGCTGGCATTCACACTTTGTTATTTTATTTACTTTATTTTTTTTTTTCAAAGTAAAACTGCCGAGAGCTGTTTGTTGGTTCATTTCCAAAATCTGGGTATTATGTATACTCCTGTGAGTTTTGAGAATTGGCGGCACCACTCTAACACTCAAAATACCGTACTAGCTTTCAGGGATGTAACATACGGAACCTGTACTTTTGGGTCAGTGTCATGGTCTCCTGCCAATTAGCCTTGCTTTCACACGTACCGAGAGTGCTTAATTTGCAATGCTGACTTACAAACATGATTGCAGTTACGATTACAATCATCGTTTGTTCACATGACTGACAAGGCTTCGCGGATTCTTCGGTTTTGAATTTTAGAGTGAGGAGGGGAGGTTTGGCTTCTTTTCAAGATCCCATCAATCTCTCTTGAGCCTTACGTAGCGTGCACTTTGACTACAGTGCGAGGATTTACAGAGCGCAGTCTTTCTGCGGAAGGTTGTGGAAAGGTTACCGGAAGCTCGGATGGGGGGGGGGGGGGGGCGGGGGGAGGCCCAAACACGATTGGTGGTCCATTGCATTCACACGGTCGTGTTGCTGCTTAATTCTGGTATAAAACTTGATTGGAAAACACCTCCGGACTGTCATATGAAATGTGATTGGAATTATGTCCTCACCTTCCGCGATTGCAGTTTGCATTCATACAGCAAGAATGCTACATTTTGTAAAGGAATAATTTAAAAAATGATTCTAGTTTATAAATGCGTCATTGCAATCATGTTTCAAATTTCGTACTCAATACGTGTGAAAGCTACAATGTAGGTATAAAGAAAACAGGTGGTGAAGAGATTTGAGATTTACAGCACTCAGGAAACGTTACCTCTAGAGGGCAAATCACATTGTACAGTCATGGCTTCATACAGATATCTAGACAGAGATCCATACACTGAAATTTGAACTACACGGGTATATGAAATGTGCAAAGTACTGCACAATGCACTACATGGCAATTCTGCAAATTGAGAAATATGTGGACTCCACAGTCAGCCGTACTTGGTTTCTGTTTTCTCGGAAGAGATCGTCTTCCTCAGAGTGTCTGTTTTGCATGTGATTTTAATACAATTTCTTGTGAAAATAAAAGGGAAATGATGAAATCAGAGTCTGTCCTTTCTGTATGAGGGTTTGTTAGCTCGATGAAAGTGTGATTTAGACTGTCAACATCATCATATTTTACCATTTAATTTCTTAAGGCTTCCATACCTTGTAAGCTTTCCAGTGATTAAAATTTGTTCTACTCATACTACTGAAAGAGAAAGAAAGCTGGCCATCAGTGCACCATTTTGAGAAAATCTGCTTTGATGTACAATTATGGTCAGGCGAGTAGGAACTAGTGTACTTAACACATTTAATGCCCCACATTCACTTGCCCTGAAACCGAGACTGAAAAGAATCCGATTTCAAAACATTTCTAGATTTAGACATTTGCTCAGGAGGTTGAGTACATGTAAATGTGTAGAAGTATTGAATGCTAGAATTTTGAGCAGATCATATCATTACATTCTTGTTTGTTGTAATACATACAATAGTTTACAACATGAAAATGATATATAATGCTGATCAAATACACAGCAAGTTTGGTATTGGTATGAAATTTGTCTTGACATTTCTCTCAAATGAGCCTCCCAATTATGGCCAGTGGTAGTCCAGAGGGAATTCCAATCAAGTTCTGCTTAAATCAGATTGCACAGTTGCAGTTTTGAAATACGTAATATGTAGCTAGAGCCTGCCTGTACCAACCACTGCCAACTACTTGTACAAGTACACTATGTACAATAATTGTATCTCCTCATGTCAAACTGCGCAGTGGAGCTGCGCAGTGACAAGGCCTGCCAGTCGACTCACGACTGAGTTGATAAAACGAAACAACTCAAGAAATATGATTCGAAAGGCATTTGCAACTTTAATAGGCATTTTGATAGTGACGAGTATTGAAATGTGTTTCAAGCGTGGGAAAGTTGATGAATGTAGCCATAATGGTTGAACATCTCAAACAATATTGATTCTACATACACTTGTATCTAGGCTGTACTGATGTGGACCTTAACTTGACCGTGGATGAACATTTTAACTTCCACTTGGTGCTTGCATGTTCACCTGTGTTATTGTCATTTAGATTTATGTGTCCTATTAGCGTGCCATCATGTTTTTGTCACAATAATATGAATTATGAATGTCTAAATTAGCTGTTCAAGGAGACCAAGTTTACTGCAAGCAACACTAGCTTTATTTGTATTATTTGTGACCGTGCACCTCAAAACGAACATAAAGTCGCACACACTGATTTTGCGTGAGGACTGAAAACAAGTGAAATGGGTCAACCTAGCCGAACTTGACTTTTTCATATTTTCTGAAAGAGCGTGTCTTCTTTTACATTATGCTAAAATTTGGTATCATAAAACGGGCAGGAAAGTGTGTTTTTTAGCAGTTTATCTCGAACATTTTATATAGAATAGTGTGATTAGCTGTGTGTTCAGAATCCTTTTTTCATTTCTGAAAAAACCTTGTCCGCACTCTTCACTTTCAACTCTAATAACTTTTGAAAGGATAGTGCTACTGCTTTGAAAGTTGGCATTAATTATGGACAGAATGTGTTAATGAGGCATGCTTAATTTCAGTTTAATCTGATAATCCCTTCATTGTTGTTACTCTGGTGGTTTACTTCCTGTTTTTTGTCCCATTCATCGCACAGCCAGCACGGTTTGGTAAAGATTAAGCGCTTGATAGACACTGTACTTCAGAGCCTCTTTTCTCAGTTCACACTTTTCCTGAGTTTTGTGCTTTCTTTCCAATATTTAGATAGGTTAGGCGAGTCCATTTGATTTGAGTTGTACATCATTTTAAAGCTTAAAGTCTGCTCTTTCAGAATATGGTCATAACTAAAAATGCATGTCTGGCGACTTTTTGTTTGTTTTGAGGTGCAGTGTCACATTTGTTAAAGTGATGTTCAGAAATAATGGATACAAGTAAGCTATTTCGCAAACAATTGTGTGAAATCTGTGCTCCTCCGTCATATTGCTTGAAGCCATGATGAATCCACACACGGTCGTTGAAAGCTACTTGGGAGGATCTTAAAGACAAAAATTTTTGAAATTATGAGTGACAACCCATAAGTCCATTGAACCTGTATGGTTCGCACAATGAAAGTCTTTTGCAACCGCAATGCCAATTTAACAATAAACCACTTCCTCTTTTGAGGTACATGTGCAAGGTGATTTGTGGTGACTCAAAAAGGAATTTACATTTAGATAAAATCCAAACAATGCCATAGTGCTGTTCAAAGATTTTTTTTTATATTTCTCCCTGCTTTTGGTGCTCAGTGTCTTTTAATCATTTAGTGTTCAAACTGTCAAATTTCTTGGTAAAATCTGCAACCCTTAGAGGCTGATGACAGTCTGAGGCATGCCATAGTTCTGAGATCTATAACAAATGCATCTTTTTATTAGGTTTTTCCTGAGCAGATTCTGTCTGTCCTGCTAATATTCCTCTCTCTGCTATTAAAGTTATTCTATTAAGCAATCACATTGTTTTTTTTAATTAAATGATTCCACACTTATACTACTTCTGGCCTTTATGTTTATTTCTAAGCATCAAGTATCTGTAGGTTAGTTTGTCTCACTCTTCACAGTCAACCTGTTTCTTTTTCTTCTTTTTATGCCTCCGCCACGAAGTGGTGCCGGAGGCATTATGTTTTCGGGTTGTCCGTCCGTCCATCCTTCCGTCCGTCCGTCCGTCCGTCCGTCCGTCCTTCCGTCCGTCCGTAATGAATTTTGTGGACAGAGTAACTATCAAAACCTTTTGAGGTATCCTAATGAAACTTGGCATGTATGTGTATTAGGGGGTGAAGTTGTGCCTATCAACTTTTGGGTGCACATGCTCAAGGTCAAAGGTCAAAAGGTCAAGGTCAAATGCGTAAAATTTCACTATTTCCTCCATATCTATGCAATACCTGAAGATATTTTCTTGAAACTTAGTGTATACATGTATTACCCAATTAAGATTCTCTGGTGAAAGTTTGGGGTCATGAGGTCAAAAGGTCAAAGGTCAAAAGGTCAAGGAAAATGTTAAAATTTCACTTTTTTCTCTGTATCTTGGAAATTGTTCAAGGTATCTTTATGGAACAAAGTATGTATGCATGTACTGACTGGCAGTGGTTATCTAGGGAATTTGGGGTTCATGTGGTCAAAGGTCAGGGGTCAAAGGTCAAGGGCAATACTTCAAAATTTTACTATTTTCCTTATATTTATGCAATGTCAGCAGGATTATTTTTTTAAAACTTGATGTATGCATGTATAACCCACTAGAGATTCTCTGGGATTTTTTTTTTTTTTTTTGCCAAGAAGGTCAAAGGTCAAAAGGTCAAAGATCAAGTGAAAGTGCTGAACTTCTTTCTCCATATCTCGGAAGTGGCTAAAGTTATCTTTAAACTTAGTACATATTTATGTATGTTCTGCCTGACATTGATTCTCTTATGAATCAAAGGCCAGATGAAAATGATAACAATTTACTGTTCAAGACAGAAATTGCACTTTTTCTTTATACCTTGACAATTACTCAAGTGCGTAAACTTATGAAAGGGTCAAAGTCGAAGTTAAAGTTCTTAAATCCCCAAATACATGCTCTCCTATTCATCCAATTAAACATAGGTCAAGGAAGGTGAACATTTGATACATTTGTGACAAACATGTCATTTTAATATTTTGCCAATTTTGTGAAAATGTAATCACACATTGTCCACATGTACTATAGACCTATTAGGAGAATCATGCATTATGGCGGAGGCACACCAGTCACCATAGCGACATTTCTAGTTTCTTTTTTTTTTTGGTGTCAGATGACATCAAGTAATTCATTTACAATTTCAGCCTTAGTCAGTGACTTTGATTTTTGTTATTCCATGTTTATTCAATATCAAAAAGTAATGCCATATACATGTATTGGTATAAATTTGTAGTTGTAATGGGCTGTCTTTGACAAGATTTGCAAGAACCTGTCAAAAACTTTGTTGCTTTATGGAAAATACATTGTAAATATCTCTAGTCAAATATATTGTTCTCAGTCTATATAATCAGTGGACTATGGAAATTAGGAAAACCCTATTGTGCCTCTCTCCATTTATAGCATGATATTATTTCTTTCATTGTTTTTACAGGAGCTACTGTTTGGTTTTCATTTACTGGTTTTGATGTGAATGAGAAAGCAACCTTGTTTTAATGTGGAAGATCTGCAGCTATAACCTTTGAGAGAACGTATCGGAAGGAAAGGAATTATTGGAGGGATGGCGGACCACGCTCAGCAAACGTCGCCGACCTCCAACACAGTGGAGCCCCAGCAGCGAAGGGCCCAGCCAAACCATCTGGCGACAGCCAACCCCATCTCCAAACTCTTCTTCAGGTATGACAGACCACTGCTGTTTAAAGGGGTGGTACAGTATTGGTGGAGATGAGAATTGGGCTTTGAACTTTTTGCGAGATACATGTACCAAGAAAACACTTATGATATAGTACAGAGCATACCATTTAAAGAGGCATTCAAAGTTTATTTGATGAAAATCAGGTTTGGAATGACTGAATCATCCAAAAACAAAGTAAAACAAAGCGATCGTAATAAAGTGTGGGTCCCACACTTTATTAGAATCGCTCTTTTTTGGATATCTCAGCCATTTCAAAACCGATTTTCATTAAATGAAAGTTGAATTCCTCATAGAATTACATGCTCTTGCATATTTCATAAGAGGTTTCTCATTATCTCACCAAAAAAAAATGTTAGAAACCTGAAATTTGGTCTCAACCAAAACTGTTTGATCCCTTTAAGCACAGCTATCATTGCGTATCACCAGTGCAATATTCCACTGATGCACTGAAATAAGTATCATTCTCGTGTTTTATAAACTTGTTTCATCCATGCACAAAAGTTTATATAGTATTCTTACATACTTGCTGTTTTGTAACTCTTCTGCTTTAAAAGCTGAGGAAATGTACACTTCATATTCCTCATAATAGTAAGACTGTAATGTAATTATTCAGGCAAAACTGGAAATCGCTGGTTGAGAAAGATAAGGGTGTTGAGGCTTCACTAACCCTGTGGCATTGACGCCCTTATCTTTCTGAAGCAACAAAATGTATAGGAAGTCGGATTGCTGCTTAGAACTTTGGAATGGGTGATATGATGTCATAGAAAGAGCTCTACCGTATGTCCCCCCCCCCCCCCCCCCCCAAAAAAAAAAAAAAAAAAAAAAAAGAATTACAACGGGACCCTCTGCAATGATAACTTTAAAAAATAGTGAATCAATCCAAATACAATTTCAGGGTACAAAACTGTAACTCTTTGCCCACATTTTTCAGAAAACCCCATTCGAATTGCTTCAGTGGTCAAAGAGAAATCAGGAATTTTGTAGAGCATGTCATGAATCTCTTCCCTCCAAGTTCTGTCTATTGTATTCACACACAAGAGCATCCAAGTGCTAAACTTGGAAGAATCAGACTCATGACATGCTTTACAACAATCCACATTTCTCTGTGACCACTTAACCAAATTCAGTGGGGTTTTCTGCAAAATAGAGCTAAGATGTTATACTCCAAGACCCTGAAGTAGCATTTAGACAATTCAGTCATCTTGGGTGTTATCGATGCGAAAATCTGATTGTAATTTTTTTTGGGACATACTGTATACAATAGTGTCACAACTCTTCATAAACGTATTGATATTTCATCTTTATAGTTTACAGCTTGTATCAGTGTGCTGGGCTGTCCTTGTGTTTCTAGCAGCTACCAGCAGAAAGATGTGATTTCTTTTAGAAGGTGTCGTTGTTGTAACCTGACGCCTGAAATCTAATCTTTATGTGCTCAATCAGAGAGAATAAACTATTACTATCACACTGTTTCCTGTGCATGTGGGTCACATCTAAATTGCCATTTAAAGTGCTCCAAAACCCAGTGGGCCATTGGAAAATTGGATCAAAATTTTGACAACTTGATTTTCAGGGCATGATAACAGGGGGAAGACAGGGAGGGAAGAGACAAAATATTCACAGTATGTGGGGGGGGGGGGGGGGGGAGGGGAGAGGGGGGAGAGAAATTGTGCAACCAAGATCTTATTGCCTGTATACACGTCTGAGCAGAGACCCATCAGAGGGTGGTACAATGTACAAAGCATCCTGTGCCATCCATTATGGGACAAGAAAGGAAATTGTTTGCAATCGTTTTCACAACTGAAGACATCATTTTGTTTTTGATGAGATTGCAATGAAGGTAAGCAAGGAAAGCGAGACTCACTGCAAATCTATTTGCAGTTCCCATCAATAGAAAGTAAGTGAGATTACCTAGCTCATGTAGTGTGTGATTTGACTAATATCACTTTGTCTGCCATCAAATGATTGCATGCCCATTTCCAAATTGCAGTCACTCATTCTGTGTTTTAAAGCACCTGTTGTGGACTTATTGTGGTTTTTAAATACACACTCGTACATATCCATCCTTGGTGTTGTATACATGCCAAGCCTGTACACCATCGTGAACAATCACAATTCTTTGCCGGGCAAATGTTGAATATCATGACACTTTGCCGCAATTTGTTGGATAAATTTTGTCATTCATTATGAAATGCACAGCGTGCAGTTAAAGAAGTATGTGAAAGTATTGAATGATATTGAGCAGAACATCAAGACATGCCATGAATCCTCATGCTGTAGCATGAGGCAGCAAAACATTGATCAGACCAAGGAGACGAATCCTCCACAGGGTGTCATAAAGCCTCATACGGGGTGACTAGAACTCACCATCATAGGCAAACTTCTAAAATGGGGGCCATTCCCTTTGAAAAGTACATGTATTATAGATGAATTGCCTGAAAATGCCCAAGTGTGGGCAAGGGGAGAAAATATTTGTTCTTGCAATGCCCTGCTTTGAAGTTCTGTGGTGTGTCGTGGGGGGACAACTTTTTGACCCAGAGGGGAAAGACTGGATGTATAGACCAGTTGAATTTAGGTGCTGTTTTTTTTATGGTAATTTCTAACTGGGGGCTTTGAATATAATGCCAAACAAAAGATAATTTATGCACTGACA
Organism: Diadema antillarum; assembly: GCF_040938485.1. NCBI lineage: Eukaryota > Metazoa > Echinodermata > Echinoidea > Diadematoida > Diadematidae > Diadema > Diadema antillarum. The sequence continues at coordinate 263,759 of NW_027270922.1, forward strand.
TAGCAATTGCACCAAGTTCATGATGCAAAACCCATTGACAGTGCTTTTGTTCTTCCTTGGAAGCCCTTCAGTTATGGCTGCCATAAATTAAGTGCCCTGAAATCAGATTCATCTTCACTGTATTATAGGAATTAGATAGGGCAGGTGTACCAGAACAACACCTACAACACCTGTCAACAGTTCACATTATACTGTTTTATTATGAAGGAGTTTGTTTGCTGCAACATTTTATATGCATGCATGTAAAAATACAATGTACTTGTGTGTTTGCCTAGATTTGGTGCAAACACTGCTATCTGCAAACTTTGTACTGTCAGCAAAGGTCATGGCTCTGTCAAAAAGAGCTAAAAGTATACAAAGTGGTTTGGGCCTCAATATTTTACAGCAAATAAATCTTAAATGCAGTCATGTTGATTGTTCTGCAAAAATTATGGGCACTCATGTACAATTCTGTACATTTATAGGCACTCTATGGGGGGGGGGGGTGCTGTCTCAGTTGACATATTGTACTTACAGATTTTATTAAGTACATTATGCTGCCATATTTTAATAGTAAGTTTGTAGAGTACATGTATTTGAATATCATCTTCTGGTGTAGACCAAGCATGACAGGAAGGGATGTGATATTGACAGGCAAATGATGTGTTGAGACAATTCTGACACCCCTTTTTTGATTATGAATAATCGGAATTAATGAAAACATCTTCAAATTATGAATGCTACATACTAAGTGTGATTAACCAGTTTTTCAATAATTTTGATGGAAATATGTTTGTGAAATCATAATACTCTGGACAACTCTACCAAAAAAAAAAAAGAACAAGAAAGCTGCTTCAGGTAGAGAAAGAAATTGTCTCCTTACAGCTCAAAAAAAGAAGAAGAAGAAGAAGAAGATATAAGATGAAAGAGACAGACAGGGCATGAATATAGAAGCAAAAGGCAGATGAAACAAGAATGCTTTCAGGTGAATCTTTGAATAAAGATTTGACAATGTCACATTCATGAATACATTGAGTGATCTCAATGCAAGTGCCCCATAAGATCTGCTCAGTGGTCCTCCAGAAAAACCAATGTTCAAGGAGGAAAGGGCTCCTGTTTTGTGATACTTTCACAGGGTCAAAAAAGCTGTTGCCTTTGGGTGCAGAGGTTTTTCACAAAGTGAAAAGCAGAGCATCAGAAGTTTTAGAATCTAGGTAAAGTCGACAAATCCAGCAGGTTGAGTGCTTTGACATTCTCTTAATCTGAGCGGCCTGCACTGTGTAATTTTTTTTAATGTCGCGTCACTTGACTTCCAGTTGGGCACGGCCGATCTTCAAGTCAGCATACAAGAAGAAGACGGTGGTTCCTAGCGACCTCTACGAATGTCTTCCGGAGGATTCATCTGACACTCTCGGAGGGCGATTAGAGAGGTATATGCATATTTTACTGAGTGCCATGGTGCCAGATCTCAACTTCATTTGAAAGGTCCACACACTGATAAAAAAGGAATGCAAATGTGAGGAACAGAGTTTGAAGATTGGAACTTTGATTCTGGATCATGTGAAGCAAAAAAGTACATGAAAATACTTTAAGCATGTTCAATTGCAAAAAAGAAAATGACATGACTTGATACTGCATAAGGAAATAAAGACAAAAATCAAAACTGGCACTAAAAAAACTATAAGCACCCCGTGCTTCCCATTCCCTATGCAGGCATTACTCTTCAGTCTTGCAGTGTCTTTATACTACATTTTTCTGATCTCAATCTTTAATACATATGAAACCTGGCCGGCTATTGTGTTTTCATTGTCCACTTGGAGAGTTTGAATGAGAATAGCAAGGCTAGATACAACAGGGCGTCATTTCCAGAGACAATTCGAGCTTTGTGTAATTATACACAATGCACACTCTTTGTTCACCTCTCTTGCAGGATTGCTGACCTCAATTTTATCAACCTTCATGTCAGACATTGGACTTTGTCTCTTTGTTGTTGTTGTTGTAATATGGTACTACATGTACCTCTGTTCATCTGTTATTATTTTACTGGTCTCCCTATCATATTGATATGTCACAGGCAATAAAGATGTAGATCGACCACCCAAGTACAGTGAATTACAGGGCTGAAAGGTCTCCCCTTGAACAGGTTGATTGCAATTTATTGAAGAAAGAACATTTTTCGAATACCATCTCACATGACATTGTTGTAAAAATGATCTCATAAGGAAAAAAATCAAACACACAAAAAATTTAAGTCAAATGATTATCAACCTATTGTAAAAACTGTCCAGAGCAATCTTCATGACAATTTTCTAACATTCTTACCATTTTCCCTTCCCTTCTTCTTGAACTTTCCAGAAACTGGAAAAAAGAAGAAGCAAATGTAGCCAAGGGAAAGAGAGCAAGCCTGACAAGAGCTATGTTCAAAAACATTTGGTTTCACATACTGCCTTTATGGCATTCTGTTTATGTGGGAGGTAAGTAATTGTTTAGAGTAGATAAACGCCCATGCATTTTCTTTATGTTGTTTGTCTATTTGTCATTTGTCAGCTTGTCTGTCTGTGTTTGTGTGTTTTTTTTCAGTATTGCTGTAGTGGTAATGGTGGAACATTTACTTCCACACAGTAACCATTCTGATTGTTCTGCTGAGGTACGAGTGTACTACATGTACGTGTGACGTGGATGGTCAAATCCATAATAAGACCGTGATATTAATTGTGCTCTTAGAGGGAAGGTATAGTATTGGTTGTGGTGAGATTTTTAACTTTATTTGAGATATTTAGAAACAACTTTATAAAAAGTTAAGAAACCTACAATTCTAGAAGGAATTAATTGTTTATTTGAGTAAAATTGGTTTTGAAATGGCTGAGATGCCCAAAAACAATGTAAAATAAAGCAATCCTGATAAACTGTGGATCCCACCATTTATTAAGATTGCTTTATTTTGGTCATTTCAAAAACAATGTTCATCAGATAAACCTTGAATTCCTCTTAAAATTATATGCTCTTTCATATGAAAGTTATAAGAGGTTTCTCATTATCTAAAAAAAAAAAAATCATCATTAATAAAATGTTGGAAACCTCAAACCCCATCTCAATGGAAACTGTTCCATCCCTTTAAACCTCATTATGTTGCCTTAAGTAATGAAAACAAAGGTGATCAGAAAAAAATGTAAAAAGCGATTATAAAATCAAATACTAAATCTTTGTTGACAATGTCCCATTAGGCTTCCTGTGATTCCACCCACTGTAGATTCATGTAAATTTATTAGTGACTTATTTTTTTTATTATTTTCTTGATGAGATCTCAAAATTTTGACATGTTTGTGCAGTCAGTTTTATGTGATGATTTTATCTTGATGACATTTTTGGATGATACTGCATGTTAGCCTCCCATAGGTATACAGTTTGATAGGTTCACTCAGTTTAATACTCTATCAGAAAAGGATGTAGAAACTCTTACTTTGAAGCTGAGTAGGGAATCCTGCTCAATGGAATGCATTGATTTGATGATACCTGTCCTGACAAAATTTATTAATCGGTCTCTCGCAAAAGTGATCAGGTTCCTTCTAATTGGAAAGTGGCTCTGGTTTTTGCCCTTTGTCAATTACAAGCCAGTTCTTTAATTCATCCTTTCAAACCTGAAACCAGTCAGTAATTTACCGCAAGTATTGTTCTTGCATTGATTGGTGTCAAAATTGGTTACTGCAATATTGTATTGTTTGGGTTACCTGAAGTACATGTACTGTATGTGCATTATAATCATTGTTGTCTAGTCATCTAACCTCATTTGTGAACATGCACACATGGAACTGATCAACATGTATCACATTACTTTTTTATTTTGATAATGATTTTTTTGCCAGTAAAATTTATTCTAATTTGCATAGGATCTGGTTTACAAGCATGTTTATAGGTAGAGTGGATTTTTTTTTGTCCCTCACACTGGTCATGGAAAGTCCCGAGTATGAAAAGTTTGTGTATTGTACATGTAGGTATGGGGAACGTATCCATTTTGGCTTTAAATACTATATGTTGTCAGGTAAGAATTTGAACAAACATAAACTTAAAGCAACACCACGACATTTGATTCTTTGTAATGGAATACTTCTGTCATCTCAATAGGTATCTCAGGCATGATGGAGAGAAATTTTGCTGTTCCTTTTTACTTTTTGTTCATCCACCAAGAAAGCAGATATTTGTAAAACACATGGTGCATGTGACATCGACAGCCATGTAAAGTGCAAATGACATTTTTTGCATGGTTGTGATTATTTTTGTTTTTATAGTATCTAGTAAATATCTTTAGAGGGTGTTGAATTAAGGGTGTACATGTATATTTGGATGGCTAGATTTGAATGGCTAGATTTTGTAGTGATACCATTTGCTGATTAGTACCACCGGTAGTTACTTTTTATGAATGGTGTCATCATTCCCCCCCCCCCCCCCCCCCGAAAAAAGTGCAAATGGCAAGATTTGTAACTTTTACAACAAACAAGAGTTTAAAGGGATCGTACAGTTTTGGTTGAGACCTAATTGCAGAGTTTGTAAAATTTTTTGGTGAGATAATGAGAAACCTCTTATGAAATATGAAAGAGCATGTAATTCAATGAGGAATTCAACGTTTATTTGATGAAAATTGGTTTTGAAATGGCTGAGATATCCAAAAAAGAGCGATTCTAATAAAGTGTGGGACCCACACTTTATTACAATCGCTTTGTTTTACTTTGTTTTTGGATGTTTCAGTCATGGCAAACCCGATTTTCATTGAATAAACTTTGAATTCCTTTTAAAATTGTATGCTCTGTACTATATTATAAGTGTTTTCTTGGTATCTCGCAAAAAGTTAAAAGCCCAATTCTCATCTCCACCAATACTGTACCATCCCTTTAACACACTGCCAACTGTACAAAGCTTGAGAGATATCAACATTTTGTGGGTCCAAGCAGGTTGAATGTATTCAAGGAGGATTCTCAGTGCCATCTGAGCTAAGTGGTCCCGTCTTCCTTTTTTGGCACCCCTAGGAAGGCCTGCGTCTCATACAACCCCTCCTCCTCAAGTGGCTGACGGAGTACTTCTCGGTGGATTCCACCGTCTCCACACGCGATGCCTACCTCTATGCCATGGGACTGGGGCTCTCTGCCCTCCTTCTTGCCTTCGTCCATGGTGTCAACTTCTTTGGCATCCAGAGACTGGGGATGCAGTCCAGGGTGGCGCTGTGCACACTGATGTACAAGAAGGTAAGTGGTTGGTTTGTGTCTTGACCATTGCTTCTCTTTTTCTCCCTCGCTTCCCCCTTCTCTCTCCTTCCATCCTGCCCCCTCCATTTCTCTCTCCCCCTTTTCCCATGTTCTTTGCACATTTTCGTCTCTATGTCTTTATCTGTCTCTTTCTCTCTCTTTTCTTTGTCTTTTTGTTTTTCTTTTATTTCTTTCTTTCATATTCATAGTGTTACTTTCTATCTGATTGATTCATGATATTTTATTATGGAAAAAAAAATTGCCAATGGGTTGAAGCCTGGGGCAAGTCCTACACAAAGGTTTAGCCTACTATGCACCATAATGCTCACTCATAACCCTGTTGTTTCACATCTTTGTCGTATGTTTAACATGTTAGGAATGCATTTATTGATTGATGGGCCTGGCGTGATTTAAAGTGGTTGTGCACATGTCTTGACGTTATATTGTACAATGTGGCTCCAATGTGTAGAAATTCAGTGGAGATACTGTACTTCTAAAGCATTCAGACAGTTGATTTCTATCAAACCTCATCATTCATTCTCCCCTAGAGATTGATTTACCCTTGGTAGGCAGGTTGAGTGGGAAAATAATGATGAAATAAAGCCAAAGTAATGGCTTGAATTTCTGATGCCACAATGGGCAAATTACATTGGAAGAGATTGAGGGGGGGGGGGGGACAGGATGAGGAAGGGGCTCTCAGCCCTTTTATTCAAGCCTTTCTGTGCACATGGACTTTTCCATAATGCTTCCAAGCTATTCTATCTTGGCATTGAAATGTTCTCTAGCAGTCAGGTAAGTGCAATAATCCAATCAATTTGAACAATGAAAGCAGTCTGCCCAGGGAAGGTCATTGCAATACAATAGGCCCAAGGAGACTCACATCATCCCTATTCATTGAGAGTAGAGACGAATGTCTGCACTGATTGGCCAGAGTGGTCGAATGAAAACACAATAACAGTTCAGAATAGATGCCTTAAAAAAGAAAATAAACCCTTAAGTGCTTCGTCCGCCAACTGGCGCACAGGGGGAGTGGTTTACTTTACCGATTGGCACAGATGTTTAGGAACTTATCACCGGTAGTCAATGAATAGACTAAGATAACCTTATCTCCCTAGCCCTATTGTATCACCATGGCCTTCCTGTTAGACTGAGGCACATTGCTACACCTGAGTGGGTTTGCTATTAAATGTACAGCTAGGTTTAGATCGGATGGATTACTGAATGCTGCTGAAAGAAATGTGCTAGGCACATACAGGTTTTTAAGCTAAGCATAGTAAGGGTCTGAGGGGAAAGACTATGTATGAGTAAACAATAGTTGCAGGAATCCTGATGAATAAATGCTGCTCCACATCATATTTACATCATGTTTCCATCAATTGTCATAGAACAAAGCAAACATTTGGGGGCAGCATAAATTTTGTTGGCTGAGTGTATTTTTTTTTTTTTTATATACAATTTTGTTTGTTTCTGTATGATTGATGGCCAATTACTTATAGACCAATTCTGTGAGGCGGTTGTGTATTATCAGCATGGGCAGCGCCATTACTGCGGTGTCCCGGCCGACCCCTCTCCACCACCCCTTCCCTACATTAGCACGCGCACGCAATGAAAAACTGATGCATGGTTATTTTAGCCAATAGGTGTCTCGTACTGAGTGCACGAACGCTTGCTTATTGCGCGAACCTTTGTAACAAGTGCGCGTACTTCTGCTACAAGTGCGCGATAAACATGTTGCCCGCAGGGTGGGGGGGAGAGGAGGGGGGGTAGGCTGGGACATGGCAGTTTGAGCTGATGGCTGCGCCCAGCGCCACAAATTGCCTCCTGCCCTCAACGAACCCGAATCGGTCTATTATCATCTTAGTATTGTTTTCTTTAAGGACATTGTAACAAAAAAAAACAAATCAGAAACAGGAATACAGGGTCGATAGAAAAGAAGAAATCTGGAAAAAAAAAGAAGAAAACAATCATTTGGTGGTAGTGAAAGTATCGAAAAATCCAATTTCGTTACAGAAAACATGTTATCATATGGCAGTCTTTGAGACCACTTTGCAAAACCATGATCATCTATCAATCCACATGTATTTCCCTGTCTCTGTATAGAATTAGAGATGATAGTGAGATAGAAAGATAGATCTAGATAGATAGATAGATGGACATGCAAATCTAAAAATATATGGAAAGAGATATTAAGAAGGTAGGTAGGTATATAGAGAAAGAGAACGAGGGAGAGAATAGAAAACATATTAAAGTAGATGGACTGACATATCATGTATTTGATCTGAGGGGACTACAGTGTATACAAGCTTGCAGAATAATGTAGAAACCAGTTATCTAAAAGGAAGTTACTCCAGCAAAAGATAATTTTCCACAGCGGAGGAAGTTTAAATTTTAGGTCAGGGGAAAAAAAAATGCAGGAAATGGGACAAGTGGGAAGGCTATTTACCCATCCCCTTCAAAGCAAGGCTCTCTGGTGCACAAAGACTATGTACAGGAAAAAATCAGGATCTTGCGGGAGATAAGGGTCAGTGACCTTTTGAAGGCCAGTGAATATCAACTTATAGATTATGTTCCATTCAGTGAGCATTTTGTGATGCAGCATTCTGTGTTGTGAGACAGTGTGGTATACATGATTACTCTTGTAGAATCCAATGTTTGTTTCATGACCTGATAGTTTAGTACATGTACATGTATTTCAAACCAGTCAGAAATAAGTATTCAGGACTTTTGTTTGTTTCATGTCATGATTTCTTATGATATTCTTTCTTCAAGCAGGAGGTTAGCCTCTAGCAAAACATGTTATTAAAAGCCTTTCCCCCACCCCACTGCATTGCCTCAGCTTGTCAAGTTATTCCTCTGTTATTCAGTTTCACCTTCACTCCTCTTTGACACCATTAAAAGAGACACCCAAACAAAACAAAGCAACTGACCCTTCAACAACAACGATAACAATTGAAATGAGACGTAGGTCAAATCAGGTGAAACAATGTAGCATTCCCATACATGTATGAAGGTAATTGCAATGTGATTGGAGTTTAAAAGGTACAGGCTGTAGCTTGCGAAGTTTAAAAGGTAGCTTGCAGAGAACTGACTCCTTGCGCTCATTGATCGCTGGCTTGTGGCCTACTGTCATCACCATAGGAAAGTGCTGACCTGGGAAAGTAGAAACACAGAATCACGTTGTTGTTTTTTTTTTTTTGTCGGTTTACCCGGTGGCAGATATTGAAAGTTTGACATTCACTGGCAGGAAGGTGCACGTATGAGGCATGTTTATAAAATGTAGTGCTGTGTTGGCAACAATGTTTGCCTTATTACATCACATGACAGATTGATCACATGCTGCACATGTTTATAGTCACACGATCATCCGGCTCAATATTCACCTAAGAAAGCATATTAATTTTCATTGTATTATATGTGTTTGTTTCTTTTCTTTTATCTTTCAATGTTGTGGAAGGGACGCAACTACTTTTCTTATAACAGCAGTGTGGAAAAATTTTTCGAAGGTTGGGAGATGTTTGACCCTGTTTTTCCTCCTCAGTTCCTGTTGGCGACTAAATACCTCAAATACCATATGTAGCCCTGTGAAAATATCCTGAGGAGATTAACTCTTTATTCACCACAGTGCAAACCCCCTGCATGCCACATTATTCTGAGACTGAAATGCAGGCATGGACCCTGTTTACAGTGCGAGGCTCGGCCGCGGCCGAGCCCACCTTCATTTCTGTGTAAATGCACAAAAGGCCAAATGCGAGGCCAAAATTGGCCGCGCATTTGGCCACGCTCTGGAGGTGGTCTTGGCCGTGGCCGAGCCGCGGCCGAGCCGGTCTTTTCTCAGTGTAAACGCAAACTGGGCCAAATGCGCGGCCAATTTTAGTCTGGCTTCCAAACCCTCTGCCTGTACTATTTCGCTATTCAGGATATTAACCCCCTCAATGTCGAAAACTAGTATAATTTAAAGTGGTTTTGTCCTGCAAAGGATTTTTTCCTTCGGCAAAGGCCTTTGCCTGAACGGCGACTTCTTCGCCATGGAATTCAGTTGGCAAAGGGTCTGAAAACCAGACAATACCAAATTGCATTTGTTTACAAGCAGAGCGCCACTACGACAAAATATTGAAAGGTTTGAATCGAAAGTGCGGCCAAGCAGTGTAAACAGACAAAATTGCGGGGCTCGGCGTCACAATTGAGGTTGGGCTTGGCCGCGGCTCGGCCCAGCCCCGCACTGTAAACGGGGTCATGCTTTCAGAAAACATTCTGTTTCTCAAATCTGTGTAACTTTTTATCAGTTTTGTTTTGCTGGACATGCAGTGAGCAAAATTGTTATGAAAAGAAAATCCCAAATTTCACTATGATGTAAATTATATGACATATTTTGATTATATATTTTTTTCAAATGACCGGTAGCTAAAATTATTGTTCAGGCATGGCTTTTGCCAACAAGCAATACAATAACAGAAAGTTGAAATTTACACAAAATTCCAATGCAGAACACTGCTTGATATTTAATCACCACACAATGCAAGCTACACGTGGGTGGATAAGAATCTTGAGCGAAGCTTTCATTACACTGAGTGTGTTATTTGGCAATTTATCCATCAGTTTGGGCAGGTTAGTGCATTTGAGCAAAATATATGTATGCACAAGTTGGGTATGCAAATGTGGCACATAGAAAGAGTTAAGATACACAGTGAATGAATGAGAACAGAAATAAACTGTATGAATAGAGGTCTTGCACACAACTGTTTTCTTCTTCTTAATCACAGCAGTGTGATACAATTGTATGTACAGTTTTTATCTTCTTCATTCACAAACTTCTTCTGAGAAACTATGAAGTGATAGTCAAGAGAGTTTGTCTCATGAAAAAGGTAACAATATCAACAATGATTAGTTTTGTTTTGTTTGTTTTTTTAAACTGAGCACAAAAGAGGTACAATATCATGTGTATTAAAGTGAAGATTTTTTCAGCATTATCTCTGAATTGCCACTCATTTCCAGATATGTGCTCAGAAGAACATTTGAATTTACCTTTAGCAATATATCTTTCATTCAAAATGAGAGCTCTTGTGAAATTGATATATCAAAACTGAAGGAGATAAAACATGAAGCAGATGCAAAATTTATCTCAAATGTAATTTTCTGAGCAATAGTTCATGGTAAATACCAGTGATATATTTTACTTCAATTGGTAAGTTATTAAATCCTCCATCCCCCTAAAAAAAGAAAAAGAAAAAAATCAAAACTTTAAAAACTACTCATTGACTTGCTGTATAGAGAGGTCAGTGAAAGCAATGGCAGACTTGAGCAGCATTCTGTAGTACTGTGATCCACTTTCTCTCTATTGTATTTCACCATTTCAGCCCAGTATATACCTAACTTGAATAATATAAGTCAAGCGAGGAGTCAGTCAACTTCCATATGCATGGTTACATTATATCATTGTGAGACAGTTTGCCATAAAATTGTTTTCAAGTCTGGTTTCACAATTACCACTCTCTGGTCCACCTCCAATTTTTTCCAACTCTCAGCCACTATTGTGTTCAGTCCTTGATAACAAGAGGAAGTTTCCTTATCGGGGACGTGGGTGGGTGGTGTTACTGACTTGGGTAATATTGTTGCCATTTGGCTGATCAGTGCGTACGTACTCATCAAATTCTGATAATGTTTCCTTTTAAATCTTTGGTTTCTCTAACTTGCTTGTGCCCCACCGTAGACCCTGAAGTTGAACAATTCATCCCTCCGGATGACCACAGCTGGACAGGTCAACAATCTCATGACCAACGATGTCAATCGATTTGATCAGGTGACCAACAACGCTAACTTCTTCGTCTGGCGGCCCATTTGGGCCATTAAAATCTTTACATCTTAAATTTTGTGGCCCTAAAAAAAAATATGCAGTGCCAAAAAAGAAAAGCAAAAGTAACAGTCCATTTTGAATCTTAGTAGCCCAAGTGGGCCACCCAAAGATAAATTTGATGGTCCTACATCAATATTTAGTGGCCCAGGGCCACCTCTACTGTTGAGCCATGCTCTGTAGTAAAGCTTTTACAGTGTGATGGCCAGCCCACACATCTTTATCATTTTTTTTTTTTTTTGATGTCTTTGCTTTATGAATCTTAGGTGCTGTTTTTTTCCTTCCACAAATTTTTTTTTTCTGGCATAATTAATGCAGAGCAAATAACTTAACCTCTTTCAGCAAGCAAGGAGAGTAATATTACCCTACACATGTTAGGAGTGAGTCAAAGGAATGTGTGCTTTTCTTCAAAAATTAATTTTTATTGAATTCTCGTTTTATCTTCTTATATTGTTGTCCTGCCCTGATATTATGAACAGTCTCCTCATCCAGCAGTGGCAGCACCAAAACTAGGAAAATTCATAACTTTTGAACAGGTGGTTCAATTTTTCTCAAACTTCACTGATCTACAAAATAATATTGCTGCATTCAGTCAATCCACATGTGTACATTGTACTTGATATATTTGGGAAAACTTTTCCCTTAAGGAAGAAAGCATAAAGAAATCCAAACAATGAGAACAAAGAAAAAGGAAAAAAAAATCTCTTCAGTGAAAGATGAAAAAGTAGCACTTATGTCATGGTGTGCTGATTGCAAAAAAAAAAAAAAAAAAAAAAATGAAGAAAAAGAAGAAGAAGCAGAAGAAGAAAACACCATTCTGTCCATCAATAGCAAAGATTATGATTTGTATGTTATGTGGTATGGTGTCTCATCCTTGGTACTATGCACAGCTTTACGTCTTCTTACACTACCTGTGGCTGGGACCAGTCCAGGCGGGCGTGGTCCTGTGGCTCCTCTGGCTGGAGATCGACTACCGGAGTCTGCCTGGCTACGCCATCATGATCTTTCTCATCCCCCTCAACGTGGCTCTTGGGAAACTCTTCACCCAGCTCAGGTGCGTGGTGCTCTCATTCTTCTGTTCATTGAGGAAGAAGAATTTAACGGATGTTAAGGGTTCAGAGATTAATGCCAGCCAACTAGTTACAGTTTTGTCAAAATGAAGAAAGAGGATAGAAAGAAAGAAAGAAAGAAAGAAAGAAAGAAAGAAGATAGAAAGAAAGAAGGAAATGTAAGAGTAGAAAAATTTTATGTATCTAAGTTTGTTTTTTTATTTAATCATTGCAAAGTCAGTCAGCTGCTTAAAGGGATCGTACAGTTTTGGTTGAGACCTAATTTCAGGTTTCTAACATTTTTAAGTGAGATAATGAGAAACCTCATATGAAATATGAAAGAGCGTGTAATTCTATGAGGAATTCAACATTTATTTGATGAAAATTGGTTTTGAAATGGCTGAGATATCCAAAACAGAGCGATTCTAATAAAGTGTGGGACCCACACTTTTTTACGATCGCTTTGCTTTACTTTGTTTTTGGATGTTTCATTCATTCCAAACCCGATTTTCATCGAATAAACTTTGAATTCCTCTTAAAATGGTATGCTCTGTACTATATCATAAGTGTTTTCTTGGTATCTCGCAAAAAGTTAGAAGCCCAATTCTCATCTCCACCAATACTGTACTATCCCTTTAAAGTTACAGGATGATGGTCAAATTGACTGGTAGTTTTGGAAAAGCTGTTATAACAGCAGTCACATTTTTACATTCATGTATAATTGATAAGAATATTGTTACAATATACTAGAGTGCATGCAAGAAGAGAAAGAAGGGAAAGATGAAAAAGGTGAAAGAAAGTGGAAGAAAAGATGGGTAGGAAGACAATTCAAAGGGGTGAAAAAACTTAGGGTAGCTCAGTCAAACAAATTAAACAAGTTAAACATTCAAATAAAAAGAAATAAGAAGAACACAGAAACATTGTTGATCATTCTGGTTCACTGTAGACAATGCATGCAGCTGCCAAACGGTGTGCAAAACTCAAACTCTGTTGTGAGGATTTTTCCCCATGCTGCAACATTCATGAAATATTTTAATAGCACTTTGGAAAAGGAGGCAGAGGATGAAGTCAATTTAGACCAGCCTCATCATCTGTTAATGGAAGGTCGCCCTTACACCCAGGATTTGACTCCTCGACAGACATAGGAAATGCCATCAATTATAAATGCAAACAAGCAACAACATCCTTGAATGCACTTGGTAGTGCATACCTCCAGTAACTGGGTAGTAGAGATCAAGTCATTAACTTTGTCAAGGATGCAGTGCACACTGCCTAGAATTCATTGACACAGAGGAAGAAAAGAGAAGAGACGGGGGGGGGGGGGGGGGGGGGGGGGGGATCGGGAGAGATGAAGGGTTTAATGAAGATTATATTTCTGTGTGTAGAAATACTTCAAATGGAGGGAAATTGACGTGTATGCATGCGCGCATGTGTGTGTGCGTGCGTGTGCGCATGTGTCTGTGTGGAGAGAGTAAGGATTAAGATTCTAAATCTCTTAATCTGCAAATCAATTGATCCTTTGTGCATGTGTGTGTGTGTGCGTGTGTGTATGATCAGTAGTGTCTCTGTGTGTGCCTATACATGTGTGACGAAAGAGCATTGATATATGTTTGTCATTTATTGTGTGTGTGTGTGTGTGTGTGTAGCCTGGAAGTGTATAATTGTGCATTTACATGTATCTTTCTGGATAGTGATTGTGCAGTCATGTGTGTGTCCTGGTCTGTGTGTGTGTGTGTGTGTGTGTGTGTGTGTGTGTGTATGTATGCTATTTATTGAGGAATAAGAGACATAAAATTTGTAGCCTGTACTAATGTGTGTTTTCTGAAAAGGCGGGGCAATGTGTTAATTTCCTTGAAATCAGGATATATGACCTTTGAGTCATAAATGCCATCCAGACTGGGGGGTTCCACCACGATAATGTTAGGAGTCCTGGTCAAATAAAGATGGTTGTTTGCTCAGTGACTGATCAAATTAACATAAATACCTGTTTTCACAGTTATAGAAGGAAGGTTAATTCCTTGGAGTTTCCTGGTATAGGTTGATGATTAGATAGTTCATTGACTGGCAAGCAGATACAGCATTGTATGTAACTGTCTAGACACACCCATTTCATACCAAAGTCTGAGATAATGTTGTGTACATGGTATGCAACCTCATTGGTATATTCTCTGGTACTTACCCTACCCTTCCCCTACCACCACCCCCCCCCCCCCCAAAAAAAAAAAAGGGGGGGGGGGGGGGAGGGGGTAGAAGAAATGGAATTCCAAATAACTCATATGGTAAAGGCTATAGTTCATTCATAGCTATTGAACTGCTTTTTATCCTTCCTCTATCCCCTTGAAGGTAATTGGCATTCTGAACCCACTCAAAAACAATGACAAACTATTTACAGTTACCATGTGTACCTATTTATACACTCAGTATTTTGTAAAGTTGTGCAGACATTTTGATGATACATGTGATGATATGGAGAGACAAAAAAGTTATTCGACAATAAACGATCAAACGACTTCATTAGTCTGGAACTTCTTCATACAATGTATATTGCATATGACATCATGATGTGCCTTAGAATTAATGAAAGACATGTTATTTCATTTGGGTGTACGGGGTATACAATTTAAAATCAATATTTAACTGGAAGAGAAACATAAACATGATATTCTCTTTCTCTTTTGATTCCAGACGAAAGACGGCTGCGTTCACGGACCAGAGGGTGGCTGTAATGACCGAGGTAATCACAGCGATGCGGGTCATCAAAATGTATGCCTGGGAGAAACCATTTGGTGAGCTGATCAAGAAGATCAGGAGGTAAGTTATGCGGCCTTCTGCAGCTCCCCCTTCATAAGCCTCTCTGTGCTGGGGACTTAAAATGGCCAGTAAGTACAATATTATGGGAATTTGAGTGTCAAGTGACATTGGAAGCACACAAAGGCTTAATCCACGCATTATTTCCCAATTTCATGTCTGCAGGGTAGTTCTTTTTATGCCTCCGCAACGAAGTGGCCGGAGGCATTATGTTTTCGGGTCGTCCGTCCGTCCGTCCGTCCGTCCGTACGTCCGTACGTCCGTCCGTACGTCCGTCCGTACGTCCGTCCGTCCCGTTTTGTGTTTGTCGATATCTCAAGAACCGTGTGGTGGTTTTACATCAAACTTGGTATGAGGGCAGATCCTTGGGGGATAATACTTTGTGTGGATTTTAGGGTCACAGGGTCAAAGGTCAAAGGTCACAGGTTATTTTGTGAAAAAAATTGAAATTTCATGTTTTTCTCCATATCTCGCAAATGGTTCAAGGTATCTTCATGGAACTTAGTATATATGCTTGTACCGATGGGCAGCGATTATCTAAGGAAGTTGGGGGTCATGGGTCAAAGGTCAGGGGGTCAAAGGTCAAGGTCAACTCCTCAAAATATCACTACTTTCCTTAAAATGCAATATGCCTGAAGGTTTTTTTTTTTAAACTTGATGTATGGCATGTATTACCCAATATATATTTTTGGGGAAGTTTCTTGCCAAAAGGTCAAAGGTCAAAAGGTAAAAGGTCAAGTGAAAGTGCTAAATTGCACTTTTTCCTCCATATCTCGAAAGTAACTCAAGGTATCATCATGAAACTTACATATTTATGCATGTTCTACCTAACAGTGATTCTTTGTGGAACTGTGAGGTCAAAGGTCAAACGAAAGGTTTAGATAATGCTATTTTCCCATTTGATACTGAAATTATACTTTTTCTCAATACCTTGAAAATTACTCAATGCATAAACTTATAAAAGGGTCAAAAGTCAAGTAAAAATCATCAGTTCCCCAAATACCTGCACTCTGACATTTTAATCATTCATCCAATTGAACCTAGTTCTAGAAAAGTGAACATTCAGCACATTTTTGTCAAACCTGTCATTTTAATATTTTGCCAATTGTGTGAAACTGTCATCACACATTGTCAAGACATTGTACTATACACCTATTAGGAGAACCATGCATTATGGCGGAGGCATATCAGTCGCCGTAGCGATATATCTAGTTTAACTATCTACCTGTTGGCCTGAGGCATATTAGCCACGGTTACACTGGCAGCCAAACTTGTTGACCTTTGGATCGAGAAGTTTGGGTCACTGGTGCGTGTGCACAAGAAAGAAGAAGAGTACACCGTCTGACAGCTGGTGATTGTGACAAAACAATGAAGACCTTCATATGAAGACCTTCATAACAATGGCTGCATGCTTTGGAGGAACAGTCTGCAAATAGGTGGTGAACTGTTCACTTGACAAACTTCTTGAAGTTTCAGTTTCTAGCCTTTACACTGGCAAAAGATGGAGAAGTTTGGCAGGATGGGGGAAATCTCTCTATTTGTGAGTGGGAAGTTTTTGCGAGAAGTTTTGTGGGAAGTTTCGCAGGAAGTTTGCGGTCACACTGCCGAAAGATCGAGATGGTAAAGATCGCAATCTTAAACTTTACGATCTTTCGCCAGTGTGACTGCAGCTATTGTTACGCCATATTGGGCTGGCTGTCTTAGAGTTAGGTCAAGTTTGGAGGCATTGATGGAATGGCGTTCAAAAGCATGGTATGTTGTGACTGTGTATTCAAAAGGTTAATCATCTACAAAATGTGCCTGTACATGGGACTTAAATTAATCCATCTTTTTCATGG
This sequence comes from Diadema antillarum, assembly GCF_040938485.1. Classification (NCBI taxonomy): domain Eukaryota; kingdom Metazoa; phylum Echinodermata; class Echinoidea; order Diadematoida; family Diadematidae; genus Diadema; species Diadema antillarum. The sequence continues at coordinate 280,518 of NW_027270922.1, forward strand.
CCATGAGGAAAAATTTCCTCTAGAACTTGACAGAACTATGAGTTACTGTAGACACGCAGCTACCACTGTACCACATATCAACAGCCCCATAGAGTGAGTACCACGATTCCAAATAAAAGAAGGGTCACAGGGTTAAAACCTTGTTTTTATGATTGACAGTTACTTCCAGCATATTGTCAAGTAATGGAGAAATCAAACCAGAGGTGTGCTGATTCTTGATTATACAGGGATTATAAAATCTAAAGATTACAGTAAGTCTTGATAAATCACATGTGATTAATAACTCTCCATTTTCTTCTGAGGATCATATCTATTAATGCAAATATGGAAGGAGACTAGGGGTTATCATTCTTTTACAAAATTGCATGATTCATCACAATATCATTTGTTTATATAACAAGTTAAGATTAAGATAGGGCTTCGATAGTAGGTTCTGAAGTACAGCTATGTTTGGCATCACATGTTTTTGTACTTGTATAGTTATAACAAACATTGAATATGTTTTGGTTTTTTTGTGTCTGTTTTTAGCAACGAGGTGAAGAAGATAATCAACGCGTCCTACCCGCTGGCCTTCAATGTCACTCTCGGCCTCTTTGGCAACCGCCTCCTCGACGTCGGCATGGTGATCTTCTATGCCCTGACGTCGGACACGATCAGGACTGCCAGTATCTTTGCCATCGTCAGCTACTGCAATTCCCTGCGCGTCTCCTTCATGAGGATGTTCCCGCGCTCCATCCAGTTCCGCTCCGAGTGCCTGGTCTCCCTCGGTCGCATCGAGGTATCGGGACAAAATTTCAACAACAAAAGATACATATGCCAAGCGTGTGGCACATTGCATGTGGGGAATATGGCCGTTATAAATGTGGCAAACTTTTGGGCCTCCATCCGGAAGGATGCTTTAAGTGTCAGTGGTATCTCTAGGTTGTCCATCTGTCTGTCCCGACCAGATCTTGTTCTTGCAATTTGTTGTTGTTGGTGGTGGTGGTGGTGGTGGTGTTGGTGTTGGTGTTGGTGTTGTTGTTGTTGTTGGTGTTGTTGGTGTTGTTGGTGTTGTTGTTGTTGTTGTTGTTGTTGTTGTTGTTGGTGTTGTTGTTGTTGTTGTTGTTGTTGTTGTTGTTGTTGTTGTTGTTGTTGTTGTTTGTAGCAGTTGTTGTTGATTAGTTGTTTAGTCCTTTTGGTCCACCAATTAATTAATTATGCAGTAAATGCATGTCACTTACTAGATGTTGGAGTTCAAAGTAGCATGATAGGATTAAACTTCCTTCTTCTAGGAACATTAGAACATGATTTTATTGGATAATGTTAATTTTTGTAGATATTTTTCCCCCATTGTCCATATCTTTTCTTGATTCTGAAAGTGCACATACTGTACATTCTATAAAGTTAGCCATTTCTCGCATAAATTTTCCACTCCCTGTAGAAATATCTCCTCTTGGAAGAAAAGGATCCAGAGCAAGCAGCAAGAAATGATGAAGGTCTTGCGCGGGACGATGGAATCGTTGCAGAAGAACTCACATGTTCTTGGGAGGAGGTAGGATATTTCTATGGTTTATTTTTTCATAAAATTGCATTCATTTCTAATACTTTAAGTGGCATAAATTGTCAAATTTCGCAAGTTGATTGCTATATCATGCGCATTTATCAATATGCAGAAATATCAACTCTGATCACGATATGAATCTGATGTGCAAGCATACATATCTCTGTTCATTACTGTACTTAAATTCAACAGCTTGCAAAATTGTTTGGAAGTCGTGATTCATGAAAAATTAGACTCACCGAATATGTGGTATTAATATACAGAAGTCATTGTGATCATAGATTGTGTGACTAAACATTTGTATTTTCAAGGATGTACAACTTGTGTCTGAAAGCATATACACTGTAGATGTTCTTTGTAGATGTGCGAGAAGAATACAAGGAGACATGTACATAAATTTTATGAGGAGAAGGAAGTGGATTACGAGGGGGAGGGGGAGGAGGAAATATGACTCAAGTATGTTTATTCTTTTGAGACATAACTATGTGCTATGAGTCAATCTTTTATTTCCTCAGTTTCACCAGAGTTCTGTCTGATACATAATGTATCTGACTTCCTTACCTGTAACTTGGTGTGTCGTGATGATGTAAACCCCCTGTGTACCTTATTGTTCAGAGACAGCGACTCATATGAGTGCTGTTGAAAAGCTTTGTCTTTGTGGGTTTTTTTTTCAAAGCCATGCAACTTTTTAAAGAGGCATCAGTGCCAGATCTGCCTTTCTTGTGATGTAAGTCTTATGATTGCCTATAACTACAATGCTTTATAATGCACTATAACATATTGTGATTCATCAATAAATTTGTGAGCCTGAGCAAAATATGCACAGTTTGCAAGCCTTCGTCTTAGTTAGGTGTGAGAACATGTCACACAAAGAGTTTCAACAACAACAACAACAACAACAACAACAACAACAACAACAACAACAACAACAACAACAACAACAACAACAACAACAACAACAACAACAACATAACAACAACAACAACATAACAACAACAACAACAACAACAACAACAACAACAACAACAACAACAACAACAACAGCTGTTTCATCTGCCTGCAAAAATTGTTTTCTTTTTTTTTACTCTTATCGTACAAAGGAGCAGTTAGGTACAATTGTAATTACCTCCGCCTAAGGAAGGTGGTTATGTTTTCATCGGCGTTGATTTATTTGTCTGTGTGCAAAGTAAACTGAAAAAGTTGTGTGAACAGATTTGAATGAAACATGCAGGAAAAGTTGATAATGACACAGGGAACAGATGATTAAATTTTGGTAGTTTTCCGGTAATTTTTATGGATTTGTGAAAAACTTTCGTTCTTTTGGCAGAAAGGGTCAATGAACTTGATAGTTCGTGCTGCGCGTACTGTGAGCTTTGCATATGCGCTCTAAAGTGCATGCCCTGCTTGGGCAAGGTGCCATGTAGCTGGAAGCTGAAGATATAAACAACTAGAGAAGCACTCTGAGAGCGCAGACCTCCGCCAAGCATGCAGCTCATTTCCACCACTGATCTATGTTCTTTCATAGAGATACAGATGTATCAGTGATTTCCACTTGTGCTGAAAGTTGCCCAATTTCCAAATATAGAAGCCTTTGTTACCTCATAAACCCTCAGCTGCACGGCGCGCCTCGCCTTAGCAGAAACTGGAGCACGCACTTTAGTGCGCGCATGCAAACCTCAAATACGCGCAGCCTCAACTCCCAGGTTCATTGACCCTATCTGCCAACATATAAAAAAATCCTTCATAAATTCCCCCAAAATTGTCGGATTACTACCAAAAGTTAATTGTTTGCTACTTGTGTCGTTCTCAACCCTTCCTGCAAGTTTCATCCCAATCCGTTGACTACTTTTTGAGTTATTTTGCACACGGACAAACTAACTAACAAACAAACGGTAACGAAAACAGTACCTCCTCCCTTGGCGGAGGTAGAAAGACTTCTATACTGGGAAAGTGGGCGTTTTTCAGCATGGGTGAAAAGGGTGGAAATGAGCTGTGTGGCGGAGGTCTGCGCTCTCCGAGTGCTTTTCTAGTTTGCTGAGTTTCTGCCTTTTTCTCTGTCTCCTTTAGGACATGGAAATGACTCAGCTGAAGGACGTAACATTCACAGTGAAGAAAGAGAAGCTGCTGGCTGTAGTGGGACCTGTCGGAGCTGGCAAGGTACTGAGTGTCTTACATCATGCCATCTCTTGTAGTGGGGCAGATATGTGAAAAAGATGCTCACATCCGGCGGAAAGTATGAAATTTTGCATATAGGGGTATTTTGAGGCGCTGATTTCAAAAATTGCCGGATCCAAGAGGTCTAACAACGGGGTCGACCGCCATTTTGAATACCAATATGGCCGCCGTCAAAGATCCCTATCTTCAGTTCTGAATGACATTAGCCATTGGAATTTGATATATTAAAGCATGGTGATATGATGACTTCAATAACAGACTTATTTGATTTGTCTGACAAGCTGCACGGCAGCCAATTTGAATTTTTATACATATTTGCCATGTTGGAAAGTTGAAAATCTCTATCTCGGTTTGTAAATTAGGCTACCTGACTGAGCGCGTGTTTGTAACTGATAGATTGCGCGCTGCTGTATTTACATTGTGACGTCAGTGAAAGGCGCTTTATGCTTCCTTTTTGCTGCACTTTTTGACATGCCCGTGAATGTTAGTCATGATGTTTGTCTTCGTAGTGACATTGGAATTCAAAATAGCAGGCATTGCGTTTGTCAGACACATCACATCAGTTAATATTTTAACTCAGTATGTTAAAATACTTGTTTATCCCTAATTTCAGGGTCACTCACCACTGAGAAATCGAGATAGGGATTTTGAATATTTCGTCGAGGCGGCCATATTGGAATTCAAAATGGCGGCCATTCGATGTTTGTCATACACTCCAAATCAATCTGTCATCAAATTCAATGTGTCAAAACGCTCATGTGTACCAAATTTAGGTGCCACAGGTCATTCAGAACTGAAGATAGGGATCTTTGAATTTGTTTTGTGATGGTGGCCATATTGGAATTCAAAATGGCGGCCGACCCCGTGATCAGATCTCTTGGATCCGGCAATATTTGAAATCAGTGCCCCAAAATACCCCTATATGCAAAATTTCATACTTTCCGCCGGATGTGAGCATTTCAACCAATTTTTGTTACATATCTGCCCTACTATTGCCAAGAGTGTCATGTACTACTTTGTTTGTGTTTACATATATATTGTATATGTGTGATATAAGCAAGTTTGTAGTTCCACCTTGCGCATATTAAAGCAGGATAAAAGTTGTTTGTGGTAAACAGCTGGACATGTTGATGTTTAGTTTCACTTGAGATACTGGTAAACATCTTTGATGTGATGATGATTCATGTATTAAGCCTTGTGATTCTTGAATTGTACCTGCCAGTACATTCACCTGACAGCAACAAAGTGTTTGTTAAAATGCTAGTATTTGGCTGTGAAAACAGGGGGGAAAAAAGTTTGTGAATGCATTCTATGCAAAACAATGAAATGGATGCTTCCTTATTAAAGGGTGATCACCTGGGGGCATTGTTTCTTGAAAGTTGGCAGCTCCGACAAGTTGTCAGTCTCTAACAATTTAAGTAAAATCCTTGGTTTTGTTTGGCTGAGAAGCTCTGGCCACTGACTGTTGCTATTAATGGTAATTGTCAGAGACTGACAACTTCTCAGGGGGGCATTTCATGAAGCGTTTTGTCAGATATTTCGTCTGACAAAATGTTAAAAGCTACTGAAATCCTTGCATCTGATTGGCTGAGAGCATTTTTGTCCGACAAGTTGTCGGACAAAAATGCTTCATGAAATGCCCCCCAGGACTGACAGCTGTCATGAAACGGTGCCTTGGTCTACACAAGTTCATTGTTTGTTTGAACGCAAATTTCATAAACTGAGTGTTACAACAGGCAGGCTTGAGCATTGAGTCGCTGTGAAATTAAGTGAAGTGAGTTTGAAGTCATCATTTTACGATAGAAAGATTGAATCACACTCCACCTGTGTGTGTTTTGTTGGAATGGAAAAGCTGAAGTCTGGATCTTGAGACTAACAGAGGATATGATGCAATGCCCAAGGAGAAGAAACATGTGTTGTGTCCCACTTCGTATTGCATGGATGTATGAGATGTGATGTTTTACTTGTTTGAAGCCCTCTGTCTCTAATATAAAACAAATTAATAAAGAAAAAAAATAAGACAAACATTCCATAAAAGACAGCAACTAATATTTGGAGCTGAACAAGGAAGTATCTCATTTAAATGGCTCACAAAATGAAGTTGGTACGTTGCATTCTGTTCGTTTGCATAGGGTTGTGCACATGAGCAGTGACAATAGATTTTACTGGAATAAGAGTGGAAGATATGATCTGTTACTTTCAGAAGAAGTGTTTTTCTAAGTGCCACCCAACCAATGAGATCACTCCAGTAGTAACTGTTGCCCTGTGATGCTGAGCCTACTGTACATAAAACTTGTCGTGCAATTATAAAGTAAGCAATAAATGGTGCAACTTATTGGCAAACTACGGTTGCAGCCACAATAACAATCGTGTAGTTGTCCCTAATACATACAGTGAGCAATGTTTACATTTCTTCTTTGCTGAGCAAACAAGTCTTGATAAGAATTAAGCTGTACTATGTTAGAGACAGCTTCAGAATGAAAAATCCTTGAAGTGTGTATGTCGAAATTCATTGTTTTTTCCTACGCAATTTACCAGTGAATGACTTGCATTTCTACTCATACATTGTAAGTCTAACCTTTGTTCAAGTCTTTTATATGTGAATGTACCCCGTATGTCAATGTGTAGTGCCACAATACAAGAATAAAAGAATTTGAATTTAAATATTGCCACAAAATGGGATAGGACTTTCATAATTATTTTTTTTTCTGTCTTCTGTCACAAATTCTTGACCACAAGCATCTCCAGAGAAAGTCGAAAGAATTGTGTTAAGATTGCTGTCCTCTTGTATACAAGTTTGATTTTGAGGTTGAAACATAAGTAATCATTAAACCAGTAAAGAAGACTTCTCGTAGTGTTGTTCAAGATGTAAGGGAGCTCAGTGAGATATATTCTGGCATCATTCATGCATACAATGTAATTATGGCATGATGATTATATTGTGTAGATTCTGATAAGAGTCAGAGCTGAAGAAATGACTATAAGACAAGTCTCGAAACTGTGCTCGACATGATTTTTCATGAGCATGCCCAGTCAAATGGAGAGGATTACCTGACTGTTGTCTTCATGAAGTTAGGTATGTTTGTGGTAGCATTAAGTAAATCAACTTTATACTCCCCCATAAATCAGTGGAGAGTTGTTATACATTATTTGACTTTGCCTATTGAGATGCACATAGCACACAGGAATCTACCGGATTGATCCTCAGAATCTCTATGACACTGTGATGTAGGAATGTTGGCATTCGAAGTGACAGTTGTGTTTTGTAAACCCTGCAGAGTTGTGGCAATGAGCTGCATCCATTTGTACATATCTTATACTGTGTCACTGGATTTTGAGCTTGAACATGTCTCTATTCAGTACACAGACAAATACAGTACATGTACAAAACTTACAATAGCCTTTTGCATTTTGTGTGATAAAGTAAGATGGAGCTTACAAAGCTGTTCTCAATCTTATGATTCAGAAGGATATCGGACATGTTTTTGAAGGTTGAAATCAATTTCTGTGTGTTTTGGTTCTTCTTTTCTCCCCCCACTTCCAGTCCTCCCTGTTAATGGCAGTCTTGAAGGAGCTGCCGGCACTGAGTGGGTCTATCAAGACCCAGGGGCGCATCGCCTACGCCTCCCAGCAGCCCTGGGTGTTTGGAGGCACCGTGAGGGACAACATCACGTTTGGGAGGGATTACGTTGAGCGGAAGTACCGCAGCATCATTAGGGTCTGTGCCCTCACAACGGTAAGCACGTTGACCCTGTCTTAACCCCCATTCTTGTTTATCCTTCAAGATATGATAGGGTGTAATAAGATGTCCTGTGCCAGCAGAGGTTATAGACGTGAAGGGTTATCCAAACGTAGCTCTTTGTTTGAAAGTTCTTGCTAATCCCACAGGAGGATAGTCATTGATGTGTAAATGATTACATTGTACTGTAGTTAGACCAGCTTTAACCCTTCTTATGCCTTGAGTGCTGATTGGCACAGAAAACCCCTTTTTAGCATTGCACACACTGTCAGAACACCTGGCACAGAGGAGGTTATATCATCAGAATATGTGTTCTTGGTGATGCATACATGTGATGTGTAGTAGTGACTTTATAGTAGATTCCTTTCAGCTTTGTAATAATGCTTTCAAAGATGATTGTATATATAGATGCAATGAATTAGATGTTACAAGTTCCAATTTTTGAAAAGTCTCAATACAGGAGAAATTCCAGAAATAGACAGCCAGTTCAGATTTCCAAGATCAATTTTCACCACACTGATAAACGGCCTGGTAGGCTGTAAGTATCAATTCACAACACTTTACCTGCCTGCTGTTTAAGTGAGAATTTTGTGTAAAACTCGCCCAGTCACACAACAGTTAACTCTCCATCATCAAGCATAAATGCAATGCCTAGTGGTTGATTCAAGGCTCATTCACTCTGAGAGTGCCATCAACGTCCATTTTTTGTCTGTGGCCCAGGACATCAAGCAACTGCCCGATGGGGACATGACTATGGTAGGCGAGAGGGGCGTGACCCTCAGCGGAGGTCAGAAGGCCAGGATCAACTTGGCCAGGGCCCTCTACGATGACGCGGACATATACCTTCTTGATGACCCTCTCAGCGCTGTGGACAGTGAGGTCAGCAGACACATATTTGAGAAGTAAGTCGGACTCAGGGAAGTGCAGTCTCGCTGACCCTCAGCAATCAGTGATTGCTGATTGGCATATCCGCTGTGGCTGGCTTGATTTTCTTCTCTAATTAGTAGACCTACAGCTGTCCTAGCTGTCCATATAATGAATACAGGCTATGTGAATAGTAGGTCGTACATGTCTTTCACTGAACATACTGAACTTACTTAAAGGAGAAGTCTGGACGATTTTGATTAAATTTCACCATAATCTACATAAATCAAGGACCAAGATGACTAAGTTTCATTAAAAAATACCCTCCCAACTCGTCACAATCGATTTTTTAGCATCACTAATTTTGAATCGTAACTGTTCAATTTCTGTACGCCGGCTAGAAAGATCACGTGACGGCGTGACGTATTAGCCCCACATTGCTCAACGGCAATACGGGTCGAGCAAGCGGTAGCGTACCGCGTGGTTCCGGCCATGCAGCGGATCTGCGGATGCACGCGGCATGAGCATGATCTATGTTATTGCTTCACTTCGCACGCGAAAATGCCAATGTGTCAAGCGTTTGGCCAGAAGAAGAGTTTTCTTTGCCATTCCGAACCCAGAAAATGAGAAGGAAAGGTGCGCCAGATGGCTCTCCAATATTAGAAGTGACAAGTTTGACGTCAAAACTTACAAACCTTGTAGGCCTACTACTCGATGCAGCCTCATCATACTCCCCACCGGCGGCGGTACTATGATGAAGCTGGCGTTTCTTCCGCAGTTCAAAGTTATACGGTCGTAATTTGCCACCGTCAGACATACTCAACAGTCTCGGACAACAAGAGAGGCAATAATTCTGAAATTGACAGACTGAACTCAGGTTGTTCACACTCAGAACGATAGCGGATTGTGATAGCATTTGGCAGCAGCAGACGTACTTCTGTAAATGTATGCCTGATCACGGCACTCTGATGGCAACAATATACATAGCCAATGAATGTACATGTAAATGATGGATTGGACACAAATAAGTACGGCAATATTACAATACATATAATATTTCAATAAAATGAAAATGTCGTGAAATTGCGACTATTTCACATTAATCTTTGACGGATTTTAAATATATATATATTGAAGATGATTTGAATAAAGGAATACAGTGTTTGGTAACATTACTCCGTAAACGGTGTACGGACTCCTGCGGTAGCGCCAACTAGGCAGCCCTTGGCAAGCATGCAGATACCGCGCCGCAATCAGCAGTGCAATGGAAGATCGATGCGTAGCTGGGCTGTGCTTGCGGTGCTCTCAGCTGAGGAAACTGAGCCTGATACGTCACGCGCAATGCATCCTGGGACAGATAGTACGCAGGGCTGCTCGCGACGGATTCGAACACGAAGAATTACCTTAATTTTTCAAAAAATCATTGTGAATGTATCTGATGGTCTTTTCTCATCGGTAAAAAGTAATAGGTTCATGAAATATTGTTCTTTACACGGGAAACGGCTGATAATCGTCCGAACTTCCCCTTTAAGTGCCGTACATCCATCTTGGTAGTGTACCAAAGTAGATTGTAGTGCAGCAAGGGTGAGGGGGCTATTCACCATTAGTAACCCTAGAATGACTGTAACTCTGTTTTAAAACTGTTGAGTGATGTTGCATACACTGCTGTTGGAGGGAGATTATTCCAATCTTGGATGACCCTCTGGCTGAATGAGTACCAAGTACTTTCTGATGTCAGCTCTCATATGTTGCTTCTGAATTTTGAGTTGATGTCCTCTTATACTCTGGTGTGTAGCAATTTGGAAGCTTGCTCTTGGGTTGATTTTGTATATGTTGTTGAAGATTCTGTCAACTTGAATTACAATATAGTTCTGCTCTCCTGTGTCTATCATTCGTCTAGTGTAGTGAGGTGGAGTTTCTTGAAGCTTTCTTCATATGGGAGGTGTCTAATACTTGAGATTAAGTTTGGTAGTCTCCCAAAACTGCGTGCTAGTGAATAGAAAATTTGTTTTCATATCAATCCCAAGAGTACTACTCTGACCTCCAAGTCAGTCTGTTAAAATATTTCCCTTAATAACCCTTTCTACACTAGGTTTAGGGCTTGCTGCTTGTTCCCCCCTCCCCTTCACTGATACTGTTGCTATTTCACTCTTTTCCTATTTACCCTTGTGTTGTTCCTGATCTTGTTTGATGTTGCCTCCCTATTCATCTTTATCCCTCACAGGTTGCCCCCTTTTGATCCTTGGGATTATCTCTGGCCCACCTCATTTTATTTTTCTTTTGTCTGCCCACCCCCTGTGCTTTAATACCCTGTCTATACCTGTTTAGCTTCCTGCATTTGACTTCTAACCCACCCCTTTTGTTTTCATTGTTCTGTGTCCCTAGTCCTCCTCAGACTGTGCTTGTTGTCTCTAACCCATTATTGCCTCTGATGAAGATTCTATTGCCCAAGATCAAAAGCTCAAGCCCCTTTGACTTCAAAATGTCTACCTAAATAGGATGCCAGACTTACAGTCGGGTTTGAAGGGAATCAACTGAACTTCCAGTAAAAAAAGCTTTGAAAAAATCATTTGATATAGTATTACTTATTCTGCAAGACTGCTATTGATGGTCGTCATTATAGACTGGCATGATATTATAATTTTTTTTTTTATTGCGAAAATAATTTTTTCCCCTCACATTTCTGCAAGAAAGTCGCAGAGCATAGTCATTAATTGTGTGTTCACAGGGTTGAAAAATGTGTGTTTTCCAGTGCTGCAGCACCTTCTACGATCAGTACTGTCACACTTGGTTGATAAGAGAGCACAAACTTGGTACCGGTATCAAGAGAGACAAGGAAGGCAAGAAAATATGTGATCATCTTGCATGGATCCTGTATAGCCACTTTATCATCTATTTATCTACTGTTATGTTTTTATCATAGCTGCATTTAACCCTGGGTATCTGAGATGGTATTCTGTTGTCCCATTTCAGGTGTGATGGCAGTGGGCAGACTGGCTTCTTCTTAAAAGCCCTAACTGTGTTTTTGTTCCCTAATTGACTCCTAGGCTGCAGTACTTTCTTTGTGGGATGTCTATCCATGAATAGAGATCACCTAATCCCCCTAATCCCTATTGTACCACCATTGTCTTCCTTTTGGACCGAGGCACCCTGCTATACACCTAAGTGGACTTGAAGAGTTTGTTCGCAAAAACCGATAAGTCCATATTTGCCAAATGGAGATATTTGCGATTAAAGGTCAAGAAAAATAAAGAGAAAAATAAGAAAATTTTTGCTTCTTTTGACCATAACTTCAAAAATATACCATTATATGTAGTGACCTATATACCATTTAAAAGGTGTTATTTTGTACTTTATGACAGAGACCATGCTTCAAAATCTTCAAAAATGGACTTATTGGTTTTTTTCAAACAAACTCTTCACTTGATAACTTTAGAACTAGGTCAGGTTTGAATGGATCACTGAATGTTGATGACCAAGCCTGGGCACATCTTTCTTTTCTTTTTCCTAAAGATGTATCATGGAGTATCTGGCTGACAAGCCACGCATCCTGGTGACCCATCAGCTTCAGTTCCTCAGTGCAGCAGATCAGATTCTCGTTCTCAAGGAGGTGAGTGGAAGAAGGCTGTGATAATGAGATTTATACAAAACCTTTTTTAGAATGTGGTAGCTGTCCGATTCGTTGATTGCCCATCATGTGACATTTAGTGAAAAGTTCCATCGCACGCTGTGGCTGTCCGCCTTGCAATTTTGTTTGAGCAAAAATGGATAGCGCATGGCTGACGTCACCCATTTCCATTGACTCCCGTGTTAAACTTACGATTGACTCGAAGTTTTAATTCCATGGCACAGCTCTGATGTCACAATAAACGAACATTTGCCGCGCGCACTCAACAATTACAAGCACGCTTACTAGCGCGTACTGTTGTCACTCGTTTTTGTAAACAACTTCAACCAATGAGCTTCGCATACATACGTACACAGTGACTGTGACTGTGCAGCTACTCATTCGTCTTTCACAGAAAATGGTTGCCATTTCTGTGCTAAATTCAAGAATCCGTGCGGACGACATCTGTTGACATTCGAGGTGTTGTATAAAACAAATAATGTATGGTCTTTACTCGTGCAATGAAGCAAGATTTCGCACTCGAATAGAGCGCCTCTATCGTTCACCTGGTGCGAAATCTTGTACCATTGCACTCGTGACCATTTGCTATTTGTATAATAGTTGAACTCTTTGCATGCCATGGTGTAACCCTCCCCCCCCCCCCCCCCCCCCCCCCCCACGGTGTAAACCTTATTCTGAGACCACAATGCATGAACACTTTTTGAAAACATTGTTTTTCAAAACCATGTAACTTTTTATACAAGCAGTAATGCTGGAAATGCACTAATTCAGTGTAAAAAAGAAAATTGTGAAAGGAATTGCAGGCTTTGCTGTGATGTAAATTTAATAACACAACTACAAGTATGGTTTGGACGCTTTCAACAAACTCCGGTACATGTACACAGTATAATTGCAATTTACCAGGTGGTTTGTAAGTGGTTTGAATAAAATTATCAAAGTTGGCAAGCCCGTTTATAAACTGAGTTCGGTGTGTGAATGTGGAACACAAGAGTAAAAGGAATTGTGTGTCCCAGTGCTGGTGAGCATGGAAATACAGTGTATTTCACATCCTGGAAATGGGAGTGTTTTCACTGGTCATTGGGAAAGCAGGGAGTAATATGTCCATATCACACTTCCTGATTTAGCGTATTTTTTCTGTACTAGAATTGTGAAAACTCCTCCTTTGTATGGAAATTGGCACAGCCTAGTGAGACCTCCCTCCTGTACTGACATGCTGGTGTGAATTCTTTGCTTTGTAAGGTTTAGTGCATTAGATGGGGTGTCCACACATGTACACCACATGAAGCAAATATTTGTCATATTTGGCACAATTATGAAATGCAAAATCGAACATTATATGAGTAAAAATTGACATAGCTTGATTTGTTACAAGGAAGATTTCATTTTAAGTTTGATTTGTACTGTACATGAATTTCAGTATTGAGAGCACGCATTTGTTAAATTCTTTGATTTCCTCGTTATGTGTCTTGCATCTCCCAGCAGTTCCAAAAGCTTCACACATCTGTCGTATCATATCTAACCTACAGTTTATGTTGTAATGGGAAATAACCTAGTATTTGAGTAGTGTGATAGGCTAAATATTCAGAACATACAAGTGTATCTCATTGTGCGGCAATTTCTCTTTCATATATCCCATAATAGATCTGGTATGTAATCTCGGTTTATGAGCTCAGCTTAGTCTTTCATTCCTGTTGCCATGGTTTTTTAAAGGGTCACATGGAGGCCGTGGGAACTCTGAGCGAGCTGCATGAGAAAGGGGTGGAGTTCTCCCGTCTGATGCAGCAGCCGGAAACCGAGGACTCCGACTCCGACGACGAGGCTGACACCAGCGATGTTCCGCTGGCCAGGGTCGCCTCGGGGTCATTCAAGAGATCATCTTCTTCTCGCCGGAGCAGCACTAAGGAGAAGGTGAGGCCTGGCCTGTACTCTAGGCGGAGGATGCAGCTATGGTCTTTATATTGTCACGCTAAACATCTGATGCAGCGAGACTATTGTCTTTGCTATTAAGTGATACGTCTGATGCGGCAAGACTGCATTTGTATGAGCAGTGGATTTGCATGAAAAACTACCTCCGAGTCATAGTCTATAATAAGAAAAAAAAACAAACACATGAAAGCAAGGCGAGTGGATATAGGCTGTGAATGCTTCGACTGTCCAGAGTCTTGCTGCATCAGGCATTTCTCTATATCAAAGATAATAGTCTTGCCGCATCAGATGCTTGACGTAACAGCAAAGACAATACAATTATGTAGCTGCATCCTCCGCCTAGATTATAGGCTAGGTGAGGCCAAGATAGGGAAGAGAAAGAGTTTTTTTTTTTTTGGGGGGGGGGGGGGAGGAAAGGGGTCACTGACCTAAAGATGGGAGGGGGAAGTATTTGTATAATGTAAAAATGGACATTTTTGCGTGTTGAAATTTTTGTGCATTTGCACTAACAGAATCTAGCATGAAAATAAAAGCGTGTATATATTTCTGCTTGTCCTATGTACTGCTATACAAATGAATATAATGTCCTGATTCTGAGGAATTAAAAGCACACAAAATTCATCTTACCAAGCCCAGTGTGAAAAATTACATCCAGTTGTACATTAACCGACAACAACACTATCAATCTGTTTTCATTTGATCATCACAATGCACCTAGGCTAGAGCCATTGATGTGAATGTAGCTTGTAAAAAGTTCTTTGGGTTCACACTCATCAGTGCCCCCCCCCCCCCCCCCTCCCCCTGTCATGGGAACAATATCAAATTTCTGAAATGGTGAAAAGGAGAATGAACCACACTGGTATCAGTTCTACTCAATTCATTAAAGGATGAGCTGATTTTGCTGTAACATGCATTTCCCAGAGACACCTGCCCAATTACACTCAAGACTAGTCTTCAACAGGTTAAGATCTCGGTTGTGGATCGCGCGATCCTCGCGAAAATTTGCACTAAGGTAGAGGCCAATGTAATCTACAAGACTGTATAGTTTGATTTTTCAAATTTCAATTTATGTTATTTATATTAATTAATTTATGCTAATTCATGCAAAAATATTTTTTTGCCTATAAATGAAAAAAATAAAGCTCCAAGACTTCTAATTTTTGGTGAACATGTTCTTTTCAATATCCTTAACAATAATATTGAAGCAAAAATTCAGCTTCATAATTATTTCTTATGTATTTTATTGTTTATTGAATTTCTTATGTATTTCTCTGTTTTTTACTTTTTGTTTTTGTTGTTTTTGTCGCCAAAATTTGTTGCAGAAACTTTTTAAAGCATAATCAGGCTAAGATAAATCGTTATCAGCCATTGAAAGTAAAAATATTTATATCTATATGAATTAATTGCGAAAGCACAATTTACATTGGATTTGTACACAAAATCATGTTTTTTAGTAATTTTTGGGTCGACGAATTTTTTTTCAAAGGAGCATGGCTTCAAAACGGTATGCCCAGGAGCGACAAATTTGGTCTCAAAAGTTGCGCGATACTTGAAAGAAAAAAGTCATAAAATGTCGCGGCGAGAGCATCACGCGTTAAGGAATAATCATGCGAAACGTTGCGGAATAATCATGCGAAACGGCCCTTGGTGGGAATAGGGTTAAGTATGATTATGTAGAAGTTACATGCATCTGATTACATGTTACTAATTATGAAAGACAAATGGTTTTTTGTTTGGTTTTGTTTGGAGCAGTTACCCCAAGCTGTACTGTGGTCTTCTGTATCTCTTCTGAAAAACAAGGGAGAATATATTTTCTTTTCTCTCCAGTTATCCTATTTTAATCTTCCCCACCAGACAGAGAAATGAACCCGTTGTCAAGTTCTTGTGTTGTAAAGATGTTGCCTTATTTTATTTGCAAGGCCAAGACCAAGACCAGCAAACTGTTCAAAGACGAATCAACGGTCAAGGGGGACATCACCTATGCCACATACCTCAAGTACTTCATCGCCGGGGGCAACACCTTTTCTCTCTTCTGGATGATGCTCTTCCTCTTTGGTGCCCAGGTACTACTAGCCTTGGATCTAGTCTTTTACATAATTTTTATTACATTGGCTGTGAGCTTGATAATAAGTTTCCTTTTTGAAGTCTGACAAGTTTCTGCAATTGATTTTTCTGACTTTGCTTTGCCAGAGGCTAGTCAGTTCAATTCATTAACCCTGTCTATGCCGGGGATAGTGTGTACAAATCTCTAAGGTTTCTGTGCCAATTGGAACTCAAAGCATACAAAGGATTGATTATAATGAAAGTTTAGACCACAAAATCAGCAGAAATTCCAAAAGAGAGAGATGTATTTGTGTGTGTGTGTGTGTGTGTGTGTGTGTGTGTGTGTGTGTGTGTGTTTGTGTGTGTATTGAAGAAGTCCTGCACACAAGCTATGTGTGATGACAGTTATGCAAGCTTTCTTTATTTTGTCCAAATTATTTGGTCCACAACTCATATACAGTGTATGTGACCCGCGACAACGGTTTCAGGCAAAAGTCACAAGAGCAAATTCCCTCCTAGGCGGGGTACAAAGATTTCGACCATTATTTTGGTCGATTTTGGTCTTTTTTTTCAGAAATTGAATCTTTCATATGTTTTGTACATCTATACTACATTTCACAGCATAACACTAAGTTTTTCCTACCGAAAATGGAATTTAGTATGTTGGACCGCACTCGTCAGTTTTGATCTTCTTTCGAACGCCGCGCCACTATGCCCAGTGTCGCCGCGCCACTATGCCCAGTGTTGCTACGGCGAGGCATCTCACGTGCGATTGGATAGTGCGTCGCACACATTTACATAGTTCAGCTTTCAGCGATACGCCTCGCAGCGTGTCGGAAATGCTTTGTCCACGCGTGCATGCTCCATTGTTGTTGCTACAATAATATAGCTATCAGTACGTTCGGTCTACTCTTACTTAGTGTATGCTCTTCGTTTGGCTTTCTATCCGAGCTTTTCTACCGCAATGTTCGACAACGGAAGTGAAACAAAAAGTGAACAGCAACGCTACGCAGCACTAACTTAACATGAAAAATAGATACGATAGGGAACATGGTTTAAGCGTATCAGAGTGACAAATCGCCACACAAATCGTGCAACATACGATCGGAAACTGACTTTTTAATTGTGCTTGTAGTAAATATGACAGCAGGTTGACTAAAAAAGACAGCAGAAGAGAGAAAAGGAGTGGTCATAAATGACCGGTATTCAAATAATAAACTGTAGTAAACGTCAAAATTGCACCAAACTAAGTAAAGTCGTGTTTGTTTGTTTGTTCGTTTGTTTGCTTGTTGTCTGCCACACAATGCAACACATTCACGGCTTGAAAAAACAACAACAGGAAGCTTGACCCCTTTCATGTTTCTGCCTTCGAAAGGGTCCCAGTGACAAAATTTACAAGACAAATCAACTGCTATGAAAATGTGATTTGTAAAGATTTGGAAAGTGCCACCTGCTCCCGTGACGTATACACACAGGCATAGCGTGTGGATGCCATTGAGTACCGGTAATACGTGCACCATACACATGCAACCAGCAGCTTGTATTTATCGTATCCGCAATCTTGAAAGACATACTGGTAAACAATCTTCAAAGCCTGTTTTCTCGCAGTTTTGTCAGGCTAACAAATCAAAAAGTGCATTATACAGTCAACCTCACCTAAGTCGACCTCACGTAAGTCAAAAACTCGGCCAAGTCGAAGCTCCAGAAAAGTCCCTATTTTCTCTTTACTTAATTCATTAAAATAATCTTGCACAAGTCGAAGTTTTACAAGTCGAATTTCGCCTAAGTCGAAGATAATTTCGAGTCCAGATTTGTGTAAATACATGTAATTTTCATCGCACAAGTCGAAGTTTTTTTTTCCCGTACGTCATTCAAACATGGAAGTGAAGCATTCTTTCATTCTTCGATTAAAGACACTCAGTCGTGGCGAGTGGTTTGTGCGGCACGGAGACGAACGCAACACGCTGCCTCCCCCATTCTGTATCAAATGTAGTGACCCCCGAATGAGAATAGCGCTGGCTCAATGGGTCAGCGAAAATACCGTAGGCTACAAGAGAGCTCCCTGTGCTTATCTCCTAACCCAAAATGGCTGTCCCAGCGAGCCACGAAAGCTTCCGAATGGACGCACACTCTCAGTGCGCATGCACATGAAGAGAGGCCGAAAGAGCCACGCGTCTTCTGGCCTCTCTCCTCCAATCAACGCAGCTCGCGGTGACAATATTTGTGTATGATGCGTACACACACACGCACACACACACACACACACACACGCCGCAGCGTCTTCTGGCCTCTCTCCTCCAATCACCGCAGCTCGCGGTGACAATGTTTGTGTGTGATGCGTACACACACGCACACACACACACACACACACACACACTTGTCTCAGTGGTAGCATTGCGCAATTGCATGCACAAACTTCGGTCGTTCGGAGTTTACGTACCATTAGGGATGGCGATCGGCTGCCTTTAATAAATGAAGGAAAAAACCACTACTTTTTGCAATAAAAACTCCCAAGGGTCGAATACAAGTTAACCCTAATATCCCTTGTATCCTTGATGTCCAGCTGAGAAGAACATAAATCACATCTACCAGGGTAGAGGCGAACCATGTGCGGGCAGCGCAGCAGGGTTTGGGGAGAAAAAGGAAGAAGAAAGGTCCTCACAATCCGGTACAAGCCACCAATCTCTGTTTGCGAGCGTCTTTGGGACAACAAAAACCGCTTCCGACAATAAAAAGAGTTTGCGAGTTTGACTGCAATTGTTTACGAATTTGATTCCAACTGTTGAAGAATTTTGAAATTCCCGAGTAGGTGCATATTCGCCACGCTCGCAAACATCTGCAACTCAGTGAGACTTTGCGGAGCACGCGAACGATTTGCGAAGGACGCGAATGCAGACTGTGAGTGCTATCCCACAATTCACAAGCATCTTTTTTTCCCCCCTAGGTTCCCCCACACATTATCTTAAGTTTCAAACATAATTTCCGCGTGCATTGGGAGTTATCTAAAGTGAATTTTGGGACTTTTTTTATTAACAAAATCATGCGTTTTCAAACAGGCCTACAGTGTATATACAGGGCTCGACACTAACGGCTCCGTAAGATGCTAAAATAAATGTCAGATGTTTGCTTTTAATTTTGGAAATGAATAACAGTAATGTTCGACTCCGTATGATACTAAAATGAATGTCGGATCTTTGTTCATACTTTTGGAAATCCAGCTCCGTACGGTGCTGAAATTAATGTCAGATATTTGATTTTGCGTTTGGAAATGAACAAGGATAACAATCGGCTCCGGAAGATGCTGAAATGAATGTCGAATGTTTTCTTTGACGTTCAGAAATGAATAATAATGATATTCAAGTCCGTACGATGATAAAATTAATGCCGGATGTGTGCTTTTACGTTCGAAAG
Source organism: Diadema antillarum (assembly GCF_040938485.1). Lineage (NCBI taxonomy): Eukaryota > Metazoa > Echinodermata > Echinoidea > Diadematoida > Diadematidae > Diadema > Diadema antillarum. The sequence continues at coordinate 299,844 of NW_027270922.1, forward strand.
TAAATAACAATAACATTCAGCTCAGGAAGACACTAAAGTAAATGTCGAATGGTCACTTTGACGTTCGGAGATGAATAACAATAAAATTCAACTCCGTATTTGTACCATGATTTGATAAATGTCGGATGCTTGTTTTTAATTTCGAAAGTAAATATAGCAATAACATTCGGCTCCGGAAGACGCTGAAATAAATGTCAGATGATTGCGTTTTACGTTCGGAAATGAATAGCAGTAATATTCTGCTCCATACGATGCTAAAATAACTGTCGGATGTTTGCTTTCAAATTTTGAAATGAATAACAGTAACATTTAGATGCGTTCGATGGTAAAATTAACGTTTGATGTTTGCTTTGACGTTCGGAAATGAATAACAATAGTATTCAACTCCGTACGATGATAAAATAAATGCCGGATGTTTGCTTTTACGTTCAAAAATAAATAGCAATAACATTCAGCTCTGGAAGATGCTAAAATAAATGTCGAATGGTCACTTATACGTCCGGAGATGAATAACAATGATATTCAACACCGTATTTGTACCATGATGAAATAGAATAGATGTCGGATGGTTGTTTTTACTTTCAAAAGTAAATAGCAATTACATTCGGCTCCGGAAGATGCTGAAATAAATGTCAGATTATTGCTTTTACGTTAGGAAGTGAATAACAGTAATATTCTGCTCCATACGATGCTAAAATAACTGTCGGAAGTTTGCTTTTTAATTTCGAAATGATGCGTTCGATGGTGCATCGGAGAATATCGCGAAACATGCGCGAGACATTCTCCGAAGAAGCTTCGGGGTCTGTTCGAGGTTTCACGATACCATTTTGCGAACATCGCGCACGTCTGGTGAAGGTCAAGCGCTATGTCGAGACAGTAAAGACATTTTCAAAAACAAATCACGACCAGATCATGACGCATTGTGCGGAAAAGTTCATTGAAAAAGGCATATAGATATCTAATTCAAATTCTTACCGGAGTAAAAACGTCCCCAAACAAATAACGGCGCGCCGAACTCCCGCGTTCGTTTCGCGATTTTTTGCAGAAATTACGTGCAACGCATTTCGATTATCACAGTCCAATAATTGAGCTCCAGGATTCTTTTTTAAAACGTAAACAAAACAAAAATACTAATTACAACATAATACTACCGTCTACTGTAATTTCACGGCCACTAAAAACATAATAAGACACTGCATTATGAAAATTCGTCTGGAAATACAAGTCGAAGAAAAATTCGACTTCCGCGGAAGTCGAATTTCGCATAAGTCGAAGTGTTTTCGCCGGTCCCAATAGATTTGACTTAGGCGAGGTTGACTGTATTTCGCTTTATATGACCACTTACAGTACCGGAGAATACAAGTGTTTTATATCAATGTAAAGCTTAGGAAATGGGCAAAGTAATTCAATGAAAAAATGAATTTTCAAAATTCCCGACTTTTGCGTGAAACCGTTGTCGCCGGTCACATATGTATCTAATGCAGCATAAAGAAAATTGATGTGTCCATCTGATCAATATGATTCTCCATTTGTTGGTTGTCCTTGCTTCATTGTCCTCAATTGTGCAATCTCTGTTGCCATGGAAACATAAATTTGATTGCTGTGTTACCTGACAGGTGATATATCTCATGGCGGACTACTGGCTAGGCTACTGGGCAGACACGGAAGAGGCCCGGGCAAATAACGTACCAGTGAGTTGTCCATTATGCCTAATTCATTGACAATTTTCTTTGGTCATTGGTCCATCTTAGTTTTGACAATGAATGCTTTCATGTTCCATTATGCAGACAGCTCAGTCATGGCCTTCATCTGTAGCCAGTTTCCTGAGAAAGAGAGAAATGACTAAACCATATTTCTGTAAATTAATTCCATCCTTTCCTGCAAGCCACTTGATAGCAGAATTACCTTTGAAGTGTTCCTACATGTAGAGTCATGTATATGTTTCTTGCAATGTGTACTGATTAAACTGATCTCTAAAGTAACTATCCATTATGCATGTGAAGAATGCTTTGTACCTTTATACATGTAATTGTTTAATTATCTCAGACTTTTAATTTGATTTGATTTGATTTGATTATTTCTGCATTCAATCAAATCATAGAGGTAGATGTACATCTCACGTGTGATAATGTCTCTTGGCTCTTCTGTGCTTGGGCACCTTCAAAAGGTCAAATATTCATTTCTTTGTTTTGGGGTTTGTTTTTCCTTTAAGGTTGATAACTACCCGATCTTTAAGAACGTAAACCTCACGACGGAGCAGTCGGCCGGCGTTTACGGCGGTCTGATTGGTGGGATGATGTTCTTCGGCATCATCCGCGCTTTCATCACGTTCCGCATCATGATCAGAGCAGCGCGAAACCTCCACAACCTCATGTTTGCCAGTGTGACGAGATCACCTGTTCTCTTTTTTGACACCACCCCAACTGGTGAGTGAGAAGCATACCGTAAAATGAGGAATGTTTGTGTGCATTTTGATTTCTTAAATTTCGCTAGTGCCAAGATTCGCGAAATTAAAATGCACATGAAAGTTCTTGTCTACACTATATGCATTGAATGCTAGTGGCAGTTCAGCCATCCGCATCCAATTTGCAAAAATTTCATGCCGTGAATATATCGTGATTTACAGTATTGTGCTCCTTTCCTCCATCAGGAAATTGTGCCCCATGCCTTTGCAATGAATAGGTCAAAAGGTCAAAGATCAAGTGAAAGTGCTGAACTAACTTTTTCCTCCATATCTCGGAAGTGGCTCAAGTTATCTTGAAACTTACTACATATTTATGCATGTTCTGCCTGACAGTGATTATCTTATGAATTTTAGGGTCAAAGGCCAGATGAAAATGGTAACAATTTACTATTCAATACAGAAATTGCACTTTTTCTCCATACCTTGAAAATTACTCAATGCATAAACGTATGAATGGGTCAAAGTCAAGTTAAAGTCCTTCAATCCCCAAATACATGCTCTCCTATTCATCCAATTAAACCTAGGTCAAGGAAGTTGAACATTCAACATATTTATGACAAACTCGTCATTTTGATATTTTGCCGATTTTGTGAAAATGTAATCACACATTGTCCACATATACTATCTAGACCTATTAGGAGAATCATGCATTATGGCGGAGGCATACCAGTCACCATAGCGACATTTCTAGTTGCATCATGTCATGTCTTATTGAATATATGGGATGTACATATTGGATGTTGGTATACATATGTATGTACATGAGAATGTCAGGAAAAGTCTTATATGTCTTTTTTTTTAACACAAAGCATGTATTTACTGCATGTGCCTCATAACATGCTCTTAAAAACAAAATATAGATATTCATCATGTGTTAACAACTGGTGCTTATGCCTAGCATAATTATGAAAGTGATCGGGATGCTATAATGTGAGCAAAGCCAACATTTTTGCCATTTAATGATGTTCTGGGTTTCTGAAGCTTGCTGGGAATGAAGTTATGAAATTGTGGATAAGTGAGTCCAAATCAGCAATGAATTCCATCTGCACAAAGATACAGTAAAACCCTCTCTCCTGTGAGGAAATGTTCAATGGCTTTGAACCATAAGCTTTACTTGGACAGATCTTTTAATTCATGTAATATTACCTGCATGTATTTATATATGTATTTTTTTTTTTTTTTTGAGGGGGGAGGGGAACTGCACCCTATGTACATCATGTAAGTGCGAAACACTTTCTCTGCGTGTGATGTGCCTCTTAAATCTTCTTCATTTTGTGTGTATTGTTCCTAGGGAGGATCCAGAATCGTTTCACAAAGGACATTGGCATCATGGACGACCAGCTTCCTCTGACTTTCTTTGATTTCCTTCAGGTAAAGATTTGTGGAGTGCAAGTGATATACCCTGATGAGATATCCAGAAAATTTTGCTCAATTTCGACTGAAAGCTACCTATGATGTGTGTGTTTGCCATATTCACTGTGTTCATGCAGTTTATCTAACATTTTTGTTTGTGTGTTTGTTTGTTTGCTTGTTTGTGTGTTTGTGTGTTTATTTGTTTGGTTGGTTGGTTGGTTGGTTTTTTTGTCATCCGAAAGAAGAAGATGTGATTTATCACTGTAAAGAGGGATTTTATATCTTTCTGGTGGTGTAGTTATGCACTCATAAAACAGTACATGTATGTATTAGTTATCTTTAATTTTTGAAATATGAATATTTGAAGTTGATGTATTATTTACTTCTGTGTGAACAATTGTGTCATATGTTATTGTTTACATCACATGTATCATAAATAGATGTGAAACCTTTATTTTTCAGTCTTCTCTGGCACTAACTTAGGTATATTCATGTATATGTACATTGTATGTAGACATAATTATTATGTCACGATCATAAATGTATGCTGAGTACCGTACAAAAGTTGTTTTAGATGTTTGGGTTGGGGGGATGTGTGGAGGGAGTGAAGGGCTTGGCAGCCTTGTTTACCAGTACTCGATCAGGTCAGAGAGAAATATGTGAAAATATTTGATTTTCTTGTTTTTGTTTTTGTGAATCTTCTCTCACATGCTGTTGTTTTTGTTTTCCTCACAGATTTCTTTACAAATTATAGGCACTGTACTCATTACTGTAATCATCAGCTACTACACCATCATTGCAGCGGTACCCCTGTTTATCGTCTTGATTTTCCTGACTCGGTATGCCCTCCTGTCGACGACGGCTATCAAGAGACTGGATGGGACTGGTAACCATGCTCCTCCTCACACTTATCAACCATAATATGTTTTTAAGTGCTAATATCCCTCTCTCTCTCTCTCGTTGCTTCGTCGCTATGTAAAGTCCTAAACACACGTGTGTTAGATTTTTATTTTCTTTTTTAACAAGGTGTCTTACTGCAATTCATGTTCTTCATAAGATGTTAGATAATACGTGTATACAAGTATATGTATTTTATTTTTCGTTGTCACATTTGCACATTCAAATTGTATTTCTAGAATGCTTGCTTGCCATATACATGTACATGTATGTTGTACATGTATATGGCAAACATGAAGCATATGCTTCATTTGGTTTCAGATGACGATTAAAAAGTTATAAGTTGCATAAAGTTGCTTGTCCATGTGGTGATGCTAATGACATTATCTACCTGTCATTGGTGTACTGTAAAGTAAGAAAAATATCTATGGCGTGAAATTTTTGTGAATTGAACCTGGAGGCCTTTTGCATGGCCTGATATTTTAGGGAATTGCCTCTTGCATCCAAATTATAGTGTACACAAAAACTTTCGCATGCATTTTAATTTTACGAATCTTGGCTCTTGCAGAGTTTGTGACATTGAAATGCATGCGAAAATGTCCGCAGGTACGAGTGCATGATTTTATCTTCTTTCTTCCTATCAAAGCATTTTTGTCTCTTGGGTTAAAGAGAAAGGTTGTAAAGAATTCTTGCTTTGATACAAACTGAAATGTTTTGATGATATTGTGAATTCCCGTTCCTTTTCTGTTTTGCCAGCGAGGAGCCCAGTATTCTCACACACCACCAGCTCTCTCCAGGGACTGTGGACCATCCGGGCCTACCAGAAAGAGAAGGACTTTGAGCACCAGTTCTACAACTACCAGGACCGGCACTCTGAGGCCTGGTTCATGTACATCGCCACCAACCGCTGGTTTGGCCTTCGCCTGGACCTCATCGTCGTCTGTTTCACAGCCACTGTAGCATTCAGCTGTGTGCCGCTGTCTGCAGGTAAGCACATTCTTTCTATTTTCTTTTTTTTAATATCTTTACTCTTTATATACTTATATATTTCTCACTCCCTTTGTAAAGTATAGAAATAAAGCTAAAAGATGGAGCGTTTTGAAGCTGTATGTTTGCACATTAATACACATATATTAATGGGAATGAAAGAGCTCTTATGAAATTTAGTGTTGAGTCTTACATTCTAAAAGTTTTGATGGAATGACAGAAATTTTACTATCTATTCATCACAAGGCAATAGTTGCAATGTTGTATGAGACAAAGTTGTAGACATAAAGGCAGAACTGTTACTACATGAAGTGACTAATACTTCCTCATCAAAATTATTGCAGAGAAATTGGTGTTTTTAAGATGCAGTACATTTGATTTTCATGTCGTCTGGACATTTATAGTAGATGATGTCTTTATTCACACACTGAAGTACAGCTTAGAGTGCATTTGATACAGCCTGGTTGTGAATAGGACTTATGGAAGGAATGACAGAATAACATATTAACATCATTTTATTCTGTATTAGGCTATGTTTCTTGGACATAAAGGTAAATCAGTGCAGTGTACCATACATACTTATGTGTTTTTTTGTTGTTTCATTTTGTTTTGGAGAAGGGTACAGTTGTATATGGTTTCATGGTGCAAATGTAAAGGCCATGCGAGGATTGATGGAGACTCTTACTGTATTAAACCAAAATGCTTGCATATATGCTCTGATCTAACCATACCCCCTTACCTGCCTTTTAGAAAGAGATGCTGAAGAGTAATGTCAAAAGTCACCAATTGTACTGCTTTTGGTTCAGTCTTAACCTGTTGAGGACGGACTGATTTTGCTACAAGACGCATTTCCCACAGACACCCGAGTATACTCAGAGCTCGTCCTCAACGGGTTAAGTTTCTCCTCTGTGTGATTAATCAGAGTTCAACACTCCCCCTTTTGCCTCAGTTATCTTTCTCTTCCACTTCCTAAATCTCATCTTTCTACTCCCCTTATGCTTCCGTCTCCTCCTTCTTTTCCGCCTTCTTGGCATCCTCCTCCTCCTCCTCCTCCTCCTCTTCCTCTTCCTCCTCTTCCTCCTTTTCCTTCTCCTCCTCCTTTTCTTTCTCCTCCTCCTATTCTTCCTCTTCCTCCTCCTCTTCCCTTTCCTCCTCTTCTCCCTCTTCCTCCTCCTCTTCATCCTCCTCCCCTCCTCCTCCTCCTTCTCCTCCTTCTCCTCCTCCTCCTCCTCCTCCTTTTCTTTCTCCTCATCCTATTCTTCCTCTTCCTCTTCCTCTTCTTCCCTTTCCTCCTCTTCTCCCTCTTCCTCCTCTTCTCCCTCTTCCTCCTCTTCTCCCTCTTCCCCCTCTTCATCCTCCTCTCCTCCTCTTCTGCCTCTTCCTCCTCTTCCTCCTTTTCCTTCTCCTCCTCCTTTTCTTTCTCCTCCTCCTATTCTTCCTCTTCCTCCTCCTCTTCCCTTTCCTCCTCTTCTCCCTCTTCCTCCTCCTCTTCATCCTCCTCCCCTCCTCCTCCTCCTTCTCCTCCTTCTCCTCCTCCTCCTCCTCCTCCTTTTCTTTCTCCTCATCCTATTCTTCCTCTTCCTCTTCCTCTTCTTCCCTTTCCTCCTCTTCTCCCTCTTCCTCCTCTTCTCCCTCTTCCTCCTCTTCTCCCTCTTCCCCCTCTTCATCCTCCTCTCCTCCTCTTCTGCCTCCTCCTCCTCCTCCTTTTCCTCTTCATTTTCCTTCTCGTCCTCTCCTTTTATGTTCTTGCTTCTCTTCTTCATCTTCTCTCTCAAAGGTAATCATCTAACTCTGTAAAGCTTTGGGAGCTGTGTAGAATCTTGTGCTGCAAGAAAAAATTTGAAAGATTCATTATTACTAAAATGGGGAAAAAGTAAACAAAATTACTTAGTACCGGTAAATGGCATAGTGATGTATATTGTAAGATGTTTACACATGTTGTTGGTGATTGTTATTATTTCATTTTGTTTTTGCCTTGTGTTAATAGTATTGGGTGCAGGCCAGGTAGCCCTAATGCTGACAAATTGTGTTGGTCTTGGGACAATATTCCAATTCTGTGTCAGGCAGAGTGCTTTAGTGGAAAACCAGGTATAATGTTTTGTAATTAGACTCTCAAATGTGCCTCTTCGTTCCATCAAACATACTGCACTGTTCATACACGCACACAAATAAGAAAATAGAAGAAACAAAACAAATAGCAATTCTCGAAGCTTAGTCAACAAACATGCTTGTTCCATAGATTAGAAATAGAACATATCATGTGCATAATAGTTACAAGTGCCTTTATTGTTGTTTCATATTGTTTGATATTCACAAGTGAAAATGTAAGATGTAAAGGATTATGTGATTCATCACAGTGTTCATCCACCATTTTACAGGCATTCCATTCTTTGTTTCTTTTTTTTGTGGTAAACACATGAGTACAATCGTGTAATTCATTCTTTCATCAAGTATTTTTTTAAGATGAATGTCATAAGGTGTTTGAGAGATGTTGATTGACTCATTTTGATAGTAGGGAATAGCTTTATTCACATATTCCTCACAAAGATTGCTGTGAGATGTAAACTCAATCTCTACCAGATTGTGAAATCCTAATGGATGCTATATGGGATCCAACCAGGGGGTGTTACATAAAGCTGTTCTAAAGTTACGAACAACATAAGAACGACTGGTGATCAGTTCTGATGTGCTATACTTATCAGGATTTCAATAATTCAGCACAAGAACTGATCGCCAGTCGCTCGTAAGTCATTCATAACTTTACGAACAGCTTTATGAAACACCCCCAGGTTTCTAGAGGGCATGAGTTAAGACCAATATCTGCCAGCTGGCTTCTCACAGGCTTGTTCACTTCTGTGAGCACTATGTTCAGGCAATACGAATGTTCTCTGTAGTGTGAAACTAATTGAAACTAGAAACCAGTATGAATTAGACTATCATGTAATTCTTTATAGCGTGCTAAAAACTTTTACTAGAATAATTATAATAAAGGATGGATAATTGAAAGAATAAATAATGAAATTATATAACAATATTGATAATACGATGATAATAAATGAAAACATGAGAAACCATGGCAGTGAAATGAGATAAAACATATGAAAGGCAATTGAATGAGCAGATCTGTTGTCCCACTGCAGGTACAGCTTGTGTTTGATTTTCAAAAGTGAATTTGTTTGCCTGAACCCGGGTGTCGTGAATATGTTACAATAAGAGGGCAGCATGTGGGCTCATACTGGCTGCATCGTGTACTGATATACTGCTAGGGATCCATTCCGTGGTACTTTACAGTTGTATACACTGTCTGTTTTCGTAACCAATGCTCGTAAAGCAGTTGTGCATGCAAAGATACATGTAGGCAGGGAGTGTGTGGGAATGTTTACCTTTTTCTTCTTTTTTTTCTTTTGATTTCGTTAGTTAACTGCCTCTATCTGAACTTCTCTGTCACATCCAAACAAAATCACTGAATTGTACGGTCAAAAAGCGCTAGTTCACAGACCTTTCATACAGAAAATGTTAAGTGACAGTATTTTCCGAGTAGAGCCAGCGTCAAATTTTTGTTGCTTGTATTGTGTGTGTCCTTTTACTGTTCTGCTTCGTGTTGTCTGCATATTGACACCCTAGTATCCCCACCCCTCATATCATCAGCCACAGGGAAAGTAGTCAGCATGCTTCCTTTCAATAGTTACGTGCAGAAACTGGATGCATGTGTTTTGTCTGTAATTGTGAGAAATCTTGGAGGTGATGGGAAATTGCATGGTATATTCAGCTGAGAAAAAGTAAATTGCAGTCTCACAAGAGTCTCCTGTTCCCAGCACTTGTGGGGAACTACTTGTACAATCATTTCATGTTTGGCAGTAGACATGTTGTACAGTGCTTGATGGTGTTCTACGTATATGTGAATGTGGTTTTCCCAATATTAGCCAAATAGATCTCCTCTTGATGCTTGCATTCCAGTGATCCGCATCACTGCCAGAATTTAATCATCTGTTGCGAGTGTAATCCCCACTTTTTTCTAAAGAATTTAATCCAAATCTGTTTGTGACATTTTAGGTAATGTTGCAAACAAACAGACAAACGAACCAATACCAGCAAGAACTCTATCCTCCCATGGCTGAGGTTATTAGAAAGTTACTATATTGTAGCTGTAAAGTGTGACAACTGGAAGTATGTGTTTATATTATGTAACACCTGAGGACAGAAAAAAAGAATAAAAGAGAGAAAGGAGTGTATTCCCTGCTGCATTGCAGTAAGATGGAAGAAGAGATTGAAGCTGCACCGTCTCATTGTAGTACCTCTGAATTGTACCGTATGTCCTCCCAAAAAAATTACAACCTGACCCTCCACAATGATAACTTTAAAAATAGTGAATCAATCCAAATACAATTTCAGGGTATGAAACTATTAGTCGTTAAATTGCCCACATCCTTCAGAAAACCCCATTCAATTTGCTTCAGTGGTCAAAGAGAAATGAGGAATTTTGTAGAGCATGTCAAGAATCTCTTCCCTCCAAGTTCTGTCTATTGTGTTCACACACAAGAGCATCGAAGTGCTAAACTTGGAAGAATCAGACTCATGACATGCTTTACAGCAATCCACATTTCTCTGTGACCGCTTAATCAAATTGAATGGAGTTTTCTGCAAAATAGAGCTAAGATGTTATATTTTAAGACCCTTAAGTAGCATTTAGACAGTTTAATCATATTGGGTATTATCAGTGCGAAAATCTGATAGTGATTTTTTGGGGGGGACATACTGTACATTTAAATCACTCATTGTTGCCAGGGATTGTGCATTGTAAGTTCTTGTACCATGTCCCTTGTTCTGAGATCTCCACTGTGTACCATCAATACACTCCACTCATCCATCTCAATTGTTGCTTGTCCCATCTCGCTTGTCACTTGCCCCATCTCACCCGACTCGCCCCCGCTGCAGCCCTGGATGCGGGACAGGTGGGCCTTATTCTCACCAACTGTGTTGCTCTCGGCGGCATCTTCCAATTCTGTGTCCGGCAGAGCGCCCTTGTTGAAAATCAGGTATACAGTCAGAAGGACACATGCCATCAGTCATCGTTGTAGACACTCATAGTTATCCATTCATCTGTCTGGGCTTACTACATTATGTATCTGCATTTCAATGTATTGTACATAGATTTACATTTCAGAAAAGCCCCTCTTAAACCCTTCTCACGTTGCTTTTACCTCATCTTGTACTGAAATAGCCAGTGTGTAATTTCATCCCAGTGAACACCTATTCATGTTTCTGACAAATTGCCCAACATCGACGTACCCGCTGCATGCTATCAAGGATTAGAACCAACACTTGCTATCGCGCGAAAGCTCGGTGGTATAGTGGAGATGACACCTGTCTGGTGATCAGGAGGTTGTAGGTTCGAATCCTGCTCAAGTATATACGCCCATGATTTTTTTATCATGATGGCTTCTACTAAAACATTGATCAATTCAGTGCTTATTTATGTCAATGTTGGGCAATTTGTCCATCAGTTGCAATGAAAACATCTCGACAGAAGAATTTCACGAATTTGAATATTCATGTTTAGCTCCCTGAATGTAATGCCACTATTTATATTGGCCAAGTAGCTTACGTACATGTTTTCAAATAAACTTTTGTCTTGGTTTTGTTTGTGCACTACTTTAATTCTATTTGGAGTACATCTTTATTATGAAATTTCTTAAAGAATTATTTTGTAAAAATCAAAAATTAAGATATTCCATGTTGTGTTCATGGTAATCTTTCTCGATGCAAATATGGCAAAGACAGGAATTTCCTGTGCAAGCCAGTCTGGTGGTGTAGTACATTCATCACAAGTAATTTACCATTCAAGACTTTGTAGAAAGTAGATTGTGCTTATTTTGGGGAGTTCGAATCTTGAAAGCTTTCCACAATAATTATACAAAATGCGTGATGAACATATTCTGTTATCAGAATCTTTAATACTAATACTGCAATTTATCTTCTAAGCACTGTTGCTAGAGCTATGAAATTAAGCATATGTGAATAATTATGCATGAAGAATTGATTACAGATGTTTATGGTGACCATCATTATTGGTATCACATCAGCTTTTTCTTGTGCATATTTTAAGTTAGTACTGCACTAGTGAAATTTTTTTCTCAGTTGACCTTTGACCCTGTATGCATTATAGTGTGTCATGACCCCTCATTCCATGTGTCCCACCAGATGACATCGGTAGAACGTGTGATGGAATACACCAAGCTCCAGCCTGAGGGTCCCCTGGAAAAGCCCGATGTGAAGCCCCCGCCCGGCTGGCCGCCAAAGGGCGCCATCACCTTTGACGGCCTGTCGCTGGCCTACTCCAAGGACACGCCTCGGGTGCTGAAGGACATCTCTTGTGAAATCAAGCCAAAAGAAAAGGTTCCACATCATTTATGATTGTTTGTTTGTTTGGAACTGATAATGTGGTTTTATTCAACCTTTGATCGTAAAGCAGGCATTAGTTATTGCCACAAAATGATGCTGATGTCAATTTTTGTTTTCTCTTCCAATGGTATCCATAAAGGGAATCGGGGAAAGCTGTAAATTCAAAGTGCATCTTACAAACTTTGTTCCTCAGTTATTAGAACTGAATGTGACAAGAAGAGGAGGACTGATCCTTATAGAATTAGGAGATGCTTTAGTTGATCCATACAACTATAGATTCCAAGAGACGATAATTGCTGTGTGCCTGGATTGAAACAAAAAAAAATTGATGGGGTATTAGAATGTGTTTTGGGGATGTGTGTGTCTTCATGATTTTTTTTTTTGTTCTTATTTCATTTGCTGTATTTCATCCTAAATTTTTCAGAAATCAAGTTTGGTCTGTGGATGAAACATTTGTAGTGAGACTCCCCTGTGGAAAGGACTCCTGTTCAGTCCTTTGATTAGCAGTCGGTGGAAATCTTGTCCCCTATATATATCACACTTTTGTTGTATACTTTGTCATCTTGTTATATAATGGGACTCTTTTACCTTGCCAGTCAATTGTTACTCCATTATGCACAAAATCAAATCAAATCAAATCACGTCAAATCAAATCAAATCAAATCAAATCAAATCAACTCAAGTGATCTTCTCTTCTCTGTTCTCAGATCGGAATCGTGGGACGTACAGGGGCTGGGAAGAGCTCCCTCATCACAGCCCTCTTCAGGCTGGCCGAACCCGTTGGCGGCCTCCAGCTGGACGACGTCCAGACGACGGAGCTCGGTCTCCATGACATCAGGAAGAAGATCTCCATTATTCCTCAGGTGTGTTTGGTGATGATACCCTATCAAGTCTTGGCTCACTTCTGCTTACTGCAAAAAAAATAGGGAGGGGGATAACCAAAGGCTAATGAAATTTAATTTGGAAAGTTTATGTTTTTTTAAACACACAAATGAACAAACTTACATGTCTAAATTATCAGATATAGTGGCAACACGTCATCCACATCTCAAATTTGTAAATGAGACATCAAACCAAATATTTTTTGTCTGTGTATCAGTGATAACAACTTTTACACCTATGTAATTTGGAGTCTTAGCAATGGTAGGATTGTGTTGCGTACGCATTCTAATAACCACATTTTTGGAAATGGAAAGGGAATTAATCAAAATAATCCTTGTATTTACTGTTTCAGCACCACAACCTGCATATGGGGCGATTACATTGTTTCCCCATGGATTTGTTATTAACAAATTGTAGGCCTATGGCCCCATGGAATGTGTGTGTGGATGGGGTGGGGCAAGGTATGCAACAACGGTAATAATAGAAGGACAAGATCTCATAACTCAGTGGACAGGCAATTGAAGAATTGATAAGCATACAAGTCATGTAACTTTTTGTGTTGAAAAACAGGTCATGAGGTATTAGTTCCACTGATGAGCATGAATATCATAGTAAGTGTTACCTTCAAAAGTACTGCAAAGAATGCATCGGGGAATAACATCCGAGTGTGCCTTTTGTTGATTTTCAGGATCCCGTCATCTTCACCGGCTCCCTGCGCAGAAACCTGGACCCCTTCGCAGCCTACTCGGATGTGGCGTTGTGGAGCGCCCTCGAAGACGTAAGAGGATGAAGGGAAAAATCTTGTAGACATTTTAGAGTGTGCCAGTGGCAAGCATGAGCATGGAAATATATGTGTGGTTCCCTTTTTTTCTGTGCTCTGTAAAATGATGGACAAGCCAGAAATTTCTTAGCCATACATACTTGTACCTTGTACTTCTAATGCCCCTTTGAGCTGTTCCCAAGTATTTTTGACTGTGTATGCAATGCAATGGCAACTTGGGAGGATTGTGATTTAAGAAGAGTTTTGTTGATTATTCATCACAGTAATAAGTAGGGTACGAAACCTAGTCTGTACGCATTGCATGCTGAAAATTTTTCCATTTTGTGACAGTTATCTCTTTGTGTACCTTCAAAACTTGCCAAAAAGGAAACAACAAGTAGTATTGCAAGTACCTTTTTGTAGCAAAAACAGTTAATTGTTGGAATATGGATTATGGGCATACAGTTGAGTTAGGATCATGGTTAGGGTCAGGATTATGAATATTGTTCCTGAACTTGCCCATGTGGCAGGTAGGATTGCATGTAAGGCACAGAATACCAGTTAGGAGGTCTTACCCCATGCTGCACTCGCAAACACTCATGCTGAGTTTCATCTGACCTGTCCTGTCTTGACTTTGCCAATGCAGGTGCAGCTCCACCAGGCGGTGAAGGAGAACCCTGCCAAGCTGGAGATGGAGGTAGGGGAGGGCGGGTCCAACTTCAGCGTGGGACAGCGGCAGCTGGTGTGTCTGGCCCGAGCCATCCTCAAGAAGAACAAAGTCTTGATTCTTGATGAAGCCACCGCCAATGTGGATCCCAGGTGAGAATTCATCTCAGCGTGCTCTCCAAAGGGTCCTACAGGCATTAGTTTCTCTCCATTTTTACCTATTTTTTATATTTTCTGGGGGAAAAACAAGGCACAGTTGGTGAATGATGCCTCTTTCAGCACTTTGAAACGGAGTAAAGAATGTCTCTTTTGTAGATGCCAGCATATGCTAGGAATTGTACAACTGTATTTCCACTGCAATATAGGCAGTTTTGAATGGAAGGTATGGAGAATTGCTGCCAAACAAATGTCCGCACACATTTCGATAGATATCTTATTGGAGAATGCCATTTGGTAGTAAGGAATGCATTTTTCAGCATTACAAGTGTATCAAGTTCATTCAATATGCTACACCTGTGTGTATTAGTGACACTCATTAATATTATGATTTTAATTCACAGCCTGAAGGGGGAGGGGGGGAATAGAAGGGAGTAGTGGTTTCTGAATTATCTCCAAGACACAAGAGGTTAGGCTTACATTCAAACAGACATGCAAAACATATTAAGTAGGCAGTAAAAGGTGTACTTGTTTGAAGTCCACTCCAAGAATTATTCATCTGCACTGTCTATCCTTGCCCTGCCTTGTCATGTAGACTGTCCCCTCATGTAGTAATTTCTTTAATTTCGTTTTCTTGTTGACATTCACTGTACAGCTGTATATAACTCTTTGAGCTTCTCTTTTCAACCCTGCCTTTTAAAGGACGGACTCACTGATCCAGGAGACCATACGGTCAAAGTTCCAGAACTGCACCGTGCTGACCATTGCCCATCGTCTGCACACCATCATGGACTCGGACAGGATAATGGTGAGTAGAGTTGCCACTATTACGTGTCTGCAAAATTAAGTAAATCCCTTTAAAGATTCATGTACATGGTGTGGCTGTAGCAAATACTTGGTGGAAGCTCAGTGGTATTGTGGGTAAGGGTCTGGATTTGTAAGCAGAAGGTGTGGGGTTCAAAACATGCACAGTGTGTTCATCCTTGGACGAGATGTGTACACACGATGTCTGTCTTCGGACTCTGGTGTACAAATGAGTATCTACTAATTAATGTTGGGGTAATGATAATGGCTGGGCCCTATATTCTAGCACTAAACTATTCTAGCACTATAATACCTTGTATATGTTTGCTAATGACTGAGAGATATCTACAAAATTCTCAGAAGTATACTTTATCAGAGAACTTTCCATTTCATTCCATTTTGCTTCTCATTTCTTTGAGGGTATCAATTGTGATACTGTAAAATTGTACATATCGTTGTGCTCATGGCAGATTGTTGTTAACCCGCTCCCTTTGCGCATGGCAGAATGTTGTACACCCTATGCCCACTCCCTCACCCTAACAACAATCTGCCATGTGTAGGGCTGCGCATGAACAAAAATTTGCCATGCGCATGATGATATAAGCTTTAGATGTGAAGTAGTTTTCAATCGCATCCACATCCTCTACTTTTTTTAACAGCTTGAAGTTATAACGGTGTGAATTATGTCCTAATTTTTCCCCAAGGTACTGGATGCAGGTGAGTTGATTGAGATGGACCATCCTTACGAGCTTCTGAGGGACCCCAAGACCCTATTCAGCAAGCTTGTCGACCAGACAGGCAAGAAAGAAGCAGCCAGTCTCTTCGGCATCGCGCAGGCTCACTACGAGAAGTCGCTGTGAGTTGAAATTGTAGTTATGTCTCTCCTATCCAACTTTGATATGTGAATTCAAAAGCATAGTTTGCTTTGGGTTTGTTTTGGTCTATGTGCATTGGTTTTTTTCTCCGTAGCTGGGATCTTTCACTGATTTCATAAACAATCAAAATGTTAACAATTCACTAACAAAATCTGATCCTTCTTAATCTTGATATGTTGCCTTTAATGCTGTTCTGATGACATAGAGTGTGCACTGTGAATATCGAATTTGGGATAACTGAATCTGAATTGATTCATATACTCAAGTCAGTTTTATGCTGCTGTCATTCAATTCTAATTTTCTCACAATCAAGCTTCAGGTTCATCAATAATGGTGATGTGAAGTATAAAAAAAAATGATAATAATTTTATTTAATCTAGATTACAGAGCCCAGTACTCCTGAATGATTCCTATTGTGAATTATGTGTCATTGGCATTGCTTTGTTAATTATTGTTTTGACCAAAACTGGGGGCTTTAGTAGAAGAAATGAATTTGTAAATTGTTTTGATTTCAGATGACTAGAAAGCACTTTTTTCTCTTTTATGTGTATAGAGCAAATCATAAAGTAATGAAGAAATGCTCATTATTTTTTACGTCTTCTTTTTGCTTTGCAGCTCTTCGAAGAAGGCCATAATGTATGGGCCATTGGTAAGAAAACATATTCATAACTTACTATTGAAAAGAAAATGTACAGTCTATTGTGATTATTCTTTTAATGACAATTGTTTGCTAATATTAATCAGAATATGAATGGAAAAATGTGAAACCATGACAATGGAGTTTCCGACTGCGAGAGGATTTCAGTAGACTTTTCTTTTCTTCCTTTTTTTTTTTACCTAGAACCTGTCAAATTTCCAATCTAACTTTGATACATTTTCCAAACCAACACCTCCTCCCATTTAGCATCTTACAATGAAATTACTGCTGCTCACAAGAGCCCCCAGACAGTAATGTCTCCTTCCAATAGTTCCATTATCTAATCAATGTGCCTTGCTCTGGGTGCAGGAGAGCCAGTGTGACTATCTGTACGTCATCCTGAAGCGGTCCTCAGAGGGCTTCGGGTTCTCCCTGAGGGGCGAGTACGGGTCGCTGCACACCCCCGTCGTGGTGGATGAGATCCTGGTGGGCACTCCGGCTGATGCTCCTGGGGCCCTAGAGGTAAGAAATCTTTGCCCTTTAATATTTAACCCATTGTGTTAATCCTTTATGTGGCCAGGCGCTTTGCTTTAACTTGCCATTCTTTCTCATCAGAATTCAGTTAATACATGTACCTCCAAACTTAACCTAATTGTAAGTTAGCAAGCCAACTCAGGTGCAACATTGTGCCTCTAACCAGCAATAAGGCCATGGTAATACAACAGGGATTAAGGGGATTAAGTAATCTGTAATCATCAGTCAATAGTTCCCAGACTTCTCGGCAAAGAAAGCACTCCAGCTGGACATGCCAATCAGTGAACAAAACAGAGTATGGGTTAACTATTGCATGATTATTGCACATTGCTGGGTACAGTACCCCTACGGACTAATATATATTTTCAGCTGGAAAGAGAAGTTTTGACTGTGAAGAAAAGAAAGGAGGATGATGAAATAGGATAAGAGAGGGGGACCCAAGCATATTTTAGGAGGCTAATATACTTTTCACATTCATTAGCTGGTATGTAAAGCAGAACCCCAGTCAAGATCTGGATGTTGATACACAAGTGCTGAAGGAATATTTATCTTGAGCTTTATGAATGGCAGCGGTCAAGAAATTAGGTGTTCTTTTTCTAGTGAGCTTTTTTTCTTCATTGTGATCCCGTTTTTCTCCGCATGACACAAGGTCGATGACGAGGTCCTGGCACTGAACGGCAAGAGCAGGCGAAACCTCTCCACCGCCGACATAGAGGGCGCCTTCAGCATGGATTCCTCGGAGATGAGCCTCATCGTCCGGAGGGGGACCAAGAAATTCAGGAAGGCCTCCCAAACTCAAGGAGGCATCATGGATGGCATGTCCTCCAGTTACCATGACAACAGCGGCAGCGGCGTGCGCACAGAGGTAAGTCATCCCATGTATGAGATTATTTGTGACTGTAGTTAAACTTTGTAACAACCTGGGTCATAAGTGTTATCTTTGCTATTAAATCTTTATGTGCCAGGTTCGCACACTTGACTCAGGTGACAGTGTGCTAAGTTTGCATATTTTGCTGAAATGCACATTCTTGCCCAGATCGATCGATAGTTCATCAATTGCCACAATGAAAGCTTCACTCTCAATTTTATTTCTCATGCAGAGAGCTTGCGTTGCTTGGTGATGGGAAAGCAGTGTTCCATAGGGGTTCTAAATTTCTGTTGCGGTTGTGCATAATATTTGCAAAAGTCATGCCTCTCAACAATCATGTAGCTTCTTGCCATTTGCAAGGAAAATAGTTATCATTTAGCTTTTCTATTGTAAGATTTACATCGCAGCAAAGCTTTGATTTTCTGTAAAACTTTGCTCACTGCATGTCTAGCATAAATGTTTCTTTGAAAAGTTACATGGCTTTGAAAAACATTGTAGATGTCTTCGAAATCGCTTATACATTGCAGTCTCAGAATTATGTTGCACACACTGGGTTTACACCATGTCACACATAGCATTAAAGAAGTAAAGTAACCAATCTTGCCATGGGCATCACAAAATGAAGAGAGCAAAACTCAGGGATACGTCTTCAAAGAGAGCCCTTTCGACAATCTGGCCATGTGTGAAGACAGTTAACAATTTGCTGTCACAACACAAATTTTGTCGCTGTTATTGTTATTTCCAATGCTCATATACACTAATAATGAAGTAATTTGTCCATTGGTCAGTCCATCGGGTTGGTTCAACAAACTGCATGATGTCCATGTAATGGAGTCATCAACTTTTTCTTTTCACAATGAAGATCATTTCAAATGTGGTTAAGTTTTGCTGTGGCAATATGAACTTTTGATCAGAAATCTTTCATGGATTTGCTGCACTGCAGATTAATTTTCTTACCTTTGATACATAGACATCACATGTACAGTGTGTCTAACATTGGCAATAAGTTCTCCAGTGTGGAATTGCAATGTCCATGACGCCTGAACAATAAAACGTCGTGGGATACATTTTTCTTTCCCAAGTCATTACTGGCAGATATTTGCTTGGTTTTGATAAAGCCTAGTAGACTTTGAGTTGAACAATCCTGTATGTGACAAAAGATGGCCCAACCCCATGATGGACTGACTCTTATACCAAGTGTAGAACATCCTGTAGACCTTCCTGAATGAAGGCTGAAATTGAGGTATCTATGGGTATCTATCTGCTTTTTTTTCCCCGTGTTTATGGTTTAAAGGATGTATTTGTGCAATGTGGGTCAAGGGCAATTACCCCCTGGGCAATTACCCCAGACCCCTTCCCCTTCCCTTAACCCTAATCCTAATCCTGAACCTAATCCTGAACCTAACCCAAACTCTAACCCTAAACCTAACCCTAGCCCTAATCTTTACTCTAACCTTATCACTAACCAGTATTTAGCTGTGGGGTAATTGCCCTCATACGGTGCAATCAATGTACATGCCAAGATGAAGAAAATTATCTGAATGCCTTTGAGCTACTTAACACTCCACAAGATGATTTATGGCCTGTCATAATGAAAACTGAATAATTGTAAAGTTACCAAACATGAAGTTCAGAGTAAGATGCATGCATTAGAATAGAAAGGATATTTTCCTGAGGATGGTAGGAACATGCTTTCTTATATTGGAACAGCAAATCCTTGTCAGGACTGCTCTCACATCGAAGAAAGAATACGCACACTGTAAACTGTAAAACCATCCGCGTCTTGCTGCATTTCCTGAATCCACTTGTGCATGTATGTTTGGGCAAAACTCACCACAAAACAGAGAGAAATGTAGGAAACTCAGAGCAGTGAAATACAGGAAAAAAAAACCAAACCCAGCAAGATATTGATATATTGGAGTGATGGGTAGTATTTAGAAACAGAAATATGCTGTGTGAGTGGATTTTTTTATTTTTAGAGCTTTTGCTGGCAGCACACTACGGGAGCATAAATATGTTTAAGATTCAATGATACTGATATTTTTTTCTCTCTTTCTTTCTCAAGCACTCTTGGAGAAACTGGCATTATCATGACCCACATAGTGGCGCTATTGATAATGATAATGATAATGATGATGATGATCCAGGTATTGGTTTCAATAATATAATGGTTGCCTCAGCATGCAGGCAGGCAGATCATAAAGCGTCGCTTCGGAGTTGTATCCCCCAATAACGCTGCTGCTTTCGATCATGATGTAACACTTAACAAATGCCTATCTTCACCTCCAAAGATTACTCTGTCGTTCATCAGGACAGATGGGACGACAAAAATTCAATAAATAGAAATATATTTAATTCACTTGATGGTATCCCGCTTGGTAATTGACATAATGCTATTCTCCATGCTTTTACTCAAGGTATTCATATGCCTGTCACAAGACTTTCCCAAACAAGACCAGTCTGTTCACTGAAATGTATTGAGATTCGTGCCTATTGAATTGTCATAAAACCTTGGCAAAGATAGCTTTCATTAAAACCTTTGTTATGTTGTTTGTTTGTTTTTTCATCCATTGTCTGCCTTTTGAGGTTTAGCCTCTGGTATCAGCAAAGTATTCAAGTGACAAAGGCATATTTTCACTGAGGAGGTACACATTGTATTGTGAAAAACTATCGTCAGAATTTTCTCCATAAAGAGTCATGATCATAAATTTATGATTGCAAAAAAATGAACAAAAGTCTGCAGTCTTTTGACGAACAGATGGATACCTTGAGTGTTGGGTTATGATTTGCTGTTTAATTTCAATCATTTTTACATAACTCCTGTGCAGGATTCTGGCCAAATCATGAAACTAATTAGAACTTCTGTTTTGAAAGACTTTAATCACTTTTCAAGGATGACGCATTAAGGACCCTTTTGGGCCAGATTAAATTGTTATGAGTTATATTCTTTTTTCTTTTTTCTTTTTTTTTGGGGGGATGGGTGCAATTTTTAGTTATGATTGCCACTTGCTCTGAATCCACACAGTCAGTTACTAAAGTACATGTATGATGTAAGTCACATCTCACACTTCTGTAGAATTTGTGAATCATCTGTCTGGTTTTCAGCTCAGTTGGGACACGGTATAGCTGCATAGCTTCTTGCAGTGTGATATCCCACCCCTCCCTCCAAGTTACTTCTTTCATTGAGAAGTACTGCAAAGAATTGGTCCATGTCCTGGACAGCTTTAGCAGTGCCATGTCAAAGTGTACAATATGTACTTTGTTAGTTTCTTCTTTTTTTTTTTCCCCTTCATCTTTTCATCATACCAACTACAACATGTACATGTAAGCATACAGTCATGTAATTGCTGTTCTTGCTTACTTTCGGGGTCTCATTCACTTAGCCGTTGTAGCTTAGTTGATATGACCTGAGACTCTTGAAGCAGAGGGCCCCTAGTTCAAGTCCCCTGGCAGCAGCTGTTGTGTCCTTAGGCACTCTATCTGCATTGCCTTGTGCATTGGTTGGAATTCGCACACATCAGCCCCGTGGAAGTTTGCTCATGAGCGAAAAATTATACAAAAGTGCCTCCTGATCCCAGAGTTCCTACCCGAAATAGATCCAAGTCCACACTGCGTACAATTTAATTTACTGCAAAACTACAGATAAGTTAGTGTTCTAACCAAGAATCGTTACAATGGCCATGTACTTACATGTATTTGCTGCAGAATAACAGAATACGGCAACCTTTGATCCACAGGTACTAATTCTTCATCTTCTGGCTGTTTATATACCACTATGCTTTTATCCACAGGTTTCTCATTGCTTCGTTCATTTCATTACAGTGCACTCCCGTTATAATGAAGTGCTCGTTACCGGCAGTTTTCTTTCATTATAACGAAATTTCATTATAACCGAACAAATACGATACATAACGAAAACAAGGAAACCACGTATATATATCATATTCTGTTTGCTGAATAATCATCATACACTGTAAAGCTAATGTGAAATGTGATGGGATAACTGTATTACAATAATAAATGCAAGTTCCCCTCAGAAACTATGCGTGACACAAGGAGCGAACACACAGTAGTGTGAAGCGTTCACCCATGCAGAGACGCTATAAATGCTTGTTCCGCTATGTATTTTCGAAAGCAATTCGCATTTCGTTATAACAGAGGACATTTCTTTTGTTTTTCTTTGTCTGTGGCGCTCGGAAAAGTCTTCGTTATAACGGAAATTTCACTATAACCGTGTTCGTTATAAGCGAATTTTGTACCATAGACTTTAATGGTGATAATTTTGGGACCAGAAGATTTACTCCGTTATAACGAAATTTCGTTATAACCGTGTTCGTTGTAACGGGAGTGCACTGTACTAAAGTTTTGACAAGCTGATGATACACCTTTGTCTCGTGCACATTGTGTACATTAACTTCCTATATTTCATGTCATCTGAGCAGCACAACTACTGATGTTCATTTGATGATTGGTCAACGAAGTGACATAAGTTGAAGCAGGAGCAAGATTGTGGGACATCCAGCGCTTCTTTGTATTATATTGACCGTCTAGAAATACATGTATAAAACAAATATTGTGATAATCAGCAAGGACCATAATCGTATTGGGTCAGAGCTTCAAAAATTATTTACAATTTAGTGTTGGCTTTTGTCTTGGGTTTACCAACATGTAAAAAGACTTCAGTGGTAATTGTGACATTGTCAGTGATTTGCCTTCAGATAATGGTTCAAATTGTTGTTTATAAGTTTGCGACAGTTCCTCCTACGTTGTTCAGCATGTAACTGTGTCTCATTCTCGCAAAATCAGTCTTTGAATTTTGTTAGTCCTGCCAGACAAAAACTTGCATCCAAAGCAAAGTCGTCGATGCAAAGCAAATGTCATTGAATAAGTGAAAAACTAGTTCAACCCTTACCACGAAACATCTTTCAAATTTACTCTGATGTGTTACAGCCTATTATTCCAGTTTCAGTAAAATTCAGAGATTAAAAAAAAAAATATCCCTTTCTCCAGCAAAATATTAATTCTCTTTCATGAAAAAGGGTATTGTAGACGCTTGTATGCACCATTCATGATTTCAGTCCGTTGGAAGTTGTGATGGATTCTATAGAAATCAATGAGCCGTGTGACTCTGACGCTGTTCCTTCTCTCCAATTGCCCCCGCAATACCAGGAGTCGGAATTTCTGACCGAGCCCGCCTTATTGAATAACAACTTGCCTCCGGAGTCTCTCGCTGACGAGGGCATCGAGTTGAGAGGGGATGAGACGATCACGTCGTCGACCGAAGGGTCCAACAATAGCCAGAGTGAGGAAGGAGAAAGGTCAAACGAAAACAACTGTGATACAGCACCGGCGGAAGAGGAAGAGGTAGCTGTAGTCAACAGTGCAGGGGATGTGTCAGCGTCCGAAGCAGACACAAAGTTATAGGCAGCTTCGGGAAATTCACTTCGTAGACCCTATTTGCGCTAAAATAGATATGGGATAATCTTGATATCGGGATCATGTCCGATTGGAACATTCCTACGGACTGCAGTAACAAGATTTGACTGGATGAGAAGACATGCAAAAGAAAGGTAACATGCTCTGCGTGAAGGCAGAATGCTTTTACAATGTACCTCTAGTGTGAAGGCAGAAGCATTGCTAAGCTTGGAACCTGTCTGTCGGGTAATGCTGCCCTTAGCAACCGAGCCCATAGCAACCAAGCTCATAGCAACAAGGCCCATAGCAACCAGGCCCATGGACTCTTTAGGATATTTGGGGGGTGGGGTATTGGTTTTTTGTGTGTTTTCTGTATGTGTGTGTGCATGTACAACATATGTACAGTATGTAGACTAGCGAACAGAGTGTACAAAGAAAGAATCTTCTTGGCTGCTCTTGCTACATTTTAGTTTGGTCTCCAAATTGGCATTGACCAAATACATTGTATGTAGTATTTTATGCTAATTTCATCCTCTAAATTTAGTTGCTCATGTTTAACAATGTCAAGCAACCAAATGAATGGGTCTTTGGATCTATTACTGCAAATGAATAGATTTTGTGAGAATGAGATCTAGCAACTACATGTATATTATAATACTGCTTGATATTTATTCGGACTTGATTTGAGTGGACTTGTGTGAAAGCAGTTCAGCATCATGTGTCTGTGTGTCAGAAAATTTATAGGGCATCAGCTGTCATATAAAAGTTACTCCATAAAAAGCTTTTCGGACACCATGGGGGTTGCCCAAGGCTGTCTAACTATCTTTTAAGCATTTTTGTCTTTGTTTTTTTTTGTTTAATGCCTTTGTGTAAGTAACATTGTGACAGTCCTTTGTCGAAATCCAACTAAGCATCTTATTTTGGTGCCTGGAAGATGCACTGCTGTAATTTTAATGCCCAACTATAGGATTCTTTGTGAGTGTCGGGGAATGCAAGAGACATGAGTAGTAATATATTAGGTTTCATGTACAATCTTATTGCAAGAAAGCATCATTTCAAGATAAGATGAAATTCATCTTCATTCTGTAGTACTGTTCATACTCTTGTCAATCACTTGGCTTGGTCACAAGTAGCATAGAAAGTGCACAAATGATTGTTCAAACAACTATTTGGAATGCTATTGAATATGGCATATTTACATATGTATTATGTAGAATATGGAAGACTATTTGTTCCATTGTTTAATAGTTCTTTGAGGTTTGAGTGAAAATAAGTATTTATTTGCCATTTGCAGGCTAACTCCATTTCTACATGAAATGGTATTGGTTGTTCTATTTGATATTTAGATTGGACTTCTTTATCCTTTTTCATTGATTTTAAAATGGATGGATGTTCATAATTCACATTTGTATTTGATACTTATGCAATATGCTTTGTTTTGTAAAGGTCTACTAAATGTCTCATTCCCTTTCAACAAATTTTACCATTCTTAAATCATATGTTTAAAGAGATGTGTTTTATACTACAGAAGAGTTATTTTTTTTTTCTAAAGCTCTACCTTTGTATTTATGTGTCTTCCTTTTTCGTACTTAAAAGTTACCAAAAATTAATGCTTTAAACGGTACTTATTGGTGGTCTGTGCCATGAAAGTTGTAATCGCTGACAAATCCAGTTGGAGGAAGCTGACTGCCTCGTGGGTTGGACAATGACGTAAGAGTTACTAAGTCGTAAAACGAAAGCCATGTGAGTGGTGTGTACCAAAGTAAATCGTGTGCCCTCCAAAGATGACTTTTAATCTGATTTAGTAGTGATTTTAACAGGTGTGTGTTTGTGTGTGTGTGTGTGTGTGTGTGTGTGTGTGTGTGTCGGTTCTAGATGTTACAATTGTGTAAAAGCAGAATGATTCTAGAAATGGTAGCATGGCTTTCTTGTTTGATATTGAGGTCCACAGTTCTTGTTAGTGTTGTGTAATATAGTAATATTTAGCAGTGATTCAGTGTAACTAGCCTTAGGATACAGTTTTGATATTTTTTTTGGTTTCCTTGCTTCCTTATATTACAATTTAAAAGAAAAAAATGGCCGCATAAACACAGTATGTGGCACAAATAAAAAAAAAGAAGAATATTTTGGGTTGGGTTTTTTTTTTGTAAATTTTGAATGATTCGTGTGCTGACATGATACACTTCTGCAGCTCTGTATAAAGAGCTGGATATGGAACTTATTTTCTATGTTGTTACATGTGAAGGTTCAGGATTTCTTCCAGTACATCATTAAATGAAGATTTTTCGATGAAATGCGACAGTGGTGGCATATTTTTGTACATACAGTCGATACAGACATGCAAATCGAAAGAGGTTAATGTTGGCAGAAGGTTCTTATTAAAGGAAAAAGGCTGTTGATGCAATTTTGCAATACATGTGTGTCAGTAATATACAGATGTATTTTTATTACATGCAGTTGACAACGGACAACTTGATGTGTAAAACTTGTACATGTTTTTTCTTACTTAAAACAAGGCTTTAGGAAGTGGTCTGAATGTTGATGATAGATTTGATAACTGGAGGTGGCTGTTACATTTTCTTCTACAATATACCATATATTTAAATCAAGGCTAATACATGTCTACATCTATCGATTGTTTTTCATCATGATATGTGTGGGATGCCAATTTCACATTTTCAATTTCAATTTGCAATTTTCCAGTTTACATGCAAATTTGAACTTCAAGTGTGGTTGGAATATCGATCTTGATTTCAATTATAATTCAATGTGTTGGCCCACAACCCATGTTGTGCAATGTAGCAGGATTATGCAAATGAATGAACGAAGCACAAAATGAATGATGAGAATCAGGAATGTGTTATGTTTTGAGGCTCTGATACAAGGCTCTGATGCATTAGTTTGAATCTCTGCACGTGTCCTCAGCCAATCGCTTGCCAAGAAAAAATCCCTTCAGAATGATCAATCTTCCAACCAAAGAGCTATGTGATACAGGAATTGTCATGTGTGATTTGTGCGGTACAGTTCCTTTTTCTTATGAAAAGTTGTGATTGCCGTATCTCCTTTCGTTTTCAGTGGACATTACTTCTCGAGATTACACAAAATTGTGTCAAATGACTTAGAAGTGAAAAATATGAAAAATGGGAGATTTAATGTAATTGAGATTGCAGACCAATCAGTATTGCAAGCAAAGCTTATCATCATATGCAGACTACGATGTATTTGAATCTTGTAATAATTTTGCTCGATTATATAATTTTTCTTTTCGCAAATATCTATTTTGTACCTATGATATCATTGATATTCAGGCAAAATGGTGCTACTGATGTTCGAAATTACTTCCTTAAATCTTTTGTGATATAGAATGACTTCACACGGCATGCTCTAAAGAATATACACCTCTTTTACACTCTAAATGCCTCTTTAAATATCTTTTTTGTTGTGTGTCTTAGAAGCAGCGAAGAGACTGAGGTGTGAAGAGAAAATTAACTGTGTACTAATATTATTTGTTTATTTTTTATTTATTTTTTTAATCTGAGAAGGTGGCTGGATAGCCTATCTTCAACTGTATTAGCTGGTCTTCCATGGGGTCCATTTGGATATGGAGGGGGACCACTTCACTGGGTTGTGCACCCTGCTCTTTGCGATGAATGAATGAAGCGGGATCTTTTACGTGCATGAGATGTTACTCTCTCACCCATCGGACCTCCATTTTATGTCCTATCTGAGGGACAGAGTGTTTTGCCTCTTACTGGAGGGGACGATATGATTACATACATTGCTCAGACTTCAGAAACGAGCCCGGGTCCTTTGGATCTGGAGGCAGATGAGCCACCAACAGAGCCAAATCATCCAAATTGACTTTCGAAATGAAGTTCAACAATGAACAGTTTCATTATATAGTCAGACAGTGCGTGCAAAGTTCTTAACTACATGTGTATGTTTAAAAAGCAGTGATGATATACTTCGCAATAATGTGTGTAGTAGACTATCATCTGCAGAAGTGTGCTCTACTATACAGCTGTACCGCTACCCCTCCCCCACCAACACCCTCTCCTCCCACCTCTCCTCTGCACACAAAATACTCGCCACCTTCAAACACTCAAACTCGCCAAGTGTAAACCATAGAGATGTATACTAATGCTCTTAGTATATATCTCTATGGTATAAACACACTCTCACTCATACCATCATACACACACACACACACACACACACCACACCTACACACACACCTACACAAAGGTGTGGAATTGTATTGCATTCATCTTGCATTGCTGTCATGAGCTGATGCACTTGGTAATGTCGAGGTGCGTACCAGGAGGTACTGTTATGCTAATTTCTGCTTACTTCACGATTGCTGCGTCATGGAAAGAATAACTATCTTCTAGGGGAAGTTGAGTAGGTGAAAACCAAAAATGTGGGAAATCAGGTCATTTAGAAACATTTGACAAATACACGTATTGTGATTTTAAAAAAAATCTCCGAATTAGCGTTGGCCTCGTCAACATTAATGTCATCACGGAAGGAGATTTCTTTTACCAAACTCGGTCTTTTAAGGCCTTTTTCAGAAGGAATGGACTGCGACCAGTATATCATGGCACACGTCTCCACACGATGTATTGCAGTGAGGTTCCATCTGGCATTTGCTCCTGTGTGACATTAACTCCCATTAGATATTTCCACGCTCAGCCAAACATAAATTCTACCGAAAAACATAACGCTAACCCTAATTCTCACGTCAAACCAAACCTAAAGCCCAATCACAACCCAAACCCTAATAAGTCCTTGGAGAAAATACAAACAGAGCAACTGTCCAGTCAGTCCGCAGCGTGTGCGATAATGAGGCACGAACGACAATTTTATTCAGAATCACGTTTACGCAGTTTGTGCCCTTGAGACTGACGAGATTTCGCGATACTTTGCGAGAGTTTTTGCAGAGGTCGCAACAACAGCTTTCATAGCTTTCGCAGTGCATTGTTTGACCCAGGATGGTTAGTTAAGTTATAGAGCTGATTATGCTCATTAATTCGACACCTAATTTCCCTATTTTTGATGTCAATATAGTAGTCCATTTTAGCATCAAAGTAAACGATTATTTTGCCAATGTTCAAGAAGCTTTCAGATCATAGTTTGATGTTTTGCTAGTTCCTGACTGGTATTGAAAATAGATCTCCGTAATTTCTTCGATTTCACAATCGTGAAACTTGAGCGAGTATGATCAATTAAAAAACGAAGAGGGGCACCATTTTCAAGGTTGTGAATTTTCCTGTTGAAAACAAGGCAAATTATGTTTTCTTACTGGAAGTGGGGTAGTGAATGAACACGCGTGGAATGTGTTGTTGATACCCAGACAATGGTCGTGGACAATGGCCAGGATTGGAATGTTTCATGAGGAATTCCACTATCGCAGCTAGTCTTTGTTCATTCTGAAATGTGGTGTGTGCAAGCACATGGAAACATGTGCTTACTTCTTTCATGTGCATGCATTTCACCCTGTGTCAAGAATTCAGACTAGCAGTGCTCGGGGCAATCCACATGAATAATTGATTAAGCATTCATGTGCCTTGCAGCAGAGCTCGGGACAGGTGGCAGCCAGGTCCATTGTTCAGGGTCATTGTAAGTGCACACTCACATACACATCATTGGTTCCTGTGTAAAGTTCAAGTTTTGTATAGAGAGTGAAAATTCGATCACAATCTGGAACCTAAAGCCCCCGTTCCACTATCACGATTTGGACCCCGATCTGTCCCGATCTAGCAGATCGGGAGAGAGCGGCAAAAGCGTACGGGGATCGGAAGCATCGTAGCAGCAGCGTGTGGAGGTCGGGGTTGGAGCGGGCAGTTTTTCAGATCGGGAAGAAATTTTGAACCGGTTCAAAATTTCTTCCCGATCTCCCCGATCAAAATTGACATATTTTTAATCGTACGGCAAGCGGGGAGAGCGTAGTGACAGCGTAAACGCAGCGGGGAGAGCGTAATGACGGCATAAACGCAGCGGGAAGAGCGTAACAAGGTCTTTCTGAGCGTAGTAACATCGGCACAAGAACGGGAAGTAATTTTAGCTGTAATTTTCGAAGAAGAAGAAGAGATGAAGAAAAAGAAGAGAAGAAAGCAGCGAAGCAGCTACCCAAAAGGCGAAGAAAGAGAGACTGCACGTGATGCTGAAAGAGGAGGAAGAGGACATAGCAGAATTTTGAAGAATATGAAATCATCTACAACTGGAGGAAGACGGACTATAAAAGCAAGAACATCAAGAAAAATCCTTTGAAAAATCAGCACGTCTTTGTTTATACAATGCATTGCTGCAAAAGAACCGTGAGTTGAGGAGGCTCTTCAAGTTCAAGTTCAAGTTGATTTATTTCACTTCCAACAAACAAATAATAAAAAATACAAAGAAACGCTCATATACACAGACGTCATGAAATCAGTACCACAATGCGATGAACAGAATAACATTGTAAAAGAGATACAGGCAAATTATCAACAGAGATACAAATAACAGTTACGTCACTGTGGTAAATGCATACAAAATATTGCTGGAAATGGAGGGGACTGCGAAAAAGCAGAGCTTGTAGTATTAGAATGCAGTCCCCTCATAGAGAAAAATATATAATTGCAAAAAACAACAACAACAAATTTCCCTAAGCGGTAGCAAAAAAAAAAGACAGACAGAGTAATACACACATAATTATATGCACACATACGGACGCACATTAACAAACACATGGCGGCTCTCTTGTAAGGAAAAACTTGATGAGAGGATAGAAAGATATAGTAGTGAAGAAGGTAGTAAGTCCGAGGTGGACAAGGGGGGGGGGGGGAGGAGGGGAGAGGAGAGGGAAATGGTGGGTCATAACCAGGGCACTGGAGGCACAGAAGCACGGGCTCGCTGATGAAGAAAAGTGAGAATAACGAAGCAACAACAACTTTGAAAATCAAAAGTAAAAAAAGAAGAATGAATCTTCGAGGTCCACAGTATATTTCTTCGGTTCTGCATGCTAATAAGTTGACTGACTGCTGACCCACAGTCGAATCGGGGTACATCGGGGCACATCGGGCACTTTTCAGGTCTCTGAACGGGGTAACAGCGTGATGAGATCGTATAGATCGTTCAGAGCGTAGATACAGCGTGCATTGATCGGATAACATCGGCAACATCGCACTAACAGCGTAGCTACATCGTTCTAAAGCGTACCGGCAGCGGCAGAGATCGCGATGTCTAATTCCCGATCATCGTAGTAAGAGCGTAGCAAGCACTTGGTAGTCGTAACTGCAGCGTACTTAGAGCGTTCTAACATCGTACTGTGTCCAGATCGGCTCAGGTTTTACCCGATCCTTCCCGACCTGAGAAAATTGTCAAATCGTAGCGAGAACGGCATAGTGGAACGGGGGCTTAACATTTAAACCTCACAGCATTGAGTCAGCAGCCAGTGGATACTACGCAATGCGACACGCCGCGTCTTGCGACAGATTTCGACCAATCACAGACCCGGAATTCCGATGCGAATGCGAGGATAATCTTTTTAAACTCGACGCTAGACATGTCTCTGAATTTTGCTAGTTCCTGACCCGTATTGAAATGAAGATGGGAAAACGTGCCCTTATTGTGATACTATATACTTTAGCGGACATAGTCTTCACCATATTTTAGAGGGGCATGAAAGATTTCAGGTTAGTTTTTTGGCGTCAAACGTGAAGGAATATTTTTGAATACAATACCGAACTTCGAGAGGGATTTTGATATTCTATATTCTTCTTTTCCGTTTATTTTGATCATGAGCATATTTGCTTATGTTTTCTCTTTCAGTCGATACTAAAAGTGTCGAAAACTGACGAGAAATACTCGTTCTACACGGATTTATTCATGACCATGTATCTGCTCATTACGTATGCAAGCACCGCTCAGCCGTGCATACGACTTGAATAAATACGTGCGTTTTCACTCGCGCTGCGGACTGACTGTGTCTCACGAGTAAAATGTCGTTTCACCGGCAATGAACACGTACCATGCTCACCCATGTTGACTCTTTATTTAGAAAGACATACAAAAGCCATTTAACAATCATTTAAATCTACCCCCACAAAACACACACAGGCCCTAAAATTTGCATATTGGATTGTAAACAAAACCCCCAAGAGAAGGGTATTATTATCCTTACAGAACCTGAACGTGTCTATGAAATCTTAGTATCGAAAGTAAAAAGAATCTTTTACTTCCTTGCTGAACATGGTACCATCAATCATTGATTTTTCAGAGTTTGATACCCTTCTAAAAATATTTGTCATCAGCATGTTAGAACGGAAGTTAGGCGTACAGATGCAAATGTAAAAGAATTAAAAAAAAAACAATGGAAAAACTCAGCTGCAGTCTCTGAGAAAATCAGAAAGTCTGCTTCAGAAAATTCATTTGTTTGTAAATTTGTTGGTTACTTTCATGGGCTGCACTCAGAAAATGCGAACTCTTACCAGTGGATTCATGATGTTACAGTAGTAGGATGACATTAAGAATAAGTGCAGGGAATAAGAAAAATAAGTTCCAGGGTACATTTCGTTTTTGTTAGTGCATAACGAAGCTCCTTCAGAAGGCGTGGACAGTGACTTGCATCGGGACCAGGTTAAAGAGTGTGTACTTTTCAGTAACAAAAGCAGAATGAAAAAATCAACCTCCTTGCCGAGGACAAGAGACACCGATCTTCTTGAGTATATATACAAAAGAAAATGATAATAATACATTGATTCTTATGTTAATGTAATCCGAAAGCCCCAAACTATTCTTTCGTTGTTAATTCCACTGTCTGTGCTGTGACTTACCCGGGTACCAAAAATAGAAACGTCGCACAAAATACATCACATGCATGATAGAGCTTTGATTCTATGTCTGAAAGTGTTGAAATTGATTACAACATTGAATTCTAATCATTAGATACTGTATATCAGTTCTTGCTGTGTATTCGCGTTTGGCGGTATGATATTCCTGGAATGACTACAGTATCTGTTATGTTCTCTTTGCGAACCCGTGCATCCATTGAGTCGTCTGGATGGTCACGTGACCCCCCCCCCCCCCCCCCCCATCGTATTCAATGTATAAATGTACACTTTAGTAATACATGTAAATATTCACACACGTATATAAACATAAGTAGGCCTACATACGTTATATACATAAACTAGTCATATACATGTATACAATGTGAGGGGTTAGTTTCCAAAAAGCTCCGGATTTTTGGACACATCAGGAGAAGAAATCATATGAATAAAGACTCTTATTCGAGAGGAAGTGGAAGGCAAAAGAAGGTGAGAGAGACCAATTTGTAACAACTTGGTCTGGAAACATTAAAGGGACCCCAATCCCAAAGAACAATGAAGACTGAGTGAAAGCAGCAATATTATTAAAGCACATCCACAAAATTGCACAAAAATTCACTTTTCTAGCATCATGAATGAGCACTTGACTAACAGCTTTCAGAGAGCAGGGGGGATAATTGCTCCCCTTAACATAATAATATGACAGTATCAAGTTGATGGAAGGTGTAATTTTCATTTAAAAAATGAATTTTTGTGGAATTTTCTTTATAATTATTTTCTTTATATTGTTGTCCATTCATACGTCATAACCTCTAGTAGTCTCCTTATCCAGCGGTTCCAACACCAAAACTTTAAAAATTCATAACTTTTGCATCGATTGTCCGATTTTCCTCAAACATTCACTGATGGTTTATACTAATGTTGTTGCTTTCACTCAATCCACATTGCTCTTTGGGTTTGGGACCCCTTTAAAAGAAATGCACAAGGCTTAGCTGCTCAGGCAGCTGCTTTACATCGGGCAATATTGACATGAACTCATTCATGTCACATCAGCACACATTTTGAGCTAACTGAAGTGATGATAATAATAAAATGAATGTGTGTGTTTGTACAATAACATGTATAATTATTTACTACACATGTCTAGGCAAGAAAGAACATTGATGCCATGCAGGAACAGCTTTGCATTTTATCCATTCGAACATTAATTCTGAGCGAGTATAATGTGTGGAGAATCCAGGACACCCAAACGGAAAAACTGCTTCCTGTTATTCGTAATCCTACACTTGTTTAGGCAAGAAAACACATCGATGCCATGCAGGAACAGCTTTGCACGTGATCAACTGGAACATTAACTTCTGAGCGAGTATCAAATATGTGGGAAAACCCACGACAAGAAAACGGAAATACTGCCAACAATGTACGCGCGGATCCCATGGTGCGATGCGCCCAAGACATACTTATATTTGTGGAATATTGTGTCAACTGTGCAGCCATTCGACTGAGGTCTTCGCGAGTGAGAAGTTTAGTGACAGGGACATCAATTAATTATCTCCATGTACAATGATACTATAGATTTAATCAGGACAGATTGTTTACTCTGTTGAAATTTGCAAAAACAGTGACTTGAGACCTGTCCTGATTAGCTGGTTAAACATATCACATCATACCAACAATTTACGACGTCAGAAACTCGAGGAAAAGTTCCACTAATTCTTGTATATTTTGTTCTCCGTTCTGACAGGATTAGGTAAGTAATCTTCTTATTTTCGTTTTATGGTTTGTATATCTCGTTTGACCCAGGCGAATGATTGCTTTTATAACAATTTGTAAGTAGTTAGTAAAATTGAGTAATTCAGTGAAAACTTAGCAGTTGTGATGCCTTTCCTGGCATAATCAAAATAGTAGCCTTTATGTGCGGAAAGATTTCAGGTTTTCGTTTCTATAAACAGTGATAAAAATCGCAAAATCCAAACCCACCTCTACTTTTCTGACAAAGGAATGCATATTGTAGTTCTTCAATCCTAGTTTGAACTGGCTGTGAAACCAGCTCCATCAGATAGCTTGGAAATGATACGATAATGGTGTCCCAGCAATGACCCATGCAAGACTACAGATGAGGTCGAATGCAAGATTATGGTACTGTCTTCTCTACATGCAGAAGTTTTGAACACTAATAATCAGTTAGACATGCCCATCTCAATCATAATGTGATAGTGATGACGAGAAATTTACTGAGA
Source organism: Diadema antillarum (assembly GCF_040938485.1). Classification (NCBI taxonomy): domain Eukaryota; kingdom Metazoa; phylum Echinodermata; class Echinoidea; order Diadematoida; family Diadematidae; genus Diadema; species Diadema antillarum. Next base: position 334,591 of record NW_027270922.1, read on the forward strand.
TTACCCAGCATTACTCGTCTTAATTGATGATGGACGGACAACCCGAAAACATATTATGCAGTTTCGCCATTGTCCTTTTGGTTTTTTTCGATATTGTGGTGGTGGTGGTCATGTGACTTGTAATTGCTGGGCGTGAGTGTGGATGGTGGTGATGATGTGGCGGTGCATACACTGCAGTTTTGCTGTCGTGCTCTTGGTTTGTTAATGCCACTTTCCGGCGGGGGCATAAAAAATCTAATAAACTCACCTCGACACCTCGACGGAAAAATTTCATAAATTTAAATAATGACGCAGTTCTCGCAGCATGCTAAAAGGATTTGAACCAACACTTGCTGTCGGGCGGAAGCTCGGTGGTCTAGTGGAGATGACACCTGTCCGGTGATCAGGAGGTCGCAGGTTCGAATCCTGTTCGAGTATACGCCCATGTTTGTTTGTTTTTTCAATCATGGCTACTACTAAAACACTGATCAATGCAGTGTTTATTTACGTCGATGTAGGGCAATTTGTCAATCAGTTACAACTCCTTGCATGTCGTCACTTTCTACGTAATGGTGAAAAGAGAAGCCTGACACAGCCTTTGACATCCTTATACCAAAGTAGTCAGGAAACTGGTCAAAAGATTCAAAGAAATTCTTCAAAACTTTTTCTTTCATTTCTTCTCGTTTTACTCAGAAACATCACCATGACAACCAGTGTCAATGGCCTCGTGACATGTAACCTCCAGTGTCCCATTTGCCTAAACACCTTTGTTGATCCAAGGCTCCTGTCCTGCTCCCACACCTACTGCAAAGACTGTTTGAAACGACTCTCTAAATCTCAGAAAGGGCGCGAGATAACATGTCCACTTTGCCTCAAGATCACCATCGTCCCTAAAGGAAAGATTGATCTCCTGCAGCGTAGCCAAACAATCAAGGCTGAAATCGAAGATGTCAAAAACCAGACACAAGTCTGCACTGCATGTCGTAGAAACAAGATAGCCATCATCTACTGCCAAGAATGCAAAGACTACATGTGCGTCAACTGCCACAAGACTCACAGCAAGTGGGACAAGTTTGCGGGACACGAGGTTGTGAAGGTGGAAGACATTATTTCGGGGGTAGTTTCCAAGAAGGAGAGCCGTAAATGTAAGAAGCACAAGTCTGAGGACGAGGGGTGTTTCTGCGTCGAGTGTAAGAGGTTTGTCTGCTTCCGGTGTGGCATAATGGAACACACTCAAGCGGGGCACAAGGTTCTTGACGGCAAAGAGCATGAAGATGAACTGAAGGAGAAATTCGACGAGCTACGTGACCGATCAGACGTCAAGATGTCGAAGATTGATGCATACATCGTGTTTGTCGAGGAACAGGAGGCAAAGATGGAGCAAGTCCTGGAGAAGCTCTCCCGAGAGATTAAGCAGACATGTGAGGAGTCGATCGAAGAGCTTCAAGAGAAAAGAGACCATTTGATTAAAGATTGTACGAGGCGTATCGAGGTATTTAACAGAGAGCTGCAAGCCATGAGATATGCCAGTAAGCTACAGATCAGTCAGATCAAGGAAGTAAGTGAGCGTCTTCAGAATAATATGAAGAAAACTCTAGAGGGCAAAGAGCTGACTGCGCACGCCAAATGTTGTCAAAAACTGGAAGACATTCTCGGAAAGATTGATCCCGATTACGAACGGCCGCGAAATACGACTTTACAAGGACAGCGCGTTGCTTTTCAGCAGACTAGACGCGGAGAGACAGGCTGGAATGAGCTTGATCTTGGAAAGATTGTTATTCTATCGCTGCCCCCGAAGCTGCCGCCTGCGCCGTCGTCGTCGCAGCCTCCGAAGCTGCCTCCACCGCCGCGGTCTTCAAGGAGTCCCCCGCCGCCATTGTCTTAGAGGGTTCCCCCGCCGCCGTTATCGTCGTCGAGGAGTCCCGGGCCGCCGCCGAGGATATAATTGACTTGATTTGATTTGATTTGATTTCTGCATTCTGCATTCTGCATTGCTTTTTTCGCGATTCCCACGCCGCCGTCGTCGTTGCGAACAATTGAATACTCATCGGTACTGGCCACGTTTATTTTAGGGATTTTATTGAAATATTATTTCGCAGATATCTTGGTGTATCATTTATTAAACTTTAATGAGAGCGCCCTTGCTTTGTCTGTTTTGATACACAGAAATGATGATTTTTGTTTTTAAGGATCTGCTGTACTAAATATTCCTATTTTTTCCACAAAAAAAAATCGTATTGAGGTGAGCATGGTGGAATTTAGACTTTGCACTATTCTTTATTATGTTGCCAGTGGCGGATCCAGGATTTCATGGCCTAGGGGAGGGGGGTACCAAGTTCCAAAGTAGCGACTTGGAAAATACATTACTGAGAAATGTGTGCGAAGTTCCTTACGGCCGGGGATTCTGATAATTGATAGAATCTCTTAAATGCTTCATCTGATATTTTGCGGAATTTTGAATACATCGCCAACAGTTATCCTTTCCTTCGTATATAAAGTGGCCAAGTGACTGAAGTCTGAAAAATTGAGTGCCTTGAACCGAATTTTGGAATATGCTTCATTTGAAGGCTCGAAATTTTCTTCCTGCAGATGTCAATCCCACAATGTTAATCAAATCATAAAGCAGCAACACTTTCTGAAAAGATGGAGAACGTAAAGTTGTTATATCTGTGATCATCTCAAGATGAAGTGTAATGAAGACGATGTTTAAACATGCTTTTTGTCGAGCCCACCGGAGGTAAGGGGAGACTAAGGGATCGCCTGCGGCGTCTGTCCGTCCGTCGTCCGTCTGTAACGCTACAAAAACTTGAATTACTCTCTACTGAGGACTTCAATTTCAATCAAACTTGGAGGGGAGGGTGGTTATACAAAGGTAGACATTTTATCAAACATGAAAGTCACCCCAAGGTCAAAGGTCACAGGCAGGGGTCAACAAACTTTTAGGGCCCAATGTTAAGTTTTTACCGCGCGTTTTGATTATGGTTCATAACTTTTGATCCACATGTCTGTTTGTGACCAAACTTGGATGGTAGATGTCCCTCCGGGAGTTGAAGGTCACCACAAGGTCAAAGGTCACAGACGGGGGTCAACAAACTTTAGGGCCCAATGTTAAGTTTTTACCGCGCGTTTGGATAATGGCTCATGGCTTTTGATTCACATGTCTGTTTTCGACCAAACTTGGATGGTAGATGTCCCTTGGGGAGTTAAAGTTCATCACAAGGTCAAAGATCACAGACAGGGGTCAACGAACTTTAGGGCCCAATGTTGAGGTATTTTACGGCGCTTTTCGATTATGGCTCATAACTTTTTGATCAATATGTCCGTTTGTGACCAAACTTGGCTGGTAAATTTCCCTTGGGAAGTTGAAGGTCACCACAATATCAAAGGTCATCGGCGGGGTCAGTGAAATTTCGGGAGTTAGAAAAAAATCATTGTTTTCTTCACGAATGGGCGAGACACAATTGGCACTTGCCTTGTGTTTCATTTTGTTTTACCGCTTATAAGTTGCAACACACGAACAAAATTTATAACCGCAAATGACTATAAAAGCAGTAATCGTCCAATGTCTATAGGGAATAAATTAACAAATCCATATTGAAAAGCACAAAGGCCCGATTTCACGAAGGTGGTACAGTATTGAAACCATGGTTTAAACCATGGACAAATTGTATAGAGGGCCGAGTGTCGCATGACATATTTCGTTACGAAATCAGTCATTTCGTCAACGAAATGATCATTGGTATCATTGGTATCACCTGCTTGAGCTTTCGAGGGGGGAGCTGGCGTTTTGTACTCAGGACAACTTGTACATCTTTCGTAAGACCTTCTCTGTCTCCTGAATGGACATGACGGTTATCCTCCTTCTCCTGCTTCTTTTGATCTACTCCCTTTTCTTTTTTTAATGCTTCTTCCTTCTATGTTCAGTCCCAGATCTTGATGACTATCGAGACCTTTGCCTTTTGCCATTTAAAGAAATGTATGATGTATTGATTCTCCCTGTCTTGTTTACTTAATCATTTATTCAGAGATTCGTTTATCCCATCGTTGAGTTGTTTCCTGTAATTTTGCAACTTGATTTGCACCTTCTTCACCTTTCTTCATGCATGACATAGTTACCTTATATCTTTGTGCATCACAACTCTTCAACAAAGTCACCAATCAAATACTATAAGTACATGACATTTATTATGTTTCCCGTTTTTTGAATGTTTGAAGTATGTGATATCCAACCTGTACCTTCTTTGAAATCTTCATTCCTTCCATCTTTGTCAAGCAACCCTTATGTAACACAGTGTGCAACACAGTGTGGCACACAGTGTCGAACACAGTGTCGAACACATGTGTTTAATATGTGTTTAATATGTGATTTTGGGACATGTGGTAACACTATGTATTTACCACAGTGTGAAACACAGCGTCACCACACTGTGCAACATAGCGTTACCACATGGTCCAAAACACATATCAAATACACTGTCAATCAAACCACAGTCTCACACACTGTGACCACAGAGTCATAACCACATAGTCCACTACACTGTGGTAGTCACCACATAATCCACCACACTGTGGTAATCACCACCTAGTTCACCACACTATGGTATTCACCACATAGTCTACCGCACTGTGGCAGTTACCACATAGTCCACCACACTCTGCTATTCACCACATAGTCTACCACACTGTGGGAGTCACCACATAGTCCACCGCAGTACATTGTGGTAGTCACCACATATAGTCATCGGGTGTATCAATATAAATGTCAACATATAGTCATCAGCTGTATAAATATTTGTAATGCATGAAGGCATGGTTACTGACTAGATAACACTGCTATTGAATAAGAAATTACCTTTTCATAACAAAATTTATGACAATGGGTATAAAAACATTATTAGACATTAGTTCAAAGGAAGTCCCATCATAAATACTTCGAATTTAGAAGTATTATATGAATTTTCTAAAATTTAGGTTGCTTTTTATGAATATTCATGAGCTATGCAAAAATCTGTACCACAGGCATACCACAGCAAAACCACAGTGTTACCACAGGAATACCACAGGAATACCACAGAAATACCACAGTGTAACTCACCTATTAATGAGATTCTGGAATATGCGTTTTGCTTTGTTTTTTGCTTTGTTTTTTTTTTCAGTTGGTACTACTGTGTGGTACTGCTGTGTGGTATTGTCCTGTGATAGTCATGTGGTATGGCATGTCAAGAAAAAAACCCACAAGAATATCCTGTGACATTTTTCTGTAATTAAAGTGTACTAGAAAGCAGTTGTAAACACAGTTTGAATCCATAGTACTGAATATTCTCGGCACACTACCAGAAGAATCTATTGTGTACAAGTAACAGGCAATGAAGTGGCATTTGTACATGGTTTTGTGGTTTTGGAAGATGATAGTGATGCCTTTGCTCTCATTAAGTATGTAGAGCATGATGGCCCATTTGTAAAGAATAGAGACAGGGAGAGCCATGCTGATGCTTGACACATCAGAGTAGTTAAACGTGTGACAAATAGATTGCATGCAATACCTCTTGGTGAAATCATAAGAAATCATGTGATTTATGAGAGAAACAGGGAAGTTATAACATGTCACTTTTTGTTCTCTTTTCACAACTACAGATACTCCTAGTATTATATCGTTTCTGGTGTTTGATGTTATGCATCCGTAAACAGTAACACAACATTAAATGCATGATTTATTCATCTGAAGGTTGGATAAATGGCATGTTTAGGTTATATTCTGACATTAAATGAATCTATCGTTCCATGTCAGTATTTGAAATTTGAAAGGTATCAACTGAAATTAGAAAAATAAATAAGTATTGAACATTTGCAACTATACCGTGTACTTAAATTGTGTTGTATATCGTCCAGCTAAGTTATTGGTTTATTACTTCATTGGATAATAAGACCAATTAAGTTGCTTTACAAACTTGATAAATATCTCTGGGGAGTAAATGTAGTGATGAGGTATATTCTTTTGATTTGATGCATGCATGTACATTTATTAATAAACTACACTATTTGAATCCTTTGACCACACTGGTAAAATGCCCTCCCCCAACAAAACCAGAAATATCCTGGTTTTATAAGGATTAACATGCCATGTGGAAGTACAAGATCTGAAATCCCATACTGACAGTACTATAGCAAAGTTCAATATACACCACAATGTGGTAAACATGAGTCATTGTTTGTCAAAGTACTAGATGTTTAAAAAATAGTTTACGTTTTTGATTGTGAATAACTGAAAACCCATGAAAATATAACTTTCCACAAATTTACACAGTAGGTAGCTAATATAGGCATACGATTTTGTTGTATGCTGTTTCCTGCAATATTTTGGAACAGTACCTAACAAAATTGTGCGTTATTCAGCGGCTACCTACTGTGTAAATGTGACGAAACTTAATTTCATTATTTTTTAGTTATTCAAAATAACAAATGTAGTTGTTTTTCCTAAACATCAAGTACATGGATATTATTGTGTTAAATCAATGATCTGAAACCCCACCGTGTAACAACATTCATGGACACAGGAGTACACATATTTCTATGTATACCACACTGTGTGTTCAGTATGCCAAGTACGTGGATGATGTAGGTAAATGATTTGAAACCCACAAAGTGACAACACAGAGCACAGGGTTTACACATAGTTCAATATATAACTCACTGTAGTAAGCACAAGTCACAGCGTCCGGTATACCAAGTCTGTGTGGATTATGTGGTAAATGAATGATCTGAAATCCCACAGTGTGACAACACTATCAACACAGAGTGTACACATAGTTCAAAATATACCACACTGTGTCAAACATGATTCACAGTGTGTTCAGTATGTCATCTATGTGGGGATTATGTGGTAAACCACTTAAACTGAAATACCATACTTTGGTAGCATTATGAACACAGGGTTTACACATAGTTCGATACATACCACACTGTGGTATATGTGTGCCACTCTGTGTTAAGTATGCCAATAATGTGGTACACTATGTGATCTCAAATCCCACACCGTGACAACGCTGTGGCCACAGGTTAGCACATTGCTTACACATAGTCAACTATGTGAACACACTGTCGTAACACTTTACCACACTGTGGTATATGTGTGCCACTCTGTGCTCGGTATGCCAATTATGTGGTAGACTATGTGATCTCAAATACCACACTGTGACAACGCTGTGACCACATGGTTAACACATTGTATACACATAGTCAACTATGTGAACACACTGTGGTAACACTGTGTTTGTTCCATAAGGGAACAACTGATGTGGTTTGATTTTGTACGGGTTTAGCAGTATCATATATGATTTAGAGAATTTGTAGAATTTGTAGAATTTGCAGAATTTTGTTGACTCTTTCGACCCCCCCCCCCCTCTCGGGATATTGAAGTACAAACAAATATAGAATATAAATAACAGTTTAACAGACTAGTAAATACAATTCTTGAAGATTATACATTACCACACAAAGATATAAAAAATACAGTGATAGCGTGACGGGAACGTCGACTACATGAACCAGGATATGTAACTACAGAAATAATCATACAGTGTATATCAGTATATCTTGTCATCACTTTTGACCTTCTTTAGTAGACTATTATAGTACATGCCTCAGAATACAGATATTGTTACATTAACTATTAACGTGCACAGAACAACATACTCTTGTCATAAGGGTAAGAGTTAAGTTCTTTGCATGATGTTAAACAGTTGATCATCACTGTTTGTGCAAGAATATTTGAAATATATCGATGATGAGAAAAAAAACTGTCAAAAAATAGTTCAATAGTCGCTAGAATGTTCTCATAAGGAAGGGTGCGCACTAATCCATTCTGCATATACACAAAGATATAGATGATATATTTTCTTTTTATAGGTGTTAGTGTGATTAAAATGTTTTTGTTTATAAGAGGTGGTATTGTATTTATATGTATGTAAACGTATCATTAAATTGTGTACGTTAAGTAGTATGTATTAATGAAACTCATTATTAAATCATAATTGTGACTGATGCTTATATCGATGACGTTAATAGTTATGGTGGCAATAATGATAAAACATAACAATTACCTCGACGACATGGGGTTTGCAGATGTGATGGTCATGATGATTATGATCCTAGATATTTTCACCATTTACCTCTTTGCACTTTCGGTAGTCTGTTTTTATTGCTGTTAGTATGCATTATCATCGTTCGGTGTGAACATTCTTTTACTTAACAAAAATGTCGTTGTCACAAAATTGTCAGTAATGAATATTCTGGAAAATTTGTTAACTAGCCTTGTTTCTTTATGCAGCCAGTTATTTATATCCGAATGCATTCCTTTGTATAATGTTTGTATAGCGGTATTAGCGCTCTCTGTTTCTCAAGGCGGGGTACGTCGAGTATTGTAGCTTTACCGTAAAGCCGCTTGATGTAATGAATGCCCCTGTCACACTTTTCCGGATAAGGCAAACGCATGGGAAACGAAGGTCGGTTTTTGGCATCCGTTGATATCCGTTAAAACGCGTTTCATGTCCTTTTTATCCTTTGGACTGACGTTTATTTTCCTGTGATTTCCGTCAGAGCGGCCAGGAAACTTTGTGCATGAACAAAGTTTTTCCTCGCCAAAAACGGATAGCGCGATCCAACCCTTGTCCTATAGTTGCACGTTTTCTCCTGTATCTGTACTATACTTTGTCGTTTTCTACGCGTTTCGATCCGCTAGGCCTCCTGTAAAGTCCGTTGCTGCAAGAAATGGAACGGATAGAAGGACTATTTACAGCACATCGAACGCATACCCACGGCATAGCCACATGACAATTACCGGGCAAAACGCATATAGTTACTGATGAGAAACGGACAGGACGGTCATAAATGATGATCACAGCATATCTACAGGATATCCACAACATATCCACAGTATATGACTAGGAAATGAAGCTGATGTTTAACGAATATACCAGACTTGCTATACAATGACTCCTGCAAGGATATAAGAACGTTGAAGAACCTCGCCCTTATTAACTTATTGAATGCCTCTCTGTCTCGATGAACTGCCACCGGCTCCAAGCTGTACATCGATACATGGCAGCCTTACAGGCAGATCGGAATCTGCAGAATGCCAACATGGCCCTCCAAAAGTATATTACCGCCTTAAGGAGGCAACGCACGCAACAGCAAATTGGCAAATTGTTCCTGAGAGACGCAAGCAATTTGGTTTGTATGACCAATTGTCACAGACACAAAGGCGAAACAAATTCAAACTACTTAGTTTGCTAAGTCTTCCCGAATTTACCATGCAAATATGTTTTAGGTGAAAAGGTGAGAGGTACGCCGAAAAGAAAGCAAAATGAATCATATGTTTCAAGGTCGGAAAGACCATCATCTTCCTGGGGGAAAAAAAAAGAACTTCTGACCCCTCTGTGACAGGACAACAAGTCTTTCTGAAAAGCAAGATTTTCAGTCAGTTTTACGATAATGGCTGTTGTAAGATTGTTGTAAATAATGATGAACTGCAGAGATCTGAATTAAAAAAAAATTAGGAAAGCATCATTCTCACCTATAGTACACTAGTTGCAGGTTTTACCACCAAAGATGACAGCCTTAATCAGATTCACTATCATGGGGCAATGAAGTATATTCGATATGAATGGACATCGGCTGAGATAAACTGTTGGATATTCACAGTTAAGAGTACTTTCTCTAGGGGATATCCCCTCATGGCACCGAAAAAAAAATCCCTATTTTGTTACATGTAAATATTTCACGCAATAAACGTACTAATACGTATCACTTCGTCAATGAATACTAGGTATATCGTATAATTGTTGTGTATTATATGCCACAATCTACCTTCTCTATATTGCTTTATTTTTTTAACAAATGGATGCTGGCTGAGAAAAATATACATGTATGACAATCTAATATCTTACAATGTAGTACATTTTAATTATCATATATCACGAAATGTGCATGAATTTACTTAACAGATAAGTCGAAGCAACATGTGGTTTATACAGTTCCATTCTTCAATACTGATTTTATTATTAGAATGGTTTATAGTTATTCAAGTCATTAATATCCGATCTCCGTAATTTTCACATCCATGAATTTTGGGACCTGCAGTTTTACAAGCTAGCTTTTTATCTATAACCCCGTCATTATTTCTGTCACTTCTTGATACAGCTTTGTAGCATAACATGACCATTAACATCTGTGTTTAGGACTTATCAATTTTGTAATGTGAAGTCCAAAGATGTGGTTGTAGGCTATACATTGCATTCTTGTAATTGTTGTATCAATGTCAAAGAATGTGTCATTCCTTTGAGCAATATGGAAATTAGAAAATAAAATTCAGCTGGCCTGAACTGAACTGAACTATAAAAGGTCTCATTTCCCGTAACGCCTGTGCCCATAACAATTCTACTTGGCGACTGTAGCTTCAGTTTTTTTCGGGGGGGGGGGGGGGGGGGGGGGTTGGGGACCCAAAGCGATGAAATTAAGGAATGTTTATACATCTTCTTTTCTGGCACTGGAAGTGAAAAAGCTTTGTCGGTGACTGTATTATATTCAATTCAATTTCGGTCAAATATATTGCGATGACTGACCATATTTTGTTTCGCATCAATGATGCCAATTAACAATACAAATTCTTTTCAAAATACTATTAATAGATTTGAGGTTACTTTCATGGGCTGCGCTCAGAAAATGCAAACTCTTACCGGTTGATTCATGGTGTTACACTAGGAGGATGACAGTACAGGGAATAAAAAAAAGTACAGGGAATAAAAGAAAATAAGTTCCAGGGTTCATTTTTTGTTAGTGCATAATGAAGCTGCTTCAGAGGGCGTGGACAGTGACTTGCATCGGGAACAGGTTAAGAGTGTGTACTCTTCATTAACAAAAACAGAGGGAAAAAAATCAACCTCCTTGCCGGGGACAAGAGACACCGATCTTCTCCTTGAGTGGTATATACAAAAGAAAAGAATAAATATAAATCGATTTTCATGTTAATGTAATCCGAAAGCCCAAAACAATTCTTTCGTTGTTCATTCCATTGTCTGTTTGTTTGCGGTTTAAAAAAAAATCCCCGAAGTGGTGTTGGCCTCGGCGACATTGGAGTCATCACGGAAGGGGATTTCACGGGACCAAACTTGGTCTTTAAAGGTCTTTTTCAGATGGAATGGACTGCGACCATTATACACACACTGAAATTATATCGCGGCACACGATGTATTGCAGTGGTGTTCCATCTGGCATTTGCTCCTGCGACAGTAACTCCCATTAAATACTTCCACGCTAAGCCAAACATAAATTCTACCGAAAAACATAACGCTAACCCTAATCTTCACGTCAAACCAAACCTAAAGCCCAATCACAAACCTAACCCTAGCCCTGTAAGTCCTCGGAGAAAATACGAACAGAGCAACTGTCTAACGAGCAAAATGTCGTTTCCCCGGCAATGAACACGTACATGCTCACCCATGTTGACTCTTTATTCAGATAGACATTTAAAAGCCAGCAACGATACATTTAAATCTAGCCCCACAAACACACACACACACAGACCCTAAATTTTACATATTAGATTGTAAACAAAACCCCAGAGAGAAGGGTATTATTTTCCTTACAGAACCTGAACGTGTCTATGAAATTTTAGTATCAAAGTAAACATAATCTTTTACTTCTATGCCGAACATGGCATCATCAATCATTGATTTTTCAGAGATTGATTTCTAAAGAGGTTCGTCATAATCATGTTAGAAAGGAAGTTTTCGCTAAACATGTTGCAATGCGTTAAGCGTACAGATGCAAATTTAATAAAAGAAAAAAACAAAAATCAATGGAAAAACTCACCTACAGTGTCTGAGAAATTCAGAAAGTCTGCTTAATAATTTTGAGGTTACCTTCATGGGCTGCGCTCAGAAAATGCAAACTCTTACCGGTTGATTCATGGTGTTACACTAGGAGGATGACAGTACAGGGAATAAAAAAAAAAGTACAGGGAATAAAAGAAAATAAGTTCCAGGGTTCATTTTTTGTTAGTGCATAATGAAGCTGCTTCAGAGGGCGTGGACAGTGACTTGCATCGGGAACAGGTTAAGAGTGTGTACTCTTCATTAACAAAAACAGAGGGAAAAATTAACCTCCTTGCCGGGGACAAGAGACACCGATCTTCTCCTTGAGTGGTATATATAAAAGAAAAGAATAATGATAAATCGATTTTCATGTTAGTGTAATCCGAAAGCCCAAAACAATTCTTTCGTTGTTCATTCCATTGTCTGTTTGTTTGCGGTTTAAAAAAAAAAAATCCCCAAAGTGGTGTTGGCCTCGGCGACATTGGAGTCATCACGGAAGGGGATTTCACGGGACCAAACTTGATCTTTAAAGGTCTTTTTCAGATGGAATGGACTGCGACCATTATACACACACTGTAATTATATTACGGCACACGATGTATTGCAGTGGTGTTCCATCTGGCATTTGCTCCTGCGACAGTAACTCCCATTAAATACTTCCACGCTAAGCCAAACATAAATTCTACCGAAAAACATAACGCTAACCCTAATCTTCACGTCAAACCAAACCTAAAGCCCAATCACAAACCTAACCCTAGCCCTGTAAGTCCTCGGAGAAAATACGAACAGAGCAACTGTCTAACGAGCAAAATGTCGTTTCCCCGGCAATGAACACGTACATGCTCACCCATGTTGACTCTTTATTCAGATAGACATTTAAAAGCCAGCAACGATACATTTAAATCTAGCCCCACAAACACACACACACACAGACCCTAAATTTTACATATTAGATTGTAAACAAAACCCCAGAGAGAAGGGTATTATTTTCCTTACAGAACCTGAACGTGTCTATGAAATTTTAGTATCAAAGTAAACAGAATCTTTTACTTCTATGCCGAACATGGCATCATCAATCATTGATTTTTCAGAGATTGATTTCTAAAGAGGTTCGTCATAATCATGTTAGAAAAGAAGTTTTCGCTAAACATGTTGCAATGCGTTAAGCGTACAGATGCAAATTTAATAAAAGAAAAAAACAAAAATCAATGGAAAAACTCACCTACAGTGTCTGAGAAATTCAGAAAGTCTGCTTAATAATTTTGAGGTTACCTTCATGGGCTGCGCTCAGAAAATGCAAACTCTTACCGGTTGATTCATGGTGTTACACTAGGAGGATGACAGTACAGGGAATAAAAAAAAAAGTACAGGGAATAAAAGAAAATAAGTTCCAGGGTTCATTTTTTGTTAGTGCATAATGAAGCTGCTTCAGAGGGCGTGGACAGTGACTTGCATCGGGAACAGGTTAAGAGTGTGTACTCTTCATTAACAAAAACAGAGGGAAAAATTAACCTCCTTGCCGGGGACAAGAGACACCGATCTTCTCCTTGAGTGGTATATATAAAAGAAAAGAATAATGATAAATCGATTTTCATGTTAGTGTAATCCGAAAGCCCAAAACAATTCTTTCGTTGTTCATTCCATTGTCTGTTTGTTTGCGGTTTAAAAAAAAAAAAATCCCCGAAGTGGTGTTGGCCTCGGCGACATTGCAGTCATCACGGAAGGGGATTTCACGGGACCAAACTTGATCTTTAAAGGTCTTTTTCAGATGGAATGGACTGCGACCATTATACACACACTGTAATTATATTACGGCACACGATGTATTGCAGTGGTGTTCCATCTGGCATTTGCTCCTGCGACAGTAACTCCCGTTAAATACTTCCACGCTAAGCCAAACATAAATTCTACCGAAAAACATAACGCTAACCCTAATCTTCACGTCAAACCAAACCTAAAGCCCAATCACAAACCTAACCCTAGCCCTGTAAGTCCTTGGAGAAAATACGAACAGAGCAACTGTCTAACGAGCAAAATGTCGTTTCACCGGCAATGAACACGTACCATGCTCACCCATGTTGACTCTTTATTCAGATAGACATTCAAAAGCCAGCAACGATACATTTAAATCTAGCCCCACAAACACACACACACAGACCCTAAATTTTACATATTGGATTGTAAACAAAACCCCCGAGAGAAGGGTATTATTTTCCTTACAGAACCTGAACGTGTCTATGAAATTGTATTATCAAAGTAAACATAATCTTTTACTTCTATGCCGAACATGGCATCATCAATCATTGATTTTTCATAGATTGATTTCTAAAGAAGTTCGTCATAATCATGTTAGAAAGGAAGTTTTCGCTAAACATGTTGCAATGCATTAAGCGTACAGATGCAAATTTGATAAAAGAAAAAAAATCAATGGAAAAACTCACCTACAGTGTCTGAGAAATTCAGAAAGTCTGCTTAATAAATTTGGGTTTACTTTCATGGGCTGCGCTCAGAAAATGCAAACTCTTACCGGTTGATTCATGGTGTTACTCTAGGAGGATGACAGTACAGGGAATAAATAAAAGTACAGGGAATAAAAGAAAATAAGTTCCAGGGTTCATTTTTTTTGTTAGTGCATAATGAAGCTGCTTCAGAGGGCGTGGACAGTGACTTGCATCGGGAACAGGTTAAGAGTGTGTACTCTTCATTAACAAAAACAGGGGAAAAAATCAACCTCCTTGCCGGGGACAAGAGACACCGATCTTCTCCTTGAGTGGTATATACAAAAGAAAAGAATAATAATAAATCGATTTTCATGTTAATGTAATCCGAAAGCCCGAAACAATTCTTTCGTTGTTCATTCCATTGTCTGTGCTTTGACTTACCCGGGTTGCACCAAATACATCAAATGCATGATAGAACTTTAATTCTATGTCTGAAGGTGTTGATTACAACATTGAATTCTAGACTGCTAAAGATAACAGTTGTTGCTGTGTATTCGATTGGCGGTAAATTCCTGGAATGACTATCTGTCATGTTCTCTTTGCGAAACTGTGCATCCATTAAGTCTTCTCCTGAATGGTCACGTGACCTCCCCCCCCCCCCCCCCCAGCATATTCAATGTATTAATACACTTTAGTAATACAGTGCACTCCCGTTATAACGAACACGGTTATAACAAAATTCCGGTTACAACGAAATAAGAATTCGGGCCGCAACATTATCCACTCCATAATATATTCATATTGTTTATTTTGTTCGGTTATAACAAAATTTTGATACAATATAACGACAGAAAACTGCCGGTCCCGAGCACTACGTTATAACGGGAGTCCACTGTACATGTTTAGATTTACAGAATGTGAGGGGGTAGTCACCAAAAAAGCTCCGGATTTTTGGACACATCAGGAGAAGAAATCATTTGAATAAAGACTCTTATTCGAAGGGAAGTGGTAGGCAAAAGAAGGTGAGGGAGACCAATTTGTAACAACTTGGTCTGGAAACATTAAAGGGAACCCAAACCCAAAGAACACTGTGGATTGAGTGAAAGCAGCAATATTAGTAGAACAGGATTATCAGTGAAAGTTTGAGGAAAATCGGACAATCGATGCAAAAGTTATGAAATATTTAAAGTTTTTTTGTGTTGGAACCACTGGATGAGGAGACTTCTAGAGGTTATGACGTATGATTGGACAAAAATATAACGAAAATGTAAAAAAAAAATCCACAAAAAAAATCACTTTTCTAGCATTATGAAAGAGCACTTGACTAACCGTTTTCAGAAAGCAGGGGGAATAATTGCTACCCTTAACATAATCTGACAGCATCAAGTTGATGGAATGTGTAATTTTCAAAATTAAATGAATTTTTGTGGAATTTCCTTTATATTTTCTTTATATTATTGTTGTCCATAACCTCTAGTAGTCTCCTTATGCAGCGGTTCCAACACAAAAACTTTAAAAATTCATAATTTTGAATCGATTGTCTGATTTTCCTCAAACATTCATTGATGGTTTATACTAATGTTGTTGCTTTCACTCAATCCACATTGCTCTTTTAGTTTGAGATCCCTTTTAAGAAATGCACAAGGCTCAGCTGCTAAGCTGCTTTCCATCGGGCAATATTGGCGTGAACTCATTCATGTCACATCTGTCACATTTTGAGCTAACTGAAGTGATGATTATAATAAAATGTATGTGTGTGTTTGTACATACATGTACATTTTTATATGCATATATATATAATTATTTACTTCAAAAATTCTTTAAATAACACAACAGTCTTTATTATATTTCTTGAAATTGCAGTTATGCTTCTGTTTCCTCGTACAGGTTTTTTCATCATTTTTTTTTTCATTGAATATATTCTTGATCCTACACATGTCTAGGCAAGAAAGAACATTGATGCCATGCAGGAACAGCTTTGCACATTATCAATTGGAACAATAACGTCTGAGCGAGTATAATGTTTGGAAAATCCATGACACCAAGACGGAAAAACTGCTATCCTGTTATTCTTGATCCTAGACTAGTCTTGTTTAGGAAAGAAAACACATCGATGCCATGCCGGAACAGCTTTGCACGTGATCAACTGGAACATTAACTTCTGAGCGAGTAACAAATATGTGGGAAAACCCACGACAAGAAAACGGAAATCCTGCCAACCATGTACGCGCGGATCCCATGGTGCGATGCGCCCAAGACATACTTATATTTGTGGAATATTGTGTCAACTCTGCAGCCATTCGACTGAGGTCTTCGCGAGTGAGAAGTTTAGTGACAGGGACATCAATTAATCATCTCCATGTACATTACTGTACAATGATACTATAGATTTAATCAGGACAGATTGTTTACTCTGTTGAAATTTGCAAAAACAGTGACTTGAGACCTGTCCTGATTAGCAGGTTAAACATATCACATCATACCAACAATTTACGACGTCAGAAACTCGAGGAATAGTTCTTGTATATTTTGTTCTCCGTTCTGACAGGATTAGGTAAGTAATCTTCTTATTTTCGTTTCATGGTTTGTATATCTCGTTTGACCCAGGCGAATGATTGCTTTTATAACAATTTGTAAGTAGTTAGTAAAATTGAGTAATTCAGTGAAAACTTAGCAGTTGTGATGCCTTTCCTGGCATAATCAAAATAGTAGCCTTTATGTGCGGAAAGATTTCAGGTTTTCGTTTCTATAAACAGTGATAAAAATCGCAAAATCCAAACCCACCTCTACTTTTCTGACAGAGGAATGCATATTGTAGTTCTTCAATCCTAGTTTGAACTGGCTGTGAAACCAGCTCCATCAGATAGCTTGGAAATGATACGATAATGGTGTCCCAACAATGAACCATGCAAGACTACAGATGAGGTCGAATGCAAGATTATACTGTCTTCTCTACATGCAGAAGTTTTGAACACTAATAATCAGTTAGACATGCCCATCTCAATCATAATGTGATAGTGATGACGAGAAATTTACTGAGATTACCCAGCATTACTCGTCTTAATTGATGACGGACGGACAACCCGAAAACATATTATGCAGTTTCGCCATTGTCCTTTTGGTTTTGTTCGATATTGTGGTGGTGTTGGTCATGTGGCTTGTAATTGCTGGGCGTGAGTGTGGATGGTGGTGATGATGTGGCGGTGCATACACTGCAGTTTTCCTGTCGTGCTCTTGGTTTGTTAATGCCACTTTCTGGCGGGGGCATAAAAAATCTAATAAACTCACCTCGACACCTCGACGGAAAAATTTCATAAATTTAAATAATTACGCAGTTCTCGCAGCATGCTAGAAGGATTTGAACCAACACTTGCTGTCGGGCGGAAGCTCGGTGGTCTGGTGGAGATGACACCTGTCCGGTGATCAGGAGGTCGCAGGTTTGAGTCCTGCTCGAGTATACGCCCATGTTTGTTTGTTTTTTTTAAATCATGGCTACTACTAAAACACTGATCAATGCAGTGTTTATTTACGTCGATGTAGGGCAATTTGTCAATCAGTTACAACTCCTTGCATGTCGTCACTTTCTACGTAATGGTGAAAAGAGAAGCCTGACACAGCCTTCGACATCCTTATACCAAAGTAGTCAGGAAACTGGTCAAAAGATTCAAAGAAATTCTTCAAAACTTTTTCTTTCATTTCTTCTCGTTTTACTCAGAAACATCACCATGACAACCAGTGTCAATGGCCTCGTGACATGTAACCTCCAGTGTCCCATTTGCCTAAACACCTTTGTTGACCCAAGGCTCCTGTCCTGCTCCCACACCTACTGCAAAGACTGTTTGAAACGACTCTCTAAATCTCAGAAAGAGCGCGAGATAACATGTCCACTTTGCCGCAAGATCACCATCGTCCCTAAAGGTAAGGTTGATCTCCTGCAGCGTAGCCAAACAATCAAGGCTGAAATCGAAGATGTCAAAAACCAGACACAAGTCTGCACTGCATGTCGTAGAAACAAGATAGCCATCACCTACTGCCAAGAATGCAAAGACTACATGTGCGTCAACTGCCACAAGACTCACAACAAGTGGGACAAGTTTGCGGGACACGAGGTTGTGAAGGTGGAAGACATTATTTCGGGGGTAGTTTCCAAGAAGGAGAGTCGTAAATGTAAGAAGCACAAGTCTGAGGACGAGGGGTGTTTCTGCGTCGAGTGTAAGAGGTTTGTCTGCTTCCGGTGTGGCATGATGGAACACACTCAAGCGGGGCACAAGGTTCTTGACGGCAAAGAGCATGAAGATGAACTGAAGGAGAAATTCGACGAGCTACGTGACCGATCAGACGTCAAGATGTCGAAGATTGAGGCATATATCGTGTTCGTCGAGGAACAGGAGGCAGAGATGAATCAAGTCCTGGAGAAGCTCTCCCGACAGATCGAGCAGACGTGCGAGGAGTGGATCGAAGAGCTTCAAGAGAAAAGAGACCATCTGATTAAAGATTGTAGGAGGCGTATCGAGGTATTTAACAGAGAGCTGCAAGCCATGAGATGTGCCAGTAAGCTACAGATCAGTGAGATCATAGAAGTAAGTGAGCTTCTTCAGAATAATTGGAAGAAAACTCTTGAGGGCGATGAGCTGACTGCGCACACCACATATTGTCAAACGCTGGAAGACATTCTTGGAAAGATTGATCCCGATTTCGAACGGCCGCGAAATACGACTTTACGAGGACAGCGCGTCGCTTTTCAGCAGATTAGACGCGGAGAGACAGGTTTGAAAGAGCTTGATCTTGGAAAGATTGTTATTCTATCGCTGCCCCCGAAGCTGCCGCCTCCGCCGTCGTCGTCGCAGCCTGCGAAGCTGCCTCCCCCGCCGCGGTCGTCAAGGAGTTCCACGCCGCCGTCATTGTCTTAGAGGGTTCCTCCGGCGCCGTTATCGTCGTCGAGGAGTCCCCGACTGCCGCCGAGGATAGATTGATTTGATTTGATTTCTGCATTCTGCATTGCTTTTTTCGCGATTCCCACTCCGCCGCCGCCGTCGTCGTTGCGGACAATTGAGTACTGGCCACGTTTATTTAGGGATTTTATTAAAATATTCTTTCGCAGATATCCTGGTGTATCATTAATAAACTTTAATGAGAGTGTCCTTGCTGTGTCCGTTTTGATACACAGAAAAGATGATTTTTTTTTGGAAATAATCTGCTATACTGAATGTTCCTATTTTGTCTCAAAAACTCGTATTGAGGTGAGCATGGTTAAATTGTTAAAACCCGCACTATTTTTTGATGCTGCCAGGGGCGGATCCTGGATTTCATGGCGGGGGAGGGGGGGGGGGGGGGAACCAAGTTCAAAAGTACCGACTTGCAAAATACAGTGCTGAGAAATGTGCGCGAAGTTCCTTACAGCAGGGGATTCTGATAATTCATAAAATCTCTTAAATGCTTCATCGGATGCTTTGCGGAATTTTGAATACATCGCCGGTGGAGAACGTAAAATTGTTATATCTGATGTCATCTCAAGATGAAGTGTAATGAAGACGATGTTAAAACTTGCTTTTTGTCGAGCCCACCAGAGGTTAGGGGAATCTAAGGGATCGCCTTCCGTCCGTCCGTCCGACGTCCGTTCTTAACGCTACACTGAGTACTTCATTTTCACTCAAACTTGGAGGGGAGGGTGGTTATACAAAGTTACACATTTTTACTAAGCATGAAAGTCACCTCAAGGTCAAAGGTCACAGGCGGGGGTCAATGAACTTCAGGGCCAAATGTTAGGTTTTTACGGCGCATTCTGATTATGGTTCACAACTTTTGATCCACATATCTGTTTGTGACCAAACTTGATGGTAGATATCCCTTGGGGAGTTGAAGGTCACCACAAGGTCAAAAGTCACATACAGGGGTTAACAAACTTTTAGGGCCTAATGTTAAGGTTTTTACGGCGCATTTCGATAATGGCTTATAACTTTTGATCCCGAAGTCCGTTTGTGTCTTAACTTGGATGGTAGATGTCCCTTGGGGAGTTAAAGTTCATCACAAGGTGAAAGATCACAGACAGAGGTCAACGAACTGTAGGGCCCAATGTTAAGGTTCTACGGCGCGTTTCGATTATGGATCATAACTTTTGATCAATATGTCAGTTTGTGACCAAACTTGGCTGGTAAATGTCCCTTGGGAAGTTGAAGGTCATCACAAGATCAAAGGTCATAGGCGGGGTCAATGAACTTCCGGGAGTTAGAAAAAAACGATTACAGTTCGTTATTCCGAAAGTTCGTTATTCCGAAGGTTCTTCAGTCCGAAGGTTCGTTATTCCGAAGATTCGATCGTTCATCCGAAAATGAAACAAAGCTTGTTATTCCGAAGGTTCGTTATGGACTCTATGATTCCATGTCGGATCAACGAACCCTATTTCATTTTTAGATTAACGAACCTTCGGAACAACGAACCTTCGGAATAAGGCCACAAATGTTCGGATTAACGAACCCTTTTTCATTTTCGGGTTAGCAAACCTCCAGGTATAGGGGATTTGTGTTTCGGATCAACGAACCTTCGGAATAACGAACAGCACCTGAAAAAAATTTCTTCTTCGCAAATGGGGGAGACACAATCAATTAACACTTGCCTTGTGTTTCATATTGTGTTTACCGCTTATAAGTTGCAACACGCGAACAAAACTTATAACCCCAAATGACTATAAAGGCAGTAATCTTCCAATATCTATTGGGAATAAAATAAACGAATCCATATTGAAAAGCAAAAAGGCCCGAATTAACGAAGGTGGTACAATATTGAAACCATGGTTTAAACCATGGACAAATTGTATAGAGCGCCAAGTGTCGCATGGCATATTTCGTCACGAAATCAGTCATTTCGTCAACGAAATGATCATTGGTATCATTGGTATCACCTGCTTGAGCTTTCGAGGGGGGAGCTGGCATTTTGTACCCAGGACAACTTGTACATCTTTCGTAAGACCTTCTCTGTCTCCTAAATGGACATGACGGTGTTCCTCCTTCTCCTGCTTCTTTTGATCTACTCCCTTTTCTTTTTTAATGCTTCTTCCTTTTATGTTCAGTCCCAGATCTTGATGACTATCGAGACCTTTGCCTTTTGTCAGTTAAAGAAATGTATGATGTATTGATTCTCCCTGTCTTGTTTACTTAATCATTTCTTCAGAGATTCGTTTATCCCATCGTTGAGTTGTTTCCTGTAATTTTGCAACTTGATTTGCACCTTCTTCACCTTTCTTCATGCATGACATAGTTACCTTATATCTTTGTGCATCACAACTCTTCAACAAAGTCACCAATCAAATACTATAAGTACATGACATTTATTATGTTTCCAGTTTTTTTGAATGTTTGAAGTATCTGATATCCAACCTGTACCTTCTTTGAAATCTTCATTCCTTTCATCTTTGTCAAGCAACAACTGATGTGGTTTGATTTTGTACGGGTTTAGCAGTATCATATATGATTTAGAGAATTTGTAGAATTTGTAGAATTTTGTTGACTCTTTCGACCCCCCTCTCGGGGTGTGGAAGTACAAACAAATATAGAATATAACAAGAACATAACCACACAAAGATATAAAAAATACAGTGATAGCGTGACGGGAACGTCGACTACATAAACCAGGATATGTAACTAAAGAAATAATCATACAGTGTATATCAGTATATCTTGTCATCACTTTTGACCTTCTTTAGTAGACTATTATAGTACATGCCTCAGAATACAGATATTGTTACATTAACTATTAATGTGCGCAGAACAACATACTCTTGTCATAAGGGTAAGAGTTAAGTTCTTTGCATGATGTTAAACAGTTGATCATCACTGTTTGTGCAAAAATATTTGAAATATATTTAAGATGAGAAAAAAAAACTGTCAAAAAATAGCAGTTCAATAGTCGCTAGAATGTTCTCATAAGGAAGGGTGCGCACTAATCCATTCTGCATATACACAAAGATATAGATGATATATTTTCTTTTTATAGGTACTATTGTGATTAAAATGTTTTTGTTTAGAAGATGTGGTATTGTATTTACATGTATGTAAACGTATCATTAAATCGTGTACGTTAAGTAGTATGTATCAATGAAACTCATTATGAAATCATAATTATGACTGATGCTTATATCGATGACGTTAATAGTTATGGTGGTAATAATAATGAAACATAATTACCTCGACGACATGGGGTTTGCAGATGTGATGGTCATGATAATTATGATCCTAGATATTTTCACCATTTACCTCTTCGCACTTTCGGCAGTCTGTTTTTATTGCTGTTATTATGCATTCTCATCGTTCGGTGTGAACATTCTTTTATTTTAACAAAATGTCTTTGCCACAAAATTGTCAGTAATGAATATTCTGGAAACGTAATGCAATTTGTTAACTAGCCTTGTTTCTTTATGCAGCCAGTTATTTATATCCGAATGCATTCCTTTGTATAATGTTTGTATAGCGGTATTAGCGTTCTCTGTTTCTCAAGGCGGGGTACGTCGAGTATAGATTTACCGTAAAGCCGCTTGATGTAATGAATGCCCCTGTCACACTTTGCCGGATAAGGCAAACGCATGGGAAACGAAGGTCAATTTTTGGCATTCGTTGATATCCGTTAAATCGCGTTTCATGTCCTTTTTATCCTTTGGATTGACGTTTATTTTCCGGTGATTTCCGTCAGAGCGGCCAGAAACTTTGTGCATGCACAAAGTTTTTCCTCGCCAAAAACGGATAGCGCGATCCGACCCTTGTCCTATATAGTTGCACGTTTTCTCCTGTATCTGTACTATACTTTGTCGTTTTCTATGCGTTTCGATCCGCTAGGCCTCCTGTAAAGTCCGTTGCTGCAAGAAACGGAAAGGATAGAAGGACTATGTACAGCACATCGAACGCATACCAACGGCATAGCCACATGACAATTACCGGGCAAAGCGCATATAGTTACAGATGACAAACGGACAGGACGGTCATAAGTGATGATCACAGTATATCTACAGGATATCCACAATACATCCACAGTATATGACTAGGAAATGAAGCTGATGTTTAACGAATATACCAGCCTTGCTATACAATGACTCCTGCAAGGACATAAGAACGTCGTAGAACCTCGCCCTTTTCATTAACCTATTGAATGCCTCTCTGTCTCGATGAACTGCCACCGGCTCCAAGCTATACATCGATACAGGGCAGCCTTACAGGCAGATCTGAATCTGCAGAATGCCAACATGGCCCTCCAAAGCAACAGCAAATTGCCAAATTGTTCCTGAGAGACGCAGGCAATTTGGTTTATATGACCAATTGTATAGACACAAAGGCGAAACAAATTCAAACTACTTAATCTGCTAAGTCTTCCCGAATTTACCATGCAAATGTGTTTCAGGTGAGAAGGTGAGAGGCACACCAAAAAGAAAGCAAAATGAATCATATGTTTCAAAGTCGGAAAGACCATCATCTTCCTTTGAAAAAAAAAGAACTTCTGACCCCTCTGTGACAGGACAACAAGTCTTTCGGAAAAGCAAGATTTTCAATCAGTTTACGATCATGCGATGGCTGTTGCAAGATTGTTGTAAATAATGATGAACTGCAGAGATCTGAATAAAAAAAAAATAGGAAAGCATCATTCTCACCTATAGTACACTAGTTGTAGGTTTTTACCACCAAAAATGACAGCCTTAATCAGATTCACTATCATGGGGCAATGAAGTATATGCAATATGAATGGACATCGGCTGAGATAAACTGATGGATATTCACAGTTAAGAGTACTTTCTCTAGGGGATATCACCCTCATGGCACCGAAAGAAATTCCCTATTTTGTTACATGTAAATATTTCACGCAATAAACGTACTAATACGTATCACTTCGTCAATGAATATTTGGTATTGTATAATTGTTGTGTATTATATGCCACAATCTACCTTCTCTATATTGCTTTATTTTTTTTAACAAATGGATGCTGGCTGAGAAAAATATATGACAATCTAATATCTTACAATGTAGTACATTTTTACTATCATATATCACGAAATGTGTATGAATTTACTCAACAGATAAGTCGAAGCAACATGTGGTTTATACAGTTCCATTCTTCAAAACTGATTTTATTATTAGAATGGTTTATAGTTATTCAAGTCATTCATATCCGTTCTCCGTAATTTTCACATCCGTGAATTTTGGGACATGCAGTTTTACGAGCTAGCTTATATGTAGGCCTTATCATTATTTCTGTCACTTCTTGATACAGCTTTGTAGCATAACATGACCATTAACATCTGTGTTTAGGACTTATTGATTTTGTAATGTGAAGTCCAAAGATGTGGTTGTAGGCTATACATTGCATTCTTGTAATTTTTGTATCAATGTCAAAGAATAATCGTTATTCCTTTGAGAAATATGGAAATTAGAAAATAAAATTCAGCTGACCTGAACTGAACTGAAGTATAAAAGGTCCCACTTCCCGTAACGCCTGTGCCCATAACAATTATTACTACTTGGCGACTGTAGCTTCAATTTTTTTTTTCGGGGGGGGGGGGACCCAAAGCGACGAAATTAAGGAATGTTTATACATCTTCTTTTCTGGCACTGGAAGTGAAAAATCTTTGTCGGTGACTGTATTATATTCAATTCAATTTCGGTCAAATATGTTGCGATGACTGACCATATTTTGTTTCACATCAAAATTTGAAAACAGACTGTGTGTGTGTGTACATAATGCCAATCAACAATACAAATTCTTTTCAAAATACTATTAATAAATTTGAGGTTACTTTCATGGGCTGCGCTCAGAAAATGCAAACTCTTACCGGTTGATTCATGGTGTTACACTAGGAGGATGACAGTACAGGGAATAAATAAAAGTACAGGGAATAAAAGAAAATAAGTTCCAGGGTTCATTTTTTTGTTAGTGTATAATGAAGCTGCTTCAGAGGGCGTGGACAGTGACTTGCATCGGGAACAGGTTAAGAGTGTGTACTCTTCATTAACAAAAACAGGGAAAAAAATCAACCTCCTTGCCGGGGACAAGAGACACCGATCTTCTCCTTGAGTGGTATATACAAAACAAAAGAATAATAATAAATCGATTTTCATGTTAATGTAATCCGAAAGCCCAAAACAATTCTTTCGTTGTTCATTCCATTGTCTGTTTGTTTGCGGTTTAAAAAAAAAAATCCCCGAAGTGGTGTTGGCCTCGGCGACATTGGAGTCATCACGGAAGGGGATTTCACGGGACCAAACTTGGTCTTTAAAGGTCTTTTTCAGATGGAATGGACTGCGCAGTGGTGTTCCATCTGGCATTTGCTCCTGCGACAGTAACTCCCATTAAATACTTCCACGCTAAGCCAAACATAAATTCTACCGAAAAACATAACGCTAACCCTAATCTTCACGTCAAACCAAACCTAAAGCCCAATCACAAACCTAACCCTAGCCCTGTAAGTCCTTGGAGAAAATACGAACAGAGCAACTGTCTAACGAGCAAAATGTCGTTTCACCGGCAATGAACACGTACCATGCTCACCCATGTTGACTCTTTATTCAGATAGACATTCAAAAGCCAGCAACGATACATTTAAATCTAGCCCCACAAACACACACACACAGACCCTAAATTTTACATATTGGATTGTAAACAAAACCCCCGAGAGAAGGGTATTATTTTCCTTACAGAACCTGAACGTGTCTATGAAATTGTATTATCAAAGTAAACATAATCTTTTACTTCTATGCCGAACATGGCATCATCAATCATTGATTTTTCATAGATTGATTTCTAAAGAAGTTCGTCATAATCATGTTAGAAAGGAAGTTTTCGCTAAACATGTTGCAATGCATTAAGCGTACAGATGCAAATTTGATAAAAGAAAAAAAATCAATGGAAAAACTCACCTACAGTGTCTGAGAAATTCAGAAAGTCTGCTTAATAAATTTGGGTTTACTTTCATGGGCTGCGCTCAGAAAATGCAAACTCTTACCGGTTGATTCATGGTGTTACTCTAGGAGGATGACAGTACAGGGAATAAATAAAAGTACAGGGAATAAAAGAAAATAAGTTCCAGGGTTCATTTTTTTTGTTAGTGCATAATGAAGCTGCTTCAGAGGGCGTGGACAGTGACTTGCATCGGGAACAGGTTAAGAGTGTGTACTCTTCATTAACAAAAACAGGGGAAAAAATCAACCTCCTTGCCGGGGACAAGAGACACCGATCTTCTCCTTGAGTGGTATATACAAAAGAAAAGAATAATAATAAATCGATTTTCATGTTAATGTAATCCGAAAGCCCGAAACAATTCTTTCGTTGTTCATTCCATTGTCTGTGCTTTGACTTACCCGGGTTGCACCAAATACATCAAATGCATGATAGAACTTTAATTCTATGTCTGAAGGTGTTGATTACAACATTGAATTCTAGACTGCTAAAGATAACAGTTGTTGCTGTGTATTCGATTGGCGGTAAATTCCTGGAATGACTATCTGTCATGTTCTCTTTGCGAAACTGTGCATCCATTAAGTCTTCTCCTGAATGGTCACGTGACCTCCCCCCCCCCCCCAGCATATTCAATGTATTAATACACTTTAGTAATACAGTGCACTCCCGTTATAACGAACACGGTTATAACAAAATTCCGGTTACAACGAAATAAGAATTCGGGCCGCAACATTATCCACTCCATAATATATTCATATTGTTTATTTTGTTCGGTTATAACAAAATTTTGATACAATATAACGACAGAAAACTGCCGGTCCCGAGCACTACGTTATAACGGGAGTCCACTGTACATGTTTAGATTTACAGAATGTGAGGGGGTAGTCACCAAAAAAGCTCCGGATTTTTGGACACATCAGGAGAAGAAATCATTTGAATAAAGACTCTTATTCGAAGGGAAGTGGTAGGCAAAAGAAGGTGAGGGAGACCAATTTGTAACAACTTGGTCTGGAAACATTAAAGGGAACCCAAACCCAAAGAACACTGTGGATTGAGTGAAAGCAGCAATATTAGTAGAACAGGATTATCAGTGAAAGTTTGAGGAAAATCGGACAATCGATGCAAAAGTTATGAAATATTTAAAGTTTTTTTGTGTTGGAACCACTGGATGAGGAGACTTCTAGAGGTTATGACGTATGATTGGACAAAAATATAACGAAAATGTAAAAAAAAAATCCACAAAAAAAATCACTTTTCTAGCATTATGAAAGAGCACTTGACTAACCGTTTTCAGAAAGCAGGGGGAATAATTGCTACCCTTAACATAATCTGACAGCATCAAGTTGATGGAATGTGTAATTTTCAAAATTAAATGAATTTTTGTGGAATTTCCTTTATATTTTCTTTATATTATTGTTGTCCATAACCTCTAGTAGTCTCCTTATGCAGCGGTTCCAACACAAAAACTTTAAAAATTCATAATTTTGAATCGATTGTCTGATTTTCCTCAAACATTCATTGATGGTTTATACTAATGTTGTTGCTTTCACTCAATCCACATTGCTCTTTTAGTTTGAGATCCCTTTTAAGAAATGCACAAGGCTCAGCTGCTAAGCTGCTTTCCATCGGGCAATATTGGCGTGAACTCATTCATGTCACATCTGTCACATTTTGAGCTAACTGAAGTGATGATTATAATAAAATGTATGTGTGTGTTTGTACATACATGTACATTTTTATATGCATATATATATAATTATTTACTTCAAAAATTCTTTAAATAACACAACAGTCTTTATTATATTTCTTGAAATTGCAGTTATGCTTCTGTTTCCTCGTACAGGTTTTTTCATCATTTTTTTTTTCATTGAATATATTCTTGATCCTACACATGTCTAGGCAAGAAAGAACATTGATGCCATGCAGGAACAGCTTTGCACATTATCAATTGGAACAATAACGTCTGAGCGAGTATAATGTTTGGAAAATCCATGACACCAAGACGGAAAAACTGCTATCCTGTTATTCTTGATCCTAGACTAGTCTTGTTTAGGAAAGAAAACACATCGATGCCATGCCGGAACAGCTTTGCACGTGATCAACTGGAACATTAACTTCTGAGCGAGTAACAAATATGTGGGAAAACCCACGACAAGAAAACGGAAATCCTGCCAACCATGTACGCGCGGATCCCATGGTGCGATGCGCCCAAGACATACTTATATTTGTGGAATATTGTGTCAACTCTGCAGCCATTCGACTGAGGTCTTCGCGAGTGAGAAGTTTAGTGACAGGGACATCAATTAATCATCTCCATGTACATTACTGTACAATGATACTATAGATTTAATCAGGACAGATTGTTTACTCTGTTGAAATTTGCAAAAACAGTGACTTGAGACCTGTCCTGATTAGCAGGTTAAACATATCACATCATACCAACAATTTACGACGTCAGAAACTCGAGGAATAGTTCTTGTATATTTTGTTCTCCGTTCTGACAGGATTAGGTAAGTAATCTTCTTATTTTCGTTTCATGGTTTGTATATCTCGTTTGACCCAGGCGAATGATTGCTTTTATAACAATTTGTAAGTAGTTAGTAAAATTGAGTAATTCAGTGAAAACTTAGCAGTTGTGATGCCTTTCCTGGCATAATCAAAATAGTAGCCTTTATGTGCGGAAAGATTTCAGGTTTTCGTTTCTATAAACAGTGATAAAAATCGCAAAATCCAAACCCACCTCTACTTTTCTGACAGAGGAATGCATATTGTAGTTCTTCAATCCTAGTTTGAACTGGCTGTGAAACCAGCTCCATCAGATAGCTTGGAAATGATACGATAATGGTGTCCCAACAATGAACCATGCAAGACTACAGATGAGGTCGAATGCAAGATTATACTGTCTTCTCTACATGCAGAAGTTTTGAACACTAATAATCAGTTAGACATGCCCATCTCAATCATAATGTGATAGTGATGACGAGAAATTTACTGAGATTACCCAGCATTACTCGTCTTAATTGATGACGGACGGACAACCCGAAAACATATTATGCAGTTTCGCCATTGTCCTTTTGGTTTTGTTCGATATTGTGGTGGTGTTGGTCATGTGGCTTGTAATTGCTGGGCGTGAGTGTGGATGGTGGTGATGATGTGGCGGTGCATACACTGCAGTTTTCCTGTCGTGCTCTTGGTTTGTTAATGCCACTTTCTGGCGGGGGCATAAAAAATCTAATAAACTCACCTCGACACCTCGACGGAAAAATTTCATAAATTTAAATAATTACGCAGTTCTCGCAGCATGCTAGAAGGATTTGAACCAACACTTGCTGTCGGGCGGAAGCTCGGTGGTCTGGTGGAGATGACACCTGTCCGGTGATCAGGAGGTCGCAGGTTTGAGTCCTGCTCGAGTATACGCCCATGTTTGTTTGTTTTTTTTAAATCATGGCTACTACTAAAACACTGATCAATGCAGTGTTTATTTACGTCGATGTAGGGCAATTTGTCAATCAGTTACAACTCCTTGCATGTCGTCACTTTCTACGTAATGGTGAAAAGAGAAGCCTGACACAGCCTTCGACATCCTTATACCAAAGTAGTCAGGAAACTGGTCAAAAGATTCAAAGAAATTCTTCAAAACTTTTTCTTTCATTTCTTCTCGTTTTACTCAGAAACATCACCATGACAACCAGTGTCAATGGCCTCGTGACATGTAACCTCCAGTGTCCCATTTGCCTAAACACCTTTGTTGACCCAAGGCTCCTGTCCTGCTCCCACACCTACTGCAAAGACTGTTTGAAACGACTCTCTAAATCTCAGAAAGAGCGCGAGATAACATGTCCACTTTGTGTCGTAGAAACAAGATAGCCATCACCTACTGCCAAGAATGCAAAGACTACATGTGCGTCAACTGCCACAAGACTCACAACAAGTGGACAAGTTTGCGGGACACGAGGTTGTGAAGGTGGAAGACATTATTTCGGGGGTAGTTTCCAAGAAGGAGAGTCGTAAATGTAAGAAGCACAAGTCTGAGGACGAGGGGTGTTTCTGCGTCGAGTGTAAGAGGTTTGTCTGCTTCCGGTGTGGCATGATGGAACACACTCAAGCGGGGCACAAGGTTCTTGACGGCAAAGAGCATGAAGATGAACTGAAGGAGAAATTCGACGAGCTACGTGACCGATCAGACGTCAAGATGTCGAAGATTGAGGCATATATCGTGTTCGTCGAGGAACAGGAGGCAGAGATGAATCAAGTCCTGGAGAAGCTCTCCCGACAGATCGAGCAGACGTGCGAGGAGTGGATCGAAGAGCTTCAAGAGAAAAGAGACCATCTGATTAAAGATTGTAGGAGGCGTATCGAGGTATTTAACAGAGAGCTGCAAGCCATGAGATGTGCCAGTAAGCTACAGATCAGTGAGATCATAGAAGTAAGTGAGCTTCTTCAGAATAATTGGAAGAAAACTCTTGAGGGCGATGAGCTGACTGCGCACACCACATATTGTCAAACGCTGGAAGACATTCTTGGAAAGATTGATCCCGATTTCGAACGGCCGCGAAATACGACTTTACGAGGACAGCGCGTCGCTTTTCAGCAGATTAGACGCGGAGAGACAGGTTTGAAAGAGCTTGATCTTGGAAAGATTGTTATTCTATCGCTGCCCCCGAAGCTGCCGCCTCCGCCGTCGTCGTCGCAGCCTGCGAAGCTGCCTCCCCCGCCGCGGTCGTCAAGGAGTTCCACGCCGCCGTCATTGTCTTAGAGGGTTCCTCCGGCGCCGTTATCGTCGTCGAGGAGTCCCCGACTGCCGCCGAGGATAGATTGATTTGATTTGATTTCTGCATTCTGCATTGCTTTTTTCGCGATTCCCACTCCGCCGCCGCCGTCGTCGTTGCGGACAATTGAGTACTGGCCACGTTTATTTAGGGATTTTATTAAAATATTCTTTCGCAGATATCCTGGTGTATCATTAATAAACTTTAATGAGAGTGTCCTTGCTGTGTCCGTTTTGATACACAGAAAAGATGATTTTTTTTTGAAAGGATCTGCTATACTGAATGTTCCTATTTTGTCTCAAAACTCGTATTGAGGTGAGCATGGTTAAATTGTTAAAACCCGCACTATTTTTTGATGCTGCCAGGGGCGGATCCTGGATTTCATGGCGGGGGAGGGGGGGGGGGGGGGGAACCAAGTTCAAAAGTACCGACTTGCAAAATACAGTGCTGAGAAATGTGCGCGAAGTTCCTTACAGCAGGGGATTCTGATAATTCATAAAATCTCTTAAATGCTTCATCGGATGCTTTGCGGAATTTTGAATACATCGCCATGCCAACAGTTATCCTTTGTTCGTTTATATGAAATGGTCAAGCGACTGAAGTCTGAAATTTTGAGTGCCTTGAACCAAATTTTGGAACATACTGATGTTAATCCCACAATGCTTATCAAATTATAAAGCTGCAACACTTTCTGAAAAGGTGGAGAACGTAAAATTGTTATATCTGTTGTCATCTCAAGATGAAGTGTAATGAAGACGATGTTAAAACTTGCTTTTTGTCGAGCCCACCAGAGGTTAGGGGAATCTAAGGGATCGCCTTCCGTCCGTCCGTCCGACGTCCGTTCTTAACGCTACACTGAGTACTTCATTTTCACTCAAACTTGGAGGGGAGGGTGGTTATACAAAGTTACACATTTTTACTAAGCATGAAAGTCACCTCAAGGTCAAAGGTCACAGGCGGGGGTCAATGAACTTCAGGGCCAAATGTTAGGTTTTTACGGCGCATTCTGATTATGGTTCATAACTTTTGATCCACATATCTGTTTGTGACCAAACTTGATGGTAGATATCCCTTGGGGAGTTGAAGGTCACCACAAGGTCAAAAGTCACATACAGGGGTTAACAAACTTTTAGGGCCTAATGTTAAGGTTTTTACGGCGCATTTCGATAATGGCTTATAACTTTTGATCCCGAAGTCCGTTTGTGTCTTAACTTGGATGGTAGATGTCCCTTGGGGAGTTAAAGTTCATCACAAGGTGAAAGATCACAGACAGAGGTCAACGAACTGTAGGGCCCAATGTTAAGGTTCTACGGCGCGTTTCGATTATGGATCATAACTTTTGATCAATATGTCAGTTTGTGACCAAACTTGGCTGGTAAATGTCCCTTGGGAAGTTGAAGGTCATCACAAGATCAAAGGTCATAGGCGGGGTCAATGAACTTCCGGGAGTTAGAAAAAAACGATTACAGTTCGTTATTCCGAAAGTTCGTTATTCCGAAGGTTCTTCAGTCCGAAGGTTCGTTATTCCGAAGATTCGATCGTTCATCCGAAAATGAAACAAAGCTTGTTATTCCGAAGGTTCGTTATGGACTCTATGATTCCATGTCGGATCAACGAACCCTATTTCATTTTTAGATTAACGAACCTTCGGAACAACGAACCTTCGGAATAAGGCCACAAATGTTCGGATTAACGAACCCTTTTTCATTTTCGGGTTAGCAAACCTCCAGGTATAGGGGATTTGTGTTTCGGATCAACGAACCTTCGGAATAACGAACAGCACCTGAAAAAAATTTCTTCTTCGCAAATGGGGGAGACACAATCAATTAACACTTGCCTTGTGTTTCATATTGTGTTTACCGCTTATAAGTTGCAACACGCGAACAAAACTTATAACCCCAAATGACTATAAAGGCAGTAATCTTCCAATATCTATTGGGAATAAAATAAACGAATCCATATTGAAAAGCAAAAAGGCCCGAATTAACGAAGGTGGTACAATATTGAAACCATGGTTTAAACCATGGACAAATTGTATAGAGCGCCAAGTGTCGCATGGCATATTTCGTCACGAAATCAGTCATTTCGTCAACGAAATGATCATTGGTATCATTGGTATCACCTGCTTGAGCTTTCGAGGGGGGAGCTGGCATTTTGTACCCAGGACAACTTGTACATCTTTCGTAAGACCTTCTCTGTCTCCTAAATGGACATGACGGTGTTCCTCCTTCTCCTGCTTCTTTTGATCTACTCCCTTTTCTTTTTTAATGCTTCTTCCTTTTATGTTCAGTCCCAGATCTTGATGACTATCGAGACCTTTGCCTTTTGTCAGTTAAAGAAATGTATGATGTATTGATTCTCCCTGTCTTGTTTACTTAATCATTTCTTCAGAGATTCGTTTATCCCATCGTTGAGTTGTTTCCTGTAATTTTGCAACTTGATTTGCACCTTCTTCACCTTTCTTCATGCATGACATAGTTACCTTATATCTTTGTGCATCACAACTCTTCAACAAAGTCACCAATCAAATACTATAAGTACATGACATTTATTATGTTTCCAGTTTTTTTGAATGTTTGAAGTATCTGATATCCAACCTGTACCTTCTTTGAAATCTTCATTCCTTTCATCTTTGTCAAGCAACAACTGATGTGGTTTGATTTTGTACGGGTTTAGCAGTATCATATATGATTTAGAGAATTTGTAGAATTTGTAGAATTTTGTTGACTCTTTCGACCCCCCTCTCGGGGTGTGGAAGTACAAACAAATATAGAATATAACAAGAACATAACCACACAAAGATATAAAAAATACAGTGATAGCGTGACGGGAACGTCGACTACATAAACCAGGATATGTAACTAAAGAAATAATCATACAGTGTATATCAGTATATCTTGTCATCACTTTTGACCTTCTTTAGTAGACTATTATAGTACATGCCTCAGAATACAGATATTGTTACATTAACTATTAATGTGCGCAGAACAACATACTCTTGTCATAAGGGTAAGAGTTAAGTTCTTTGCATGATGTTAAACAGTTGATCATCACTGTTTGTGCAAAAATATTTGAAATATATTTAAGATGAGAAAAAAAAACTGTCAAAAAATAGCAGTTCAATAGTCGCTAGAATGTTCTCATAAGGAAGGGTGCGCACTAATCCATTCTGCATATACACAAAGATATAGATGATATATTTTCTTTTTATAGGTACTATTGTGATTAAAATGTTTTTGTTTAGAAGATGTGGTATTGTATTTACATGTATGTAAACGTATCATTAAATCGTGTACGTTAAGTAGTATGTATCAATGAAACTCATTATGAAATCATAATTATGACTGATGCTTATATCGATGACGTTAATAGTTATGGTGGTAATAATAATGAAACATAATTACCTCGACGACATGGGGTTTGCAGATGTGATGGTCATGATAATTATGATCCTAGATATTTTCACCATTTACCTCTTCGCACTTTCGGCAGTCTGTTTTTATTGCTGTTATTATGCATTCTCATCGTTCGGTGTGAACATTCTTTTATTTTAACAAAATGTCTTTGCCACAAAATTGTCAGTAATGAATATTCTGGAAACGTAATGCAATTTGTTAACTAGCCTTGTTTCTTTATGCAGCCAGTTATTTATATCCGAATGCATTCCTTTGTATAATGTTTGTATAGCGGTATTAGCGTTCTCTGTTTCTCAAGGCGGGGTACGTCGAGTATAGATTTACCGTAAAGCCGCTTGATGTAATGAATGCCCCTGTCACACTTTGCCGGATAAGGCAAACGCATGGGAAACGAAGGTCAATTTTTGGCATTCGTTGATATCCGTTAAATCGCGTTTCATGTCCTTTTTATCCTTTGGATTGACGTTTATTTTCCGGTGATTTCCGTCAGAGCGGCCAGAAACTTTGTGCATGCACAAAGTTTTTCCTCGCCAAAAACGGATAGCGCGATCCGACCCTTGTCCTATATAGTTGCACGTTTTCTCCTGTATCTGTACTATACTTTGTCGTTTTCTATGCGTTTCGATCCGCTAGGCCTCCTGTAAAGTCCGTTGCTGCAAGAAACGGAAAGGATAGAAGGACTATGTACAGCACATCGAACGCATACCAACGGCATAGCCACATGACAATTACCGGGCAAAGCGCATATAGTTACAGATGACAAACGGACAGGACGGTCATAAGTGATGATCACAGTATATCTACAGGATATCCACAATACATCCACAGTATATGACTAGGAAATGAAGCTGATGTTTAACGAATATACCAGCCTTGCTATACAATGACTCCTGCAAGGACATAAGAACGTCGTAGAACCTCGCCCTTTTCATTAACCTATTGAATGCCTCTCTGTCTCGATGAACTGCCACCGGCTCCAAGCTATACATCGATACAGGGCAGCCTTACAGGCAGATCTGAATCTGCAGAATGCCAACATGGCCCTCCAAAGCAACAGCAAATTGCCAAATTGTTCCTGAGAGACGCAGGCAATTTGGTTTATATGACCAATTGTATAGACACAAAGGCGAAACAAATTCAAACTACTTAATCTGCTAAGTCTTCCCGAATTTACCATGCAAATGTGTTTCAGGTGAGAAGGTGAGAGGCACACCAAAAAGAAAGCAAAATGAATCATATGTTTCAAAGTCGGAAAGACCATCATCTTCCTTTGAAAAAAAAAGAACTTCTGACCCCTCTGTGACAGGACAACAAGTCTTTCGGAAAAGCAAGATTTTCAATCAGTTTACGATCATGCGATGGCTGTTGCAAGATTGTTGTAAATAATGATGAACTGCAGAGATCTGAATAAAAAAAAAATAGGAAAGCATCATTCTCACCTATAGTACACTAGTTGTAGGTTTTTACCACCAAAAATGACAGCCTTAATCAGATTCACTATCATGGGGCAATGAAGTATATGCAATATGAATGGACATCGGCTGAGATAAACTGATGGATATTCACAGTTAAGAGTACTTTCTCTAGGGGATATCACCCTCATGGCACCGAAAGAAATTCCCTATTTTGTTACATGTAAATATTTCACGCAATAAACGTACTAATACGTATCACTTCGTCAATGAATATTTGGTATTGTATAATTGTTGTGTATTATATGCCACAATCTACCTTCTCTATATTGCTTTATTTTTTTTAACAAATGGATGCTGGCTGAGAAAAATATATGACAATCTAATATCTTACAATGTAGTACATTTTTACTATCATATATCACGAAATGTGTATGAATTTACTCAACAGATAAGTCGAAGCAACATGTGGTTTATACAGTTCCATTCTTCAAAACTGATTTTATTATTAGAATGGTTTATAGTTATTCAAGTCATTCATATCCGTTCTCCGTAATTTTCACATCCGTGAATTTTGGGACATGCAGTTTTACGAGCTAGCTTATATGTAGGCCTTATCATTATTTCTGTCACTTCTTGATACAGCTTTGTAGCATAACATGACCATTAACATCTGTGTTTAGGACTTATTGATTTTGTAATGTGAAGTCCAAAGATGTGGTTGTAGGCTATACATTGCATTCTTGTAATTTTTGTATCAATGTCAAAGAATAATCGTTATTCCTTTGAGAAATATGGAAATTAGAAAATAAAATTCAGCTGACCTGAACTGAACTGAAGTATAAAAGGTCCCACTTCCCGTAACGCCTGTGCCCATAACAATTATTACTACTTGGCGACTGTAGCTTCAATTTTTTTTTTCGGGGGGGGGGGGACCCAAAGCGACGAAATTAAGGAATGTTTATACATCTTCTTTTCTGGCACTGGAAGTGAAAAATCTTTGTCGGTGACTGTATTATATTCAATTCAATTTCGGTCAAATATGTTGCGATGACTGACCATATTTTGTTTCACATCAAAATTTGAAAACAGACTGTGTGTGTGTGTACATAATGCCAATCAACAATACAAATTCTTTTCAAAATACTATTAATAAATTTGAGGTTACTTTCATGGGCTGCGCTCAGAAAATGCAAACTCTTACCGGTTGATTCATGGTGTTACACTAGGAGGATGACAGTACAGGGAATAAATAAAAGTACAGGGAATAAAAGAAAATAAGTTCCAGGGTTCATTTTTTTGTTAGTGTATAATGAAGCTGCTTCAGAGGGCGTGGACAGTGACTTGCATCGGGAACAGGTTAAGAGTGTGTACTCTTCATTAACAAAAACAGGGAAAAAAATCAACCTCCTTGCCGGGGACAAGAGACACCGATCTTCTCCTTGAGTGGTATATACAAAACAAAAGAATAATAATAAATCGATTTTCATGTTAATGTAATCCGAAAGCCCAAAACAATTCTTTCGTTGTTCATTCCATTGTCTGTTTGTTTGCGGTTTAAAAAAAAAAATCCCCGAAGTGGTGTTGGCCTCGGCGACATTGGAGTCATCACGGAAGGGGATTTCACGGGACCAAACTTGGTCTTTAAAGGTCTTTTTCAGATGGAATGGACTGCGACCATTATACACACACTGTAATTATATTACGGCACACAATGTATTGCAGTGGTGTTCCATCTGGCATTTGCTCCTGCGACAGTAACTCCCATTAAATA
Organism: Diadema antillarum; assembly: GCF_040938485.1. Classification (NCBI taxonomy): domain Eukaryota; kingdom Metazoa; phylum Echinodermata; class Echinoidea; order Diadematoida; family Diadematidae; genus Diadema; species Diadema antillarum. Next base: position 372,184 of record NW_027270922.1, read on the forward strand.
CTTCCACGCTAAGCCAAACATAAATTCTACCGAAAAACATAACGCTAACCCTAATCTTCACGTCAAACCAAACCTAAAGCCCAATCACAAACCTAACCCTAGCCCTGTAAGTCCTTGGAGAAAATACGAACAGAGCAACTGTCTAACGAGCAAAATGTCGTTTCACCGGCAATGAACACGTACCATGCTCACCCATGTTGACTCTTTATTCAGATAGACATTCAAAAGCCAGCAACGATACATTTAAATCTAGCCCCACAAACACACGCACACAGACCCTAAATTTTACATATTGGATTGTAAACAAAACCCCCGAGGGAAGGGTATTATTTTCCTTACAGAACCTGAACGTGACTATGAAATTTTAGTATCAAAGTAAACAGAATCTTTTATTTCTATGCCGAACATGGCATCATCAATCATTGATTTTTCAGAGATTGATTTCTAAAGAGGTTCGTCATAATCATGTTAGAAAGGAAGTTTTCGCTAAACATGTTGCAATGCGTTAAGCGTACAGATGCAAATTTAATAAAAGAAAAAAACAAAAATCAATGGAAAAACTCACCTACAGTGTCTGAGAAATTCAGAAAGTCTGCTTAATAAATTTGGGGTTACTTTCATGGGCTGCGCTCAGAAAATGCAAACTCTTACCGGTTGATTTATGGTGTTACACTAGGAGGATGACAGTACAGGCAATAAATAAAAGTACAGGGAATAAAAGAAAATAAGTTCCAGGGTTCATTTTTTTTTGTTAGTGCATAATGAAGCTGCTTCAGAGGGCGTGGACAGTGACTTGCATCGGGAACAGGTTAAGAGTGTGTACTCTTCATTAACAAAAACAGGAAAAAAAAATCAACCTCCTTGCCGGGGACAAGAGACACCGATCTTCTCCTTGAGTGGTATATACAAAAGAAAAGAATAAAAATAAATCGATTTTCATGTTAATGTAATCCGAAAGCCCAAAACAATTCTTTCGTTGTTCATTCCATTGTCTGTTTGTTTGCGGTTTAAAAAAAAAAATCCCCGAAGTGGTGTTGGCCTCGGCGACATTGGAGTCATCACGGAAGGGGATTTCACGCGACCAAACTTGGTCTTTAAAGGTCTTTTTCAGATGGAATGGACTGCGACCATTATACACACACTGTAATTATATTACGGCACACGATGTATTGCAGTGGTGTTCCATCTGGCATTTGCTCCTGCGACAGTAACTCCCATTAAATACTTCCACGTTAAGCCAAACATAAATTCTACCGAAAAACATAACGCTAACCTTAATCTTCACGTCAAACCAAACCTAAAGCCCAATCACAAACCTAACCCTAGCCCTGTAAGTCCTTGGAGAAAATACGAACAGAGCAACTGTCTAACGAGCAAAATGTCGTTTCACCGGCAATGAACACGTACCATGCTCACCCATGTTGACTCTTTATTCAGATAGACATTCAAAAGCCAGCAACGATACATTTAAATCTAGCCCCACAAACACACACACACAGACCCTAAATTTTACATATTGGATTGTAAACAAAACCCCCGAGAGAAGGGTATTATTTTCCTTACAGAACCTTAACGTGTCTATGAAATTTTAGTATCAAAGTAAACAGAATCTTTTACTTCTATGCCGAACATGGCATCATCAATCACTGATTTTTCAGAGATTGATTTCTAAAGAAGTTCGTCATAATCATGTTAGAAAGGAAGTTTTCGCTAAACATGTTGCAATGCATTAAGCGTACAGATGCAAATTTGATAAAAGAAAAAAAATAAATGGAAAAACTCACCTACAGTGTCTGAGAAATTCAGAAAGTCTGCTTAATAAATTTGGGGTTACTTTCATGGGCTGCGCTCAGAAAATGCAAACTCTTACCGGTTGATTCATGGTGTTACTCTAGGAGGATGACAGTACAGGGAATAAATAAAAGTACAGGGAATAAAAGAAAATAAGTTCCAGGGTTCATTTTTTTGTTAGTGCATAATGAAGCTGCTTCAGAGGGCGTGGACAGTGACTTGCATCGGGAACAGGTTAAGAGTGTGTACTCTTCATTAACAAAAACAGGGGAAAAAAAATCAACCTCCTTGCCGGGGACAAGAGACACCGATCTTCTCCTTGAGTGGTATATACAAAAGAAAAGAATAATAATAAATCTATTTTCATGTTAATGTAATCCGAAAGCCCGAAACAATTCTTTCGTTGTTCATTCCATTGTCTGTGCTTTGACTTACCCGGGTTGCACCAAATACATCAAATGCATGATAGAACTTTAATTCTATGTCTGAAGGTGTTGATTACAACATTAAATTCTAGACTGCTAAAGATAACAGTTATTGCTGTGTATTCGATTGGCGGTAAATTCCTAGAATGACTATCTGTCATGTTCTCTTTGCGAACCTGTGCATCCATTAAGTCTTCTCCTGAATGGTCACGTGACCCCCCCCCCCCCCCAGCATATTCAATGTATTTATACACTTTAGTAATACAGTGCACTCCCGTTATAACGAACACGGTTATAACAAAATTCCGGTTACAACGAAATAAGAATTCGGGCCGCAACATTATCCACTCCATAATATATTCATATTGTTTATTTTGTTCGGTTATAGCAAAATTTTGATACAGTATAACGACAGAAAACTGCCGGTCCCGAGCACTACGTTATAACGGGAGTCCACTGTACATGTTTAGATTTACAGAATGTGAGGGGGTAGTCACCAAAAAAGCTCCGGATTTTTGGACACATCAGGAGAAGAAATCATTTGAATAAAGAATCTTATTCGAAGGGAAGTGGTAGGCAAAAGAAGGTGAGGGAGACCAATTTGTAACAACTTGGTCTGGAAACATTAAAGGGAACCCAAACCCAAAGAACACTGTGGATTGAGTGAAAGCAGCAATATTAGTAGAACAGGATTATCAGTGAAAGTTTGAGGAAAATCGGACAATCGATGCAAAAGTTATGAAATATTTAAAGTTTTTTTTTTGTGTTGGAACCACTGGATGAGGAGACTTCTAGAGGTTATGACGTATGATTGGACAAAAATATAACGAAAATGTAAAAAAAAAAATCCACAAAAAAAATCACTTTTCTAGCATTATGAAAGAGCACTTGACTAACCTTTTTCAGAAAGCAGGGGGAATAATTGCTACCCTTAACATAATCTGACAGCATCAAGTTGATGGAATGTGTAATTTTCAAAATTAAATGAATTTTTGTGGAATTTCCTTTATATTTTCTTTATATTATTGTTGTCCATAACCTCTAGTAGTCTCCTTATGCAGCGGTTCCAACACAAAAACTTTAAAAATTCATAACTTTTGAATCGATTGTCCGATTTTCCTCAAACATTCACTGATGGTTTATACTACTGTTGTTGCTTTCACTCAATCCACATTGCTCTTTTAGTTTGAGATCCCTTTTAAGAAATGCACAAGGCTCAGCTGCTAAGCTGCTTTCCATCGGGCAATATTGGCGTGAACTCATTCATGTCACGTCAGCACACATTTTGAGCTAACTGAAGTCATAATAAAATGTATGTGTGTGTTTGTACATACATGTACATTTTTATATGCATATATATATAATTATTTACTTCAAAAATTCTTTAAATAACACAACAGTCTTTATTATATTTCTTGAAATTGCAGTTATGCTTCTGTTTCCTCGTACAGGTTTTTTCATCATTTTTTTTTTTCATTGAATATATGTGACCCGCTACAACAAAAGGATCCTAAAGTCGCTGACGGACGAGCCAATCATGGCCCAGAAAAAAAATCAATGTTCAGGCCGTTCCTTTTATCATTTAGCTTCGAAATTTCGGCAGATGATAGAAGATACATTAGACTACAACATTATGTTAACAACAGAAATCCAAACGTTTTGACAGATTTTGGTGATCTGACTTCAAACTCGATTTTCTCGGCTCACCCGTCAGCGACTTAAGGATCCTTTTGTTGTAGCGAGTCACATATTCTTGATCCTACACATGTCTAGGCAAGAAAGAACATTGATGCCATGCAGGAACAGCTTTGCACATTATCAATTGGAACAATAACGTCTGAGCGAGTATAATGTTTGGAAAATCCATGACACCAAGACGGAAAAACTGCTATCCTGTTATTCTTGATCCTAGACTAGTCTTGTTTAGGAAAGAAAACACATCGATGCCATGCCGGAACAGCTTTGCACGTGATCAACTGGAACATTAACTTCTGAGCGAGTAACAAATATGTGGGAAAACCCACGACAAGAAAACGGAAATCCTGCCAACCATGTACGCGCGGATCCCATGGTGCGATGCGCCCAAGACATACTTATATTTGTGGAATATTGTGTCAACTCTGCAGCCATTCGACTGAGGTCTTCGCGAGTGAGAAGTTTAGTGACAGGGACATCAATTAATCATCTCCATGTACATTACTGTACAATGATACTATAGATTTAATCAGGACAGATTGTTTACTCTGTTGAAATTTGCAAAAACAGTGACTTGAGACCTGTCCTGATTAGCAGGTTAAACATATCACATCATACCAACAATTTACGACGTCAGAAACTCGAGGAATAGTTCTTGTATATTTTGTTCTCCGTTCTGACAGGATTAGGTAAGTAATCTTCTTATTTTCGTTTCATGGTTTGTATATCTCGTTTGACCCAGGCGAATGATTGCTTTTATAACAATTTGTAAGTAGTTAGTAAAATTGAGTAATTCAGTGAAAACTTAGCAGTTGTGATGCCTTTCCTGGCATAATCAAAATAGTAGCCTTTATGTGCGGAAAGATTTCAGGTTTTCGTTTCTATAAACAGTGATAAAAATCGCAAAATCCAAACCCACCTCTACTTTTCTGACAAAGGAATGCATATTGTAGTTCTTCAATCCTAGTTTGAACTGGCTGTGAAACCAGCTCCATCAGATAGCTTGGAAATGATACGATAATGGTGTCCCAACAATGAACCATGCAAGACTACAGATGAGGTCGAATGCAAGATTATACTGTCTTCTCTACATGCAGAAGTTTTGAACACTAATGATCAGTTAGACATGCCCATCTCAATCATAATGTGATAGTGATGACGAGAAATTTACTGAGATTACCCAGCATTACTCGTCTTAATTGATGATGGACGGACAGCCCGAAAATATATTATGCAGTTTCGCCATTGTCCTTTTGGTTTTGTTCGATATTGTGGTGGTGGTGGTCATGTGACTTGTATAATTGCTGGGCGTGAGTGTGGATGGTGGTGATGATGTGGCGGTGCATACACTGCAGTTTTCCTGTCGTGCTCTTGGTTTGTTAATGCCACTTTCTGGCGGGGGCATAAAAAAATCTAATAAACTCACCTCGACACCTCGACGAAAGAATTTCATAAAGTTGAATAATTACGCAGTTCTCGCAGCATGCTAGAAGGATTTGAACCAACACTTGCTGTCGGGCGGAAGCTCGGTGGTCTAGTGGAGATGACACCTGTCCGGTGATCAGGAGGTCGCAGGTTCGAATCCTGTTCGAGTATACGCCCATGTTTGTTTGTTTTTTCAATCATGGCTACTACTAAAACACTGATCAATGCAGTGTTTATTTACGTCGATGTAGGGCAATTTGTCAATCAGTTACAACTCCTTGCATGTCGTCACTTTCTACGTAATGGTGAAAAGAGAAGCCTGACACAGCCTTTGACATCCTTATACCAAAGTAGTCAGGAAACTGGTCAAAAGATTCAAAGAAATTCTTCAAAACTTTTTCTTTCATTTCTTCTCGTTTTACTCAGAAACATCACCATGACAACCAGTGTCAATGGCCTCGTGACATGTAACCTCCAGTGTCCCATTTGCCTAAACACCTTTGTTGACCCAAGGCTCCTGTCCTGCTCCCACACCTACTGCAAAGACTGTTTGAAACGACTCTCTAAATCTCAGAAAGAGCGCGAGATAACATGTCCACTTTGCCGCAAGATCACCATCGTCCCTAAAGGAAAGGTTGATCTCCTGCAGCGTAGCCAAACAATCAAGGCTGAAATCGAAGATGTCAAAAAACAGACACAAGTCTGCACTGCATGTCGTGGAAACAAGATAGCCATCACCTACTGCCAAGAATGCGAAGACTACATGTGCGTCGACTGCCACAAGACTCACAACAAGTGGGACAAGTTTGCGGGACACGAGGTTGTGAAGGTGGAAGACATTATTTCGGGGGTAGTTTCCAAGAAGGAGAGTCGTAAATGTAAGAAGCACAAGTCTGAGGACGAGGGGTGTTTCTGCGTCGAGTGTAAGAGGTTTGTCTGCTTCCGGTGTGGCATGATGGAACACACTCAAGCGGGGCACAAGGTTCTTGACGGCAAAGAGCATGAAGATGAACTGAAGGAGAAATTCGACGAGCTACGTGACCGATCAGACGTCAAGATGTCGAAGATTGATGCATACATCGTGTTTGTCGAGGAACAGGAGGCAAAGATGGAGCAAGTCCTGGAGAAGCTCTCCCGAGAGATTAAGCAGACATGTGAGGAGTGGATCGAAGAGCTTCAAGAGAAAAGAGACCATTTGATTAAAGATTGTACGAGGCGTATCGAGGTATTGAACAGAGAGCTGCAAGCCATGAGATATGCCAGTAAGCTACAGATCAGTCAGATCAAGGAAGTAAGTGAGCGTCTTCAGAATAATATAAAGAAAACTCTAGAGGGCGAAGAGCTGACTGCGCACGCCAAATGTTGTCAAAAACTGGAAGACATTCTCGGAAAGATTGCTCCCGATTACGAACGGCCGCGAAATACGACTTTACAAGGACAGCGCGTTGCTTTTCTGCAGACTAGACGTGGAGAGACAGGCTGGAATGAGCTTGATCTTGGAAAGATTGTTATTCTATCGCTGCCCCCGAAGCTGCCGCCTGCGCCGTCGTCGTCGCAGCCTCCGAAGCTGCCTCCACCGCCGCGGTCTTCAAGGAGTCCCCCGCCGCCATTGTCTTAGAGGGTTCCCCCGCCGCCGTTATCGTCGTCGAGGAGTCCCGGGCCGCCGCCGAGGATATAATTGATTTGATTTGATTTGATTTGATTTCTGCATTCTGCATTCTGCATTGCTTTTTTCGCGATTCCCACGCCGCCGTCGTCGTTGCGAACAATTGAATACTCATCGGTACTGGCCACGTTTATTTTAGGGATTTTATTGAAATATTATTTCGCAGATATCCTGGTGTATCATTTATTAAGCTTTAATGAGAGCGCCCTTGCTTTGTCTGTTTTGATACACAGAAATGATGATTTTTGTTTTTAAGGATCTGCTGTACTAAATATTCCTATTTTTTCCAGAAAAAAAAAATCGTATTGAGGTGAGCATGGTGGAATTTAGACTTTGCACTATTCTTTATTATGTTGTCAGTGGCGGATCCAGGATTTCATGGCCTAGGGGAGGGGGGTACCAAGTTCCAAAGTAGCGACTTGGAAAATACAGTACTGAGAAATGTGTGCGAAGTTCCTTACGGCCGGGGATTCTGATAATTGATAGAATCTCATAAATGCTTCATCTGATGTTTTGCGGAATTTTGAATACATCGCCAACAGTTATCCTTTCCTTCGTAGGCCTATTAAATGTGGCCAAGTGACTGAAGTCTGAAAAATTGAGTGCCTTGAACCGAATTTTGGAATATGCTTCATTTGAAGGCTCGAAATATTCTTCCTGCAGATGTCAATCCCACAATGTTAATCAGAATATAAAGCAGCAACACTTTCTGAAAAGATGGAGAACGTAAAGTTGTTATATCTGTGATCATCTCAAGATGAAGTGTAATGAAGACGATGTTAAAACTTGCTTTTTGTCGAGCCCACCGGAGGTTAGGGGAATCTAAAGGATCGCCTTCTGTCCGTCCGTCCGGCGTCCGTTCTTAACGCTACACTGAATACTTCATTTTCACTCAAACTTGGAGGGGAGGGTGGTTATACAAAGTTACACATTTTTACTAAGCATGAAAGTCACCTCAAGGTCAAAGGTCACAGGCAGGGGTCAACAAACTATTAGGGCCCAATATTAAGTTTTTACCGCGCGTTTTGATTATGGTTCATAACTTTTGATCCACACGTCTGTTTGTGACCAAACTTGGATGGTAGATGTCCCTTGGGGAGTTAAAGTTCATCACAAGGTCAAAGATCACAGACAGGGGTCAACGAACTTTAGGGCCCAATGTTGAGGTATTTTACGGCGCTTTTCGATTATGGCTCATAACTTTTTGATCAATATGTCCGTTTGTGAACAAACTTGGCTGGTAAATTTCCCTCGGGAAGTTAAAGGTCACCACAAGATCAAAGGTCATAGGCGGGGTCAGTGAACTTTCGGGAGTTAGAAAAAACATCACTGTTTTCTTCACGAATGGGCGAGACACAATTGGCAGTTGCCTTGTGTTTCATATTGTTTTACCGCTTATAAGTTGCAACACACGAACAAAATTTATAACCGCAAATGACTATAAAAGCAGTAATCGTCCAATGTCTATTGGGAATGAATTAACAAATCCATATTGAAAAGCACAAAGGCCCGAATTCACGAAGGTGGTACAATATTGAAACCATGGTTTAAACCATGGACAAATTGTGTAGAGCGCCAAGTGTCGCATGGCATATTTCGTTACGAAATCAGTCATTTCGTCAACGAAATGATCATTGGTATCGTTGGTATCACCTGCGTGAGCTTTCGACCGGGGAGCTGGCGTTTTGTACCCAGGACAACTTGTACATCTTTCGTAAGACCTCCTCTGTCTCCTAAATGGACATGACGGTTATCCTCCTTCTTCTGCTTCTTTTGTTCTACTCCCTTTTCTTTTTTAATGCTTCTTCCTTCTATGTTCAGTCCCAGATCTTGATGACTCTCGAGACCTTTGCCTTTTGTCAGTTAAAGAAATGTATGATGTATTGATTCTCCCTGTCTTGTTTACTTAATCATTTCTTCAGAGATTCGTTTATCCCATCGTTGAGTTGTTTCCTGTAATTTTGCAACTTGATTTGCACCTTCTTCACCTTTCTTCATGCATGACATAGTTACCTTATATCTTTGTGCATCACAACTTTTCAACAAAGTCACCAATCAAATACTATAAGTACATGACATGTATTATGTTTCCAGTTTTTTGAATGTTTGAAGTATGTGATATCCAACCTGTACCTTCTTTGAAATCTTCATTCCTTTCATCTTTGTCAAGCAACAACTGATGTGGTTTGATTTTGTACGGGTTTAGCAGTATCATCAGTATCATATATGATTTAGAGAATTTGTAGAATTTGTAGAATTTTGTTGACTCTTTCGACCCCCCCCCCCCCTCTCGGGATATTGAAGTACAAACAAATATAGAATATAAATAACAGTTTAACAGACTAGTAAATACAATTCTTGTAGATTATACAGTACCACACAAAGATATAAAAAATACAGTGATAGCGTGACGGGAACGTCGACTACATAAACCAGGATATGTAACTAAAGAAATAATCATACAGTGTATATCTTGTCATCACTTTTGACCTTCTTTTGTAGACTATTATAGTACATGCCTCAGAATACAGATATTGTTACATTAACTATTAATGTGCACAGAACAACATACTCTTGTCATAAGGGTAAGACTTAAGTTCTTTGCATGATGTTAAACAGTTGATCATCACTGTTTGTGCAAGAATATTTGAAATATATCAATGATGAGAAAAAAAAATGTCAAAAAATAGTTCAATAGTCGCTAGAATGTTCTCATAAGGAAGGGTGCGCACTAATCCATTCTGCATATACACAAAGATATAGATGATATATTTTCTTTTTATAGGTGTTAGTGTGATTAAAATGTTTTTGTTTATAAGAGGTGGTATTGTATTTACATGTATGTAAACGTATCATTAAATTGTGTACGTTAAGTAGTATGTATTAATGAAACTCATTATTAAATCATAATTGTGACTGATGCTTATATCGAGGACGTTAATAGTTATGGTGGCAATAATGATAAAACATAACAATTACCTCGACGAAATGGGGTTTGCAGATGTGATGGTCATGATGATTATGATCCTAGATATTTTCACCATTTACCTCTTTGCACTTTCGGTAGTCTGTTTTTATTGCCGTTAGTATGCATTATCATCGTTCGGTGTGAATATTCTTTTACTTAACAAAAATGTCGTTGTCACAAAATTGTCAGTAACGAATATTCTGGAAACGTAATGCAATTTGTTAACTAGCCTTGTTTCTTTATGCAGCCAGTTATTTATATCCGAATGCATTCCTTTGTATAATGCTTGTATCTAGCGGTATTAGAGCTCTCTGTTTCTCAAGGCGGGGTACGTCGAGTATTGTAGCTTTATCGTAAAGCCGCTTGATGTAATGAATGCCCCTGTCACACTTTTCCGGATAAGGCAAACGCATGGGAAACGAAGGTCGGTTTTTGGCATCCGTTGATATCCGTTAAAACGCGTTTCATGTCCTTTTTATCCTTTGGACTGACGTTTATTTTCCTGTGATTTCCGTCAGAGCGGCCAGGAAACTTTGTGCATGAACAAAGTTTTTCCTCGCCAAAAACGGATAGCGCGATCCAACCCTTGTCCTATAGTTGCACGTTTTCTCCTGTATCTGTACTATACTTTGTCGTTTTCTACGCGTTTCGATCCGCTAGGCCTCCTGTAAAGTCCGTTGCTGCAAGAAATGGAACGGATAGAAGGACTATTTACAGCACATCGAACGCATACCCACGGCATAGCCACATGACAATTACCGGGCAAAACGCATATAGTTACTGATGAGAAACGGACAGGACGGTCATAAATGATGATCACAGCATATCTACAGGATATCCACAACATATCCACAGTATATGACTAGGAAATGAAGCTGATGTTTAACGAATATACCAGACTTGCTATACAATGACTCCTGCAAGGATATAAGAACGTTGAAGAACCTCGCCCTTATCATTAACTTATTGAATGCCTCTCTGTCTCGATGAACTGCCACCGGCTCCAAGCTGTACATCGATACAGGGCAGCCTTACAGGCAGATCGGAATCTGCAGAATGCCAACATGGCCCTCCAAAAGTATATTACCGATTTAAGGAGGCAACGCACGCAACAGCAAATTGGCAAATTGTTCCTGAGAGACGCAAGCAATTTGGTTTGTATGACCAATTGTCACAGACACAAAGGCGAAACAAATTCAAACTACTTAGTTTGCTAAGTCTTCCCGAATTTACCATGCAAATATGTTTTAGGTGAAAAGGTGAGAGGCACGCCGAAAAGAAAGCAAAATGAATCATATGTTTCAAGGTCGGAAAGACCATCATCTTCCTGGGGGAAAAAAGAACTTCTGACCCCTCTGTGACAGGACAACAAGTCTTTCTGAAAAGCAAGATTTTCAGTCAGTTTTACGATAATGGCTGTTGTAAGATTGTTGTAAATAATGATGAACTGCAGAGATCTGAATAAAAAAAAATTAGGAAAGCATCATTCTCACCTATAGTACACTAGTTGTAGTTTTATCACCAAAAATGACAGCCTTAATCAGATTCGCTATCATGGGGCAATGAAGTATATTCGATATGAATGGACATCGGCTTAGATAAACTGTTGGATATTCACAGTTAAGAGTACTTTCTCTAGGGGATATCACCCTCATGGCACCGAAAGAAAATCCCTATTTTGTTACATGTAAATATTTCACGCAATAAACGTACTAATACGTATCACTTCGTCAATGAATACTAGGTATCGTATTATTGTTGTGTATTATATGCCACAATCTACCTTCTCTATATTGCTTTTTTTTTAACAAATGGATACTGGCTGAGAAAAATATATGACAATCTAATATCTTACAATGTAGTACATTTTTACCATCATATATCACGAAATGTGTATGAATTTACTCAACAGATAAGTCGAAGCAACATGTGGTTTATACAGATCCATTCGTCAATACTGATTTTATTATTAGTATGGTTTATAGTTATTCAAGTCATTTAATATCCGATCTCCGTAATTTTCACATCCGTGAATTTTGGGACCTCCAGTTTTACGAGCTAGCTTTTATGTAGGCCACATCATTATTTCTGTCACTTCTTGATACAGCTTTGTAGCATAACATGACCATTAACATCTGTGTTTAGGACGTTATTAATTTTGTAAAGCGAAGTCCAAAGATGTGGTTGTAGGCTATACATTGCATTCTTGCAATTGTTGTATCAATGTCAGAGAATGTGTTATTCCTTTGAGCAATATGGAAATTAGAAAATAAAATTCAGCTGGCCTGAACTGAACTGAACTATAAAAGGTCTCATTTCCCGTAACGCCTGTGCCCATAACAATTACTACTTGGCGACTGTAGCTTCAGTTTTTTTTTTCGGGGGGGGGGGGGTGGGGGACCCAAAGCGATGAATTAAGGAATGTTTATACATCTTCTTTTCTGGCACTGGAAGTGAAAAAGCTTTGTCGGTGACTGTATTATATTCAATTCAATTTCGGTCAAATATATTGCGATGACTGACCATATTTTGTTTCGCATCAATGATGCCAATTAACAATACAAATTCTTTACAAAATACTATTAATGAATTTGAGGTTACTTTCATGGGCTGCGCTCAGAAAATGCAAACTCTTACCGGTTGATTCATGGTGTTACACTAGGAGGATGACAGACACCAGACAGGGAATTAAACAAAAGTACAGGGAATAAAAGAAAATAAGTTCCAGGGTTCATTTTTTTTTTGTTAGCGCATAATGAAGCTGCTTCAGAGGGCGTGGACAGTGACTTGCATCGGGAACAGGTTAAGAGTGTGTACTCTTCATTAACAAAAACAGGAAAAAAAATCAACCTCCTTGCCGGGGACAAGAGACACCGATCTTCTCCTTGAGTGGTATATACAAAAGAAAAGAATAATAATAAATCGATTTTCATGTTAGTGTAATCCGAAAGCCCAAAACAATTCTTTCGTTGTTCATTCCATTGTCTGTTTGTTTGCGGTTTAAAAAAAAAATCCCCGAAGTGGTGTTGGCCTCGGCGACATCGGAGTCATCACGGAAGGGGATTTCACGGGACCAAACTTGGTCTTTAAAGGTCTTTTTCAGATGGAATGGACTGCAACCATTATACACACACTGTAATTATATTACGGCACACGATGTATTGCAGTGGTGTTCCATCTGGCATTTGCTCCTGCGACAGTAACTCCCATTAAATACTTCCACGCTAAGCCAAACATAAATTCTACCGAAAAACATAACGCTAACCCTAATCTTCACGTCAAACCAAACCTAAAGCCCAATCACAAACCTAACCCTAGCCCTGTAAGTCCTTGGAGAAAATACGAACAGAGCGACTGTCTAACGAGCAAAATGTCGATTCACCGGCAATGAACACGTACCATGCTCACCCATGTTGACTCTTTATTCAGATAGACATTCAAAAGCCAGCAACGATACATTTAAATCTAGCCCCACAAACACACGCACACAGACCCTAAATTTTACATATTGGATTGTAAACAAAACCCCCGAGGGAAGGGTATTATTTTCCTTACAGAACCTGAACGTGTCTATGAAATTTTAGTATCAAAGTAAACAGAATCTTTTACTTCTATGCCGAACATGACATCATCAATCATTGATTTTTAAGGGATTGAATTCTAAAGAAATTCGTCATAATCATGTTAGAAAGGAAGTTTTCGCTAAACATGTTGCAATGCGTTAAGCGTACAGATGCAAATTTGATAAAAGAAAAAAAATCAATGGAAAAACTCACCTACAGTGTCTGAGAAATTCAGAAAGTCTGCTTAATAAATTTGGGGTTACTTTCATGGGCTGCGCTCAGAAAATGCAAACTCTTACCGGTTGATTTATGGTGTTACACTAGGAGGATGACAGTACAGGCAATAAATAAAAGTACAGGGAATAAAAGAAAATAAGTTCCAGGGTTCATTTTTTTTTTTGTTAGTGCATAATGAAGCTGCTTCAGAGGGCGTGGACAGTGACTTGCATCGGGAACAGGTTAAGAGTGTGTACTCTTCATTAACAAAAACAGGGGAAAAAATTAACCTCCTTGCCGGGGACAAGAGACACCGATCTTCTCCTTGAGTGGTATATACAAAAGAAAAGAATGATAATAAATCGATTTTCATGTTAATGTAATCCGAAAGCCCAAAACAATTCTTTCGTTGTTCATTCCATTGTCTGTGCTTTGACTTACCCGGGTTGCACCAAATACACCAAATGCATGATAGAACTTTAATTCTATGTCTGAAGGTGTAGATTACAACATTGAATTCTAGACTGCTAAAGATAACAGTTATTGCTGTGTATTCGATTGGCGGTAAATTCCTGGAATGACTATCTGTCATGTTCTCTTTGCGAACCTGTGCATCCATTAAGTCTTCTCCTGAATGGTCACGTGACCCCCCCCCCCCCAGCATATTCAATGTATTAATATACACTTTAGTAATACAGTGCACTCCCGTTATAACGAACACGGTTATAACAAAATTCTGGTTACAACGAAATAGAAATTCAGGCCGCAACATTATCCACTCCATAATATATTCATATTGTTTATTTGTTCGGTTATAACAAAATTTTGATACAGTATAACGACAGAAAACTGCCGGTCCCGAGCACTACGTTATAACGAGAGTCCACTGTACATGTTTAGATTTACAGAATGTGAGGGGGTAGTCACCAAAAAAGCTCCGGATTTTTGGACAAATCAGGAGAAGAAATCATTTGAATAAAGACTCTTATTCGAAGGGAAGTGGTAGGCAAAAGAAGGTGAGGGAGACCAATTTGTAACAACTTGGTCTGGAAACATTAAAGGGAACCCAAACCCAAAGAACACTGTGGATTGAGTGAAAGCAGCAATATTAGTAGAAGAGGATTATCAGTGAAAGTTTGAGGAAAATCGGACAATCGACGCAAAAGTTATGAAATATTTAAAGTTTTTTTTTTGTGTTGGAACCACTGGATGAGGAGACTTCTAGAGGCTATGACGTATGATTGGACAACAATATAAAGAAAATGTAAAAAAAAAATCCACAAAAAAAATCACTTTTCTAGCATTATGAAAGAGCACTAACCGTTTTCAGAAAGCAGGGGGAATAATTACTACCCTTAACATAATCTGACCGCATCAAGTTGATGAAATGTGTAATTTTCAAAATTAAATGAATTTTTGTGGAATTTCCTTTATATTTTCTTTATATTATTGTTGTCCATAACCTCTAGTAGTCTCCTTATCCAGCGGTTCCAACACAAAAATTTTTAAAAATTCATAACTTTGAATCGATTGTCCGATTTTCTTCAAACATTCACTGATGGTTTATACTAATGTTGTTGCTTTCACTCAATCCACATTGCTCTTTTAGTTTGAGATCCCTTTTAAGAAATGCACAAGGCTCAACTGCAAAGCTGCTTTCCATCGGGCAATATTGGCGTGAACTCATTCATGTCACATCAGCACACATTTTGAGCTAACTGAAGTGATGATTATAATAAAATGTATGTGTGTGTTTGTACATACATGTACATTTATATGCATATATATATATAATTATTTACTTCAAAAATTCTTTAAACAACACAACAGTCTTTATTATATTTCTTGAAAATGCAGTTATGCTTCTGTTTCCTTCTATAGGTTTTTTCATCATTTTTTTTTTCATTGAATATATTCTTGATCCTACACATGTCTAGGCAAGAAAGAACATTGATGCCATGCATGCAGGAACAGCTTTGCACATTATCAATTGGAACAATAACTTCTGAGCGAGTATAATGTTTGGAAAATCCACGACACCAAGACGGAAAAACTGCTATCCTGTTATTCTTGATCCTAGACTAGTCTTGTGTGGGAAAGAAAACACATCGATGCCATGCCGGAACAGTTTTGCACGTGATCAGCTGGAACATTAACTTCTGAGCGAGTATCAAATATGTGGGAAAACCCACGACAAGAAAACGGAAATCCTGCCAACCATGTACGCGCGGATCCCATGGTGCGATGCGCCCAAGACATACTTATATTTGTGGAATATTGTGTCAACTCTGCTGCCATTCGACTGAGGTCTTCGCGAGTGAGAAGTTTAGTGACAGGGACATCAATTAATTATCTCCATGTACATTACTGTACAATGATACTATAGTTTTAATCAGGATAGATTGTTTACTCTGTTGAAATTTGCAAAAACAGTGACTTGAGACCTGTCCTGATTAGCTGGTTAAACATATCACATCATACCAACAATTTACGACGTCAGAAACTCGAGCAAAAGTTCCACTAATTCTTGTATATTCTGTTCTCCGTTCTGACAGGATTAGGTAAGTAATCTTCTTATTTTCGTTTCATGGTTTGTATATGTCGTTTGACCCAGGCGAATGATTGCTTTTATAACAATTTGTAAGTAATGAGTAAAATTGAGTAATTAAGTGAAAACTTAGCAGTTGTGATGCCTTTCCTGGCATAATCAAAATAGTAGCCTTTATGTGCGGAAAGATTTCAGGTTTTCGTTTCTATAAACAGTGATAAAAATCGCAAAATCCAAACCCTACCTCTACTTTTCTGACAGAGGAATGCATATTGTAGTTCTTCAATCCTAGTTTGAACTGGCTGTGAAACCAGCTCCATCAGATAGCTTGGAAATGATACGATAATGGTGTCCCAACAATGAACCATGCAAGACTACAGATGAGGTCGAATGCAAGATTATACTGTCTTTCTACATGCAGAAGTTTTGAACACTAATAATCAGTTAGACATGCCCATCTCAATCATAATGTGATAGTGATGACGAGAAATTTACTGAGATTACCCAGCATTACTCGTCTTAATTGATGACGGACGGACAACCCGAAAACATATTATGCAGTTTCGCCATTGTCCTTTTGGTTTTGTTCGATATAGTGGTGGTGTGGTCATGTGGCTTGTAATTGCTGGGCGTGAGTGTGGATGGTGGTGATGATGTGGCGGTGCATACACTGCAGTTTTCCTGTCGTGCTCTTGGTTTGTTAATGCCACTTTCTGGCGGGGGCATAAAAAATCTAATAAACTCACCTCGACACCTCGACGGAAAAATTTCATAAATTTAAATAATTACGCAGTTCTCGCAGCATGCTAAAAGGATTTGAACCAACACTTGCTGTCGGGCGGAAGCTCGGTGGTCTAGTGGAGATGACACCTGTCCGGTGATCAGGAGGTCGCAGGTTCGAGTCCTGCTCGAGTATACGCCCATGTTTGTTTGTTTTTTTTAAATCATGGCTACTACTAAAACACTGATCAATGCAGTGTTTATTTACGTCGATGTAGGGCAATTTGTCAATCAGTTACAACTCCTTGCATGTCGTCACTTTCTACGTAATGGTGAAAAGAGAAGCCTGACACAGCCTTCGACATCCTTATACCAAAGTAGTCAGGAAACTGGTCAAAAGATTCAAAGAAATTCTTCAAAACTTTTTCTTTCATTTCTTCTCGTTTTACTCAGAAACATCACCATGACAACCAGTGTCAATGGCCTCGTGACATGTAACCTCCAGTGTCCCATTTGCCTAAACACCTTTGTTGACCCAAGGCTCCTGTCCTGCTCCCACACCTACTGCAAAGACTGTTTGAAACGACTCTCTAAATCTCAGAAAGAGCGCGAGATAACATGTCCACTTTGCCGCAAGATCACCATCGTCCCTAAAGGTAAGGTTGATCTCCTGCAGCGTAGCCAAACAATCAAGGCTGAAATCGAAGATGTCAAAAACCAGACACAAGTCTGCACTGCATGTCGTAGAAACAAGATAGCCATCACCTACTGCCAAGAATGCAAAGACTACATGTGCGTCAACTGCCACAAGACTCACAACAAGTGGGACAAGTTTGCGGGACACGAGGTTGTGAAGGTGGAAGACATTATTTCGGGGGTAGTTTCCAAGAAGGAGAGTCGTAAATGTAAGAAGCACAAGTCTGAGGACGAGGGGTGTTTCTGCGTCGAGTGTAAGAGGTTTGTCTGCTTCCGGTGTGGCATGATGGAACACACTCAAGCGGGGCACAAGGTTCTTGACGGCAAAGAGCATGAAGATGAACTGAAGGAGAAATTCGACGAGCTACGTGACCGATCAGACGTCAAGATGTCGAAGATTGAGGCATATATCGTGTTCGTCGAGGAACAGGAGGCAGAGATGAATCAAGTCCTGGAGAAGCTCTCCCGACAGATCGAGCAGACGTGCGAGGAGTGGATCGAAGAGCTTCAAGAGAAAAGAGACCATCTGATTAAAGATTGTAGGAGGCGTATCGAGGTATTTAACAGAGAGCTGCAAGCCATGAGATGTGCCAGTAAGCTACAGATCAGTGAGATCATAGAAGTAAGTGAGCTTCTTCAGAATAATTGGAAGAAAACTCTTGAGGGCGATGAGCTGACTGCGCACACCACATATTGTCAAACGCTGGAAGACATTCTTGGAAAGATTGATCCCGATTTCGAACGGCCGCGAAATACGACTTTACGAGGACAGCGCGTCGCTTTTCAGCAGATTAGACGCGGAGAGACAGGTTTGAAAGAGCTTGATCTTGGAAAGATTGTTATTCTATCGCTGCCCCCGAAGCTGCCGCCTCCGCCGTCGTCGTCGCAGCCTGCGAAGCTGCCTCCCCCGCCGCGGTCGTCAAGGAGTTCCACGCCGCCGTCATTGTCTTAGAGGGTTCCTCCGGCGCCGTTATCGTCGTCGAGGAGTCCCCGACCGCCGCCGAGGATAGATTGATTTGATTTGATTTCTGCATTCTGCATTGCTTTTTTCGCGATTCCCACTCCGCCGCCGCCGTCGTCGTTGCGGACAATTGAGTACTGGCCACGTTTATTTAGGGATTTTATTAAAATATTCTTTCGCAGATATCCTGGTGTATCATTAATAAACTTTAATGAGAGTGTCCTTGCTGTGTCCGTTTTGATACACAGAAAAGATGATTTTTTTTTGAAAGGATCTGCTATACTGAATGTTCCTATTTTGTCTCAAAACTCGTATTGAGGTGAGCATGGTTAAATTGTTAAAACCCGCACTATTTTTTGATGCTGCCAGGGGCGGATCCTGGATTTCATGGCGGGGGAGGGGGGGGGGGGGGGGGAACCAAGTTCAAAAGTACCGACTTGCAAAATACAGTGCTGAGAAATGTGCGCGAAGTTCCTTACAGCAGGGGATTCTGATAATTCATAAAATCTCTTAAATGCTTCATCGGATGCTTTGCGGAATTTTGAATACATCGCCATGCCAACAGTTATCCTTTGTTCGTTTATATGAAATGGTCAAGCGACTGAAGTCTGAAATTTTGAGTGCCTTGAACCAAATTTTGGAACATACTGATGTTAATCCCACAATGCTTATCAAATTATAAAGCTGCAACACTTTCTGAAAAGGTGGAGAACGTAAAATTGTTATATCTGTTGTCATCTCAAGATGGTATACTTTGTACTATGTTTTTTGATTTTCGATGATTGGAAATAAACTATGATTGAATTGAATTGAATTGAATTGAATTGAATTGAAAAAGTGTAATGAAGACGATGTTAAAACTTGCTTTTTGTCGAGCCCACCAGAGGTTAGGGGAATCTAAGGGATCGCCTTCCGTCCGTCCGTCCGACGTCCGTTCTTAACGCTACACTGAGTACTTCATTTTCACTCAAACTTGGAGGGGAGGGTGGTTATACAAAGTTACACATTTTTACTAAGCATGAAAGTCACCTCAAGGTCAAAGGTCACAGGCGGGGGTCAATGAACTTCAGGGCCAAATGTTAGGTTTTTACGGCGCATTCTGATTATGGTTCATAACTTTTGATCCACATATCTGTTTGTGACCAAACTTGATGGTAGATATCCCTTGGGGAGTTGAAGGTCACCACAAGGTCAAAAGTCACATACAGGGGTTAACAAACTTTTAGGGCCTAATGTTAAGGTTTTTACGGCGCATTTCGATAATGGCTTATAACTTTTGATCCCGAAGTCCGTTTGTGTCTTAACTTGGATGGTAGATGTCCCTTGGGGAGTTAAAGTTCATCACAAGGTGAAAGATCACAGACAGAGGTCAACGAACTGTAGGGCCCAATGTTAAGGTTCTACGGCGCGTTTCGATTATGGATCATAACTTTTGATCAATATGTCAGTTTGTGACCAAACTTGGCTGGTAAATGTCCCTTGGGAAGTTGAAGGTCATCACAAGATCAAAGGTCATAGGCGGGGTCAATGAACTTCCGGGAGTTAGAAAAAAACGATTACAGTTCGTTATTCCGAAAGTTCGTTATTCCGAAGGTTCTTCAGTCCGAAGGTTCGTTATTCCGAAGATTCGATCGTTCATCCGAAAATGAAACAAAGCTTGTTATTCCGAAGGTTCGTTATGGACTCTATGATTCCATGTCGGATCAACGAACCCTATTTATTTAACATTTTCGGAATAAGGCCACAAAGATTAACGAACCTCCAGGTATAGGGGATTTGTGTTTCGGATCAACGAACCTTCGGAATAACGAACAGCACCTGAAAAAAATTTCTTCTTCGCAAATGGGGGAGACACAATCAATTAACACTTGCCTTGTGTTTCATATTGTGTTTACCGCTTATAAGTTGCAACACGCGAACAAAACTTATAACCCCAAATGACTATAAAGGCAGTAATCTTCCAATATCTATTGGGAATAAAATAAACGAATCCATATTGAAAAGCAAAAAGGCCCGAATTAACGAAGGTGGTACAATATTGAAACCATGGTTTAAACCATGGACAAATTGTATAGAGCGCCAAGTGTCGCATGGCATATTTCGTCACGAAATCAGTCATTTCGTCAACGAAATGATCATTGGTATCATTGGTATCACCTGCTTGAGCTTTCGAGGGGGGAGCTGGCATTTTGTACCCAGGACAACTTGTACATCTTTCGTAAGACCTTCTCTGTCTCCTAAATGGACATGACGGTGTTCCTCCTTCTCCTGCTTCTTTTGATCTACTCCCTTTTCTTTTTTAATGCTTCTTCCTTTTATGTTCAGTCCCAGATCTTGATGACTATCGAGACCTTTGCCTTTTGTCAGTTAAAGAAATGTATGATGTATTGATTCTCCCTGTCTTGTTTACTTAATCATTTCTTCAGAGATTCGTTTATCCCATCGTTGAGTTGTTTCCTGTAATTTTGCAACTTGATTTGCACCTTCTTCACCTTTCTTCATGCATGACATAGTTACCTTATATCTTTGTGCATCACAACTCTTCAACAAAGTCACCAATCAAATACTATAAGTACATGACATTTATTATGTTTCCAGTTTTTTTGAATGTTTGAAGTATCTGATATCCAACCTGTACCTTCTTTGAAATCTTCATTCCTTTCATCTTTGTCAAGCAACAACTGATGTGGTTTGATTTTGTACGGGTTTAGCAGTATCATATATGATTTAGAGAATTTGTAGAATTTGTAGAATTTTGTTGACTCTTTCGACCCCCTCTCGGGGTGTGGAAGTACAATACAATATATAGAACTAGTATACAAGAACATAACCACACAAAGATATAAAAAATACAGTGATAGCGTGACGGGAACGTCGACTACATAAACCAGGATATGTAACTAAAGAAATAATCATACAGTGTATATCAGTATATCTTGTCATCACTTTTGACCTTCTTCAGTAGACTATTATAGTACATGCCTCAGAATACAGATATTGTTACATTAGCTATTAATGTGCACAGAACAACATACTCTTGTCATAAGGGTAAGAGTTAAGTTCTTTGCATGATGTTAAACAGTTGATCATCACTGTTTGTGCAAAAATATTTGAAATATATTTAAGATGAGAAAAAAAACTGTCAAAAAATAGCAGTTCAATAGTCGCTAGAATGTTCTCATAAGGAAGGGTGCGCACTAATCCATTCTGCATATACACAAAGATATAGATGATATATTTTCTTTTTATAGGTACTATTGTGATTAAAATGTTTTTGTTTAGAAGATGTGGTATTGTATTTACATGTATGTAAACGTATCATTAAATCGTGTACGTTAAGTAGTATGTATCAATGAAACTCATTATGAAATCATAATTATGACTGATGCTTATATCGATGACGTTAATAGTTATGGTGGTAATAATAATAAAACATAATTACCTCGACGACATGGGGTTTGCAGATGTGATGGTCATGATAATTATGATCCTAAATATTTTCACCATTTACCTCTTTGCACTTTCGGTAGTCTGTTTTTATTGCTGTTAGTATGCATTCTCATCGTTCGGTGTGAACATTCTTTTACTTTAACAAAATGTCTTTGCCACAAAATTGTCAGTAATGAATATTCTGGAAACGTAATGCAATTTTTTAACTAGCCTTGTTTCTTTATGCAGCCAGTTATTTATATCCGAATGCATTCCTTTGTATAATGTTTGTATAGCGGTATTAGCGTTCTCTGTTTCTCAAGGCGGGGTACGTCGAGTATAGATTTACCGTAAAGCCGCTTGATGTAATGAATGCCCCTGTCACACTTTGCCGGATAAGGCAAACGCATGGGAAACGAAGGTCAACTTTTGGCATCCGTTGATATCCGTTAAATCGCGTTTCACGTCCTTTTTATCCTTTGGATTGACGTTTATTTTCCTGTGAATCCGTCAGAGCGGCCAGTGTGCATGCACAAAGTTATTCCTAGCCAAAAACGGATAGCGCGATCCGACCCTTGTCCTATAGTTGCACGCTTTCTCCTGTATCTGTACTATACTTTGTCGTTTTCTATGCGTTTCGATCCGCTAGGCCTCCTGTAAAGTCCGTTGCTGCAAGAAACGGAACGGATAGAAGGACTATGTACAGCACATCGAACGCATACCCACGGCATAGCCACATGACATTTACCGGGCAAAGCGCATATAGTTACAGATGACAAACGGACAGGACGGTCATAAGTGATGATCACAGTATATCTACAGGATATCCACAATACATCCACAGTATATGACTAGGAAATGAAGCTGATGTTTAACGAATATACCAGCCTTGCTATACAATGACTCCTGCAAGGACATAAGAACGTCGTAGAACCTGGCCCTTTTCATTAACCTATTGAATGCCTCTCTGTCTCGATGAACTGCCACCGGCTCCAAGCTATACATCGATACAGGGCAGCCTTACAGGCAGATCTGAATCTGCAGAATGCCAACATGGCCCTCCAAAGCAACAGCAAATTGGTAAATTGTTCCTGAGAGACGCAGGCAATTTGGTTTATATGACCAATTGTGCAGACACAAAGGCGAAACAAATTCAAACTACTTAATTTGCTAAGTCTTCCCGAATTTACCATGCAAATGTGTTTCAGGTGAAAAGGTGAGAGGCACACAAAAAAGAAAGCAAAGTGAGTCATATGTTTCAAGGTCGGAAAGACCATCATCTTCCTATGGGAAAAAAAAAAATTCTGACCCCTCTATGACAGGACAACAAGTCTTTCGGAAAAGCAAGATTTTCAATCAGTTTACGATCATGGCTGTTGTAAGATTGTTGTAAATAATGATGAACTGCAGAGATCTGAAAAAAAAGTAGGAAAGCATCATTATCACCTATAGTACACTAGTTGTAGGTTTTTACCACCAAAAATGACAGCCTTAATCAGATTCACTATCATGGGGCAATGAAGTATATTCGATATGAATGGACATCGGCTGAGATAAACTGTTGGATATTCACAGTTAAGAATACTTTCTCTAGGGGATATCACCCTCATGGCACCGAAAGAAAATACCTATTTTGTTACATGTAAATATTTCACGCAATAAACGTACTAATACGTATTACTTCGTCAATGAATACTAGGTATATCGTATAATTGTTGTGTATTATATGCCACAATCTACCTTCTCTATATTGCTTTATTTTTTTAACAAACGGATGCTGGCTGAGAAAAATATATGACAATCTAATATCTTACAATGTAGTACATTTTTGTTATCACATATCACGAAATGCATATTGATTTACTCAACAGAAAAGTCGAAGCAATATGTGGTTTATACAAGTCCATTCTTTATACTAATTTTATTATTGGAGTGGTTTAGTTATTCAAGTCATTCATATCCGTTCTCCGTAATTTTCACTTCCGTGAATTTTGGGACCTGCAGTTTTACGAGCTAGCTTTTATGTAGGCCCCATCATTATTTCTGTCACTTCTTGATACAGCTTTGTAGCATAACATGACCATTAACATCTGTGTTTAGGACGTTATTAATTTTGTAAAGCGAAGTCCAAAGATGTGGTTGTAGGCTATACATTGCATTCTTGTAATTGTTGTATCAATGTCAAAGAATATGTTATTCCTTTGAGCAATATGGAAATTAGAAAATAAAATTCAGCTGGCCTTAACTGAACTGAACTATAAAAGGTCTCATTTCCCGTAACGCCTGTGCCCGTAACAATTGCTACTTGGCGACTGTAGCTTCAGTTTTTTTCGGGGGGGGGGGGGGGGTGGGGGACCCAAAGCGATGAAATTTAGGAATGTTTATACATCTTCTTTTCTGGCACTAGAAGTGAAAAAGCTTAGTCGGTGACTGTATTATATTCAATTCAATTTCGGTCAAATATATTGCGATGACTGACCATATTATTGTTTCACATCAAAATTTGAAAACAGACTGTGTGTGTGTACACGATGCCAATTAACAATACAAATTCTTTTCAAAATACTATGTCAGATACTCATTGGTGCATCATCTGTGAAATTAAAACTTAATGTTGAGGGGGGAAAAATCTGTCTGCACATCAACCTGACAATATTTCATGTTTGCCCCCCCCCCCCCCCCGAAAAAGACCACACCAAGAAAATATGAAAAATAAATACAAATAGATAATGTTCCAATTACGTTATCATAAAAAAAAATTGATAATAACAAGTTTAACTATTCTTACCACAGAAGAAGAGCATTGACAGAAGAGAAATTGCACATACCCTCATATACATATATAAAAATTTGGTATATATACCAAATTTTAATATACCAAATTTTAATATAATCAATATTATGTATATGAGGGTATGTGCAATTTCTCTTCTGTCAATTCTTTTCTTCTGTGGTCATATCTTAAAATTTTTGAAGAGAACATCACAAATAAATAACTATTTTCATTCCAACATATACCATGTACCAACAGTTAAATACAATTACAATAAAACATAAGTATTGAAATTGATTTCAACCAACAGCTGATTAATTAGAATTACAGAAATGAAAAAACTACAACCCCGAGACATGGTGCAAGCATCGTAATACGCAAGACACCAGATCATGAATGTCAGTATTGCAAGAAGGAAAGACAAAGGAAAGGAAACACCGAGGAAGTGGATAAGATAAGTAGAGGACAGAAGCGGCAGAGAGAGAGATAGAGGAGATAAAAAACAACAAATCGAAACAGAGTGGCAAAGCGATCAGAAACTACTTGGTTGACAGTTTCGAGGAAACGATTACAGCAGACACACACACACACATACACACAATGAAGCTGAAGTAACGACAAATTCGAAATGCCAAATTCGCAGCAAAAGAGAATAGAAGGAAAAAACAGTAAAGCACAACCCGGGAGGCGATCAAAATGTGGATACCGCGACATACATTCTCAAGAAGAAAGAAAGTGAAGACTGTGAGTATTGCTATTTATAATACCAGTATACATTGTACATTTAACCGCTCGAAACTTTAACCTTAGAATTCATTGCCATAGATATCGTGATGAGTGATATATTACCAAATGGGAATTTTCTGCAATTCAAATGATAGAAAACAGACAGTGGAGGAATAACGGAAAGATGGATTAGAGAGAGAGAAAGAAACAGACGGAGAGACGAATAGCGGGAGAGAGACAAAATTTAACAGAGAGAGAGAGAAAAAAAAAAGAGAAAATGGCATGTTTTACATTCGCAGAACAATAATTTCATGTAACTGAGTTCAGCAGACTTACTAGAGAAGGAACTGTGGACCGATGGTAGCACGGAGTCCTACAACGTGGTAAAGCCAAATGATGAGCATTTTCATAAACTACGATCAGTGTCAACATGACAGGGCTGTGACAAGAGATGGCGGTATTTTGCATATGCTAAGAGTGATTTTGCAAAACGTGTTAGAATATCAACGCGGCGATCTGCGAGGGATCGAAGTCAACGTTAAAGGGATGATGATTTATAGTATTGGTGGAGATTAGGATTGGGCTTTTAACTTTTTGCAAGATATCACGAAACCACTTATGAAAATAGTATTGAGCTTTCCATTCTAAGAGGAATTCAAAGTTTATTTGATTAAGATCGGTTTTGGAATGGCTGAGACATCCCAAAACATAGCAAAACAAAGTAATTGTAACAGAAAGTGGGTCACACCTTTTATTAGGATCGCCCCTTTTTTGATATCTCAGCCATTTCAAATCCAATTTTCATCAAATAATTAAATGTTGAATTCCTCTTGAAATTACATGGCTTTTCACATTTCATTACGGGTTTTTCATTGTCTCACCTAAAATGCTAGAAACCTGAAGTTAGGTCTAAACCAAAACTATACGATCCCTTTAATAATGGAGATCACCATAACCAGCATCTAGTCGGGTAGGATATTTATGTGAAGTACCCTCTTCTACAGCTCTCTTTCAGTTTCTGCTGCCTGGGTTAGGATCAGACCAGTTTCAAGTTTGTTCATGACGAATCGTTGTGCCCCTCCTGGTTCTGGGGAATGGGACCAAAGTGGGGCCCAATTTCCACTTTTCATCATCTTTTTGAAGGCATATGATCGAAAAATCGTTACCAAACTTGGCCATAGGTTTTATTCCTAGGATGATGGAATGTAAATAAGCACAAATGGGCGCCATACGCTGTACTTCGGGGTCCCACGAAGTCTTGGGCACTGTATCATATAGAGCTGTTCGTAAAGTTACGCATAACTTTACGAGCGATTGGAATATGAAGTGTCAATAGGAGGTGTACCCATTATAGGACGTTTTAACAAAGTACGACTGTATGTCGGTTTTTTTTTCATCTACGTTGGTGTAAAAGTACACTTTTAACCAAAAACGTGGATTAACATGTAAGAATAATCATTATCATCTGCAAATTTCAACTTTAGCTGTTGAAATTGACAATGATTAGGAAACCAACTTGGTTTGCCATAATTACTTAAGTCGTGAGTAACTTTACGAACAGCTTTATGAAACAGGGCCCAGAAAAACCAAATTAGGGAAATCTTTGAAAGATTTTCTTTAAAAAACCTGCATGCTGTGAGTAAATACAATGTTCATTATAGTGAGTTACTTTCAAGTTTGTCTATGACAGATTTAGGGTGGCCCCCTTGGGGACGGGATCATATTTGGGGCTAGTTTCCGCCATATCCTTCCTTTATTGTTCTTTTTTTTGGGGGGGGGGACGCATGGTAAAATTTTCTACAAACTTGGCGCTTACTATTTCCAGTGTGTAGAATGTACGAATGGACACCTTGCCTCCATGGAGGTCCCCTAAAGCTTCCGAAGTTTGGTATGTTTTTACAATCATGTCTTAGGTAGGTCTAGATTGTGTGAAAAATGAACTTGCGACACTCAGGTGAGCGCTACTAACAAACACACGCACAATGCAATGACTGTCGCCCTGCACTCTGTGCGATAACAGGTGTTGATTGTTGTGTCGAAATGTTACAAATTCAGATCGACTTTGAAGTATCTGTGGCAGTCACGCATTTCCAGGGAAACCGTCATATCATGACGCTGTCTAATGAAATACGTCCTGTACATGATTGTGAACTGTTGCAATATGCCCCCTGAAAGTTTCCTGACGGTAGTAAGCATGCAATATGCCTGGAAAGCTCAGAGATGGGCCGCATGGATCATGTGAGCTGTTGTGCACCGCCCTGTGTCCGTCTTGCGTCTTGCGTCGTTTGTTCATCATGCATAAACGTTCTACTTTATATGTCTTTCAGTACAGTACACTCCCGTTATAATGAACACGGTTATAAAGAAATTTTGGTTACAACAAAGTAAAAATCAGGTCGCAACATTATCTATCTCTATATATTTTTATTTTTTACTCGTTCGGTTATGATAAAATTTCGATATATCGAAAGAAAACAGCCGGTCCTGAGGACTTTGTTATAACGGTAGTCCACTGTAAACAGATGACTGGATTTTGCTCATCAAACTTGGCAGGAATCATCACTGGGGGTTGAGAATAGCTTGTACAAATGGTGATCGGTGCCTCCAGTAGGACCCGTAATACCCGCCCATAAACCCCAAATTTATGATTAGGAGGGTGTTGATTGCCCAAGAGGCCTATACTGCAATCCCCGAATGCAGCTGTGAATCAAGATTTTTATAAACAGTTTTCCTCCGTCAGAGCAAGGAGGTCACCTCCCTGGTCAGAGTGTATGAAGGCGAAGTGCGCCACTCTGGTGAGGGCAAGACTGACGGGACTCTTGTTTCGCTCATGTCTCCATCCCAAACTGCCAAAGGGTGTCGAAGGTATTATTTCATCCGTACCTCTGTTCTTTCGTATGTCCGTTCGTCCCAAATCTGGCGCCAAAATATGACTGATGAGTTCATTAATTCACTATATTCACACATTTGCTTAGGGTAAAATTCCCCCTCAAAATATCAATCTATAGCTTTAACTTCAGCCGGGCTTGTCCAACCTTAACGCAGGCCAGGGATGTCCAATATGAATAGTGCACGATTAAAGGAATGCAAGCTATATGAACAGATAAACAATGTTGGCTGCTTCAGTCATGGAGATGCACGAGATAAATGGGTACATAGTATCACGTTCGTGCATTTTAGTGTAGCTCATTTCCAACTAAGCCTGTATGGTACACGGCTTGACTATAAAATCAAAGGGTACAAGGATACGAAGGGGGGGGGGGAATCTACATGTACACGTATCTGCAAATCATGATTGTGCATGAGAAAGCGGACTGGCACTCGTAGTCACTGACGGAGATCAATTTGAGTCCTTCGATGTTCGAGCAAATGCTTATGAATTATGTTGGCCTGTGTCAGAATCCCGTGTCACTCAAGTCTGTCAGTTCGTCCCAATTAAGAGGAGCCTGAAGGCAGAGCTAGGGTGGCTCTAGGGAGATAGAAAGAGGAGAAAGAGGGGGAAGGGAGCAACTTAATTAGGCGTAGAGTAATTAGCCACTTGACAGATTTACGGCAGACCAGGGTTCCTCAGCCTCACGGTGACTGAACGACGGAATGACAAGAAGAAGACAAGAATTCGGCGGTGTCGACTGGACGATTCGACGCATCCATCCTGTACCAGAAATAGATAAGACAGTTCTAATCAAAATGGATTCGTCACCTTTCCCTTGTCGACGAATAGTGCTGCCCACACTGCCTTAGTCCTGCCTTCATCACTAACCGGTAACTGACTGACTATGAAAAGTGTGCTCCGCCATGCCCATTGTCTGCAGGGTGAAAAGAGTTCTGGCATGGATGGAGATCTATTACCGGTGCTCCCCGTAGGTTTCATTCATACTGCCATGGTGGCAATGACCGTGTCTGTCGGCACGGAAGGTGGATACGGAAATAAGCCAAGACCAAGCGTAGCTGGCGACGAAATACCAAAGCTATCCCCCCCCCTCCCCTATAAGGCATCACTTCCGAATAGTCAGTGTATCCGACTCTGTAGTATTACCATCCAACTTAGGTTCTCTGATTAGCAGAGAACATGTAAGGTTCTCTGATTAAAGCATCCAAACTAGCATGTTCGTGCAAACAAAATTATACCCAATCTTTGACAGTTGTACTTGGCTAACACTTGAAGCTATTCGTCACACAGATCGGTAGCTAAAGCTATACAACATATACTTAAGTCCTTGTCAGACTGGTCCACTGCCCTTGGCCAGAAATTTCTCACAGCCCTTTAGAATTAAAATCTTCGTGAATGTGAAGTGCATGACAGTAGTGACATTGTTAATGATTTGGTCTCGTTCATCCAGGATAGCCTCGCAGTCACGGAAGAACCACAACACGGCAGTATTTGAGTCCTTAACGTTATCGTTACCATGGTATGGGCCGATACCAAATTTTGTCTTTTATACCCTGAGCTTGAAAGAGACCCCGGATATCAGAATATCTTGTCCATGGATGCTCGCACAGGGCAAGCATAGATCTGGAGACCTTAATGCCACTATTTACCGTTTGCAGATGGAAAAAAGAAACACCTAGCTCACAACGGCGTAGCCAGGATTTCATCTTAGGGGGGGCGGTTAGTCTGCGAGGAAGCGAAGCGACCGAGCCCGAGCGAGCGGAGCGAGCGAGGGGGGGGGGGGGGGGGGAGGGTGTGGGAGGGGGGGTGTCCCCCCTCCCACGGTAAGAACTTTTTGCATTTTGATGTTGTAAATGGTGCAATTTGATGCATGTTTTTGCGCGTTTTATCGACGTGAAACACTCCCACTTGTTTATGGTAGCAGTTTATTTTGATGTAGATTATTAGTGAACAATTTGCCTATAAAATGGTATAATTTAGATACACTTCTTGTATTAATT
The DNA here is from genome assembly GCF_040938485.1 of Diadema antillarum. Taxonomy (NCBI): domain Eukaryota; kingdom Metazoa; phylum Echinodermata; class Echinoidea; order Diadematoida; family Diadematidae; genus Diadema; species Diadema antillarum. The sequence continues at coordinate 402,676 of NW_027270922.1, forward strand.
CTTTTCACTGAATATCATGAACGCGACTGAACCCGAGCGAGCGGAGCGAGCGAGGGGGTAGGGGAGGGTGTGGGAGGGGGGTTTCCCCCCTCCCACGGTAAGAACTTTTTGCATTTTGATGTTGCAAATGGTGCAATTTGATGCATGTTTTTGCGCGTTTCATCGACGTGAAACAGTCCCACTTGTTTAAGGTAGCAGTATATTTTAGTGTAGATTATTATTGAACAATTTGCCTATAAAATGGTGTAATTTAAGCACACTTCTTGTATTAATTCTTTTCATTGAATATCATGAAGGCAACTGAACCCTAGCAAGCGGAGCGAGCGAGGGGGGAGGGGGGGGTGTGGGAGGGGGGTGTCTCCCTCCCACGGTAAGAACTTTTTGCATTTTGATGTTGTAAATGGTGCAATTTGATGCATGTTTTTGCGCGTTTTATCGACGTGAAACAGTCCCACTTGTTTAAGGTAGCAGTACATTTTAGCGTAGATTATTATGGAACAATTTGCCTTTAAAATGGTGTAATCTAAATGCACTTCTTGTATTAATTCTTTTCACTGAATATCATGAACGCGACTGAACCCGAGCAAGTGGAGCGAGCGAGGGGGGAGGGGAGGGTGTGGGAGGGGGTGTCCCCCCTCCCACGGTGAGAACTTTTTGCATTTTGACGTTGCAAATGGTGCAATTTGATGCATGTTTTTACGCGTTTTATCGACGTGAAACAGTCCCACTTGTTAAGGTACATAGCAGTATATTTTAGTGTCGATTATTATGGAAGAATTTGCCTATAAAATGGTGTAATTTAAACACACTTCTTGTATTAATTCTTTTCACTGAATATCATGAACGCGACTGAACCTGGGCGAGCGGAGCGAGCGAGGGGGGAGGGGAGGGTGTGGGAGGGGGGTGTCCCCCCTCCCACGGTAAGAACTTTTTGCATTTTGATATTGCAAATGGTGCATTTTGATGCATGTTTTTGCGCGTTTTATCGACGTGAAACAGTCCCACTTGTTTAAGGTAGCAGTACATTTTAGTGTAGATTATTATGGAACAATTTGCCTTTAAAATGGTGTAATCTAAATGCACTTCTTGTATTAATTCTTTTCACTGAATATCATGAACGCAACTGAACCCGAGCAAGTGGAGCGAGCGAGGGGGGAGGGGGGGTGTGGGAGGGGGGTGTCCCCCCTCCCACGGTGAGAACTTTTTGCATTTTGACGTTGCAAATGGTGCAATTTGATGCATGTTTTTGCGCGTTTCATCGACGTGAAACAGTCCCACTTGTTTAAGGTAGCAGTATATTTTAGTGTAGATTATTATTGAACAATTTGCCTATAAAATGGTGTAATTTAAGCACACTTCTTGTATTAATTCTTTTCATTGAATATCATGAAGGCAACTGAACCCTAGCGAGCGGAGCGAGCGAGGGGGAGGGGAGGGTGTGGGAGGGGGGTGTCTCCCTCCCACGGTAAGAACTTTTTGCATTTTGATGTTGTAAATGGTGCAATTTGATGCATGTTTTTGCGCGTTTTATCGACGTGAAACAGTCCCACTTGTTTAAGGTAGCAGTACATTTTAGCGTAGATTATTATGGAACAATTTGCCTTTAAAATGGTGTAATCTAAATGCACTTCTTGTATTAATTCTTTTCACTGAATATCATGAACGCGACTGAACCCGAGCAAGTGGAGCGAGCGAGGGGGGAGGGGAGGGTGTGGGAGGGGGGTGTCCCCCCTCCCACGGTAAGAACTTTTTGCATTTTGATATTGCAAATGGTGCATTTTGATGCATGTTTTTGCGCGTTTTATCGACGTGAAACAGTCCCACTTGTTTAAGGTAGCAGTACATTTTAGTGTAGATTATTATGGAACAATTTGCCTTTAAAATGGTGTAATCTAAATGCACTTCTTGTATTAATTCTTTTCACTGAATATCATGAACGCAACTGAACCCGAGCAAGTGGAGCGAGCGAGGGGGGAGGGGAGGGTGTGGGAGGGGGGTGTCCCCCCTCCCACGGTGAGAACTTTTTGCATTTTGACGTTGCAAATGGTGCAATTTGATGCATGTTTTTGCGTGTTTTAACGAGTTGAAACAGTCCCACTTGTTTAATGGTTGCAGTATATTTTAGTATAGATTATTATTGAACAATTTGCCTATAAAATGGTATAATTTAAATACACTAGTCTTCTTGTATTAGTTCTTACACTGAATATCATGAACGCTGTCTGTTCAGCAATCAAGCAGAAAAAGCATGCACACGAGGGTGTAGATAGGGGCATATCCCCTGCCACACGAAGGTGATTTTGCGTTTTCAGACCTGAAATTCAGCGATCTGGTGCAAAGTTTTGGTGCAATACTTTTTCATCGAAGTGTTAAAATCACGGAATTTAGCTCTTATTCCGAATGTGCACCATCTGTATGTATGTATAAAGTCTAGTGAGGTAGAGCTTAGGGGAAGGGGGATTCCCCCTCACGCACGCGGAGCTTTGGCGTTTTTAGAATTGAAATAAAGCGATCTGGGTATAGCCACAGTCTACTTCTATGCATGGGGGGGGGGGGGGGGCGGGCGAGCAGGGAGAAGGCGTTGGCGAGTGTTATCTCCACCCTTCCCTTCCGATGGAGCTTTTGCCTTTTTAAGGTTGAAATTGAGATATCTATCGTATACGCATACACTTGATGGAATCAACATTTGGGAAATCACCCCCCCCCCAAAAAAAAAAGAATGGGGGGGGGGGGCTGAGGGAGGAAAGGGTCGATTAAAAGGGGAAATTCCCCTTATACATGAGGAAACCTTGAGTTTTCGGAATATAAGTGATAAGTCTTGTGCACTCAGAATTATTCATAATATTTTGTAAATCTAAAAAGTGTACTTAGCTAGGGAAAGAGGTACAGAGGGGGAGGGTTTGGGAGGGGGACACCCCTCCCAAGCACGAGAGATTTTGCATATTTTGAATTGAAATTCAACGATCTGGTGCACACTTTGAGTGAAATATCTAAAAAAAAAATATCTTATTTGATGAAAGGTTGCAAAGGAGACCCGCTTCATGTGCATACAGTATACACGCATTTTTTTTTTCCGCCTCCCAAATCCCCGGTCCAAATCTTAGGGGGGGCGACCGCCCCCATCGCCCCCCCCCCCCCTGGCTACGCCAGTGCTAGCTCAAGTACTTCAAAATACAATTGTAGTCCTAAAATGTGAGTTAGAGATAGAAACAACCAATGCAAAAATGTTAAACAGTATAACTGAAGTTAAGTCTACAGTAACTTTTGTGGTTATTGAGAAAATTAGTGATATCTCCTTATATTTGTGGCTTTATTGCGAATTTTTTATGTGGTATTTATAGGATGTTCTAAGATACAACTAACCTGTATATATGCCTCAAATGTGATAACTCTAAGATTTTTTAATCACTGCTCCCAGTAGTAAGCAGTGGCTTTACAGTTTCGGAATGCGGATGGCTGACGAACAACCAATGGACCGGGCTCGCAACTTTGACAAGGTGGATGGATGGATGGTTGAGCGGGAGGATGGAGCAAGATCCAGATTCTTCTGAGCTACTATTAGGGCCTATAGGGACGGGACAGAGTCCGCAGCGGTGGTATTGCCTACATACACGCGATGATGATGGCGACGACGACGACGACGACGACGGCTACGATGATGATGGCAGTGACACATAAGATGTTGCTAGGAGGTATTGATATCATTGCTCCTAGCATTGCCGAAATGACATTGGTCTTTTCTGTGGAATACATTTACACAAATATATATATATATATATATATATATATATATATATATATATATATATCTGAGAGAGAAGCAGAACTGGACAAAAATGTCTGTGTGTGAGAAAGGAACAGCGAATGACATCAAGCGCCACATTCTAATTACGTGACACACATCGTACTATGTGCAGGGAGGGTTCTACACTAATTATCAGATCGTCTGCTTAAAGTGATTAAAGTAATTGGGCATGACAATTGTGTGGTCTTTGGATGAGTCAGGGAATAAGTATATAGGTTGTAGTTTGCCTCAGTTTCCAGTACCTCCTTAACTCTATTTTAATCTAATCTTAATATCACCATCATTCTTCTGGACGCTGATTAGCTAAATTTTGACGTTTAGACCACTTGCACTCCATGCCTTGTGACGTGGTTGAAGTGGTAAAAACCAAAATTAGATTCATTACGTAAGCAAGGGAAGAACATGACACATTCGTAACGCTTATCGTCACGTTCATCTTACCCAATCTTTATCACCAACGCTAAATTAAACCAGTGACAGGTGTCATCCTTGATAAACTCTTCTGCTCTTCTGCATATAGAACGCACGACTAAACAATACAATCCTTTAAAGAATATCGACAACATGCAGCTGTGGATGAATTCAGTGAAAATTGCAGAGACCGAAGGAAAAATAAATCAGATAAAAAAGAAAGAAAGAAGTACTAAGATTTGTTTAATTGAGCCTGGTTTATCGTGGCACGAGAGAATTCATTGTGGTATGATTCCTGCAAGGAAACCAAAGTTAGAAAATAATTTTTCTTCTGCGCCAATATCGCCATTTTGAAGAGAAAAGGCCTGGATGTCTTCCCACATAATCATTCCCACATTTGACAGTACTTTTTGGGTGTATCATAAATTCAGTAATTGTAAATCAATTTGTTGTAATTGATCAAGTATTTCGTAGTCCACAAGATAACAGCTGGGTGGATCTTGCAAGCATGCCCAACAATTCAAAACACAATCTAACACACATCTCTTGAGATTGGGGGCCACTAACAGATGTACACATCTTTTAACGCGAGCACAAAGGAGCATTCAGTAAAATACAACTGCATAATTTACACACTCTGTATAGATCTGGTCTCTTCCCTTCAGCATTTTCGTTTTGATATTGATGAATTAAGTGGTGTATTACATTGTACATGACCCCTGCACAAATGCCTAATATGAATACACATGTTGCACGCGCATAATACATAACCTTTCGTCTTTCTCGCACTATTGGAAAAATCTATCTTTGGTGAGAGGCAAACCTGAGCTTTAAGGTCGTCTACCTGTCAAGCCATGCATATGATTATGCCGACAGTCTCCTGTGAAAATGAAATGTACATCCTTTTATGATTTATGCAACCATAAATGTCGTATAACAATTATGCTGTAGTATATATTATAACCAGGAGAACGTAATGTATAAATGTATTGTTGAATCAAATATACTGCCTTGTTTTATGCTGTATGTAACCATAACTGTTTTATAACAGTTGTGCTGTAGCAGGCCTAATATGAGAAAGAATAAATGCATTAATGTATTGTTGAATCAAAGGTACTACCTTTTATGATTTATACAACCTTAACTTTTTGCACAGTTAAGCTGCAGTATTGTAATAATGAAAATGTACTTTGGATTCGCTCCTTTGTAATTTAGTTACGTTTTATCTAATTCTTTACAATAACGTAAATTCATTTCATTTTGACTTGAGAAGCAGAATAAATGCAAACAAACAAACAAAAGCGCGTAATGTCGGGGATATTATGCTCAGATGGAGGTCATGGTTATCTTACATAATGTGCTCGTACTGAGGCTAGAGATCAGTGTACCTCGAGTTATCATGATAGGATATGATATATATACAATATATATATATATATATATATATATATATATATATATATAATATATATATATATATATATATATATATATATATATATATATATATATATATATATATATATATAACACTGAAGAGCTAATTTGCAAAAGGGGTTAGATCCATTTTTGATGAACATTGAGTTATTAGCATCACTGCACAGAATTCCAGTTGACTTAGCTACGGTGAAAATTTCAACTGCAGACAACCATTTGAATAGAAATTATTGCAAAATTAGATTTAGATTTTCCATACACTTGTGTACAAATTCTCACAAATAAACCTATTTTTCTCTAAAGTACTAAAAGTGGATCTAACCCCTTTTGCAAATAAACTCTTCATATACTAGTTTTAAAAGGCAGTTTGTATTTGAGACAGCGGAATTTCGCATTCCATGTGAAACTCACACGTCGATTGCTATTTCCTTCAATCACGATGAAAAGAACTGTTTTATTGAATGCCATTCTATATATATTTACAGCACATAATTACTGACATTTCGATTGAATACAAAGTACACATAAAATGAACCGATTTCACATAAGTAAGATAATAATATATTGATTCAAGAAGAAGAAGAGAAAATACGTGACAAGATGGACAAAGGAATCTTCATGTGACCCGGTGTCACAGCAGTGGTCGTTTCCTTTTCTTTTTTTTAATTTCAATTTCATGGTATGTAATGGCTACCGGTATACCAAGTATTTAGGACGAAAATCAGATATATTATATCTACTGGTTCTAAATTGTGTGTGTGTGTGTGTGTGTGTGTGTGTGTGTGTGTGTGTGTGTGTGTGTGTGTGGTCGAGCAATATTGCGGTGACAGAATCGAAATATTTTAATCGTTCCCAGTATCAAAATCATGTCGTATGCGTTCTCTGCACGTTACCACGTAAGATTTCTACCAAATTCGAAATCAGCCGAGATTAAACTCATTCATATTTATGAATTAAACTCATTCATATAGATATTCATTTTTTCAATTAGGCCTACTTGTTATCATTTGTCATTTCATATAACTTGTGACACTTTCAGTAGTGCTCAAGTAAGAATGTTATTTTTTGTCACTGTACCAGACAACCGAAGCTACAGGGATATGCCTCATCTAGGCCTATTTGCGAGGTAGGATATACAACAATATTATGGACTCTGTTGCTGAATTTCTTATTCATTTACTTGTGATTCAATAGTTTTTCATTCATACATAGATTATTTTGCATTTGTTGACCCCTTCACTTATTTAGTGAAAAGTTTTCAAATGCAGCCACAGCACTCAAATATCAGTTATGGACAACTCAGAAGGGACTGAACATTTCTTCTTTTGGAAAAGTCAGAAAAGGAATGATAACATAGAATCTAGGCCTACTTATTTTTGCAGTGCGCGGCCATGAACACTAATCTTGCTAGTGGGTTTTATGCCGCGAATAAATTAGGCTAGAAAACAGTGCGAAGAACAACAAGCGGTGATGCATTACACAGAGCCAGTTAACTGTCTGTGGCACACTCTGGACCCATGTCATGATAGCATTATGGTGTCTATATAGCAAATCGACGACGGGAATGCATTCCATCGCGATGAACACAATAACCGCGCAGTTTGAACTCATCCAACATGCCAAACTTTGCGCGCAACCAACGAGTATCGTAATGGCGCTCCTCACAAATGCCTAACTCTTGACGTAATCTTGTGACGACCAAGGCGGACACATCCGACCTATGAGTGCATGGTTGTCTACACACAGACAATGGAGTTCGCGCACAATATTTGGTAGCCAACCAGCTGCTGTATCTAGCTCAGTGTCAAAAGTCACCTCACATCCAGAGAGCTCAGAAAGTGATGACTATTATTGTCCTCCATGTGTGAGCGCGACAAGAGATGCTCCAATTACTTCACAGTTTGAATATCAGCAAATATATCACAAATCAGCCCTTTTCAAAAGGAACATCAAAAGGTATCAACTGTCTTCAGTAAGAATGTCGGTAGGCCCTGTCCCGCGGAATACCGTTCAGTCCTCAAGGCGTTGCCAACATCGGCTTCCGGTTCACCGGTTCTGCTGTCTGTTCCGCCCGACATCCCGTCCGTTTCTGGAAGCCCATGTCGTCGAAGGCCTGCTTGATCTCGAAGAGGATGTTGTCTGTGTCGACGTCGTCCAGCTCCTCCTCCACGCACTCGGGCTCGGGCTCGGCATCCTGGAGCGTGAACGTCATCCACGTGGCTCGGTTGCGCTTGACCGTTGCCACTCGGCTGCGGGGCTTGTAGCCGGGAGCCTCCACTGTGATTGTGTACAGTCCAGGCATTAGTAGCCGCCAGAAGTCACCGTCCACAGCTGTTGTAAGGGGATTGAACAAGAAGGCAGAGCAGTGGAGTTTAGTTAAGCCTTAAGGTAGAACCGTAGACGACATTGAACTGTAAAATCCTACATTAATTTATGTTAAAATCTTAAATACCCTGAGGCGAGATGGACGTATGCGCTTGGAGAACAGGAGTTCCATGTCAGTTTGTTTAAAATCACTGTTTCGTTAACAATACATAAACACTGTAGAAAATTCCATTACTTAATAACTTGTTCATTCTGAATGAAATGTTATCTTTACTGTCTGTTTGACTTTATTCAGAGTCCATAACGGAGGGCCGTTTCCCCTGTGAGTCACAACAGAAAGTTGTCCTCCTCCATATTATCTACTGTCAGACGAGCCTATAGATTGCCGTTCTTAATATCCACAGTGGTCACATGAGCACAAGTGTACATGACAGCCTTCAGAAATCCAATGCAGTGTGACTCATTTTTCGGGGTGGCCTTTAATATCTTCCTTTTGTGACAAACAAACTTATTTGACAAGGGGGCGAGTACTTTCTGTCACGTCTGCTAGGACTGCCGTTTTTCTTGAAGGAGTTTCTGCATTTATTATCCTTTTTATATCATACATTGTACCGGCATGGGCAGACACCCCGGAGAATGCTACAGGGATGGTCTTCCTGGAACACTGACGTATGAGCCCCACGTGACCAATTATGAGACAGGTAACGTCTGATGGCAGTCTAAATCTTCTTTCTTATTCCTGTCAAACCCTCTTCGAGCGTGCAATGACATGAAATTTCGATTGTGGGGGATGGGGGTACGGAAGAATATTTCTAATCAAAAAAAAAAAAGAGCACCGGCCCTGTATTTCCTAATTTCCTATTCGAGCCCTCTGTCGATTGTCATAAATTGGACATGATTTGTAATGGGAGAGACCATCAATATTGTCGAGTTACTGGCATGTAAATCATAAGTTGAAATCCTAGAAAGTGATTGTCAACATGATTACACCTGCAATTGTACGTATCGACTCATTTCCCTTCGAGACTTCAACACCAACAAACTCGAGCAGATTTTTGCTAGGTGCTCATATTCTGGCAGGCTTATGATGCAGCATGGCTTATCTTTAGAATACCGATGACGAGGATACGATTAATCCATAAATTATGCGTCATAAGCGAACAGGTGCGCGAGAAGCCAGCAACGCCGTGTGCGATGATGATGATGCGCCGGAAACAGTGTTCTCGACAGCTGTAGTTGGCAGTGATCAACATCGCAAGAAATCCCCCAAATAACATTTCTTTTTTGGCTCGTTTTTCTTCTCCTATGTGATAGACTATTCGTAATGTGATTAACACTTGGGCATGTTGTGTCAAACCGCCCAGGGATTTTCGTCTCGTTATTCAGACGTCCATTTTTTCTGTTTACCCTGCTCGTTTTGTTTGCTTGTTCTGATCATGACTTGATGTACCTCAGGGCACAACTGCGCGGCTGCTGCAATTTTGTTCTTCGAGGAATGAAAGTCCGTCGCGTCAGAGGAAACAACAGGAACGAAAGTTTGTAGTGTGGTTGTGGCAATTCTCCATTTCTCCTTTCATTTTTCGTACCTCAGGGTAACAGTATAATGAATCTTTCTTTTATTTAACCCCTTGTCTATAAAGGACGAACGAGGTGTGTCGTTCAATATCTTATTCCGGAGGCAACGGCTTAAAAAGAAAATACTCCTCTGCAATGTGGAGCAGTTGGAAGCAGTTAAGTAATCTATGAGCTCTCTCCAATTTCATATGATGCACATATGCTTTGGGACTTGGGATGTTATCACGTGGGATGTAATGGCTAGCAGGGAGGAAGGGGGGGGGGGGGTGAGACTGGGAGAGAGCTCTAGAGGAAAGTGAGTTTTTCCGCTCGCCGAGACCAAGGAGGAGCTGAACGGGACTGGTTCGGGATGACATTTCAATCATGCGTGTCATGATGATTCCCGTCTCATCCTATTATCTACCCACGCCTCCAAGTATCTCTTTTTCTCCTCTCTTTCTTTCCTTCTCTTGCATTTTTTCTGTCTCTCTTCCTCACATCTCTATGCCATTGCCAATGTAAGTGCTTTATGGAATCAATTTGGAACTCTATACTTCATTCGCAGACGGGATATTGGATTGGAAGAATAGCGTGGGCGCGGGAAGGCGCGATGCTTTGTTTCAGTTTATAGTTTCGTCGCGATTATCGACCAAATATGCCGGGGATAAAAATCCTTCCTTTTATGGGCTCAAGTGACATCGAAATAGGGTTCTCTCTCTCTTTTTTTTTCTTTTCAGGAGCGTGACAGTGTCTGAAGCTGTCATTTCCAAACGCTCCATTGCAGCTTTCGCCCACTTCAAAGCCCACGCCAACAGATGTGCAAGATGGCATTTCCTCTTTGGGACTGCTTTGTTTTTTGGTCTCAACTTGTTGTTATTTTTGTCCGGGCACTCCTCAAGAAATGTTGTTTCTTTAGATGCATACAAAGGAAGCGTTCGCGGTGCTTTTTAAAGTTGTTATGCGATCTCGACATAGTCTGCTGTCTTTTCAGAGCTTGCTCACGCATGAGCTTATCCTAAAATTACCGTTGCCGGAAGTAAAGGACGTTTTGATAAAAATAAAAGGGAGGAAAAAACACAGAGACAGACCCACGCACGAGTCAAGGACGATGTGGGACATACAGGTAGTACAGGCATTGTCTCGCGTTTGTAGCTCCCCATCATAGCTTGCTAACAGAGGTTAATCTCTACAAAGAATAAAGGGCTTTAAATATGTCATCAAAGATGACAAATCATGCCTCTCTTTCTTTCCCCGCCCCTCACCCCCCCCCCACCTCACCTTTCACCTCCGTATCCTTTGTTCCATGTTCCCCTCAACCTTTCAATCTTTACTCGACTCTCCCCCCCCCCCAAAAAAAAAAAAAAATGACAAAAAAATGGAGAAATGAAGATGTCATAACTATGGTTGATAGCTGTGGTTTTGAAGATAATAGCAGTACTGTGTTCTTGTGAACGAACGGATTTGTTTTGATGTATATTGATGAAGTGAACTATTACTATACTCATTATTCCTGCATGAGAATTCCTTAATTCAGATGATCCGTAGGGGAAAAAATGTACGATGTAAAATGTATGTCACATACATACATGTACATAGTTCGGGGTAGAAAAAAAAAAGGGGAAAACCTTTTGGTAAGATTATGGACATCTGAAGCAAAGTGGTGTCCTACTATTCGAAATGTGAAAATGATAATTCTTTCTTTCGTGGTCAAAAGTAGGCTAGAGTGAAGTAATTCATAATGATTATTTGACATGAAACTCAAACTGTGTGTCTGTAAACTACAGACAAAGGGGCACTCTCGATCATGCCCTTGTAATATCATGGCGGCCCGATTTGGATCATATTGTCTAGGCGAGATTATATACAACGAACTTACCTGTTGTGACGTCATGGTTGATGGCGGGACCCGTGACTCTCACTATCGCGTCGGCTATCGGCTGATCCTTGCTGTCGGTGACTCTTCCTTTGATGCCTATATGAACCTACAGCAACATGGGCACAGCGAAAAGAAGAAAAAAAATCTGAAGTGAAAATTTATAGTACATGTACATCGCTTAAAGGCATAATTTACCATTTGCAGATGAAACAAAAACCCAGCATTAGTGCTTTAAAATAGTTGTAAAATGTGAGTTAGGGATAGAAACAACCACTGCAAAAATTTGAATCCGTATAATCGATGTTAAGTGTTGTTAGATACACAAAATGTGAACAATACTTATAATAAAAATGTTTCCAGACTAAACCGTCTACAGTTACGGTTTATTGAGAAAAACATTGATATCTCCTTATATTTTACACTTAATGGCGAAAATTTTATATGGTAGGATGTTTTGTGATACAACTAACCTACACATATACATCAAATGTGATATTTGGAACATTTTTGAAAACACTGCTCCCAAAGGTAAACTGGACCTTTAAACTCGTAAACTACGCGCTGGTGGCATAGACTAAGGCAACCACTGACATTCACTTTTCTTGATGGAACGTGTTTATTCCCCTGCCACAAAGGCAAGTTTGCTTGTGTCAGTGACCTTTTGCCAATCAAACGCTTCACTCCTCCTTTATACGACTGTGAGCACAGCGTTTTTATGTATTAACCGCGTTAAAAATTAGTCCCCGGAGGGCTGTTCAGTCTGCATTGTCATGCGTTGTAAAGCTCCCTAAAGCCGCATTACTACTCGACATGACCTAAATAGCAACAAATGGAGCAATTATCATCTCCTGTGTAAAACATGGCACAGGTGTCAGAGACGTCAGTGACAAGTTGAAGAAGATGCATAAAGAAACTCAAACACATAAAAACAAAAACAAAAGCAAAGGCACAGATTCTCTTCTTTAATCCTTTCATTGCCACCGGTGAGGGCGCTGGCATCTCTCTTCGAACAAATCCGAGAATATTATGTATGTCTGCGGGGAGAGCGTGATGAGTATAGACAAAAGGTATGATTGAAACGGCAAGCGCGAGCGACATGTGCCCCGGAAGTAATTGTAACTACCCTGGGGAAATGAGGTTCACGACAAGGTCATGATGCGCTTCTCTAAAAAGGTGTGTGTGTATATGGGGGGATCATCACCGTTGGGAAGCGAGTAAGAGAGTGATGCTTAAAATACACCAGTCAGACTTATGTTGAAGACCCAAGATACATATCAGACATGAGTGACAGCACAAGTCCTGGACCTGGTTCGGATATTCTAATCTTATGCGAAGTACACCATCACCTGTCACGCTGCTGTGCAGCGAATGTCGACCAAGAAAAATAACGCGCGGGAAGCGATTGCCATATTATTTCCCATGAGTCAAACACGGCAAGACGGAAATAGAAATCCCAGGTTTCGGGCTACGACCACCGCACACATTGTTATAATCAGACAGATACGTGGACAGATAGATAGACAGACAGACAGACAGACAGAGAGAACGATAGGGATAAGAAAGAACGTGACAGATACCAAGACACCAGGGAACACATAGATTATTGAGTCGAGCTATATTGTAGTGCACACGTGCAGCTGCCGCAGCCTTTATGGTACTGAAATTATTATGATGCGATGGGACAGCAGGGCAGCTATATGGCAGTCCAAGTTCAAGTGAACTTCGAGGAAATGAGTAAAGTCAGAAAATCGGAATGGTATAGGACTTGTAATAAAGTCAGACGAGAGAAAAGAATATTATATTTCAGAAGTTCAAGTGACGACCCATGCTTTATTTATCCAGAAACGTCTACCGCAATCTTTTATAAGTATATACGTAAATACAAGAGACCCGCGGGTCTAGCGCTCACCTGAGTATCGCAAGTTCACCTTTCACGCAGTCACTAATCTAAATTAAAATTTGACCAGGCATTCTCAAGTAGAAGATGAAAATGTACAATAAGGGCCCAATTTTTTAAAGATTCCTTAATTTGGGGGGATTGGGGCCCCCTGGGGCCCTCTGGGTGGGGCATGGTGCCCATTTTGATAAATTGAGATCCTGACCCCCTAGGGATGCTACCTGCCAAGTTTGACAAAAATCCATCATGAGGTTTTCAGGAAGAAGATGAAAATGTACAATTCAGGCCCCCATTTGGACCCTTCCAACCACCCCCCCCCCCCACCCAAGAGGGGCACCCCTGGATCTCCTATGAACAAACTTCAAACTACAGTCATTAATGTACTCACTCATAATATTATCTCAGCTCTATAACTTCTGATTCTAGAGAAGATTTATAAAGATTCCTTCATTTAGGGGGTTTGGGACCCCTGGGGGCCCCCTGGGTTGGGCATGGTGCCCATTTTAACAAATTGAGATCCTAACCCCCTAGGGATGCTACCTGCCAAGTTTGGTGAAAATGGGTCATGGGGTTTTCAAGAATAAGATAAAAATGTACAATTTAGGCCCCATTAGGACCCCTCCTCACCCCCTCCCCTGGGTCCCAAGGGGGGCACCCCTGATTCTGCCATGAACAAACTTGAAACTACAGTCATCAATGTACTAACTCATAGTATTAACTTAGCTCTATCACTTCTGGTTCTAGAGAAGAAGATTTTTGTGGATTCCTTAATTTTGGGGGGTTTGGGCCCCCTGGGGGCCCCCTAGGTGGGGCATGGTGCTCATTTTAACAAATTGAGTTCCTAACCCCCTAGGGATGCTACCTGCCAAGTTTGGTGAAAATGGGTCATGAGGTTCTCAAGAAGAAGATGAAAATGTACAATTTAGGCCCCATTAGAACCCTTCCCCACCCCCCTCCCCTGGGTCCCAAGGGGAGCACCCCTGATTCTGCCATGAACAAACTTGAAACTACAGTCATCAATGTACTAACTCATAGTATGAACTTAGCTCTATCACTTCTGGTTCTAGAGAAGAAGATTTTTACAGATTCCTTAATTTTGGGGGATTTGGGCCCCCCTGGGGGCCCCCTGGGTGGGGCATGGTGCCCATTTTAATAAATTGAGTTCCTAACCCCCTAGGGATGCTACCTGCCAAGTTTGATGAAAATCGGTCTTGGGGTTTTCAAGAAGAAGATGAAAATGTAAAAAGTTTACGCACGACGCACGACGGACGACGGACGACGGACGACGGACGACGGACGACGGACGACGGACGACGCACGACGCACGACGGACGCCGGACGAAGGGCGATCGCAATAGCTCACTTGAGCCTTTGGCTCAGGTGAGCTAAAAACCAGACGATGTCTTCGCCATTCAACTGTCTCATTGGTTCGTGGAAAGGGAATTAATCAAAATATTTTTTTTTTGCTAGATTGAGTATCTTTCTATGTAGAATGAGCGTTTCGTGATAGTCTCTCTATCATTATCATTATCATTATTGAATTAAGCAAACTTGAATTGTTATAAGTCATTGCATACTTTAAATTTCCATCAATTTGTTGTCAAATTTATATCTTTATATTCAATTTCTTTTCAAGCAAGGAAGTTAAAGTAAAGTCTTGCATTGAAGGTGAATTTGAGGCTTGATTGTGAGGAGGTGACTTCATCAACTCAGTTAATCTGTATACCACAATTGTGATCAAATTCACTCTTTCGTGAAAGCATGTAACACCTTGAAATTCCATAATCTTCTAAATATCTCATAATATGATATCTAATTGGGTGAAATTACTACGGTTCTATATGTGTGATTACATTTGATTAAAGCAAACTTTAAAGGATGGTATCGATTCGGTTTAAGATGGGGACTCAGGGTTTCTTAGATTTTTTAAAAAACTTTTTTTATTAAAAACTTCTCATATGTATAATAATGAAGAGCCTGTTAATCTATGAGATGAACTAAATTAATGAAAACTGGTTTCGAAATGGCTGAAATATCTCCCAGAACAAAGTGGTCCTAATAAAAGGTGGGTCCCACCTTTTGTTAGGATCACTGCCCTTTTACTTTGTTTTTGGATATCTCAGTCATTTTAGTACAAATTTTCATCAAATAAACTTTTAATTCCTCTTGCAGAATTGTATAAGCTCTTTAATATCTTACATAAGTGGTTTCTAGTTTTCTCGCAGAAAAGTTAAAATTTGAACCCCCCATTTCAACCAAAGATATACCATCCTTTTAACACGGAAAACGTGGATGGGACTGGATGGCTGAAAGGGGGCGAGGGCCTCGCGGCGTCCTTACTTACCCTCTCCATAAATGAGAGCAAGGACTCCTTGTTGTCATTCCATATCCGAGGTAGCCTTGAGGGGCTGGGGAATTTGAGGCAGCCGATCTCCACGGTGATTTCGAAGCAGTTCGTGGCCAGGTAGTTGTAATCTTGCATTCCTGAAAGAAGAAGAAGAAAATTTGCATTTAGCATGCATCATCTTCCGGAGAGGGGAGGGGAGAAGAAATGTTGTCTCTAATTGCGCCATATTTTAGCATTGTACCTGAAAGCGATTGAAATAATGAATGTAGAAAATGGTAACGGTCACAAGCCGCCAGCAAGAAAAATACGTGGGAGGGGGTGGGAAAGGAGGAGGTATCTATTGCATCATGCAATTCTAAAATCATTTGCAGCAATAACAATATTAATAATAATAATGATAATAATGATAATAATAATAATAATAATAATAATAATAATAATAATAATAATAATAATGATAATAATGATAGCAATAATGATAATGATAATAATGATAGTAATAATAATAATAATGATAATAATAATAATAAAAACCATTTGAATAAAGCACGCGTCTAAAAATGTATCGATTTCTACAATTTAAGGCAATCACAAGGGATCGTATTTGTATCTTTTTTCCCACCATGCGCACTTTGGAATATGACGTGTAATAACAGGTGTTTTGTTTGTATGTTTAAAAAGAAATAATGAGGAAATGAAATAAAGTTAATTCAATTCTCATCAAATCCATCCGGGGCCTACACGGACACAGATTGGTAAACACGGTTATGCGCGTTGACGTAAGACCACATACATTTTAATGTTTGATAACTTAAATATCAAGCTAACGTAGTTGAAAAAAAAATATCCTTGGACTTGAAGAGGAGAAAGGATCCACCTTGTGATGATACGAAGTACAGATCTATATGGACATCATCATTCGATACCAATCAATTTTCAAGAATGAAAAAACACGATACACATTTTGTGATGACATATATCACAAATTTGGTAATGGGCTGTTAAACCCTTTGTCAGACTGAGCAGTTCAGTGTGATCTATTCCTGATGTTTATAACCTTATATCCCCATTTTGTTCCCGAATAGATTCGATTCTAAAGAGTTGTGGGTTGATAAATCGGATAGACTTCTTCATAGACGCAGTTCATAACAATTGAAATTCAATCTTAGATATTATGATTTTTTTCATGCGTGTATATGAAAAGTTAATCTACTTTCTCATTCTGGAGCAAATTGTCCACCACGACAGGGCTCCATTTAATGTTTAAAAAATAACAACAAAATACAACGAATTTTACCAGTTTCATGCCTGCAAAATTTTACATGTCATAGTTTCAGGGTTGAAGGCGTAACTACGCGCTCATCTCAGCATATCATAATTATTATATTCAGTCAAACATCATGCTGGGGTGTCTTTCCTGAAATGGAGAGTCTCTTCGGGGTTCATTGCACCGGTATTTTCTCCATTCGGTCAATTTCCTATATCTTTACCGCTTAATGCCCAAACGCAAATCGTTCAAAAACGCACCATGTGCACACTGTGCATGACTTCCGAATATAGGACGTTGAATTGCACGTTAGATTTGCGTAAATGTTGGCAGCAAAATAATCATGCCATGACCTATATAGATATGGCAAGATATGTTCCTATCCCGTGCTCCACTTTTATTTCTATACACATCCGGGCGGCGTTAATATCATTGTGGGGTCTTCTTTTTTTTTTAACGAGAAAAGGCATATACCGCCTTCTAGCACTGCCGCTTGCTCTGCATGCACGCTCGATGCCATGCACTTGCCCGTAGGCGCGAACGCATCTCGGTTCATTACCAATGGGCAATTTGCAGCGCTGAAAGACGTGCTGTCGCGCTCAGAATAGACGAGCCCCTAGCGGTTAATGCCCGCCATGGCTCGGGAACAATTTACTGAGCAGAATAGATGGGACTCCAGCCGGGAGGCAGAAAGGAGACCGCCCTGCTCCTGTATAAAACTACGTCTCTGTACTGTCTTAATCCATCATCAAGCCTATCATTACCGGTGAAACAATACTTCCGTCAAAAAAAAAGAAGAAACGAACTTGTTAACTCACTCCTACACCCTATGATAGCTGGCATCACAAAGCAACAACTTGTTTGTTTGTTATTTCTTTGCTTTCTTTCAACAAGACAGACGAAAACCTGCAAAATAAAATTGTCCGCTCAAATAATCACTTTAGGACTCGATATTTCAACCATGGGAAAACTGTCTTACAACGTCTGTATAACATCATGTAATATCGCATGCTTTAAAGTGAATATATTGATGCCTATTAAAACATTGATGGATGAACAAATCAAGATAGACGGATCTATCTACAAATATAGTTGGTTATGATCGATAAGAAATGAATGGTATACACGGATATGTATAAACGAATAGATAGATAGATAGATAGATAGATAGATAGATAGATAGATAGATAGATCGACAAGTAAATGAATGAATAAATAAATAAATAAATAAATAAATAAATAAATAAATAAATGAATATCTGAATCAATCATTATTTAGTCTAAGAGGAAGAGAAAGAGATAGAGAGAGGGAGATTGTTTTAAGACAATGTGATAAATAAAAGGGGAATTTGAATATCAACAAGAGAGGGGAAATATTACATGATTGACATCCAAGCATAATAGAACGCGACAAACAGAAGAGATGGCCCCAGACGGACAGTCATGACCTTTTGCCTTGCTCCATCCTACGCACTCTGCTCTCACAGCGGCAAAGAAAGGGCAAAAATCTGAGGTCAATAACTCATCGATTTTGAGAAAATCTCAGTTAAAAAGAAATTATTTCAGCAATATGACAGAAATAAGTGGAATACTATCTGTCGTACAGCCAGGCTTGTGGCCGAGGAATTCTATATTTGGCCTGCCCAATATTTCTCCATGAGTACTTTGTCTCAAAGGGTCGCTCATCATTTTCAGACATCAGGCCGAAATTGGGCTCTGTACTTCGCTTGGTTGTGTTCATTGCACTTTTTATCATCATCTCATTTTTTCCCCTTTTCCAGTTCCATATCTGTTCTTTTTTCCTATGAACCACAAAGCTGGCATGATTCAATTTGTCTGTGTACAATAAAAATAGAAGAACGCGCTCGCTCGATGCCACTGCGGAAGCTCCATTTTAGTGCCCTTTCCGGGTTTTTTCTTGGCTTTTCCCCTTTTCATGTTTAGCCATCCTTTTTCCCCTTCTGGTCCCAGCCTATTCCTCCGTTGACGAGTGGAAAATATAAGTGTCCTTTCGCGGACGAGCAGCAAAATAAAGAATTATACTGTTGAAATCGATCGTCATCGCTATCGTTGTTGCTGTTGTTATGGTCTTTTCTAACCAGTTTCTCCACCATACACAAATTTCGTGGACGCACAAACGCCTTGTTCGTAAAGATTTAATTTATATATTCGCCTTGTTTAACAAATCTATGGACCGCCTTACTATCGGGCAAAACAGAGAGCTATAGCGATTTCGATGTATTCATTGAAATGTGAAATATACTTTCATGGGAGGTTGGAGCAATCATGTAAATGACTAATATGAAAATTTGGCAGCAGCTGTCGAAATGTCCAATATTTTGAATATATATTGTATCAAATTATTATATATTTCACTCTCTATGCTAAACAACCTATTCATCTATTGACAGAAATCTTTTTCATTTCATTTCATACATTTTGTCTGCAACTTTTTGCAAAATAGAGCGTAGATCAAAAATAAAGCACCCCTAAAACCATTGGAAAGTTCATGTGGAAATGCCTTCCAGATGTGAAGAAGTCACATACAAAGAAAATCCTAACTAAGAAAAACAGGAGGAGTGTACAATGTTTGAAAGCAGACCCCGTTTCCATGGCGACGTGAAGGTCCACAAACTTCGCCTTGAAGCTGCTATATATCAATATTTTTCCTCCCCACTTTGCCAACTTCCCCGAAGCTACAATCCATGGCCTGTCCCACGTCCAGTAACCATGCGATTCACGCCCACAGAACCGGGGGTGTACAGATTTCGTCGGCGGCGTTCGTCCACCTTTTCTTGGTTTACACGCGTAGGACACAAGCCTCACTTTCACTTTAATTGTCACACGTCGGCACACCCGTCGCTGGGATAGAACTTTAAAACAAACTATCGAGCCATGCTCAAGAAGACGTCCAGATAAGTAAAGTAAAAAGTCAAACTCCCTGACCAAATAAGTTTTTGTTTCCATCAGATGAATATCGATGACTTTTCGAAATTTCAGATTTTCACATTTCTCCATGGAACTTTATCATTAGTCGGACTTACAGAAGTACACAGAAGTACACAGAAGTCTTTCCTTTAAAGATTTTCCATCCAGATGTTCCTTATATGTTTCCGTTTTGATTAAGCAACATAGAAATCAATCATTCATGAGTTACCAAATTTAAGCAATCATGATATATAAGTTGACAAAACCAATAGATTTCCATGGTATTTTGCGGACAATGCAATGGAAAGGTTGTGAGACCCTGAAATTATAATTTTATTTAATTTCCATATTCATTTATTTCCACTAATTTTACTTTGAGTCAAACACATGCGAATCGTTGGTATTCCATCACTTTTTTATTTGACTTCAGATTTGGATTAATCATTTATATAGGATCGTTTTCTCCTTTTTTCTTTATTGTACCTATTTTTCTGTATTGTATTTCTGTCTGTCTTTGTGAAATGGAGCGACGCTTCACTGTGGAAAATGATGGAGGAGGGGGGAAGACTTTGAAATAAACCCCAAAAGGGTGCAACGGAAATGTTTTGCACCCTGCAGGTGTCTGGCTCAATCACCAGCCTTGTTCCCCCCGCGAAGCGAGAACAGTGGAGCAGGATTCTTTCGATTATTACGCATTATCGAACCTATCCGATGACGCCGTGTCGGTAAATGTATCGTCATTGTCTTATAGGGAGAGAGATTCGAAGAATGAGGACAGTGATTGTCAAAATTAAAAACAAAGAGGAGAAACATTGTCAAACTTGAGGATTACGATGAAGGGGCAAAAATCAAAGATCATCTCCATTTTACGACGAGCTTTACATTCTTCCGATCTTTAGAGCACGTGCCCACTGCACTCGAAGATTACGAAGATTTGTTGAATATTGTGACAGCCATACCTTCGTCACTAAAAAAAAAAACCTTTATTTCAAGCATTGTAGTTGTTGTAATAATCATCATCACTGTTTCCCTCTAAAGAAGAAAACATGTCATAGGGGGAGGGTGAACACATTGCTTGTGTCATATACTTTGGGAAAGTTTTCTACGCAAAAATGTTTCGTTTTAATACTATGCAGTGACAGAAAACAACATTAAAATAGTTCGATCTCGAGTTTCAAAATTTGCCTTTTCTACGATGATAGTGTTAATAGTGATTGATAATATAGATAGGGGATGCTTTCTCGTTAACACTATAAGAAGACCGCTTGTGCACCACTCTCCAAACATTTCGCAAAATCTTTTCTCTCTGGATGGTAACATCATCACAATGGCATAATCGGATTAAGCTGACACTTTCAATCATTTCTCTTCCTTTACGTCGTCTTCTTGTTATCACAAATGAAATAATCTCATAGGGCCTATTACATTATTCATTATTACCCTTTAATCATTATCATTTCATTATCGGGGAGAGCACTGATGGATCAATGGTCTTTGCTTCTTCCTCCACAATTTGAATTTATGTCATGCTTGTATATGTAGTACATGTGCGTATGACGTGTGCATTGATACTGTTTTGTGTATAACGTATAATCTTCGTATAATCTGTTTTTATATCGTTTTACTAGAGTTGTGGAAATAAATGAAAGGAAAATTGAAATGGAACATCGGATGACTGACGGCCATTGTACGTGACAATGTTTAATCCCAGTGTGATTATCAATTTTTCTTATCATTACTGGACTATTTTTTTTTCTTTCATTCATGAAGTCCATGACTATTTTTTTTTCTTAAATTAGGCAAATTCACTTAAAGGTGGCAAACAGTGATAATTTGCTGCTTTAACAATAATGTGTTACTCATGGTTATTCTATTTTACAAGTACAGGCGAGTCTTCCAGAACTCCTACCCTATCACCTACCTGTCGCCAGGTATGTGTGTCCCTCCTCCCTGCTATCACCAGCTAGCCCCACCTGAACACCATCCCTAAACATCAAGTCAACGGTGTTGAAACACCTGATGGATAGCTGACACCTTCTGTCAATTGGAATTGCTGAGTCACGGCACCTGTTTGGTGTTGGATAATTGCTTCAGTTCAATAACACTTCCCCCCATATTCGTCCACACTTCTCAACCTTCACATATTAATAAAGAATCTCTGTACTGGGGAAAAGTATAAATTGCAGGTCATGACAGATACATTTTATGGCCTGAATGGCTCCCTTTGTAACTATTTCTAGCAAGAAAAAAGGCCGAGAATGTGGGTTACACAGTGAAAATAAATAGTCAATGAGAACATATTGCTTTGACCTCAGTATCAACTGTTTCACTTTGGTTGCTATGGAAACAAGCTCAAAACTGAAACGCGGCAAGTTATTTCGCAGATAATGGGCGATGAAAAGTGCTACGAACTGTGATAAAGTTTTAGACTGAACTAAAACGGGAAATCCAAATCCACGCACATGTTGATGTCAGTAAAAATGAGTGAAGTCCAATAGACGGAACAGCAAACTTTCATTGTATTAGGCAACAAAAAAAAAAAGAGGGAAAGGATGAGAAATTTTCATATGTAAGCGATTTAGCCACTGCAACTCCTCGCTCCTCGACAGTTCCTGTTGCTAAGTCATAATCATCGTCTACAGGATACAATTCTTCGTTACAAAGTCCGTTGAAAAAGGAGCAAATCCAACGGGGGATTCGTGAGGTGATGACATCACCATAATCCTCTATTCTTCATGGTGATTGATGACCGATATTACTTACTTAGTTTCCTGGTGAAACCTTTCAATTTCCTAACTGGGCTACCTCCTTTGATGCATGATTGCCAAGGCGCTTCTACCATTTGTTTGAATTTACTTTATTCATTGAAATAATTTTGACGACTCGCATGTCAAATTTATCATATTGTTTCTTGTACATTCTGTTGAAAAAAAGTGAAAATAAAGTTTGAAAATTTGGAAAAAAAATTGACCGATCATCACTTAAAATCAAACTGACATAAAAAAAACTACAGCTATTCCAGTGGTCCACTGGCCACCCTCCTTACCTCCTTTGATCGAGTACCAGTCGGCCCCGTTCGTCACTCCGCCGTTAAAGACCTCTGCACCGGTGTACGGGCAGGGATCCGACCGCGTGCTCATGAAAGAGTGTTTGGTGGCGTAAACCTGAGCGAGGTGCCGGAAGACGGCGTCGTCGGGACTGGCCGTGTAGAAGCTTCGGCGACTGCGGCTGGTGTCATAGGGGTAGTTAGCAACCAGCTCGCCTTCGTGTAGATTGGCCGACAGCACGAAAGGGTATTCCTCCATCCAGCGGAGGACATTGGCTGTTTCTGGCTGTAGCTGAAGTTCCAAAAACGAGAAAAAGGAAACAAAATTTCGTTTCACCAAGATTTACAAAAAAATGAATAATAATAATGATAATGATGATAAGTCCTCTTTATCCAGCGTAGCTTCTTCAGTGTTGATACTCCTCTACCGGGGCCCTGCCATTATTATTGTCCTAGCGTTGTCAGGTACCCATTTATACAACCTTGGTCGAGAGGGACATGGCGGGTCAAAATACCCTGTCCAAAGACGTAAGCACTGGACTGGATTCGAACTCCGGTCCCCCGATTGAAAGTCAAAATTCTTTTCCACTGTACCACAGTGTTCTCATACATTAAATCAGCGTCGATATCCACTTATCATTTCAGGCAAAGAATTTGACGTTTTTATAGGTTGGCACTCGTACCCTAAATAATCTCTGATTATACGTGATTCACGCCTGCTTCATCACTTCACCGGCTTGGCTTCGCACTTCAACATTCGTCACGTCGCAGTCGCAATGATAATTACTCGAATATTGTCAAAAATGATTTTGATGTTGTTTTTTATTGCATATGCCATGCTGACGTCAATGGGACCCTCGTAAAGCGGTGACATTACCACCACATTAAAGATGGTGAACTAGTCCACTGCTTCGTGAAAATATGTGAAATTATTCTGTGTTATGTTTACGACTTCACTCTTTGTCATACCGCAACCACACCACAACCCTTCCAAGCTTTACAAAAGAGCACAGACAGAATAACAGCTGTACTGTCTCCAGTCGTATAATTAACCCTCGACTTGCATGACATGTTTTGTTCTGTTTTCGGCACCATGTGGTATGAAAAGGCCAAGAGAGTTGTTTACTTCATATTGGCAGATATATATTCAATTCAATTCAATTCAATTCAATTCAATTCAATTCAATGTTTTATTTCATTTTTCGACAAGAACATTTATAGACATCACTTTTTTGGGTAACAGAAAATAAGGTGCGTAGAACTATGTAGGATGAAAAGAATGTACAATGATTGTAGCACCTTACGATAATTATACATTATCATAAAACTCAAGTGACTAGAAGTAAGTAAACAATATGCAAAATTCGAAAAATGGAGGGACCCACTAAAAAGACAAAGCTTGTAGGATATAATCCAGTATCTCGCAATTCGATCCAGTTCAACCCATGTCATGATCTTGATGGCAATTAGGACACAGACCAACCAAACTAAAAGTCATACAGACAAACTAATCACAAAGTACATGTACAGAAAATAGACGCAAAAAAAAAGCTTCCTTGACGAAAGGCTACGCCTGATTCAACATCGCAGAGCACTCTGCTACCAGACGACTCACAGCAGGGATATTAGGGCGCGGATGATGGGTAGACACGAACCTACAGCAGGGTGATTATCGCGTTAAAGATGAACGCTCTGACGAGAAAACAGCGGTCAAGTTCACTCCGTCGTTCTCACGACTTCCAGACGTCAAAATACACAGGGGATAATGCGTTGATTAGACAACAAAATGCAAACGCTTTGCACGTTTTCTTTACCTATAGCCCAAAGAGAAGATTGCTATACCACGACTTGTCGAGATCAGATTTTGAAATCGGTATGGTTCCATGTAAGCCAAAGGAGAAACATCTTATTTTACCACCAAGATGCTGCACGCAATACTTTCAAAGAATATGCATAAAGCCACCTGTGAATGGCGGGGAGTACAAAATACGACCTTCCATACATCAAGAATAAAGTTAGATTATCAACATTTACCAGATAAAAAAGACTTCACAGGGATACAGGTGAAACTTTATTGATCACGCTGATGCTGAAATGGTATTACCATGACATGAACATAATATGATTATTTCCGAGGAATGCAATATTTTGCAATAATCATACATCTACAAAATGACAAAAATCAGTTAAAAAAAATATTGGAGAATTCGATGACACAGGAGTAATCCTTTCTTCTTCTTTTTTTTTTTTTTTTTTTTTTTTGGGGGGGGGGGTCATTTTTCTTTTCAATTTTGATGGGCACGTTTACAGTTTGAATGAGATTTTCAATCTGAAGACCTTTGCCGGTATGACAACTTTGGCAGTGTAATTATCGATGAATAACAATCTTTCACTTGACTAATTATAATATTGACCGACATTTTACTCCACTGTGTCTGCAGTCCGTGCTAAATCCAGCTCGTTATCTTCCACGACAGTCAAAAGCGCCTTGCCAAAAGAAGATCACAAACTTTCAAACTTATTGTCCCAATTTTCTACGTGCCACATATCTCATTCATCATCTCCCAAGAACCCATATCGCAAAGCTCAGTAGACGGCTTTTGCGCTGAAAGACACATTTCGTTATACCATTTTATCTTCCACATCGCTGCTTGACCACGTGGGACAAACCTTTTAGTCACGAGGACAGCGAAAGGTGCGCACATTACTCATCGACGGCACCCCTGGTATCAAGACAATCGCACAATTGCACGCGCTAAATGAAGCGCGTATCCTGTGCCAGACGATACACCTCATGTGGGATTCTCACTTGCGCATCTCCTTGTAAAAACAATGTGAGCATGATTCTCTTAGTTTGAGTTCAATTTGTTCTTCTTAGTCGTGTTCGTGTTCTTTTCTTTCCGATTAGACGCTAGATAGTTCTTGTTGACTGACGCAGGAAGGTTATCTGATCATCATCTAAAGGGAATTACGAGAATACAAAAGAACTGCCAAATGTGTCGAGAAATATGTTTCATATGCCAGTCGAGATCTTTTTGGACAGGTCCAAAAGCACATTTGAATCAAGATTCTCCCAAACACCTTTCTCAAATCGCGCTTGGCCAATCGTGGCGTGATGGAGGTGTCTTCCATTCCAATTGTTCTCGATTATGTTCTGGCAAGCTCTTGTGGTTAATAGACGACGATGGTTGCTGTGCCAACTTCGTCAAGCGAGAGACGATAGCAAAAATGTGGCCAACTTGAGCAACCTGGCGCAACATGAGATCACATTATGGTCTTACAGATTAAGAGTTTGCAGCTTGTTTGCGCCATTAGTGTAAAGGGCAATCAAAAGACGTCATCCTCTAAACCATTAGCCTTTGTTCTCTCTCGCTTTGTTCATTAGAAGAGAAGCGAGCAGACAGTCGTCACGCAATAAGGGGTCAACCCGCTAGAAAGAGGCCAGCTTCGATCCAGCTGACGCGCGCAATTGCTCGCAATTGGCGACGATAAACAAAAGTGGAAGGGCCTTTGAAAGAGGGTGCCAAAAACGGTAGCTTTGCTGTTGTTGTTGTTCTTTGTTCTTTGTTTTTGTTTCTTTACTGTCAAAAGAATAGTCCAGATCGGAGAAGATCTGCAGGAGGCCTGCAGTTGATGATCAGAGGACGCATCATATGTTCATCCATTATTTCTCTCAACGAAGAAATTGCTTCAGTTTTCATTTATCTTAGCTTCGCATCTCTTGATTAATTCCAAAGAAAATCTATGGAATAACTACTGACAATCACAACTTTTATTTAGTCTGAGTTTGGAAAGAGACAGGAAGTTTTCCGCGTCCCTTTTCCTTGTAAACGGCAACAGCAACGAAAGCAATGAGAAATCCATGAACGACAAAAGTGCACTGGCACCGATGATTACATGCTCGACGAGTCAACCATGTAGGCCTACCTACGTCTCTACCTCACACGTGGTGAAACCCGGATAATTTTACAGTCTTGGAGAGGAATGTGTTTTTCTCATTGTAAGAGTATCTAAACCATGGTTCGTTTGTTCTCTTCTTTTGCTGTTTGGTGAAACATTGCCATATCATGGTTTGGTACTAGACCTTTCAGTGCATAGCACTGTAGGCATTGCATACGGAAAAACATGGTTCGGTATATTTTCACGAGTACGAGAGTTTAAGAAGTTTAAATGTTTTCATGGAGAGAAGGTTGCTCCGATGGAAGCGATCTTAATTTGCTGCTAGCCGTGGTACATTTGAAAACCATAAATAGCACATAATAAGTCTGCTAGAATAGAATAATTGTCCGTTAGCAAATTATGTGCATCGAAATCGTGAGTTCGTCGGTAGCTTTCGAGTCCAGTCGGGACTCTTCGGCTGTTTGTGTGCTTACATACAGGTCTGTGATAAACATGATAAAGCTGTACACTAATTCGTTACAGGAATTCTCGAATAT
The DNA here is from genome assembly GCF_040938485.1 of Diadema antillarum. Taxonomy (NCBI): domain Eukaryota; kingdom Metazoa; phylum Echinodermata; class Echinoidea; order Diadematoida; family Diadematidae; genus Diadema; species Diadema antillarum. Next base: position 430,005 of record NW_027270922.1, read on the forward strand.
ACCCGAATCGGGCCAGCCTTTCCATTGCATGGTATCTCTACGCTACTAGGTCTTTAAAGGGATGGACAGTTTTGGTTGAGAAGGGGGATTCAGATTTAAACTTTTTGCGAGATAATTAGAAACCAATTTTGAAATATTAAAGAGCATACAATTCTAAGAAAAAGCCAAAGTTTATTAATTTGATAAAATCAGTTTTGAAATGGCTGAGATATCCAAAAACAAGATAGTCTAAAACGAAGTGGTCCTAATAAAAGTTGGGTCCCACCTTTATGGGCACCTTTTTTTTAATATCTAAACCATTTCAAACCAATTTTCATCAAATAAACTTTAAATTCCTCTTGTATGCTCCTTATATTTCATAAGAGGTTTCTCATTATCTCATAAAATGTTGGAAACCTGAAGCCACATCTCAACTTAAATTGTACAATCCCTTTAACAGACAGCAGTTTTAGTGAACTTAAATGCAAAGTGTTATGATAACGTGACTTACCTTCAGCAGATCGGCCCTGAGCGGGACAAAATGGTGATTCTTGCCTCCGTTCTGTTCGTTCTCGTAGGCCATGTTGTTCAGGTTGGGAAAATTCCTGTTGAGGTCCTCCCCGTTGGCGTTGGATCGGCCAAAGTACGGCAGGGAGAGGCCCTGTGAACAAACTCCACAGAGGGAGAGTTACCTGAAAACATGCCGACTCGACCAAAGAAAACGTAGTGCATGTACTGAGACGCACAAAACAGTCAAACCTGCCTTAGCGGCCACCTGTATAAAGCCACCTGCTGTATGCAGCCACTAAGAACAGTTCTTCCCCAGAGGAAGGTCATGCTAAAGACCCTTCCTACAGTGGATACCTGTCTACAACGGCAACTGTTTTTCTGTCTCCCATGGATTGCCGCTGTAGACAGTTTTGAATGTATACTATTACATTTATTTTGTGTTACGCATTAGATGACGGTAACAATTGCGATATCTAAGTTTGCTGTCAGAGGGTCACCAATGACAAAGACGTGGTTGGGAATAAAATGACGAAATGTGTGACTTGGTGATTACCGTGTTTTTGGAAGGGGGAGGGAAACTGTGAAACAACTTATTATAAGAAATGATTTCTCATACAAAGTTAAAAGCCCCTTGTGTGCTTTGAGTGCTCATTGGCACAGAAAACCCCGTAGTGTTGTACACGTTGTTGTTGTTGTTGTTGTTGTTGTTGTTTTATTTCCGTACCAAAAAAAAAAATCAACACATTTCATACATAAAGGTCAGTAAATAAAAAAATACATGCGGAGGGTAGCCCATTTTCAGTAGTGACAATGACAGTCACTTCTGGTCTTCCATGGGGCCCTGTACACAAAGATTTCATCCAATTAGGGACTGATGATAGAATAAAATATACACAAACACAAATAGAACGGTACATACATTACTACATTGTAACTACATATATACCATATTATCACACATTGTTCAAAGGTTTGAAGCACAAAAAAGATCAAATAGAAAGGATTTTGGTTTTAACTAAATTGAACTTAAAAACGGGTAAAGAGGAAATTTGACGCAAATCATTGGGTAAGTTGTTATACGCTGATGCACCTCTGTATGAAAAAGATCTCTCACAATAATTAGTTTTTGGCCGAGGTAACTGTAAATCGTTTTGATTACGGAGAGAGTATGGTGATGTCTTGTACTTAAAAATATCTTTCATATATTCGGGGGCCATGTTATTCATAATCATGTTAATCATAATACACGTGCACTGTCCAAAGTTCCTGGCACCGAAAGGGTTAAAGCCGGTCTGCACTGGCCATTATTTTGATGCCAGAACTTTTTGTAAAGAGCGCCATCTATCAAAACTTCCGGTGGCCGGGTTACATCCATAGAACTCTAATCAGAACTCTAGCTCTGTGGTTACATCGTTTGTGGCTGATCGCCGCCTGCATGCCGGTCAGCGCACGACTTCACAGCAGCTGTGCGCAGAGCCGAGAGAACACACACAAGCAGTGCATAATATGGTGGGGTACCGAGAGCCCAGCCCGGCCCGCCCGGCGCGGCATCGATCTTTCGGCCGATCGCGAGGGAACGGGTTACTTGTCGCGAGAGAGATCCGCGACAATCCACTCACTCAGCCAAATGACCTAGTCGCTATACACCATACCAGCGCAGCGAGCAGAAAAAAAAACATCGCTGGGCGGTGAATTACTGTAATGTGGCCGTCGGTTTCTTCGTCGGGCCAGCTGATTTAGATATTTTACATGATGTGCAGTAAAATATTCCTTCAAATTTCATGCTCTTTATTGAGTTTTCATGAAGTCCAACACAATGAGTGATGAAAGCTCCAGATGCATTTACGAATATCTCTCACACATAAATCTTTGCTACTACTATTAAACAGTAAGACGGTAAGAGTTATAGATCTAAACGTTAGTAGTAATAGTACTACTACTAGGCCTAGTAGTGCCAGAACAAATGTAGGTTCTACATGCGGTTCCTATATCTATGTGCTGTCCCTCTGCCCTGAATAATATTATCACACATGTGAGAAATGACACCAAGCTAATATCTCGAGATTGCAATTGGAAAACAGATAACATATCTTGAATTGATCATGATTTCCCTTCCTAGAAATTTCATTCGACAATTTGTTGAGGCTGGGTTAGTGAGGAACAATAACCTTAAACGCTAAAATGAAAACGTTCATACTGATTGATAGTGATACTGATATGGCCCGTTATGTGTCTACACCGTACACGTTCACTAATTTAATCAGGCCTAGGTCTAGGTCTAGTCAATAAGTCATCATAGACACCTCTTGTCGTAAGTTGGACGTCAGTATTCATTGTAATAATCACTGGAAAAAAATGTGAATAAGGTTGTTTTAAATTTTGTCATCGTTCATCGCGATGTTATGATGATCAACGGCAACGCAGCGGTAATCCGAGTAACGCCTAACGGTAACGTTAGTTGTTACATGGATTTGGAAGGTTATAAATTCAGCGTTCAGTGAATGTCATTTGCAACTGAATAAAAAGTAGGTACAATTGTATATCATACAATCTATGATATATCTTGAATTGATATATCGATTGTTTCACCCACGTTGGCTTATCAGAGGCTTCTGACTCAGTCTGAGTGCACGTGGAAACTTTCACGACGGGTTGATCCCGCAATCCTGGCACACAGCTTCACAGGCTCGACACCAGTGCTGATGCCAAGTGGCGGACATCCAGCAGCTAGCAGATGACCAGCAAAGTTATCCTGTTGAATGGCCTGATGGGCCGTCAAGGGCGATGTTTATCTTGTTCATTTCTTGCCGATAAACAGCTCGCATCTCCTCCCACTGGATCCAGCATTTACCAAGTCGTATCCGCGACATAATCGCAGATTGAAGTTCGACACAACGATCAGAATAAACGATCTGAGTGTCGAAGTGTTTGAAAGCACCGAACATACATGCAGATCGCGCATCGCGAAGTGATAAGTGACAACCTATAATGGTATCGATATCTAGATATCTGTGGTACGTGAATGTATGCACTGGACTGCGCAAGATAATGCGGGAGCGAAGCGAGCCGCTGCCCTGCTAGGCCATCCCCTACGCGATACGGGAACCTGGTGATCTGTGTGTTAAGTCTATGGGAATATCAGAATTCAGTATGGAACGGGTTAATTTTGATGCACGCCGCTCGGCATTATGGGAGACATGCTGGGCACCACAGAGAAAAATGAGCCTTATGATGGCGCTAGACATGTTTCTTACCAATGCAGACCCACTTTAAATGATGATATGAAGAGAGGGATGTGGGCTGGGGGTTTCATTAATTCCAATTTGACACAGACTTAATAGTCCAGGTAAGAAATTGCGTTTGTTTTAGAAAGTGCAATACACTGCGCTATATTAGTGAAATAACACAAACCACAGTTGATATCAGATAGATGGTTGTACCGGTGTTGGTTGGAAAGTTGTTGTTGTTGTCTTTTTTTTCTGTAATGCGTGCTTGCTGTTGAACAGGCAATAAGATATTTAAACATAATCTCTACTTTAGAGTAGGCCTTTATGTGTCGTCTTCACGAAGCATGCCATGTAGAAGTACGTTTTGTTGTGTAATTGTTTTCTAAATTACATAGTTTGCGACGTTAAGTATTTGACTTGTCTAACTCGATTTATCCAGGGAATTTCTTCTAGTTATGCCTAGCCTTGCTTCAAGTCTTCGGTAGATGTTTTCCAACGCGTCTACCTTTTCAGAATCGCAATGCATCGATCGGTTTATTAAGAGAGACTTTCAAATCAGATTCAATAACGTCGGGTGGTTGTTAAAAGGGTGTAACCTCATCCCGAGACTGCCCGCTGTCTACTGTAAATCCAAATTTGAGTACGGGGAGGAACAGATTTTCGAAGGATGATTCCCAAACCTGCCGGAGTTCTCCGTTGGCAGATATTTCAGGTCTCACATCCCACACATCAGACTAGTCCCCATACAAGAGGCACCTGTGAAAATCTGGGCAATGAAGACGTTATTCGATTGCTAACGATGCGGTGCCTTTTCAAATTACTCCCAAGTTTCGTCAACCAATTACAAGCGCGTCGAGCCCGGTGCGGTGGGCGCGTGGAAAAAACAACAACAACAAAAGCTCACCTCTGTGGAGTTGAAGAGTTCGTAGGCTTCTTGAAAGCCGTCGGGGTTCATGGAGAAAAGCATGTGGATCCTAGTCTCGTTCACCAGTCGCTGGATTCGAATATCCCGCTTGTAATACTGCATGCAGAGATACTCGGCGAGGTGGATCAGAAGTTCCCGACCTATGGGCTCATTCCCGTGCATATTGGCGATGTATTTGAACTCGGGCTCACCTGCAAAAAAAAAAAAGTCACGGAAAAGGGCAAAATACATTAGCAACTGATATTATTCTTGTCTGCACAATTCTAGCATCGTTGAAATCAATCTTGGTAAATCTGACACGAACGAAGGTATGTGTGTGTGGTGGTGTGTGTGGGGGGGGGGGGGGGGGGGCAATGCAATCAAAACGGCACCATAAATACACCCGCCTTGATCTTTCAGCATTCCGCAGGGCACCAATTTGGAACAAAAGTACTCCACATTATACCATAAGGAGCTTCATGACATTACACTGTATTTTGAAAATCGCAATGCTAAACATTTGAGAACATGTGAACAGCTGTAAGCCTTTATGGACCTTTCGGGACCCTGTTAGATTCCTCTAACAAGAAAGTTGATGAATTCAGGAGAACATATATATAAATATATCTTTAAAGGAAGAATGCTATTTCTATATTTCATGTTTAGCTTTAGGATTTCTTTTACCGATTAAAAATGAGAAGTTTAAAAATTCCTTTCATTTTTCTTTGAATGGATCTATACTTTTAAAGCGTTATGAATAGATGTATTGGAGTTCCAACCTAGACAGCATATAACCCTTACCGAGATATTTTCAAAATGTATGACATTTGAACAGATGCCGGTTTTTCTTTAAACCTTCTCAGAATGTTTCAGTATGCAGTGGCTGAATTCACACAATTTAAAGGTAGAGTCGTCACAGCGCAGAGAAGGCACTATGTTCTTCTGGGCACGTCGTAATTATTTCCAACTGCTGTTACAACTGGGATTTTCCTACTTTGTGGGCAGTGATACGTATCCATTTTCATGGCACCTGCTTTTCAGATACTTTTATTGCGGGAGTCTATATGCTTACCAGTGAATGTGCTTTGTTACTTGTAGTTATGAAGAGGACATTATTATTAGTTTGGTGTAAACAAACAGACACTGCGGGTCATCTCTGCTATAGATCGAAGGTGACGACAACAATGGAATCGGCACGGCAGTTTGATCTCTCTTTCATCACCATAACAAAGAAAATAATTGGCAAGGAAGAGAAAAGTGTGGAATAATCACGTTCAGATATTTGAGAATAACGTGACACCCCCTCTGATCTCTATCCTTTTGTTCATATTGTGTAATATTGTGAGGCTTCTGTCAATGTTTGTCTGGTTTTGCTTCATGTGGAGCATGTCAAATATATTAGCCTTGCTCACTTGCCCCTGGTCTTTTCATTCATTTTCGAAATCTTTGTACGGAGGGCCTAAGTTGTGCAAACAATTTATAGTCACCTCCCTCATCGAGAATACTTCTGTCTTGAGGGAGGTGACTTTATAGGTCTCACGTCCTGTAAAAATGGGCAATCCTTAGCATCTCTACTTTGTCAAATGACAAAGATGTTACACAATGTCGGGAAACATTCATGAATAAACAAAAACAGAAGCTTGATAAAACGAATAATGGGGTCTTCATTCAAAGATTCAACACGTTAAACTTGAATTCAAGAGGGCATATCATTCGCTATCAAAACACCCAAAACACCTTCAAATCTAAAGTGATGAAACTGTAGTCTTCCTTTAAGGAGTCTTTCCTTTCTTTTTTTCTTTGTCTATAGTTTGAGCAGGAGGTACCCCCTTGCAAATTTCAGGGTTGAAGTGAAACAAATTGGTCGGTCTACTTGAATATGAAACATGTTAACATTATCTTTATTTACTGTCAACACGTGTCTCTACAGAGCATATTATTTACCAGTGAGAGACCTTACCACATCCATGGCACCATATAGCGATCACTGGAGAGCACGCTGTGAGCTGTCGATGCACGTAGCCTGGTTCAAGGATTTAGACTATTTTTATTTTCTATTATTATTGTTGATTCATTTTAAAAAGAAAGATAAAAAATCCCTAAAGAATAGCTTGCAGCGAGGGTAAAGGTGAAATATCGGGCAAACGCCAAGGTAAGCCATGACTAACTTCTTCGTAGGACGTATAACGTCGACGTGCCTTTCAAACACATTGATATTCTCGTCAAGCCACTTGAAATATCCGTTTGCTGGAAGATCTTCTTGGATGTTATCATGACGAATAATGCCTAGGATTTTGAAGGTAGAGTAGAGTTAGTCTTGATTTACAGACTGAAGGGGACATAATATTCAGCAATCACGTTGGGGCAGATGGCAAGAACACAGCACGGAACGGAGACTACAAAATGCCAGGTAACTCAGAGAGCTGCTTGTGTGATTGGCACGCGTCGAACGTGCGAAGATGATGACTTTTGAGGCAACGTCTGGTTGACGAGATCGACCACTGTGCGTGACTTTTTCTCAGTAACGAAGCTTAAAGCACAGCGCATGGTGTGGTGAGGTCATCAATTAAAGACTAGATGACTGGCCTTTAAGTTCCTAATTTGGGAGTTACCCTCTTTTCAGAAACAGAAAACATAATTACCCACAAGTGCAAATTGAAAACCACGGCAACCGTGTATACGGCACGATTATTCCAAGTTGGCCCAATATAATAAAACCACAACAATCGTCATTCCAGATTGTTGACGACCGACAAACAAAAAGGGAAACGGGGAAGAAAGTGACGACATCGTCATGGACGCATGGCTGCAGAGTAAGGGTATGCGAGAGAGTGATGGCGACAAGGCGCTGAGCCTGACACTCCTATTCACAGCAGTTATCCATGGGTCATTGGAAGCAATGCTTCATCGTCAGCTCAAACACCGTCCCTAATGTACGATCGAAGCAGCTATACATTTGACGAGCGATATCTCACTCGCCTTTTCATACGACATCACTTGCTAGTGACAGAGTAATAAGCCACTGCAGTTGACAATCATCAACAACAAGAAGGACAACAAATCTTTGGAAAAGAAGGAAATTCTTTCCTTGATTTCTGTTCATTTCTCATCATAATGATGAAATCTTTTTTCTATACTTTGGTCAGTTCTTAGGTAAGGTGAGGTAGATTCTTGTGGGTCAGAGAGGAGTTTAATACTTCAAAGACGCTGGTGTATTAAATTACAGGAGGCCTGATAATCAGCAGTGCAATGAAAGCATGAACCTAGTGTGACAGTTTGACAAATCAATCTAATTGGAAGCTACGATGCGGTTCCACTGGGGTGACGATCCCGTATAGATACACATGTACTGTTAAATCAGTGTTTCTCGACAACCTGGGGCCCGTTGCATAAAACTTACCATTGAATTTCAATGGTAACTACCGTCAAAATAAGGCGTCACAGCCAATCAGCATCAAGGATTATAAAATTTACCGCTACTTTGAAGACTTACCGCTAGAAAGGAGCGGTAGATCCAGCGGTAAGAGTTTTATGCAACAGGGCCCAGGTAATACTTCTTTAAAGAAATCTAGGCTTAAACAAGCGTTAAAGATAAAAAGCATGGCTGTGTCATTTGGAATGACATCCACAAAAAATCAGCGAAGCTAGAGTATATGATCTCGCTTAGCCAAGATAGCTTCTTCGGTGTTAGCACTGTTCTCTCAGAGGACCCTGCCGTCATCATCATCCCAACGTTGACAAGTATCTGTTTACACCTGGGTCGAGAGGTACATCGTGGGTGAAAATATCTTGTCCAAAGACATAGGCACTTTGAAAGATTCAAACCCGGGACCTCCTTTACAAAGTCAAGAGTTTTCTCCACAATACCACAACAGCGCCTCCACTGTTCTATTATTATTATCATTATTTTTTTTCTTTTTGCTGTCTTTTCGTACACCTTCTTTCTCTTTCATTCAAAGGTTACTCAACTTGCACTCCTTTTTGGAAATATTTCAGTGAGCATCCATGCAATTAGAATGAAAGTCGTGTTCACACACACACACACACGCACACACACAGAGAGAGAGAGAGAGAGAGAAGGGACAGAGCTGGAGAGAAAAGGCACTTCTTTCTTGTGTGTATATGTGCGCTTTCGCGAATCTCATGTAAAATATCATACAAGAGAGCGTACATTCTGAGCATGATTACTATACGTGCAGATGTACAGACGTGGCTGAGCATGAAACGATGTTAAGATGAGACGCTGGCATCGATATACTCGCAACTTCTTCGTTGTCAATTCGCCGAGTTTGTTCGTACCGATTTATTCATTCTCAGGCTTACAACTTTGCATGTTTTATTTATTTTTTTATACGCAGATCCGGCCTATTCCATTTCATCAAAGGATGGCTTCTTGAATGAAAGACAAGGTAATTATAAGAATGCAGGAGGCTACCCTGTTAACGGTCTCCTCTGTAATCACATTACCATCGTCTAACAATTCATTGCATAACCATCGGCATACTATTCATCATTGTGTCACCGTTGACAATTTTTATTTCATCGGAAAAGCTAACTCAGATTTATGTGTGGGTGTGCGCGTGAGTGCGTGAAGAAAATTGATAGAGAGAGTATTCTGTCCAGTGACGTCTATCTGTCTGTCTCTTTGTGTTATATTACGGGTTAGGGCGCATCATTCTAAGAATAGAAAAAAATCTGATTATTCCGTCTAAATTATTTTCAGTCAACCCTAAATTACTAAATCCTGGTTTGCAGATAAGCGTCTAGGAATCTTTTAGCACCAGACACCGTGTAATTTATTAGGTCCCTAAATTGTCCACAGACTAATCAATCAAAATCAAAATAAACTGATTGAACAAAAAAAAAAAATCTGTGGTCTGACACAAGGTCGGAGTACGGCGGGGTAATTTTCCCAGCTCCGAACTTTATACACCCAAAAGCTGGATTTGAAGGTGGCATTTAAGAGTATAAAGAGTCATCACGTAAATTTGACGTAGAATTGCTTCGGAAATTGATAAGATCGTGATGGGATGACGCATGTTGCTCGTCATATTATGCCGACGTCGCGCATTACGAAATCTCGGGTTTAGTCCGATCCTCCGTACCGTTCTCTACTAGGCCTCGCAAGTTTGTGTTAAGTGGAACATCTCACAAACCGACGTTTTCTCTTTAGGCGAGACAGTGTTGACTAGGAACGTTCGCTTGACAGCTTACTAAGAGCTGTAACATAAACTCAAAGAGACAAGCAATATCTTGCTTGACCTTTCGCAAAACGGTGCCGAAAACTTCCATTTCACCTCAAGACATGTCCGTGAATATTATTGCCATCGTCCTACGGGAGAAGTATCCATAACTGCCTCATCGTGTGTAGCGATGGTTTGAAGGGGGTGAAAACATGTGAAAAAGGGCTTGCTAATTGACAGTGTCGGCGCGGTTTGAAAGAACATAATTACGTAGTTGGGCTTATGACTCGGTGCATGTAGAATAACGAAAAACGAATAAAGAACATAGTGGGACAAGGCCAGCCCTGGCTTCCATGCGTCTATTATCCTGCTAAATAATAATAAAAAGTGGCCTACTCTTCCTTGACCTGCTGATGTGATGTATAATGTCTTTTGTGTTGAGGGTATCAGTAATCAACCTCACCAATGACAGCAATAATAAGAATGATGTCATGAAAAGCAACCTAATCTCATACTCATTGCAATACCAGCATCGAATGGCTACCAAATAACGAGCCGTCGGTCATGCCTATTAAAAGAATAATGACAACCCGCACGGAAACTAACGTATTAAATACAACTATATAACAAAAATCTGATATCACTTCTACACTACGTTGAGGTATTTGTGATTTAAGTTGCTAAAATACAACGAAAACAATGAGAAAGCATAGGCCTACATTTTAATCATGACTATTCATTGTTACGGTACAAGTGATCGAGGTATCACTGGAAAGGTTTTATTTTTACTATATCTGATGGTGGACTATATACTTTACACTTTAAAATGTTTGAAAATGGCGCTTATAGTCCATTTTGCGATCAAACTTTTCATCATGTTTTATAAAGATAGGAAAAGAGCTGTGGATTTGGATAGCGAGAGCAATGATGGAAATCTTGTTTATGTGCCATTGGCATCGACGGATACAGTAGTAATCAAAACGAGGGGCCGTCCCTTCTCGTAAAGGGAGATGCTATCGGGTCCACTTTCCTCATAAGTTACATTATTTTTGTTTCTAATATTCTCATTATTGAAGAAATTGTGTAGGTTCTGATAGGAGGGGTTTCTGCGGAGTATCATCTTACACGATGCTCCTGCGATTTGCCAAACATTGTACCTTGCCTGACTTCCCTCGATTTCTGTCTGCCCCATCGCGAGGTGATGACAACAAGAAACAGTCACGTGAGGTACAATGCAGCCTTAGGGACCGGCGTAATGTAATAACAGTCATTCACTTTTTAAAGAGGCAATAGGCCTTCTGAGACTACGCAAAATGTCACAGAGCATCACTTACAGTAGGCCCAACAACATACTAAGTCGCTTGAATCGATTTTTTTTTTCAAGAAGAGTCCATTTTGTTGCCTTTTCATTCCGAAAAAAAAAATCCTTCCTCAATCATAATAATTATGAATTTTAGAGTCAATACATATTTCTGTATGATACCTATGGATTATTTTGTCAAAGTGACGCAAGCTTTCTTCCTTACAACGTTATTATTATTAACACTGGCTTTCGTTCAGCGTGCAAATATCAACAACAGCAATTAAACCTTTAATCTTGAATATAGGACGCATTACAGACAAAGGATCATGAGGTCAACAATTTACCTGTCAATAATGTCATCAGCCTTGGCGTAACCAAGGCAACGGTGCGTCCACGTTTCCTCATCAACATCATCATCGTCTTCAATTCCTTTTTTTTTTTCTGTCTCCCTCCGTCGCCCTCTTTCTCTCATTCTCTGTTTCTCTGGGCTGGAAATTCAAGAGAAGCCTGATGGTCACCTTATGTTCAACATGTGTTCCCCGTTTAAGATTCGGGCACCGACTTTTCCGATGCTTCCATACGAACCATTCAAAAAAGACGGGGTGGAAGAGTTTGTGGCTTGACGATGACAGTTCGCATGACATATTATAGACAGACATATGAGACAGACAGACAGACAGACAGACAAACAGGGATGTACAAGGTTCTTGTGCTCTAACGTTTGGAAGCAATATTGACGGAAATAATGACTGACGGAATTAATTCGACACCAGTCCATTTTTTAGGAAGGAGCGGAAAGATGGCAGTCTTCTCTTTTTTCTTTTTGTAGTTTTCATAACGACGTATACGTGACTTTTCATTTTGTCATATCATTAGATTCTTCTTTTTTTTTAATCTTAGCATGTAGCTTGTACAAACAGTAGGGCGTCATAAAAAGTGGGTTGACATCTGTCTCTAAAAATGCATGGCGCCTAAAACCCCGTTATATGCTGAAATCACATGAATCCTTAATACCAAGCAATCAAAAGTGTTACTTTTATGTTCTCAGCGTTAATAGAAATAACAAGGCAAGATTTATGCAACGTTTTTATCACCCCATATCATTGTTAGCCACGAAGCTACGCAGAGTTTTCATTTTGAGACAGTTTGGCGTATTACAAGTTTGGATTACCTCTAGAGCCATTATAAAAATTATGTAGAAAATAGATACAATGATCGGAAAAAAAAAGTATAAGAATATGTAACCGAAAGGCATTGCAGTCTTGTTGGTAATGGTTGAAAAAATCCAGGTTGTATTACGGGAGATTGGAAACGAGCTACGTTCCAACCTTGAATGGTATTATTTCTTGGGATTATTCTGCTGTCATTTTGACATGTTCTTGTCAAAACTACTTAGTGAGTGCGGAGGTACATTAACATGACAATGTGGTCAGGTGCTCTCATGCTGTCACGTACTGATCAATGCATGTCCTTGAAGGGTGCGTTTGCGGAGGGATATCAGGCAGCGAGGATAAGTACATAAAATCTCGGGTGAGTGTGATGATTGGGAGATGGACTAAAGTAATTACGCCAGTGATCTTGTTTGTTCCTGGTGCCATCTCTTCTTGCCATCGACCACACTTTGGCGGTAAAGGTTGACAAGGAAGAGATAATAATTTGACAGTATGACGTTAAACTCGTACATCAATCAACCCAAGCAAAGGGAGGTGATAAAAAGCACAACAATATCAACGACACAAAATGCACACAAACAAGCATCCTGGAATGACTTTAACCCAGTCACTGCCTCGGTCCTTAGAAACTATGGGGGTAATCGCTTTATTTCGGACGCAATGAGTTAAAATAAGTGAGTGTGAGTGACGATCTACTCTTCGTCCAAAAACTGCTGGGCTGCCATGATTACAACTGATTGACAAATTGCCCTACATCGACTTAATACTCACCAATCCGTATTCTAGTAGTAGCCATGATAAGAAATAATCGTTATTTATACATACACGGGCTGGATTCGAACCAATGATCTCCTGCTTTACTACAGGCTCTTGGAATAGTGCATCTTTATAGCATACAGCTGGGCTGATTATGCATTCTTTCAAGACGCTTTGTCTCATATGTCGCTGTCGAGGATGGTATAAGTAATAGTTTTTTGTTGTTGTTTGTAGACTCTGATAATAGGGAACCTTGACAGGACAGGGGAAGAGCAACACGACCGTGACAAAATGTGATGGAATAAAACTAGATTGGAGAAAAGTAGTTTTCCTTACATTAACACCATTACAGCTGATAGTAAGTATATGAGATGGAGAAGCAATGGCGTATTGAGAAAAGGGTCTTCAAAGGGTTAAACAAAGCAGTGACATTTGAGCCAGTGGTCCTGAGATGACTAACCAGCTGAGATTATCTACGCCTCGCCGTTCCTTTTCACTGCTTCATTAGGTTCAACATGAATGTGAAGTAAAGATGCACGCGAGTCGCATTCATTTCGTGCGGGGCAGTGTACAGTATGTGTTGAGCAGCGCCAGTTCTTCACTGGTAAAACACTGCGTGTATCGTTAATCAGGAAGGCAGGAGTACCATCTCCCTGATGTAGATTTCTCCTCATTATATTCCATCCTTTTTTGTTTAAAAATTCCCTGGGTTTCCTGAAATTTTCTTTCTTTTCATTTCCTTAATTCTTCAAACATCCTCATTCGATGATCAGCGTCCAGGCAAGTTTATATGGATGTCCATAGTCAATTTGTTCCATCTTGTTAAATGAATCTGTTTTTACAGCTTACTGACTCCTGTACTGCCAGTCACCTGGGAAGAGCCCGAACCCGAACACGAACCCAAAGCCGAACCCTAACCAGAACCAGAACCAGAACCAGAAACAGAACCCGAAGCATATCTAAGAATTTATATAGTGTGTGACGGTGTGCATGTGTTTGTATACATACGGACCAATCTTTTTCACATGATTTATACATTGCTCTTTGTGCTGCGGGATTTTTCTTTTTATGCGCATGCGTTGTGACCCTAAGACACGGGACCTCATTTGCTGTGGCCTTTATTCTATTAATTTGACCATGTCTATGACGTCGCGACCGACGCGTCGGGAGATGGATGAGGTAAGGGGGGGGGGGGCGGGGTGGTAACTGCACACTCCTCCATCCAAAAACAAGTCTCATCCCTTCAGATGTGACACCCGTCAAAGAAAAAGTTAACGCCAACCCTTCCGATTCCTGAAATTTGATCAGAAGATGTAATCACTGTTGTCTGTGTCAGTTCGGTAAAAATCACGCGTGAGCTCAGTTGTGAGATTGATTTCCTTCTCTTTTAAAGGAGTCCTCAAGTAGAAATAATAATGATACAAACAAATATTAAGAATGTATTAAATTGAGGCCGTCATCCGAAAGTCAAGAAAAGTTTACCAAATTAATGATCTCTTTATACGCGTGAGGGTCATTACCCTTAATTCGTGACCAACGTCAAGTAGATTCGTAGTAGACGCCTGGTCAAGGTTATAGCGTGCAGTCACGGTGGACGAACTCCGTAATCCATGGATGCGCGCTTGATGATTTTGCCATTCCCGTTTCACGAAAGGTGGCTCTTTAAAGTGCATATTGTTGTGGGTTGGCTGTTGTTGTTTTTTGTCCAAATCACACATCCATGAAACCAATAAAAGCACAGTCATGTGTAATAACATTAAAGGGATATGATCATTCATCATTTCATATTTTTCCTTTAATCTTTATAAGAAGATATATGGGAAAAGAGATCATCCGAGGAGCTTCACTACAATCTAATCCTGTCGATGAGGCATTACAATCAACCGAGCATGCAATCATATCCGGGGGAACACACTTCGGTGGAGTTCCGAACGAAATACCCAAGCTGTTTTTTCATATGACACGCTCGGATTAGAATTAATTACGAGGCATACATTATCAATGTTCTTAGAGCAATAATTACCATACCTTCTCATTCAAAGCCGGATTCTCATACAAAAAGCTTCTGGTTGATAATACCATGGAGGATCGAGCGTGGAAGAAGATGGAGGAAAGTTTTGGATGAGAGATTTAAGGAAGGATGAGGGGACTCAGAAAGAGTTTGAATGCAATTACAAGGAAATAGATGACGTCATAACTCTTCATGAATGAAAATTATACAGGTAAGGAGCTAAACGATGCTAAAGGCGCTAATGTTGTTATTCGCTCCTTTTGGTTCATTTTTCGTTATTTTCTGTCATGCAATTGCCTAAAACAACAGCTTCGTAACAACTGACGGATTCAAGCAGCCCGATCTGTTGATTTCACAGGTTGGAAACATAAAAATATTCAGAAAGAGCGGGGGGGGGGGGGGGGGGGATGAGGAAATTACAGCGAAAGTTCGTTTCAAAAGTCAAGATAAAAGCTATGCTCTTTCATTGAGCTTGCTAAGTATCTACATGATCTATAAAATGATCAGGCGTGTGGTATATTGTCAACGACTTGATATAAGACAAATACTTTTGAAGGTTGGGTATCGGTGAACAAAGTCAAGTCTCAATAAATTTACTCAATAAAAAGACTCAATCAATAACAATTTTCATGTTAGTATTCATCTAGTCTAGTGGAACAGAATTGTATAGGGAGGGTCATCTCGTCGATAATATTTTTTTCTTTATTCTTAAGGTCAAGGGTTAAACTTTGTAAAAGCATTTTAAGGTACAACTTGCTGACCACACATTGGATAGGCCATGGCTGGCTGGGTTGACTGTAAAATGTGAAGGTTAAATCTTGAGGCAGCACAACACGACAGATATCGGGCAGTATGAAATTGATATGTCACGACAAAGTATTAAAGATTAGAACGTAAAATGTCATATTGCCTTATATTGTTCAAAAAATTTCGCGCAGCCTTCTACGCTTCTGCCGAGTGATATGGTTATGGATTGACAGGTTGGTGGTTGATTTGGTGGAGAAAACTGCTTCTCCTCGTTCTCGTCTGGTCTGTTTGTTCGGAGATAGAAAGAGAAAGGTGAAACAGGGAAAGATCTGGTGAAATGAAGAAAAAAAATTGTTGTAAAAAAAAAACAAAACAAAAACAATAATCCAATGAGATGCAAACCAAGAGAAAATTTGATAAAACGTATTTACTGCACAAAGGAAAGTGCATTCACCGTGAGTGATGCGCCGTGGCACAAGAGTCAATATTGTGGCGCAACGATCGATATTGTGGCACGGCGGTCAATATTGTCTCTCAAATCAAATTATTGGGCAACATACCCAGAATTCATGTATGACTACCATTAAGAGACTTTACTCGATGGAATAAAACACCAGCAAATTTTGGATGCATATTTTTCCTCTGTCTATCCGTCGGTCTGTCTGTCTGTTTGTGTGACTGTCTGTCCCTCCATCCCTCTCTCTCTCTCTCTCTCTCTCTCTCCCTCTCTCTCTTCCTGACTTCTCGGGGAAATTTTTGCCCAATGAAATCACGCGAAATCATCCGTGAAATTGAAATAATTGAAAAGCGTGCATTTTCAGGGGCTCCAACGAGCTGGCAGGGGCCTCATCGTTGAATTTCATACCATTTTGATCACGGTGAGTGCGGTCAAATATCGAGGGCAGAAAAGGGTGAATTCCCAACTATCAAACAAAGAGGAGATATCAATTTCACTGCATTTTGTCATTTTTTCTTTTACTCTTTGCCTCCCAGCGCCTCCCCTTGCATACATCAGTACCTTCCCTGTAATTGCTTCAAAACATTCGTGTGTTTTTGCCCCTCAACCCTCTTTTTTTTTGGCCGCTCGTGACCTTTTGAGTCAGTCTGTCGTAAATCGTTTTCATCTACGACAATCGGCGAAATATGATTTGCATTTTCACGGCACATCTGGCACACAGATATGTCGTTCTCTCCTCCCCCCATGCACTTGACTATCAAAAAAAAAAGAAAAGTGGAAGAAAAAAGGGAAATCTCTTGAGTTGAGTCTGTCCTGTTTGCAGAAATATCAAGCCGGACATCTGTCGGCGATTAACGGACATTGCATTGAAATAACATCTGGTATTTTTCAGGGCTTCCCTTCCTTTCATCAAAATATTGAGGGAATTCTTGCAAAAAAAAGAGGAAAGGACGAAAATATAAAATGTAGGTTCGGCAATCATCAGTAATACAATATTCGAGGTCGTTTGATCACGGGATACGGTTCATGAGGATCAGACTTCAGAGACTTTGATGAGAAGTCCCCTGTCTTCCGGTTTACTAGCTAGAAACTGGGATGCGTCCGTGATGGCGTGTGAGACCGCAGCTCCTTGGTGGCTATAAATGACATATGGACAAACAGAATCACACACATACACACATAAGCACACACACACACGCACACACACACATGACTCATAAAAAACACTGTATAGGCCCTATATACAATATACAGTGTAGTTATTTCACTAACTTGAAATAGCGGTTGACGTTTATTATTCCGAAGGTTCATAAATCCGAAAATGAAATGAGGTTCGTTATTTCGAAACACACGAATTCCCTATTCCTCGATGTTCGTGAATCCGAAAACGAAATAGGGTTTGCTGATCAGAATGTTTAATGTGCTATTCCGAAAGTTTGTTATTCGGAAGTGTCGTAATTCCGAAATTGAAGTAAGGTCCGTTATTCCAAAGGTTTGTTAATCCGTAAACGAACCAGAGTTCGTTATTCCGAAGGTTCATTTCATAATCTTAAAAAGAATAAAGATTTGATATTCCGAAGGTTTATTAATCCAAAAACGAAAGGAAAGGATTCGTTAATCAGAAAATGAAATAAGGTTCGTTATTCCGAGGGTACACTATTCCTAAGGTTCGATAGTCGAAAAACAAAATAAGGTTCGTTATTCCAAAGGGAAATGATGAAAATAAAATCCCGAGTTTTTAAAACGACTGGTCAAAGGCATCAGTCTTACTAGAGGAACCCGAGGTACAAGGTATTGTAATTTTAGATCATGATTCATGTGGAAAACATGACAAAGAAGTCCTATTTTCAACATATTATACTTCAATTTATATGAAAAATAACGCCTTTCTCTCAAGTCTCAAAGTTTCCCTACACTCACTGCCCATTTTTCTTGAGAGAGGTTCGGATCCAATTTGGTAAAAATACTAGTTTGATCACTTTACTTCACATAAGCTCGGTAGTAGACAATGATCGTGGTGAGAACCAAGTTCGAAATGCTGAGATTTTCGAAAGCGTTTAATTTTCCTTTGAATGGTCCAGTATGACGCGATGCTGCACCATTTGAGCACACAAAGGTGAGAACAGCTGGCTGATCCCTCCCATATCAGATGTAAGATCGGGAATATCATCTGTGCGATGAATCAGGGGAAGTCCCGACACGATGACTGCACAGTCTCAAGCCGCATTACACAGGTATGTGAAAGAAATTCCCGCCCTAAAAGGAAAATTATGAGCAATGAGCAAAACAAAATTCCCGACGGCATTTTATCATACTGTTTCCAACGTCGAACCGGAGATGACTTTGCGGGAAATCGTCTACACAAAAGGGGGAGGGGGAGAAAAGGTGAAATGTCAGGTAGTTCTGTTTCATAATGTCCTCACTTTAACCTTAACTCAATGTTACAATAGGAATGAGGGTTAGGGGGGGGGGTATATTCTGGTCCAGAATTCATGGCTTTCTTGGAGGTTGGACAATATCAGCGCGGACAATGCCGCAGAGAAACATATCTGTTTCAGGAGCGTGATTGCGCATAATTGGCCTTTGCAGACAACAACTAAACAAGGTATACTTCGACTTGAGAACACTGTAATACATTTATATCTTTCCACTGCTCCTTTGCCCTCGCTGAAGTGTTCAGTCACTCCAAGTTCACAGGGTCTTTGACATGATAGGGGAAGATCTGACAAATGAGTGGTAAAAGTTTTATTTGAGTAGAACACGACATCAGAAAAAAAAACAAACAGTGACACTGGACGCAATTGCATACTCTGACTTAAATGAGGTAATGACATCATTTGCCTGGACACAAAGTTGCACTGAATTTCATATCTTATCATTTGTTTCTATGTCAAATCACCAAGGATAGCTTGTATCCTAAGAATTTGTCCATCACTGTGTCTTTGATGAATCAAGCTACCAACAATGAAGTTTAAGGGGTAAGAGGTGGATCTTTTAGGTTTATGACCGAAAGAACAACTTTCAAAATGATATCTGCTCCTTGCAAGCCAACGGGAGACATTTATGTCATTACAACATCATTCAATTAGCACACTTGGAGACAAATAAATATCCAGAAAGTGATAACGTTAATGCCTCTGGAAATGTATGTAAATTAAGGAATCTCCATATTTACGTGCAATTCTATGAAACTCTACCTGCACTGTTTGAATGTTTTAGTACGATCAACTTGTACATCACATGGTGGACAGGCACCGCGTACTTAAATCCTATAGTTTTGGGCCATGGTGTACCATACGGAGCTACAGTAGCTCCATGTTAAAATCATTTATACTCTAACCGACTAACGGAGGCAAAGAGCATACAAATTATAACCAGGGCAGGGGAGGGGTATAGAGAGGTCTGTGCATGCATGCGTTAACTTGTATTAACATTTATTTAACCATTCATGAATTGAACATGATGTGATGATTTGGTGCACTTTGAATGATTCGGCTGGGACCCCATGACTGACACCCTGATCATGACCTCTCATGATGCCGAGAGGGTCCCGGAGGAAATATTATCTCCGACAAGCGGATGCTTGATTGATAAACCAACCCGACCTATTAGCCAAGAACCCGAAATGCCGAAAGCATTCGGGGGTTCCTCTGAAGACTCCCAGCTCTTCACATCCAATCTAATCATCCGGACTTCAGTCAACGAGATGAGAGCAGCTGGTTCGCGGTTCTCTTTCTTTATTATTTCGTCACCTTCTTTCTTTTAACATCAACAATATTTTTCGTGCCAAAAACTGAATATTTGACTGACGGAGATAAAGGGTCTCGATACCTCGTTGTCACGGGCTGAGACGCTGTTCTCCCTTCCGACCAGAAGTAAATGCCAGTTTTCATTATCTGCGCGTCATGATCTAATAACACTAGTAAGACGCCCTGACTTAGGGCTTCTGCACGTTCGGCGGACAGGTCTGACAGGCCGAAACCACGGCCGCGCCAAGACCCAGACGAGCCGGATTGACGGGCAGGGTGGAAACCTCGGCTAGCCATCAGGAGGGGGGTGTGATTTAGACTGAATTTGATTTGATTTAATTCAATCCCAATTTCTGCACTCTCCCTGTTTCTTTTCTGGAACAATGACAGATGAGAAAGAATAACACGAATGCAAAGGGGTTTTACCACATTGGTGCTTTTCATTTGATGTTACAATGTGATTTCAAGCGAAACTTTTCTGATTTGATATTCACCACAAAACGTAGAAATGCAGTATACAAGTCCCACGTGACCCTAACTTTGCAATAAAACCTATAAATCACACATTTTTCACATGGACGTTTTATAAGGCAAAAAATGAGTCTCCGGAACAGCTTTAAATGTTTCATATTTCTCCCCCACGAAATGATTTGTAAAAATATATATCTGTGTAGAGAGTGGAACGACATGTCGATATTCACAAGATTCAGCTACACTCATGTCCAAACCTGGCTTAACTTCATTTCCACGAGCTAGAAAGAAGAATGATCGAAATTATCTTCCTATCACGTTATCCATCATGCTATTCGTCAACTCTGTACTAAACGTTTCTTCGGGGGACTGGTCTCGTACGATAGACAAGACGAAACAGGTGGCATGAGAACTTGAATAACGCACGCAGGATGCACCCAGTTTTCATCTCAAACAAACTGCCCCCGAAAAAGTCGCCGGCCAACCCCAAATCAATAAGTACCCTATTTCCGTTTCCCGTATTAATAATCAAAGTAATTTCTGTCAATTACCTGCCGCGACTCTGCAAAACCAGACCTTGGCAGATCAAAATTTGAATCAAATTTGAATAAAGAAAAACAGGCAGGAGAAGAAGAAGAATAAGAAGAAGGAGAAAAAAGAAAAGAATTACCTATCTTGACTTGCCAAGGTCCTATCTATTTTCGTCTTACACTTCTGGGGCATCTGTTTGTAAGGTTGCCGGTGTTTTGCGATTATGTGGTTAAAACTGAAATCAAATCCTTGCGGTTTTGCTGAGCACTTTACGATATTTGCGAAGTTCGATGAATAGGGTGTTATGTCAGAAACTAATTAGCTAATCCAATCATTGAGATCTAACAAGACGTTCTACACACAATCCGTTCTTTATCAAATCATTGCAGATATATTACTTCAAGTTAATCACTCGAGTAATATTTATCATTATAACCGGACCAAACGCTAACACTGAAATATGCGACTCCTAAGAACAGGCTATTAGATTGGTAAAGATCCCTGCCTTTTGCCCATGTAAAATACGATGACCCATCATGAAATCAAACGATCTTAAAAATACATAATAATGTTGAAAGTAACACTACACACGTGTGACTTTTTGAAACTTCCACGTACTCAATAAATCATAATACATCCATGTTTTAACATCGTTGAATAGACTTTTTGTTCTGCTGTGTTTCAAGATGTTCGTACTTTGTCATGCTGTCATGGCAAATGTTCATGTATAACATTCAAATTTATGCATGTCTCAGCAAAAGGCGATTGTTTCTGGTAACAGGAGAACTTGCGCGATGACATCCTACTATGAAAGTGTAATTAATGTATCCATCATTGAATTTATGCTTAAAATAGCAAAAGTGAATTAATTCGATGCCTGGTTACTTATAAATTTGAATGGCTTACATAGTAAGCCAGCATATCATCATGGAAGATGTGCTGTTTTGCGTTTCTCTCTCATTTTCTCCAATCGCTAGTTTTAACTTCCGTTTATATTGAGATTAATCATTCAACCTGCATAATAAATGTTACAATTTTAATAATGAATCTATTTCATTGATAATAACAAGCGACGAACACCGTTTACTCTTTGGAATCGTGCCCAAAATAACGGAGGTGCCTCGCATTCCCCCTAGATGGTCCTTGAATCAAAGTAACAAACGAGGCCACCGGATATGAATTTCTTAGAAGCTTTGAAGAAAAACGCAGGTGTTGCGTTTGACATTGCTTATTTACGTGATGAGAGCTAGAGATGTACGTGCATAGCATACTTGATTGGGTGTATAAGGCAAAATATTATCAAGGGTATTCTCGAAATAGAACGCCCTTATGACTTCAAGCACCATGATTGTAATCATCTGAAGTAGCTTATAATGGCAACAGCCCAAAACGACAGCAATGATAGGTATCATGCTGATGAAAACGATAATGATAGTTATAGTGATAATGATAATATAGATAGGTACCATAATACTAATAGTAAATAATATTAGCGACCATTATTATTATTATCATTGCATCATCCTTATTACTATCACTACATTTTTTTAGACTTCATAAGTTTTGATTTCATCAAACATACATTCACCATTTCAGGGTTTCGTTACTAATTATATAGTGCATATGGCTACGAGTCATACGTATGAGAGGCTGGTGGATTGATCGAAAAAAAAAGTGAATGAATGAAAGCATGAATGAACGAATAAGTGAAAGACTTAATAAAGGAGCAGAAAAATGAACCACTTTCAAAACAATATCTACATTGTTAGAAAAACATGTCAGCTTGTCGTGTATGATCTGTACTTGGGATCAAAAAGTTGCGAGAATCAATCCTGCCCAGTCCATCCGAGTGGTTTAAGCGCACGGCACGGTCCAGTATAGTAATCGCCACCTACAAATCGGCCCTGCGCCGAGTGACGCTGAAATCAGTTTGAGACTTAGCAGCTGACAGGGACATAATTCGACGCACATAGGACGGGAATGAGGGTTGACGGTAATCATTGTCATGGAATTCTTTCTTTCTTTCCCCTTCTCTTCTGCCACGTCCCCCTCTATTTACATTCTCTCTTTTTGTCCCTTGACATATTCGTACAGTTACACATTATATCTATATATATATATATATATATATATATATATATATATATATATATATATATATATGAATCATTATAACCATATATACGTAATCGGTTGTGTTGGACTAATGAGAACGTTGGAGAAACAAATACATGGAAATGATACCAAACGGAACTAAAAAAAGCATCATCGACGGAGAGGGAGATAGATTATGGATACTGTGATATGGATTATGTAAACATTTACACTAGATTATAGCTAGACGCACGTTTGAGGTGACAGGCAAGTCAAAGGTCAATGGTCAAAGGGTTGCATACTTGCCATCATGGTCCGCTCGTTTCTCACTCTGGTGTAGATATGTTGTATTTCACACACACACACACACACACACACACGCACGCACACACACACACACACTCGCACGCACGCACGCACACACACACACACACACACACACACACACACACACACACACACACACACATATTTTCTTTGCCCACATAATCACGCGTTACATAAGTTGGAGACGTGCAGCGGTAACGACCTCATGAAAGTCAAAACCGAAGGATTCATCATCCACGCCTAGTGTAGAGATTTTCTTTTATTTTGTCTCATCTTCGAGGTGTCCTCGAAGTGATAAAAATATCCTGAGAGAATGACTCGGACAAAATGCTTACCTTCACTTATTTAGATGCAGAACATCTTGTCTTTCTCATTCTTCTGTTCTGTGTCTCCTTACATCTTTTGTGCAGTCAAGTGACAGACTCTAAATGTGAGCACGTCCGGGATATGATAACAACCAGAAAAAAAAAGAAACAAGAAGGAAAGATGATTTATATTTCTCTTTTTCTTTTTATTTCCCATAATTCCCCCTCCTATACTCCTCCCACTCTTCCCCTTTGCACCGGAAGTACTCGCTTACTCTTCTTTTTTTCCTTCCTGTGAGTGAACTATTATAGAGGAGTGAAGACAGTGGACGATGTCGCTCGATTTCCCGACCCACTCAAATTAGGGGTTCAGCCACAGCGCCCTCCGTGTGTACCCGCATAAAACCAATGAATTACTCAGCACTCATTCACGCAAACACACACACACACACACACACACACACACACACACACACACAAACACACACACACACCCAGATACATGCAAATTATACTCCACAGAGAGAAGCGAAGATATCTTTGGTTTCCTTTATAGGTGATGAATTAAAGGTTGCTCATCGGTTTATCATTCTCGGTTGCTATTTTCGGCTCGTGTCGGAAGCACGATATTTCATATGCCTTCAGTGTCTCACGAAAGGCTCTGGCTTGTGGCGTACGAAACTTGGGCCAGTCGGATGTGGGACGCTTCTTAATCAATAAAACTGCTATCAACATTAAAAAAAAAGATCGTTAAAGCCAATCATATCATCTCCGCTCGTTCAACAGAACCGAATTGGTCACTGGTTCAAAGTCTTGAATTTGACACCTTTGACAACATGTTCTTCTCCCTCGTTCATTTGTCTTTCATTTTACAGAGCTAATAACAAAGAGAGAACAACAATAATTCAGAAGGTCGCATATCAAAAAATCTCTCACTAGCTCTTCTCCTAACTTTATGTATATCATCTTAACATACATCTATATTACATGTTTATAAGATAATATACTGATAGATAGAAAGATGAATGGGTATAGCTAGATAATGCGTATATGCTTTTGTTCAAAACAGTTACTAGATATACTTGTACTACCATTACCATAACTATAATTATCATCATTGGGCTATCATTACAATCTTCAATACCTTTATTTTGTGTATATCATCAGACTTTGATTATGAATATGATAAATATCATACATAATATTATGTAAATTATAATACACACACATACGAGTGTGGATGTGCATATATGCACAATGAAAAAAAAAATCATCACCCAAAACCTATTTTTTACCAGGTAAATTACCGATTTTTGGCAGAAGCGACAATTCCCCTATTCACAGGAGCTTCCGTCTTGACTGACATGACAATGTAGCTGTCATTGCCTGTCAGCCGAAGATATGTCATCTTTCCGCGAGACCCGTGGGGTAGGTAAGGCAACCCACCTTCGAGCGAAACCAAGCCGGATCAACCTCGTTTATTCTGCTAATTGCTATGACATGTATGATGGGGCCAAACTGGGATGATAGGAGAGCGTGGCTAGCACATTCTTTCACGGATAGATAGAAATTCACCTATAATGTGCCATAGCGCGTCCATTGTCGCTGGCAGTGAATTCAGCTATCTAAGTCAACCTCATTGCATGTTTTCTTTCTCTTTTTTTTCTACTGAACATCAGAGTAATATAAAATCTAACATTATTTTGCTGACGAGGCGATTCAGTGAGTGCGTATCAGATGTCATACCTTTATATCAGTCTTACAACATTACAGTGTTGTCCCCCTTTCCCCTGCCATAGCTATAGAAAAAAAAATGAAGGACGCTACATAACGGATTATAACGTGTAGAATGTGCGGTCGCTATCGCCGTCATACACCAAACTCTGAAAATGTCGTGTCAGTTGACGAAATAACACATTAAATTGTTTATATTAACACGACGCATTCACGTTTTTGCGCACACCTTTTTCTCACATATTGTTTCTAAAGCACATTAAAAAAAGATCTTGGCGGAGGTTTGTAGTGTTAGTTGCGAGCTCATGTAAGTGGATTCCAGGTATCGAAATGCATTCAATGCAAACGAGTGATACAAATATAGCTTGGAGGGGGAAAATGAATATCCGCAATACGATAGTACCTGTTGGACGCATAGTAACTTGGGTTGACAACATAGGTAATTTATATATTAATCGAGGACATTAAGGTAAGATTATAATGTGAATTGAACCATAATTTTACGCTAGTTTTCATTGGGGAAAAGGTTGAAGATAACTGCATCATCAGAAAGAAAGAAGAAGTAGATGAATAGGTGCAGATGACGTACTCGTCAGTGTTATGGGTCCTACATAATAAACATGATAAAGGGGGCTTTGGATAGGTTGTATTGGGATCAGAAATGACGCAATCTTGTCATGCTGACTTTGTCTCATTCATTTTCATTAAGGCTTGCCTGCCGATTGTTTCCCGGACTATAATAATTCGGTTACAACTTCGTCTCTAGACACCATGCTTACGAGAACATTATTCCTATCTGTCCCTGTCACTCACAACATTTAACTTCCTCATGTCCCTATATATAAAACATACCTAAGTAAAAGGGGCTCTAGTAACAGATAGAAAAAAGAAATATGAGAAACTTGGCTGTATACCCATCCGAGTTCATCCTTTTATTTTAGTATACCGTCAAAATAACTACTTTGCACTCTTTGAGTTCAAACTCATTTCCTTTGAGGCTGAGCCGAAAATTCTATCAAAGAGGACCCCAAGTATAACACAGTCGCATGTGCACTAAATTTGCACCAAACAGAAGAGATGGGTGATAATATTCACAAAGATCTGCCTCTTACCACCCCTTCTTATCCTTCCTTCCTCTCTCCCCTCCCACCCCCGTCATACAATCACCCCCCCCCCCCACACACACACACACAAATAAATAGTCATATTCTCTCTGAACATTTTGCTCTAATCTTAGCCACAGTAAGTCGCTTCTTAATATGCTGAAAACAAATTTCCTACACCTAGATAATCTTGGTACAGGTATATACACGTCAAATTATACGGCAACATAAGTGTGCGACATTCCCTCTATATGATAAAATGTATGTAAACAGAAACCAAGAGAAGATGAGAGACCTAGTCAGAAATCTAAACAAGTCTCATATTACGACATTTCAGATGGCATAGTGGCATTAAAGGTCTTGTTTACCATTGGGATTAAAAAAAAAAAAAAAAGATGTTTGAGATATCACATTTGATGTATATGTGTAGGTCAGTTGTATCACAAAACATCCTACCATATAACAATTTCGCAATAAAGCCTAGAATATATGGAAATATCACTCTTTTTCTCAATAAACCATAACTGTAGACGGTTAAGTCTAGAAATATTCTTATTATAACTATTGCCCACATTTTGTATATTGACCAATACTTTATATTAATAATACTGATTCATTTTTTTCATTGGTTGTTTCGATCCCTTACTCACATTTTAGACTATTTTGAAGCACTAAAGCTGGATTTTTTTCATCTCCAAATGGTAAGTAATGCCGTTAATATGACAAGGACTTTTTAATATTTCTTCTGTACTGATTTAATCTTCATTTGTATACTTCTTCCCCGTTTATTGATTTCATCGATTTCATCAAAAGTAATAATCTCGAAATTGCCTTGAAGAGCATACGACCCAATCTCTCGAAATAAACTCGTCCATCTGGGCCAGGGTTAACATCTCGAAGAGGTTCGCAAGTAGGATTTTCTAGATCAGCTCTATGACTTCTATACAACTTTTACGTCTATAGTGTGAACACACGAAGAGTGTACAAGCGTCCCGATGTTGAATCGGTATCCAATTGAAATACTGACGCCCATCAATGAAGCTTAATCCGCCCGCACTCAACTGACAAAAGCAGAAAACGCACCACGGGGCTTGCTAAAACGCTCGGACGTGAACACACACTGAAGATACCTATATACCACCGAGGTAGTTCTCTATAGCATGCTCCTTGTACTGTCCTACTGGATGATCCATTCCCGGTCGGGAATCCCGTCAGCACTCACAGCACGCGACCCTGCTTTCCCAGCGGGACCTCTCGCCCGTCTCCATGGAAGAGAATCCAATTCCCCTTTCGCGAATTGATTTTATTGGAGTCAAGGCTAAGTCACGCGACATGGGTGACTTCATTATTAACTACACCGGGAAAAAAAATGTGTATCGGTTTGTCTCTTTACAAGCCAAAATCTAATAATGGATTGTCGGATTGTTTCATTTTGCCTCCAGGAACGAGTTTCGTGTTGCAGTTTTTGATAGGAAATATCTAGACTATAACGCCTTAGGTTATCATTGCACTCAGATGGAAATGAAACCTGTCGAGTTTCATTTACAATGTAACATCATGGGTATCAGTTTATTACCACTGCGACACTAAATTTTCAATTCATAAAAGTCGGTTCTCGTTTCCAAACCTCGATGATGTGAGACTGTTACATATTCTAACGTTACGTTCCCATTTCCAGATTTTGTCGCCGTTCAAAATCAGTTAATTCATTTCCCGCAAAGATCTATGATAGCCTTGTGTAAAAGACAGCAATTTATCGGTTGATGTCAATCGATATAACGCTAAACGGATGCACACCTGGGGACGAATCCTCTCGGAATTTTCCGGGCACTGTATGACGTGTCAGAAGAAACACCAAAGAGAATAATAAGGGCTATGGACTTTAAATACAAGGCCATTAGTTCGAATCTGGCCCGGTGTGGGACCATGGTGTATAAAGCACAATGTGGTAACTTGCGAAGCTGAAGTAAATGGCAATGACACACTACTGGGAGAGAGCAATAACAGCACGAAACAGGCTATCCTGTTTAGCCACATAATAATATTTTAAAAAAACAACTCAAAAATAACAACAATAATAACACAACAAAACAACGAAACTGCAACTCCACACACGCACCCTCACCCTTGCACTGATACATTTTCTATTCACCCCATCCCCGATAAAAACGTAGTACGTATGTATGAAATTATTTGTAACCTTAAGACAACCATTTTTATTCTCAGAGCCGGTCTCCTGCATTTTGTTCCTTAATAATTTGACTGAATAATCAACGATTTTCCTAGTGTTTGTGTATGTGATTACAATTTAAGTATACTATGTTTTACGATTGGTATGTGTCAATGTATACATGATTACACTTATATTAACTGTCTGTCCATTGTATGATTAATTTTGGAAAACTGTTTGTTACGTTGGAGGTCTCTGGTTCGAAACCCAAATTTGATCCCATTTCCTTGGCTCAGTTTCTGTTTTATATTTCCTTTGTGAAAATGCAGAAATAAAATCAGATCAAACTAAAGTGCGGTCTCTTGTATATTCTTATTGTCTTCCCTTGCAATTTTCACTCCCGAATCATACCATTTTCTCTATAAAGGATCCACGAGATTGCACGCATTGCTTTTCACTGTCTACCTCAGATTCTTCTAATTGTGACGTCATAATATGAATATACCCACATTATCTGTATCTCAATGATTACAGTATCATATTTTGTCGAGAGAAACAAATATTATGTTGACAAAATCAAGCAGAATTAAAGTTCCTTGGATGCAAAGAAAGTGGTACCTTACTTTCAACATATTATCATTCATCTCTTTTCTTTCGGTTGTATGAATAAGTTAGTATTTTGTTGATGATTACTTCTTAGTCGTTTATATTGGTCACTTCTGCATAGATAATGCTTCGCTAAGAAGACCCGTAGCTATTTTTTGATACAACCTTCAGTTCTCTAATCCACCGATGACAGGCGCGATATCAGAAGGTCACACTTTAATCCAACCCCCCAGGAAGAAAGGAGGGGCAAATGCGATATGAAGCTATCTTATACACACACAAAACAAAATTATAATAACATCGCGTCGTAAAGACGCACATTTTTCCTTCTGAACAATGCTGACACCACTGTCCATCAACCGGTTCATATAACTCTCCTTTTACTCCTTTGGTGTCATAAGTTCATATTGGATTGACGAATGGGACGGATACGATTTTTGTCTTTTCGAAATTCATTTCAGGTAAAGACAAAAAGAAACAAAAAGCTGAGTGGATCTGCTCGCAAGCCAGTGGAATGTTTTCAGGTTTTTTGTTTTTGTTTTGTTTGTTTTGTTTTTTAAGGCAGTTGGGTGATGACATACCGTTGCGTCGCGTCTAAGTTTAATGATGACAGTAACCTATATCTGTTTGACCTGTAATTAGTTTTATGAAAAACATGTTAGACTCTGTCATAATTTTCATACATAGCTTTTATTTGTTCTCGTTTCTTGTGATACTCAAGCGAAATATTCTCTGCCATGTCCGTTTGAGTATTGTATACGGGGTTTCTCTTCGGCTTGTTTTCAACCTTAGGAAGACATACTCGCTTCCCTGGTTATGTTGGGATGATGCGAGCGTGAAGATAAAGTTTGCAGATAAAATGTCTGCCTCAGGAAATTTACTCTTTGGCGTTTCCATTGCCAGCAGAAAAAGACCATGACATTTTTCCAAACACTGTGAAGAGCTAGCGTAACTGTTCTATTAGTACACCGCAAGCCCCCTCGTCACAGGCTTGTGGTCGTATCAGGTGCGCGAGTTGTTTCGGAAATCTTGAATTTCTCCTACACGTCACACATGAAGGGAAGCGGGTCAAAATTGACGAGACCAGTGCCTGATGTCTGTCTGTCAGTCAGTCTGTCAACATAGGGAAGGTGTCAGTTGAATGGCTCCCCATGTAGACTTGCAAAAGAAACGCGAGTAGGCCTAAACGTTAAATTTTTTCTATACATACAATAGTGGCAAACATAAACGCACACCTACAGATAAAAAAACAAACAACAAAACCCAACATACATACATATAAATACACACATACACCCTAGCACACTCACATTATACAAATACATCAGCGTGTAGATGCACACAAATGCACACAAAGACGTATGCATACATTATCACGTACATCAGTAGACTCATGTCTACATACAGACATACATGCAGACAAACATACATACGTACATATATACGCACGTACAAGAGAAGAAGCAGTGCACCCATTCCATAACCACCTCAGAACGCTTTTCTTTATATGAGCCTTTCATAAAATGATAATATTATGAATAAGATAAACAGCTACATCCGTATCCTACTTGAAAATCCTACAGTGATAATTCGCGGAGATTGACTGATACAAATGATATCATTAATCAGAAATGCAACATCTTCGGCGTATGACATAAACAGGAGGTGGGGGAATGATACCAGATATATTAAAACGCTCCCATGTTATCAACAAGACATCAGCATTTTGTTACTGCCAAATGGGTGAATTAGGGTTAAAATCGACAATGACAGGCCTTTGTGTCTCACTGTATACTCCAACGGCACAACAAGGTAGATGTTCAAGGACATTCCTTTTGAATTCGTTCTGACGAGAGTTGACAACTTTATTTAAATCCGCACATCACACGTTCCACATTCAATTGTCAGTTTGTTTTTGTTTTTGTTGTTGTTGTTGTTTTCTTACCATTCACTCCTGTTTCTTGTGTCTCTCATACGACCAATTTGTCAGGAGGAAAAATAAATAAGTCACACATAGAAATTGGATAAATTATAAAATACAGACATTGATACAAATTGAAGGAATGTATAATTGAAATTCTTTCTCAGTTTTCATGTTTTTTTCTGTTTAGCCAGTGATAGAATTGGATAGCATTGAGGCAAGACCTCAAGATCATCTCGACATTAGCTTTCCAAAAAAAAAAAAAGAAGAAGTCATGAAAGAGAGAAAGAAAAGGGGGATGTTAGTCCCATGAGAGACACCCCTCGACAACCAAAGCGGAGCGATGCTATTCCTGTCACCAACCCGTCTGCTAAAGGGGAAACCGGTAGAGCGGAGCTATTAGTTGGGATTTGGGGTCGTCGGGATCCGGTGCTAGACAGGTGAGAGCGCCCGAACGGCACTCCTGCTTTCAGCACGGGATTAATGTGGAGAGGGTTGTCTCGATCTCCTCGCTCGGTTTCTCTCGATCTGTGACCAAAGATCCCCCTTTTGAGGATCTTTGCTCTGACTGAGCTGTTAGTATGATTAGTATGAGTGGATTCTCACTCATGAAGGGGGAGGGAGAGGGGAGGGTAAGGGGTAGGGAGAGTGGAAGGGGAGGAGGGGGGAGGGGAGGATTTACCATAGGTTGCTGAAGATCTCATCCGCCACCAAGAATGAAGAAGAGAATTGGTGCGTGGGCCCACTTTCGTAGATCTTTATTCGTTTCAGAGAGGTAATGTTTCGGTTGTCAACGATATTTGTCTTCTGCACTTTCTGCACAGACATGTTTAAAGAGGTAGGCCCTATAATTGTTTAGGGTGTTGTTTTTTCTATACAGTTAAGACGAAACTGGTAATTTTGCGAGCTTAACCTGGGGACATTAAAAAAAAAACTCCACAGTATTCCACCTTTTAGAAAGCACGTTAGGGTAAATCTGGACAGACAGTAGATAATATGCCTTTACATCAGAGAAAAACAAATGATAACTACTTTCTACCATATCAAATGCAGAAAGTAGGGTCGGGTTGAAAGTATAGGGACATTATTAGTTTAGCAGACTTTCGAGCGTCTTGACAGCTGTATCCACGTTGCACGTTGCTCCATGACCAATTACGTTTATTTCAATGTTCAAATTTCAATCGTTCACATTACCTATAGCATAAGGCCAGTCGCTTTTGATTGTTCTTTTATGTCTTGCAGAGTTGACCCTAAAAAAGGTATCTGTCTACAAATGAAAAAAAGAAAGAAAGAAAGGTAACTGCTTAACTGACCAGACATGCTTTTTACGAAAGTCCACTACACCAAGATTTTAATTATTTTCTACCTCATTCAACATTGCAGTGTTAAAGAATAATCAGTTGGGTACTAAATATAAAGATGGAGCAATATTTCATTGTGGCTGACTACTAGTTCGACACATTCCGATATTGAACAAGAACAAGTTATACACATGACTGGGGTGTTCACCCGTGTAAGCTATCTCTCTGTCTTCGTCTCTGCTGTGTAATGACACTTACCTAATTCGTGTACTCCTGGATTATCACTGATCTCGAGAACATACATCTCCCTCCCTTTCACACTGGTCCCAATGCTATAGACCCTGCTCAGTTCCGGCCATCGCAAACGGAAATCATCCAGGGCATGGTGAAGCATGGTATAATCATGGTACACCCATCGTATCTCTCCAATGGCACTGGCCGGGCCGGGCAGGCAGACGAGGGCGGCCAGCGCCGCTAGGAGGCAGGCCGTCAGCAGCGCCGTGCGTCGTCTTCCAGTGGTGTTGGCCATTTCGTGACCGCGTTTCTCGAAACGTTGGGGCTGATGATGTCCTGATGAAGATAAAGGATTGCTCATGTCGAGATGGCACACACATTCGCAATACATGTTCGTTGCTGTTATCCGATTGTCAGATAGACGAGAGATTCTAAATAATTGACAAATATGCCTTCTGTTTCCTAACTACAGAAATGTCCTTTGCAAAAAATAAGCTATAAAAAGTCAACCAGAGTTTGTTCGATCCTAAATTGGTAGGATAAGAACGTATTAATACATGATTCCGTTTCGCAGGTCAGATCTGGAGAACTTACTTTTCAAGTAGCGTTAATATCCACTTAAGTCCCATCTGTTAATGCACCTCAATCGAAGGAGAAACTCGGGATCAATGCAAAGCGCCGAGATGTGCCGCGGAAGACTTCGACACGCAAAGGGGCCCCGGAATACAGGACAGGTGGTGTGCGGTGTGAGCGAGGGAAGCAACCTGCTGCTTAGCTCATGCCAACCTGATTATCGTCGTACCAAGACGAAAAGCTCCACTTGGAAACATTTCCAAAATACTGTATGTTCTTGTCCTCTCCGTTTCTAATTCACTCGTGCAATATGTAAAAGCAAGAATCCTTGATGAGGTATCTAATAAGAGAGCACCGTCGTTAAGTGCGTACGCTCACTGAAGTTGACAGAAAAGTGTTCCAGGCCGAGGCTGGCGCGCGCCACGGCTTGACTCTCGCTTGTGCTTCTCGTCAAAGTGCCTCCCTCGGATATGCAGTGCACACTGCATACACAAAGCCGGATCTCACCTATGCGCTACGGAATGAAGAGCCGCGTGGCTGAAGTGTGCCACCCTCCCCCACCCCCACCCCCTCCTGTCGCTCTCTCTCCCTCCCCCTCTCCCCTCTCCCCCTCTCTCTTTTCTTCTCTACTCTCTCTCTCTCTCCTCTCTCAGCCGCCCCTGAATGCGCCAATGGTGTGTAACGGCCATTGAGCAGTGTTTTTGGCTAAATGGATGTTTAAAAATATCAAAGCAGGTGTGACATTGAAATGATTTTCCCGAGGAAGACGGTGATCAAGCGGCAAAGAATCAACGGATGTCGTCAATATGATGCTCTATTAAGAAGTTGTTTGGGGGGGGGGGGATAGAGAGCACTGTTTTTAGCGTTATTTTTGTATGGATGCAGTCTTGTTTGCGTGTTTCCGGCGCATTTGAAATCGCGAAGGGACTGTTAACTTGAAGTTGATGATTTTCCAATACCATTGTTGTTTCGACGGTGGTGCATAACACTCTTCTGGCTGTGCCCCAGCGCACATTTTTGCGTTTCGTAATGATTGTGACCGTGAATGAGAAAATCAAATAATGATTGAATTTTATCGACGTCGTTCGAGGTAAATTGTGGGAGTGTTAATCGGAGAGAATGTGGCGTGTGGATAGTCAGAAGCACACCACGAAAGCGAGGCAAACGTGCTTAAAGGTATGTATGTACTGTTTAGCAATGTGTACAGTATGAACAATCATGATAGTATGGTCTTACATGCTCTCAGTGTCTCTGATATCATGTTAATATGGGACTGTGAACAAAATAATCTAAACTATCCCCGCAAGTGCCATTGTCGGCCGGCAACCACAGAATAAAGCTCATTGTAGGTGTATCACTTTTGAATGCGACAATGAGAGCAGATCGTCATAGACAACAACTTATCATCAGCGATGTCATGAATTATCGCGCAGACTTTCAAGCAAAGATGTGTTCAATTTATTTAGTTCAGTTTGAGTTATGGCAAATAAGCAAAGATGTGTTCAATTTATTTAGTTCAGTTTGAGTTATGGCAAATAAGCAAAGTGGAAGAACTTTCACGAAATAAAATGTAAAAAGGCAAGGAATTTCTAACTTTTGCGAATCTCACTGATAAATATCATATAAGTCACCATAACTAGATGTCCGTGCTAGATAGAAAGTAGTTTGACCCCCCCCCCCCCCACACACACACACACATAACACACTGAATTGCATTTGAAGCTCGTTCATGGTTTGGTAAATGAATAATTGACATAAGGTGTATTTTAATATAAACAGATTGCAAACTAGTAGATATACCGTCACGTAGAACGACTGGCTTAAACTGTATCACACGTGTAAAGGACCCATTCAGCGTAAATTACCACGAATGGCTATCAGAGTCATGTGCCTTGTGTGTATTGCAGTCATTCAGGACGAATAGGCGATGCATCATAGTCAGGATATCCACCGCATGCATGTATCATTGGCTTTTAATAAGGAGCTTGAGCCCGATGGAAATGTAAATCACTTCTAAACCACAAAAAAATAAGTGAACGGTGATAGCGGGCAGATGGGTAAAAGGAAAATGATACACACCTCATCATTTATGGTGAGAAATAATAGGTAAAGAGAGTGAGGAAGGGCGAATGAGGGAAAGAAATAGCAACAGAGGAACTTGGGAATTCAAGGGAGAGGGGGAGAAATGAGAAGGAAGGAATGAGAATAAGAGAGAGACAGACACAGTTATCGGAGGAACTTTCACTGCGACTTGAATGCTGAAGATTCGTCCCGACTTGGTAATGATATCACGCAATGCGTTGCCTGTGTGACTGTCCCTTTAAATTATAGTCAATTAGTGTGCAAGGGGAGTTGAGCGTCTCCAAAGCTGGGATTGTTAGTTTATATATGCAATGATGTTGAAACATTGTACTGAGTTCCTCTCAAAATTCATCTTAGCCAAATAAACTTTTAGCCTGGCATGTCTGCTCGCTAGCCTTCATTGCGTTTTTTAAAGGACAAGCGTTTAGACGGGTATTTCCGAAGCTCATTTGCCTATCTTGTTCAACGTTAGCTCTAATGAAAGGGTTGTTCGACTTGGAACCAATCAAATTAACAGTCTCTAACAAGATATCCGAAACGCTCTGCCTGTAATTATTCTGCACTAACTGTATGGTCGGAACGTCTTAAAGTGGCAGGTTTGCGACTATCCTAAGAAGCCCGCTATACATTTGCGAGTAGCGCGCCCTCAGACGACAGTGTGCAGTTTTTCGTCCAAACTCGATATTCTGAAGACTAAAAAGTAGTAAAGAATTTTGTGCGTGTGAAGCGAATGTTATGATGTATTATGTCAGATTTATCACTGGTGACTAACGTTCAGACATCTCGGAGGCTTCGAGGGAAACGATGTTTCAGATTAAAGACAAATGTTCAGATTCTGTCTAGGATAATTCGTTGTATCGAAATAATAATTTCATGTCGTTTCTATTTTCTTTTCTTTTCTTTACTTCTTTTTTTTCAGTAAGTGCAATTTCAGAAACAGCATAAAATCAATCATAATAGGCGTCTTCGAAGACATATGACTGACCTGGCCAGCATATCTGATTATATGCTTGTCTCGCAAACTTCTGCAAGGAGTAAGAGGTCACTGCGCAGGACAAGAGTACTAATTAGTTAATTATCCAGTCATTATTACGTCACATGGAGTCAGAAAGTTGCGGAGATATCGCCGCTGGTAACACCTTCGCCAATTCGCAACAGGTGAATCCGATTTATGGCAAGGAGACGCGCAGCAATGGATGTCAACTGCTGATCTTCATTTAATCCTGTCATCCTTCAATGAGCCTGCCACCTGATGTCAGGGCAAATATTTAGAGGAACCCTTAGTGAATTTCATGCCAACATAACAGATGAAACCACTGTGATTTGGCGAGGTCACAGGAAGAAAAACAAAAGGTATACTCATCACTTATATTCTACTGTATATAATTTGAGGTGGAAATCTAGATTTAATTCTTGCGGTTTTGCATAAGCAGAAAATGAATGAAATGATAATGTACAATTCACATTTCCCAAACAAAAGTAAAAACGGCCTGTTAAATGAAAACACATGAAGGAAGTTACGTGATTTTCCAGAATTAGAAGTCGACAACATAATTTCATATTCTTATTTCATTTTTATGCATTTATTTGTTCATGTCTTTGTAGTTAGAATGTTAGTGCTGATTGATCGATCGGCGAACAATATCTCTTTTTTTTATTCAAAATCGCAACAAATTGTAAAAAGAAAAAATGAAAATACACGTTTCGAAAGAAAAAGAAAATGAAGAACACAAACAAAAGTGAATGTGTCTTTTAGTTCTCTTTAGGCCAATCAAGACATGGTAATTTTAAGGCAGTAATCCTGGAGCATCATATTATGAAATTATCTGACGGGAAAACTCTTCGAACCTGGTTTGTAGTCCCAATCTAGCTGCTGGGTTTCCACTTCTCGTTAGCCCACGACAACTCATCCGTGAGGCGCGTTTGTGTCAGGAAGCAAACCCTAACTTATTTGTCAACATTCATACGCCATTGATTACGTAAACGAATCAACCTCATTACCGGCTGTTTACTCATAATGACATACGGCCATTAGCCCATTACGTCGCACGAAAGAGCCGCCCGCAAACCATTTAGTGAATGCGAGTACTCGGCAAAAAAAAAAAAAATGATGCATTATAATTGTCAGGCACAATATAGCTAAATAGACGTTTCCTTCTTCACTCACGCGAATCTTGTTCTGAATATCTTTTCACACCCCATTTGCACCCAGCCGTAGGTTGGGTGCAAATGAGGTGTAAAAAGATACCCAGGACAAGATTTGTTTTTCTATTGTCATGGTTGTTATTTCTCTTGTTGTTGGTTTTGTTCTTGTTGGTGGTGTTGTTCTTGTTACTGCTCCCCCCGCTGCTGTTGCTGTTCTTATCTTAATCATTTTCATTATTGTCGTTGATGATGCGTAATATACATTACGCATACATTATACATTACATTACAATATACATTACATTAATGTTGATTACAGTATGTTTTGTGATGAGATTGTAAAGCGCATAGGGAACATTCATTTGTTATATGCGCTATAAAAATGTCACTATTATTATTATTACATGGGAACAAACAACCCTTTTTTCTGCCATGGAATAACAAAATTCCCGATGATCTAAATGAATGTGGTTTCAACGCTTCCTTGGAGCATCGCCATCGCTTCGACGGCGATGATCACGACACACTTGCCATGATCGGTGGTCATGAGGTTGAACGCTGACGTCACAAGAAGGAAATCACTAATAACTATATACAGCAAATATAACGATATTCCCAACACAGGAAGGAGTAGCGCGGACTCCTTGTCACTATTCCCTGCCGGCCGCAGAACGCCAAAGCAGTAAAATGGCCGAAGATGACTTTAGGGTACGTGTTCGTACTCGTGTCCGGAACTACTCTGTGGTCATCGGTATTATCGATTGATTGATTTTGACACTATGGTTTCCTCTGATTCTACTCCCGTGGTGTCTTATTCATCCTATACTCGGAGCTAAAAATGTTTGCAAATGCCTGCTGTAAAGTGCCGTGTGCACTCATTAGTTCTAATTCAAAATTCGCAGAAAAAAAAAGTTAGCTTTAATTCTATCTATCTTTCAGCGTTAAGTAATGTGAATAAAAGTGTAATAAAATCGATTGGACTGAATATGAATACGATGTTATTGATGAATAATATCATTATTGTCTTTACTATTATTTCATTCATTCATTTATTATTATCATTATTATCATTAATATTATTATTATTATTATTATTGTTATTATCATTATCATTATTATTATAATTATTATTATTATTATTATCATCATCATCATCGTCATCATTATTATTGCATGCAAAACACGAAGAATGTTCTGTTCTTTGTAAGTTACATGATGCTGCATATACTACCAAGCGATGACTAACGGTCTATTAGAACCTTTTCCAACATGAAAGTCTTCGGTTGTAATATCCCAATTAATTGTGCTGAGGCACACATTACGCGTCATCTCTGTCCAAGGATGTAAATGATGATCACCTGTCCTAAATTGTCTTGGTACCCCGATTAATTTTTTGAATTGAATTGAATTGAATTGAATTGAATTGAATTGAATTGAATTGAATTGAATTGAATTGAATTGAATTGAATTGAATTGAATTGAATTGAATTGAATTGAATTGAATTGAATTGAATTGAATTGAATTGAATTGAATCAAAATCTTATTCAATTGTATTTATAGTGCCGGCGCGGCGTATCTCTTTTTGACGTGACGGGTAACATTATATACCAATTGTTATATTTTGAAAGTTGTTGAAGATGGTTATTGTGGTATTTCTATCATTTATTTTGTTACCTTGCTATTAACTTTTCGTAATCATACGACAGATGGAGAAAAAAACCCACAAGTAAATAACCGGAAAGTAGCAGGAATTTATAGCACTTTTACTATTTTTATGAGGGTGTCGTGCGAGGACAGAATGGCTTGATGATACAACACAAGATTGCAGACGGATGTTCTTAGGATGATAAGCATACGTGCGGGACAGCGATGACGAGGGGCTTCCTGTGTGAAGAGCGAGAAAACCGCTATTGCGTGACCTATGGGGTGGGCACACGTTACCCTATTATAACCGTTCAATATGGAATGAGTTTATAAATGGGTTAGGTTGAATCAATATTTTGTTTTGTTTTTCTTCTGGTTTTTCTTCCTCTCCGCCTCCTCCTTCTTTTTCTCACTCTTCTTCTTCTTCTTCTCCATCATCTTCATCATCGTCATCATCATCATCATCATCATCTTCTTCTTCTTCTTCTTCTTCTTCTTCTTCTTCTTCTTCTTACTACTACTACTACCACTACTGCTACTACTACTACTACTACTACTACTACTACTACTACTTACTACAATTTCTGTTCTTCTTCTTCTTCTTCTTCTGTTCTTCTTCTTCTTCTTCCTCCTTCTCCTCTTCCTCTTCCTCTTCGTCTTCGTCTTCGTCTTCGTCACACTTTTCAGTCATATCTTGATCCACAACATTCAAAGATCTTTCTTGTAAAGTTTGTTTAATGTGTCGCTATCGATTTTGACATTTTTGCTCTATTCCAGCCGTGGAGGAAAGGTTGATGCGTTTATTTTTTTCAAGGAATATCCGTATTTAGACAGCCTTTTTAATGGAACTGCTAGACAACGAAATATGTGCAGTTTCCCTTCCGAACAATAAAAAAGATGATCCTTTTTGTCGACTCCCTGATGTGCTTGTCACCTCTCACTAGGGATACAGTCTCAAACTGTCTCAAACTAGAGTATCATCACTTTCTTGACCTTTCGGGAGAGGAGGAACCTTGTCACTCAAAGTGTTTGTTTGTAGTAAAAATAAGAAAAATTTTGATTGCCTTTGTCTTTTTTTTCTGTGTTCTATTCACCAACGCACAAAGATAATAGATAACAGTTGAAAAAGTCAAGTTGGTTCCGTTTTAAAGGATAAGACGAAATATGATACAAATGCAAATAAGATCAAACGTACATATCAAAGTTTAATTCATACATGAGGCTAGAAAAAGAAAGATCTTTATAGGCCTATGAATTGTGCATTTTGTACTTTAGCTATGATGAAGATAACATCTGAAGACTAGCTGAAACGAATGAACTTGCATGAAAGTACCAATGAAAATATTTCTTGCCAGGTTCTTTGTTTCTATTTCATGCATAGTCTTCTTTTCATTCTGCACAATCACGACAATATCCCCCCCCCCCAAAAAAAAAAAAAGAAAAAGAGGAAAATATCACTTACATAATGTGTTTGGCTGTGTTTATATGCATCATATATATATATATATATATATATATATATATATATATATATATATATATATATATATATATATACATGTACATATGTATATACTGCATGTATACATGTATGTATACTGTATGTATACATATGTATCCACATACTGTGGATACTTTTTTGTTTTGTTGTGGGGTTCTTTTTTTTTCAACTAATGTATTATTGTCAGCAATGAAGGGTTGCCATGGTGATGTTTGATTTCCGGGATAGCCCTTCATGTCTGTTCTCCGCCTACTCTCCAATTTCCTCCCTTGATACAGTTTTCTTCCCGGTTTCCTTTGCACACTCCCACTCACCTCTTGCCTGCCCCCCTCCCCTCCCCTCCCCTCTTTTTTTTTCAATCGGCCACCCAGAACGTGCTTTCCGTAATCATTTACGAAGTCATTGAGTGTGGTCTGAGCCCCATCCCCCCCCCCTTGTCCCCCTCCGATCTGTCAGTCTGTTTTATAGCTACCGTATTTTATCGTTTTATGATAACTCTACCTTTCTGACTTGAATACTTATGTTGATCATGGTCAAGATTAGAATGAATTTAACATGATTTATGAGGAGAAAAGACACAAAAATTAGAAGGTTACCATAGCAACGAATAAACTGCGAGAGACGGATGAAGAAAGGAAGAAAACGAGGGAGAAATGGGAGGGGGAAATGCATACATTATGCATAATAAGCTGGATTCTGGCCTTCCGGCCTTCAGGCTATTACTTTTGGTCAAAAAGATGATCTTCCTCTCCGTAGGAATTAACTTAATCTGGTCTGCAACACCTCCAACTTATGACATCATGAGTGATTTATTTACGATGTTCCAGCTTTCGTGACTACGGAAGAAGAGTCATCGAATTAACGCCTTCGTCAAGGGATAGATGAAGTGTAAGAAGAGACATGGGGACTGAGAGGGAGAAAGGGGTGGTGGGGGGTGGGGGGTGGGGGGTGGGGGGGGGGGGAGAGAGAAAATTACCTCTTTGGCCGAATATCAACGTTGTTCTTTACCAGTGGATGCCTAGTCTTAATGGCGATAATGAATCTTTAAGCGGCAATTGTTCTTCGGAATAAAAGGTTCTGGAGAACTTTTTGTTTGGTTTGGCTTGTTTGCTTGATGTTGTTAGTTTTGTTGTGGTGGCGGTTGTTGCTGTTGGTGGTGGTGGTGTTGTTGTTGTTGATGTTGGGTTTTTCTCTTCTTCTTTTTTAGTCCTCTTTGGAATATCAGTAAGCATCGATACTCTCTAATTCATCCAACACGTTATCAGTCACGCAGCGAGGATTTACTACAGTATGCGACAAACTTCATCGCGTCGCGTCGTTCCGACCACTTCGGAGAGAGAAACGTTAAAATGTGAATGAGCGCCATCTACGTTGAATTATGAACGTACAATAAAATAATCCTATCACAAAGTGCGGCAGCCGGCGACCGTCAAGCTGCTCCTCACGAAGTAGTTCAGAAATGCTGACATCATGATTATTCATTAAGTTGTTCTTTCTGAACATCCACGCATGTGTGTAGCTGATTGTTATTAAGATTAAACCTTACTGTTGTATATAAGAATTTTATGTCACTTACAGCCATGTGGCCACACTGACGATTTGTTTTTGAATAGTAAAATTCTAAAGGTTACAAATTTATATCTATATCAATCAGGACAGCTTATGTTTATTTTACCGAAAAATGAGTTGTCCAAAGTATTTGATGATGTATTTGTAGAAATGTCTGTAGTCACAATGTATCCGACAAGAAATTCCAATGAATTTCATGTACCTTTACTCCTTACCATCCTCACCCGGAATACTTATGCTATACAGGACCAAGCTTTTGGAACCAACTAAGTGATGATTTCAAAGATGCATCAAGTCTCGCTGAATTAAAAAGAAAATAAAAAACAAATTTGGTCATTTTATAGATAACATTTTAATTACACATGTTTACATCTCATTATGCATTGATTACATATATATATATATATATATAATACATTTTTTTTTTTTTTAAATATCATTTTGCTCATGCCAATGGATGGTGTCTGGCAATAGCCCTGCATGCGCTGAGGACCCCTGCATATCTTCCTTCCTTTCACGTAACATTATAAGATAACCTTTCGCGAGAAATATAAAAAAGCTATCACTTGCATCATTTTTTTAGGTCGCGTTGAGTTACGAACATCAAAAGATAACGGAATCTCATACGGTACGTCTGCTGCAAGCCCGCCACCAACGGTTGAGACTGATCCGGATTTGGCCGATTCACCGAAGTCGCCTTTCATACAATGGCTGCTTGTTACCCACGGATGTAGGCCTTCTTCTGGCGAGTGTGATGGGGTGGTTTACTGTCACATGAACTTTTTTTTTTTTCCAGTCTGACCCTTTGCAATGGTCTTCACTTATTTCAGGATAAATGGGGAGTAGTCAACCAGTTGACCTCATCTTGCATATGACTTCATCACTATACACAATACACTTTTCCAAAAGCCCCTTTAGTTATACGCATACATTAGTTTTGAAACACACACACACACACACACACACACACACACACACATATATGTTTGTATGTATGTATATATATATACATATATATATCATATATAATATAATTGAGTAGGTTGTCCACGTGTTGGCAAGATTCACTAACGTTTTATTTCTGCACACAAATTTTCGAGCGACTCGCTCTTATGAAAAAGAGCGAGTCGCTCGAAAATTTGTGTGCAGAAATAAAACGGTGGTGAATACAGCAAGAACTTTGTTCCAGTTTTGTTTTTATCTTATATTATATATAATTATATATATATATATATATATATACACACACACACACATATATATTCATATATATATATATATATATATATATATATATATATACGTATATATATATATATATATATATATATATACGTATATATATATATGTATATATATATATATATATATATATATATACTCCTAGATGGGTCATTTGGAAGACATTTCCATTTGTTTTATATGCAAATTTTAAAATACATGTTCAATGGCAATTTACGCAATGGAGACACGAAAATTGTCTCCTTAATGACCAGTTGTCTCCCTAATGAAGACACTTCCCCCCAATATGTCTCCCTAAGGTGCCAACTAGGGATATATATATATATATCGCTTTTTGGCCTTTTGGCTATAAATTGTCTCTGTGTAGATCATGTGTAGTATATACCCAAATATAATTGCACGA
This sequence comes from Diadema antillarum, assembly GCF_040938485.1. Classification (NCBI taxonomy): domain Eukaryota; kingdom Metazoa; phylum Echinodermata; class Echinoidea; order Diadematoida; family Diadematidae; genus Diadema; species Diadema antillarum. The sequence continues at coordinate 473,960 of NW_027270922.1, forward strand.
TTTCTTGTTGCATAAATCAGTATAGAGTTATCAACTTGTTTAACATGCCATTTTCATCTCCTTTTTTTTAAATTCAAAGTCTGCTGCTACAGACTGATGGAACTACTCCTTCCTTACATTTGAAAATCGTCTTATTTCTTTTCCCCGTTTTTTAAGCTGGCACTGTCTCTGTTCTGTTTTAATGTTAGTCATAATTTTCTCATTGAATTCAACTTTGAGTGAGGATTCTCTTTTATATCCATCTGCTTCACTGTTTATACTTCCAGAGTATCGGCTCCACTCATCAGCTCGTATTCAACGTCAAACCAAGGTTTTCACAGTAAACCAGTTCGGGGTTCAATCATGTGCACTTTGAGCATGAGTAGAAAAAAAAATGGTCTTTTGTCCCAGTAGAGCATGCTGGCGTTTTTAAATTCACCGAGATAAGCATCTGTAATGATTATTCAAGTGATCCTTATAAGTGGTGTTGGCTATCACAGCCACGTTCTGACAGTGTTTTTTGGCCTTATCAATAGAAAAAGATTGGTAATACATTCGATGCAAAAGAATGGAATGGATTTCATTGACGGATCATTTTGGTCATATGGTCTCCCTACGAAAGTTCATCTTTTGTTTGAACGTGACTGCTGATTTCCGCAAATTGTTACGTCGGACAAGCGTATACATTTTGTCGTTTTGAAAACAAGTGAAGTGCCTAACTGACTGAGAACAAAAGACAGATTATTTGTACCTTTGTGCGCATGAGCTAGCTCCGAACTGGCTCTTTATGACATCATCATCATCATCATCACTCGCACATAAAGAGACAAAGAATGTACACACTGCTAACACACCATTTCACCTGTAAGAAGGGAACATTATATATATATTTTACTCAATTTTGATACCCGCGATTTCAAGCACCTTGTATTTTTGTCCATACAAGTACTCTGAATATCATATTGATTCACATACATTGCTGTTCAGAATCGGTAGAATATAATACGTGTCATACTGAAAGAACCCTATGAAGTAGAAACATCTCATCTTTAAATTACAATCAGTTCGTTTCTATGAACATATAATATCATGACAATGAATAAACAACGAATCCTTCATAATGATACATCTCAGATATTTTCACCTTCAGTAACCGCAAATACCGCATATAGAAATCGCATAAAGAATACAGTCGAAGGTACATCTTGAAATATTTACATGAAATAGTTCTATTATCATTGTACATTCCAAAACACGCAGTTATTCACATTTCTCAGGATATCAAACGAAGCTACATCGTAGGACCTTTAAGCACAAACTATAATCTCCTACTAAAATGCTTTAAAAGAAAAAACAAGAAAAAATACTACAGAGATCATAAAAAGAAATCTACTCTAAAAGAAACGTGAAAAGAGATATATACTCTATCGTGGGGTTATATTTTTCTATATCCTACCAAAAAAAAAATATATTGCTGAATGTACAAATGTCATTTTTAATCAAAGTTATTGTATTGCTTAGTTGTAATAAACTGTTTTTTCATTGGCTGCACATTGTTTCCACAGCTGCCATCGTCGATATCGTTGTCAGGACTGGTATAAATGCATTTCAATTTGGGGAGGATACCGACGCACTCGAGTAGTTAAGTCAACATTTTGATAGTATACTTTGAACAGACTCGGAATCATGGTTTCGATCTGTGCGTGCCCCAGTGCGATGTAAGGCTTGTTCGGCTGCTACATGTATTTGAGTCTAGCTGTCGTTCATACACATGTGTGCCACACGACTACACACTTGGCATATAAAAAGAAAGAACAACAATAATTCTACGCCTTCTCAATGACCGAACATACAACAGACTTTCTGAAAAATTCTGCTCTTTGTGTTTTTGCTTGGGAAGATTATGGAAAGGTCGTCCTATGTCCTCTTTATATCACGAGTTTGATATTCTAGTACACACATTGCCACACTTCTTATTCTTTCTCTAGATGCATATTATTTTAGGAGTTCAGAGATTATCAGAAACGCTGTTTGAACATTTAAATTTTGAACACGAAAAGCAAGGCAAATAGGTTTCCTTGCATATCAATTCTGCGTATCAATTGCTACCTTCCACGAAAGTAGAGCTATGCCCTCGAAAGTGATTGCCCAAGAATACAATCATTATATACGGCGTATATGAACGTGCAGAATCGGCGAAACAAAGTTCATTAATTTTGGATTCCTTATTTCACGCATGCGCGTAAGCAGTTTGGACACCTTTGATTTGTTGGGTCTGCATTCCCGTTACAGCGTTTAGGAACGCCCTTTAAACTGATTACATCATACTTTTTTTTTAGAGAATTGCACGCCAAGATGTATAAGCATATATAGCCGTAAAGTCATATTTCATTTTAAGTCGTTCATGCTTGATATTATCCATTACGACCGTCAGTGCAACTCGTACGATCACTTTTTAACGAAATGAAATAAAAATTATTCAAACTTCCTGGACATAAGACCAAGTGAATATAAAATTTGGTATATTTGACGAACACATTAGTAAGGATCCTAAAAGTCTATACAGTTGGAAAATGGTAAAACTTTTTTTTTCAAAAAGTGCTTTTGTAACGACAGGTATAGTAATTTTGATATAATATTCTCTCAATTATTAGGTACCTTAAAATGACCAAGCTTTCTTACAATCGGCTCGATTGTTTAATCACGCTCAAACTGTTCGCGGAATGAATAGCGGACCACGTCTTATATGGGCAATCATACATAATTATCATGAATATAATGATAATCATGTTATATCTATTCAAGTTCTTCTGATGTGGGTGCTCGCAAACAAAACCTCCCGTGGTAAAGTTAGACCAATTTCTGGCGGAAGCCTAGTGGGGTCCTATGCGTGATAAATTAGGACTTTCCAATCTCATGAGAAAGGGATTTCATTTAAGTGGCAGGGTCTTTAAAAGTTCACGTGCTATTTCATCTCAAGTGAATTTCTTCATTCATTGTGGTCTCCGTTTTTACACAAAAAACAAACAAAAATACACACAAACGAAAAAAAAAACACAAGAGGAAGAACAAAACGAAAAGTAGTACAAAGTTTACGTGTTCTAGTGATTGCAATAGTAATTGCAGAATGTCATCAATGATGATTACGATGATGTTAATAACAATAATGTAATAATGAGGGTGATAAAGAAATACTAATAGTAGTAGTAGTAGTAGTAGTAATAATAATAATAATAATAATAATAATAATAATAATAATGATAATGATAATAATAATAATAATAATAATAACAATAAAACAATAATAATAAGATAGAAATAATAATACTTTGATAACAGAAACAATTGTAATCATGTCGACAGTAATAATGATAATACTAATAACTATTATTTTTTATATTACTATTATCATTATTGCTCTTATACTATAATAATAAACATAATGATAATCAACAATAAGGTAAAAAAAAACCAATGATAACATTTCGGCGGAATCAATAACAGAAGTCGGAGAAAACTATGCATCACACTGTAAGATGGTACATGTATTTGACATTTACGTACCACTTTTATAGCCCGTGTTCTCTCTCAGCGTGAAACATCTGTACACGGAGTGAATTCAAAAAATGTCTTCCTAATTGCTACACGGGAAGACGCCATGATATTTTGTGAGAATGTCGACTTGCAGCTATACACCGAATATTGTGAGTGGGATATTAAAGGGATCGTACAGCTCTGGTTGAGACCTAATTTCAGGTTTCTAACATTTTTAGATGAGATAATGAGAAATCTCTTATGAAATATGAAAGAGCATGTAATTCTATGAGGAATTCAACGTTTATTTGATAAAAATTGGTTTTGAAATGGCTGAGATATCCAAAAAAGAGCGATTCTAATAAAGTGTGGGACCCACACTTTGTAACGATCGCTTTGTTATACTTTGTTTTTGGATGTTTCAGTTATTCCACACCCGATTTTCATCAAATAAACTTTGAATTCCTCTTAAAATGGTATGCTCTGTGCTATATCATAAGTGTTTTCTTGGTATCTCGCAACAATTCAAAAGCCCAATTCTCATCTCCACCAATACTGTACTATCCCTTTAAGATTTCCCAACAATAAATGAGCATAGATGCGTTATGTATTCCTGTCATGTAAGTTTATGTCATCCACAAGGAGAAAAAAAACCCACAACATAGCAAAAACAAAAACAAAAACAGAAAAAAAAACAGAAAAAAAAGAAGAATACAGAAACTGCCAAATTCGGTAAGCGGTGGTCATGATATTCTCAGGTTCCCATGTGAAAATAGCTACTATAACTTTTGATTCTTCTTTGGTTTCGTATCTGCCTTTCGCCAGATAAGTTGATACACCTTGATATTGCCATAAAAAAAGAAGAAAATACACTGTGCTGAAGTATACGATAATGATTATAGCATTTCTTAATTCTCAGAGTTCGTGGAAACAACATAGATCAACACAGAGCAGTGATAAGGATCTCGCTGTTGATATCATACCGTTTGAAATCACCCCGACATCTCCCTGTTATTAGTTGACGCAGTAATCACTAATTCTCACTGTTTTGGAATTCATTTACCCTTATATCACACAGACCATTGTGCCCTGTCCGAGAGTCTATGACAAGTTTCATTTATACACACAAATTAGATCGTCCAGTCTAGTCTGCATATTATAGCGAGCTTTGGATGTCTGCGACGCAAACGTTAAAGGACAAGTTCACCTTCATATACATATGGATTAAGTGAATGCAGCAATATCATTAGAACACATTAGGGAAAGTTTGGGGGAAATCGGACAATCTGTTCAAAACTTATGAATTCTTAGATCATCTGTGCAGTCACTGCTGGATGAGAAAACTACTGCAGTGTATGATGTCACATGCATACAACGACATAAGGAAAATGTAAAGATAATTTCACACAAAAAAATTTCAAAAAAGTGCACATTTGCTCAACCTGTCACTGATGTATGTCAAGGGTGATATTATTCCCCCTGCCTTCTGAAAGAGGCAAGTCAAATATTCTTTTATTATGTGAGAAAAGTGAAAATATGTTGAACTTTCTTCAATGTTTTCTTTATATCATTGTACACATGTGACATCACAAGCTGTAGTAGTCTTCTCATCCAGCAGTGACTGAGCAGAAACTTCAAAGCTTAATAACTTTTGAACGGGTTGTCCAATTTTCCTCAAACCCTCACTGGTGCGTTCTACTAGTATTGCTGCATTCACTCAATCCACATGTCTATGGTGGACTTGTCCTTTAAAGACGACGGTTGCATTGACCGTTCTACTCTCTCCCTGCGTCGTCTTGCAAAGTTGTAGCTGTAATTTCACGAAGATGCAGCCTACACAAAGTAAAATAGCGCCCCCACATGTCGTTCGTCATCACGGCATCAAGTTTGTCATAGTTCTCTGCGTCGTGAATTTGAGCTGTTGCTAAAATGGCCCGGGACCGTCGTGAAAACTCAGAAGACGCGAGATGGAGTTTGATAAGCGGTCTGACTTACGCATGAGCAGAACGGTTTATTTCTTTTCCTCTTAACGTCCACGTCGCAGATCTAAAGATCCCTATTTGATAGTTTTGACAACTTATCATGAGCATTAATTAGGTATATGCTCTGAACCCACTACTTCCGAGTTTTGACCAGTCTCCGTAAAGATAACAAAATCAATGGCTTAAATGTATAGGAACATGATGTGCCATCTGCCATTTACTACCACTGACTACCGACATAATTCGTATAATTCCTCCGTTAGAATAAAAAGAAAAAGATGTCCTTGACTCTTTGCAATTGTTTTTTCGTATTTCTCATCTGTTTTTATTTTTTCTCCCTCTGTTTATTTGCATATTGAAATATATCTGTTTTTGATGTTGCTGTTGTTGTCCAAAATCAAGACAGTACAATTCATTTCCTTGGGAACCTGATAATCATATCGAAAAGTCTACGATGATGTTAGAACCCGGCAGTGAACGGGTTAAGCACACACACTCCTCAAAACGCCACTCGTCGTCAGAAGGTGATGATGATGGTCTTGACTGTGTCGACATTGACATTCTGAGCAATAGAAAGATACTGCTACAAATGTTTTAAGGTCCATTCAGTATGGTTACATCCGTTGACTATCCGTCCCCAAGCCCCCAACCCGCATGATCGTGTTTTTTTTCTAAAAAATAAAACAACCAGAAAAACATTACAAATAAATGAAATTACAAGACACTGGCTAATTCCCCAAACCCTCAGTGTACACGTCTCCGATAAGATGAGTTTTAGTACAGTCTTTCTTGCTTTCGTTTCTATCCTTCTTTTTTTTTTCTCTTCCTCTCTTTTGTCAAATTGCCATCTGCGGGTCACGTGATGTGAGTTGACCAATCGAAGAGCCTCCTTTGAGCCTCTATACGGGTTGCTCCACGTGTTCCTTCAGCGCTATGCCTGATGCGGGGTAGGAGAGTGGAATTGCACAAGATCATGAACTCGGTTTCAGTAAAAATTGTTGAGGTACATGACATGTCCTTGACTTTGTATAATGCTCGACAGGTCTGAATCCACAATTACGTTCTTTCAATTCCAAACCCTGACTTCGCCCCTGTGTTATTACGTTAGTAATGACATGTTGCTAGTTTTACTTGCACAAACCTTCTTTACAAATAGCGCAATTGATGATTACTCTATAAAAATGTAGTGAATGATTATAGGATATGTTTGCATGAAAATACATGCGGATTATATTATATCAAGCTTACGATGCTTAAACTGATAGAAAATTTATTGATGATGATAATACGAATAATAGCGTTGATAGCATTGACGAATCGTTAATAAAAAGTAACAAAGCAATTTTTTGCATACTTTAACATGGATATTCATACATTTGATTAGAAATAATTTCTCTCAATTTCGATACTGTTATATAAGAGTTGCAGAAATCGTCATCCATAGAGCATCAATAAAATTGAACAACCGAATACTGAACTTCATCTATTAACACCCATGGATGTTGTTTCTTAATCGTTGTATTTGAACTGATGTCATGACTTAAGAGATTGGTGTCAATTTTGGAGAACGGAATGTTTTAGTTGAAAGGGATATATATATATATATATATATATATATATATATATATATATATATATATATATATATACGGTACAGTATTTGTTGAGATGGGGGATTCAGACTTTAATTACTTTTTGCGAGATGATTAGAAACCACTTATGAAATATTGAAAAGCATGTGATTCTAAGAGGAATTCAAAGTTTATACGATGAAAATGTCTGGGATATCAAAATAGAAAGCACAACAAGGTGGTCCTAACAAAAGGCGGGACGCACCTTTTATTGGGATCTCTTTGTTTTTGGATATTTCAGCCATTTCAAAACCAATTTTCATCAAGTAAACTTTGAATTCCTCTATGAATTGTATGGTATCTAACATTTCATGAGAGGTTTCTCATTATCTCACAAAAAAGTCATGAGAAAATATTTTGCAAGTTTGTGTCTATACAGAAATGATGCCATAACGCAGATGAGGGAAACAAGCCAAGTCACAACACATCAAATCAATCTGAATAAACGCGTCAGCTAAGCGGGGCAGTGCCACACTTCTGTAAGCCTGCTCTTCAAATTCCAACAAGATGTTTCTTTAAACGTGAGAATGGCGTGTAATAAAATATGTAACCACAAACATTAGCGACGAGTTCGGATTGTGAGTTGTGCCAGCACTCCTTAATTCACCTTTCATAATCTTTAGATTTCTGTGCTTCTTACCTCAATTTTTCTATGGATTTTTGTTTTGATGATTTCACATTTTGGCGCCATAATTTGAAAAACGCTTCATATTCAACATATTGGCTTTCATTATGAAACAGAACGCGCGAAACTGCCATTTCTTTTTTTAAAGCTTGGAAATCAGGGCTCTGATTTATAAGAAGTCAACTTAGACCTAGGCACCGTTTCATGAAAGTTGTCATCCCTAGCAAGTTGTCAATCTCTGACAATTACCATAGTAACAGTCACTGATCATCAGAGCTTCTCAGCCAATCAAAACCAAGGATTTTACTGAAATTGTCTGAGACTGACAACTTGTCAGGGTTGACAACTTCCATGAAACGGTGCCCTGCAGCTGAAAAACAAACAAACAACGCATTCTGTTGATATGAATTTAAAAGCAAGAATGTAAAATGGAACGTTTCACTCAGTGATACTTGTAATTTCCAATACACAATACGTGGCTGATGACACCAAACTATTACGAAAGCCTCGTGGAAAAAAAAAGAAGACAACAAAAGTACAGAATAATTTTGACAAGAAGTTTCGCAGCGACACACGTATAAAATGATGAACAAGAATTACCAAACCAAGCTTTTGCAAGAAGAAGACTCTACCTGGTTCTTATGGATGTGAACCAAACTACTTTGGAAGTAACGCCATGAGAGAAGCGTAATAGGAAAGATACCAATAAAAGATAGCATCTGTAAGCTCACACACACGAAATACACGGCATGATGCGTAATAGTGATGCAAGCCAGACCGCTACGAGCGAAGTATGAAAAGCCAAATGTCAACGCTCCCAATTCACAACTATCTGCTTGCGATCTCTTTCATCTATTTACCCACATGTATAATTTGTAATACGTATAACCTCATGCAGCCATACACGTTTCGCGTGACGTAGATATCTCTACGACGCTTTTGAAAGTGTAAACTGATACGGTGGTTATCTGATGAAAACTGATACGGTGGTTATCTGATGATAATGAAATGTAATTCCTTTGTCTTATCATAATACAGTGCACAATCACTGTGCACACCATCATCATCTAAGTATGGAATTGCAATTGTTGCATCTTTTCTGCATCTTGTTACTTGTTTTTTTTTCCTCTTTCGTTGTGCTTTTAATGCATCTGAGATTACAAAAACGCTATATGTCTATCGTCGTTGGGGGCACTATACTGATATTTGTTTTGACTGCAACTTCTGACCATCCCTCCCTTTACACAGTACACTCCTGGGGGGGGGGGGGGGGAGAGTTGGGGAACACTCATATTGAGCAAATCAAAACCAGATATGGCAAAACTAATGTACTAGGCAATAAGCATCGATAGGATTTGATATTGCTTATTTTCTTTAATCCGAAGTTTTTAAGCTGTTTCAATGCAAATAGGCCTAAATAAACCTTCATGGACAGTCCTTTTAAAGCGTTTATGGAATCAAAGGTACATAGAAGTCACAGTTAACGAAGTATCAACCTTATCAAATCCTCTTTGAATAGCGTTTATGCCAATTACTCAAACTGGAGTTCCGAATGCCCTCGTTCGGCTATGTCTGTATGCGCATTTGCGTTCCCCCGAATTCTAGTCATCATTTTGTCTCCCTCATTGTTTATAAGAGCAACAATAACAACAGCGACGTGACTCTCGGAGATTTCCAGAATGAAAGAATGCTTGATAAATGAGAGAAGACTGAAGTATCTGAAGGGGAGATTGCATTAATTCTGTATCACGGCAAAGCTACGAAGAAAGAATTGCTGCACAGGATGTTTTCAAGGTTATATCCTCGGATAGAGATCAAAAACTTGACACATTACCTTGTGATGAAATTCCTCGACACGTTCAATCCTTTGAGATTAGACAGGACAAAAAAAAAAAGATTATTGAGTTGTTTAAGATATGAAATCTAGCGTTGCTATAGTAAGCTTCACAGGACAGAGAATAAAGCAAAAGCATTGAACAAGACTAATGCGTCATTCCGGAACTCACTGTGTGTTTCATTCATGATAAACAAACGACAGTCCTACGTAAAATGGCATCTCAGTAACTCGATTGTGACGTAACAACACGTTCATGTGGCTCCTCTACTGATAATAGTACTACGCACGAAAAAAAAAAAGAAAGAAGACATACATGTACAACACAACAAAATATGCATGGTTGCCTCTACGTCAGATGAGAAGATGAAAAGCACGAATCAGGCATGAGTTCAATATAAAACGTTCACTAAACTCTTTCTCTTGTCACAGATAGCAGCCGTGCTACTACATACGTACATAAAAAAGTCAAGATATTGTTCTCCAGTATTAGCGTGAAAACGATGACGTGCGAACCACGGAGCAACTACGAAAGAGGAAGCGAGTGTAGCTTTTATCATTTTTTTTTTCATAGCACAGATCCGGAAGAAGCACAAATAGCCTAAGCTAAGACTATACTTCAGTGTTCCGGTGGGTGCCTAGTGTATCGTCCTCGTCGATGAATCGGAGCTGGTTGGCATGGATGCCGTTGGGCGGCGACGACGGGGGCGGCTCCGCCCGCGTCGTGTTGGTGACGGGCGGGACCAGCGGCTGGAGCTCGACGTCGCCCTCGTCCAGCCACTTCGGCTTCTTTTCCGTCTTGGCCGCCGCCATGTCGACCATGGCCTCGGAGCAACCCGACGAAAGCGACATCATGCTGTCGCGACGCTCCGGTTCCTTCATCGCATCACGGAGCGCCTTTTGATCGGAAAGGTCGAGAAACGGGGGAGGGGGGGGGGGGGGGGGAGGGGAGGAGACAACCCACAACATGATAACAACAATCATGACGGTGGTAGCAATGATGACAATAAAAATCACACTTAAGATAAAGCTGACTATAATGACTGGCAATAACTGCGTCAATAAAAACACTTAGCAGTAAACAACGGTATCAAGATCAATCATTAGATAAAAAATTGTTGTCGATACATTTTACAAAAGACATGAAAAAAAATACTGATCACTTTGCGTTTGAAACGAACAGAAGACAGTGGTAGTAAAAAATGACCCAACAAGATGAGCAATAATCATCTTGTCCAAAATTCTTGAACGAATCCCTCGACTTCACGCACATTTTAATGGCAAGCATGCTGTATGTATTTGACGATAGATCTTTTTCGTGTTATATTTTCATAATTTGGGAGTAAGTTGACGTTTTGTCTGGACTACCTATGTAGCAACAAGGATCTGCAACAACACTCCAAGCACTGAAAGAAGACGTATTATCATAGGAATAAGTGAACTGAATTCCTCGATATTAGCTCCCCCGAGTTAAAACTTTAATGAATATGAGCAAATGTACTAATATTTCACACCAGCATTCTGTTTGAAACAAACATACAAACAGGCATTGCCTTTACAAACATAAAGCAAACCTCGGCCTGAAATGGTCGCCCTCAACAACTCGACACTTACCTGGAACATGCCGGTGCCTAACGCCTCGTCGTCATCGAGGTCTTTATCGTGTACTTTGGCCTCGACCTGCCGAATCTTCTTGTCCATCTCGCCCAAAGCCTCGAACATCTCGAACTTGAAGCCCGATATATCTTGCTTCAGCTCGTTGAGAATATTCGCCTGGTCGTCGTCCTCCTCTTGGTGGCGCTTTTCAAAGTGGTACCTCCTCACCAGATGGTCTGATACTTCCTATACGCCCACAAATAGACAGAGAAATAAACAAGATGATGTATCGAAAGAAAGAAAGATACAAATACGCAGTTCGATTGGCGGATAGGTAGATAGGAAAAAAATGAAAGAGAGAAGGAATTAATACGGGAAAGTGAAGCCCTGAAAGGTGAAAACAGATAAAGCGTTCTGGCCCTAAAGTGCATGATCAAAACAATTATAAAAATAAGAAAGTAATCTGAAAGAGTACAAAATCTTGATAGATAATAATGATGACATAAATATGTATATATAATCACATCAGGATATGGAAGTACGCATTGCAAAAGATGAAAAATAATCAGACAGATTATCCCAAAAGAAAAAATAAGAATCTCATGGGTCCCTGAGATAATCATGTGCTAAGTCTGTAGGAGAGCGTAGTTGACTTTTATCGAAACTCACTTTGAAACGTAATTGTCTCTCATCGACCAAACTTTTGAGCCGTTCCTGCAGTATGTGGGGAAAAAAAGATAAGTAGAAACACATTAAAAACATAACTGCTGCGTTAAAAAGTGCATACAATCACACACACACACACACACACACGCACACACACACACACACACACACACACACACACACACACACACACACTCAATCAATCAAAGAGAGAGAGAGAGAGAGAGATGAGTGTCTCAATTCACCATTGACTTTGAACAGAGGTGAAGGAGAAGTTCACTTCCATGGAACGCGCACAATGTACATTTTGACTCTTATCAAAAAATGAAGATGTTTGACCTAACAGGTCATCTCATTGGGAAGTGAGGCCCAGCACGCGTATTCGCCGTCGGATGAGGTGGTATTGTTCACTTTGTGCCTCTAACTGTAACCTCTATCATCAATCTCCCTATCTATCAATCATTGGATATCGCTGCTTTGATGTCTCCTTCCTCCCAACCTTCCTTCTTCTTTTCTCGGTATTTTTTCTCTTTCTCTATTGGAATGCGTTTACCTATTTCTTTACGGTCTTATCGATGAGCGCCTTCATTGCTTTTTTTTTTAATCCTTTGTTCTTCTTTTTTTTTCTTTTCTTTTTTTTCTTTTTTTTTTTTTGGGGGGGGGGGGGGGGTCGTTGTCGGCGACTGTCTATCGCGTGCATACATTATATTTAGATCGTTCGTTTTGAGGACCAGGTGCTCCCATTTACGTGTTGACACCTAACGGCTCAGTGTCGGCGCCGATCTTCCACCCGTTGGGACGTTGGCTTGTTTGAGTCAGACATTATACAGTACACTTGGAGGACTAGACCGTTACTGGCGGATCTAACGGAATGTAGTATACCATCCCTTGCGACTTCCTACAGGTCACTAGAAATATAATTTTTTTAAACAGTTTTTTGATTGCCACAAAAATGAATCTGCGCTTCAATCATCATTACCATTATCATTCGTTTACATTGCTACGCTAGAATGTGTCTCACTTTATTGGGCTTTGCGGTTTGCATTTAATAGCACTTGATAATGAGGCTCGATATGGCAGAGAATAGAGTAGTTGGAATGAACTGGACTTCAAAAAGTGTATTCTATCCTTGTACTGTCCGAGGCATGAAAAAGTATTAAAAAAAATAAAAAAGTTTGGAATCAATCCTATATCGACCTTTGACTCTTCCTCTTTCTTCATCTTTCTGGTCGTCTACCCTTTTCACTTCTTCGGAATCTCATCTTGCTCTTCTCCTGTTTCTTCTTCTTTTACTTCTTCTATTTCTTCTTCTTTTACTTCTTCTTTTACTTCTTCTACTCCTACGAATTCCCCTTCTTTTCCTTCTTTGTTTTTTCCTCTTTTTATCTTCTCCTTCTGCTAATAATTCCAATTTGATTCAATTCAAATCAACTGTGCTTCATTTCCATCCAGCAAAATATAATCCAAAAATACAAATCATACATTTGACAAATCATGCTGTTAACAATTTGTAAGAAATACAAATCATAAAGTTTAATGCAAAACATGTGAACGAATGCGTATGTAAAGATATAAACAATGCATACTTTGCAGTGGTGACAAACAGTCACCCTCGCAATTATTCTTTTTCTATCTCTTTTTTCCTCTACTTTGAGCCAGCATCTTCTTTGTCCCTTCGTCCTGACAATTCCTTTTAAAGAATGTGTACAGTTCTGGTCAAGGTGAGGATTTAGCTTTTAACGTTTTGCGAGATATTCAGAAACCACTCTATGAGATGTCAAAGAACATGCAATTCTAAGGGGTATCAGAAGTTTATTTGATGAAAATCGGTTTTGAATTGGCTGAGATATCCAAAAACAAGGTGAAACAAAGAGATCCTAATAAAAGCGTTGTCTGTCGCCTTTTATCATTATCACTTTTTTTTTGATATCTCAGCCATCTGAAAACCAATTTTCATCAAATAAACATTGAATCCTTCTTAATATTACATGCTCTTTCATATTTCATACGAGGTTTCTCATTATTTCACTTAGGAATGTTCAAAACATCAATCCCCACCTCAACCAGTACTGTACAGTCCCTTTAAACTGAGAAAAAAAGGGGGTTCGTTTCCCCTAATTATTGTCGTCACCTTATATTGTTTTGCCATCTCGCCCCTGCAACACACGTCACAGATGAGCCAGCGGAAGAAGTAGAAGAAGGCCTTTGGAGTAGGGATGATATTGAAGGGCGGGGGCACTGTGCCGAGATCGTCGAAGTAGCTCATCCACAGTTTGGACCGTGAGAACTTCCATTCGATGTCTGCGTCCATCTATAGGGAGGGAAAGTCGAATACAGGAGAGAGCCATTAATGGATAAATCGCAGCGTAATGAAAGCATCATATAGAAATATGTCTCGTTGCAGCATCCTTTATCATTTGATTTACCAAATTGTCTTCTTCTTCTTCTTCTTTTCTTTTATCTATTCTTTTTCTTTTTCGCCTTTTTCTTCTTTTTCTTTCTCTTAATCATTTAATCATGAAGGTGATGACATCGCTGTTTAATCTAGTTTGTATATGCGTCTGGAACAAATATCAATGTCTGGTGATTTACGTTCGAAACTTTACAACTTTTTTATTTTCCGATGTTTCCGATTTCAATGACACTTGCCTGTCTCATTCCATTATACTGATTAACTCTTCGTGTGCTTTGGGTGCAGACTGACACAGGAAACCCTATAGCGCTGGACACACTGACCAAAGTCCCTGGCACAAAAAGGGTTAAAGCTAACTTGGGCATGAAATGGGATTTTACTTTTTAGTAACAGTCCCATCGAGATCGATCACACAGCGTCCTACCTCTACACGCGTGTACGTATTGCTCATCATAGCGATAAGCACGTTCAGCAGCACGACGATAGAGACCACGTGATACGTTGCGTAGAGGAAGTTTCCCACCGTCTGCGTGAACGTGTGATCGATATTCGCTCGCGAGAGGTTGACGATGTTCATGTCGGGGAGTCCGAACAGAGCCCAAAATAGCGTCGCCATGGTTTCCCCGAGCCTGGGTCGCATATTGGAGGAGGAGGAGGAGGAGGAGGAGAGAGATGAAAGGTAGTAATAAACATCAGATGGGAAAGGGAAACGGTGTCTGGCGGCTTATCAAACATGCGCGCTTCGTCTATGACGTCAGCATGTGGATGGTGTCAAAGAAAGAAAGAGGGCGTGCTGACGTCACTCTTTCCTCCCCGAGTGGACACTGCATCAAATATTCATGTTTTGGAGGAAGTGACACGACGCGCACTACGTGACTATGAAGCGGGTAAGATAAAAATATAAAGAGTCTTTGATGAACAATAACAACAAACGAAAACAAAGACGTAAAGAGGAAGACAATGTCTGCACCGTGATTGGCTAGTTTAGAATCACTGTCAGCTCAAATGTGATAGACGAACTCTTCGCTTGACACTCTTTTCGGTGTGCTGGGGTAGGGGATAAGAGCTGGTTCTCTAATGTACTTAAAAGTACCCTCACCCATCTGAATTGAAAATACTTAGTTCTTTCGACATGTCAAACTGATCATTCATATACAATTATGGAGGAGGTCATGCTTGTCTTCAAAGGCAAACATACTGGCTAACCAAACGACATTGGAATTGGTACATGCTTTGCCCTGTTCCGAACAATTCACAGCCGTAAGATCGCCAAGTCTGATACGTAACAATGTACTTTTCTTTGTCACTTCATTTGTGTTTTGACAATCTGAACATTTTTACACTGGAAATTGAATTAGATTTAATTGAACTTATCTGAACTTGATTAACTTTAAACTCTCGAAAAGGGCAATTGTCGCATTAGTGTTTCACTTGACATGGGGCTTTAAACAATAACTAAATCGTCGCGGCCAATGGTAAAATCGAGACTATCATACAACAACAATACCAATAAGAAAACAAAGTAAAGATAGGGACTCATAATCCACAATGGCAACGACAGCGATCGCAGTGACGATCTCGACGACCTCGGCGATAGCGACTCACGTTTCGAACGGCTGTGAGCAGATGAAATGCGAGTAGTACCAGTAGAGCTGGTTCATACCGAGCGAGAAGGCGAACCACACGAAGCAGAAGATGAGCAGGAACTTGCCGATGTCCATGATCATGCCGCCCAGAGAGATCTGCATGGGCCCGACGTGGCGGTTGACCACGGTTATGCAAATGGGCCTTAGAAAACTAAGTACCTACGAAAAAAAATAAACAAACATGAAAACAAAAAATAATGAACAATGAGTGAGGCTTGCGGATCTTCTTGTCTTCCTTTTCCGTATTTTTGTTTTAAAGTAACCTGTCAGAGAGTAATCAATCCAATACACTCCTTTTTTTTTGTACGAATAAACAAAGGGCTCTCTTTGTGTTTGTAAAACAGGCCCGTGGGCTCTGTGAAGACTAATTTGCTCTTAAACAAAATAAAACAGCAACAAGTAAGTAAATAAATAAAAATTACTAATGTAGCTTATTATTGTTCTTATTCTTCGCAAAATACAATTGTCCTCTTCCATAAAACTTAAACTCTGTTTTAGTGGTGGTGCTGGTGGTGGTGGGGTGAGGTACTACGGGGATCGTTAACACGATAAGTTCTGTACAGACACTTTTCTTTCACACAAACTCATCCTAGCCAAAAGAACAATCAACAAGTAATAAACAGAACACATCATTTTGGTGCATTTCGTATCTGACATGTCTTCGAAAAGAGACATCTGTCAATAAAAACGTCTCGTTGAACATTAGAATTATGTAGAATAAAGGAGAGCGCATGAGGGTGTGAACTTATATTTTGTTCCCCACTTTAATTTGATACCCAATCAAAATGAAAAGTAGGAATCACGTGGTAGTAGTGAACCCTGCCTGACCTTTGCGATGGCGAACAAAGCCTCTGCTATGAGAATAGGGTTGTACGCCTTCCATTCGCTTCTCTCGAAGTCTTCGAAATTGCACGTTGCTATCGCATCTCCCCTTTTGCTGATACCCCTGTCCTCCTGCGTCTGTGGATAGGTGATCATCGGAAAAGGGCGTTGATTCGTGACATAAATTCTTCTTTTAGCTTCATTTGGGAATCTCATCCAAAACACTTTCATAAACAGACTGCGTTAATATCTTAAACTTTTGATTTTGGCTAATATCTTGGTGAATACGTTCCATTCAACGAAATTAATGATGCAAGATAAATTTTCATTATTTTCAAAATATCTCTCAATAGAGTGATTTATGTTTTTTTTTATTGACGCAAGATAAATTTCAGTATTTTCAATTATCTCGCAAAACAGTGCTTTATTCCTTTTGCATTTAACAATGTCCATCATCTCACTCTAGTCTTTTTTTTTTACCAACATTTCGTAAAGTGTAAACTGAAACTAGTGCCGTTGTACTATATCATCCGTTACTTTACATGTCAGTGCTGTAGATAAAATTGAATGATTTGCGAAAAAACGTAAATGAACTTTCAAGTTCCTGCCTGCATTCATGTTGCTTGTATTTGTTGTGTTTGATTTCAGTGTTACTGTTGTGATAACTGGTTTCCAAAATTGGAAACACCGTCTCAGAAACACAACCATGTAAATCATGTCAATTTAATAGGTTGGCCTAGTTGTAAGGATCGGTGATTACCCTTCCTTTCTGGCTGCTTTCCTTGGTAATATTTACTATATTAGCGATGTTTTTATGCATATCTATGCTTACAACAGTTTACTTTGTATCTGTATTAATTTGTTGTGACTTCAATTGAATCATTTAACACGTGTATACTGTTTCAAGTTGAAATTTCAGTTGAAATGTAATAATTGTTTGTAGGGGGTCATTTACAACAAGCCTCTTGTGTGCTTTCTATGATCCCTTCATTCAAAATGTATAAATTGTACCAAGGCAATTGAGGTTTGATTGTTGTAAATGTTCTGTTTTGATATGGAAATAAGTGTTGTAGTATACCTTTGTCGGATCACACACTTCCTTGAGATCGCTGTGGCTCTCGAACAAGAGCTGCAGTCTGTTCTGAATGTCCTGCAGGTTGTCCTGGATGCCGTCCAGCGTCTGAGTGACCACCTGATTCGTGCTCCCATCCGACGAACTAATAATGATCGGCGTCGGCGTTTGCGTGTCGTTCACGTAGCCTTGCGCCCGCTCGGCTAAGCTGAGGTTATTGCTTGCCTAGAGTCAGAGATCAATGATTACGAACACGTAGCGTACGGAAAAAGAGCATAACGATATGTTACAGTACGACGACGCAAATCATAATATTGTGGCATGGATTGTGACATCACCAAAGAGGTAACCAGTTTATCCGATGATGGTTGGGGACCACCATTTCCCCTCGAACACTGTCGAAGCCTACGATACAAATGACCGTTCGTTCAGTAGCTCAACATCTGTTAAAACTGGATGAAACCATAGCAGGGGTTTAGGTATTTAAGGGTATAGTGGTTGCATAAATACACCATTAAAGAGAATGGCACTACGACTGTACATTCAAATTTATTTTTTATAGAAAAAAGGAAAATCAAGCAATCAGAATACTAGACGTGCCATGAATTTCTAACACACCTTAAAAAGCTTCACAATTCCCTAATCCATGACCAGGTTCATGAATGATATAAAGTGTCACCTTTTTTTCTTCATCTTCTTCTTCTTTTTCTTTTTTTGTTTTTCTTTTTTTTTGATGGCTGTGATGCTTAAGATTCTCTTCAAAGCTATACGATTATCGTGGGAAAAAATACGGTGGAAATAGGAAAAAACAGACAATGACTCGAAAAAGTAACCAACTGTATGTATACACACACACTCATCCAAACTAATCAATGATTTATCGACTCTGGCGGCGTGGATGTGACGGGGTCACTATTCAGTATCGCAGTGACTAAAGCTCGAATGAATGCCAATAATAATCTGCCAGCATTTTACGTGGCTCATTGCTAAGAGGCATCAAAGAGGTGGGTGTCACATTTTTTCGATTTATATCTTGAAAGACAGGATCATCAGCGGGGAAGGATAAAGCTTTGATTCATAGAAAGTTTGAACGCTCGTTAAGTCCTCTGTGTTTGATTAGATATCTTCCTCTACGCCAAAGAAAACCCAGCCCGACATAAAAACAAATCGTCCGATAAAGAGTGACGTTTTAGGTGGGCTTTAACTGACGAAGCACCCATTCGCCAGCCGTAGTCAGTGACTCGAGGATGAGTGTTTACTTTACACTGTCTGGTTCTGTGTGAATCTCCAATAAGAGGCTCATCACCATCCCTAGTTACCAACTCTTCACGTCTCAAAGGGGGGGGGGGGGTTAAAAGAGACCAAATATGAAATGGAAAATGACTGGGCTTGTCACTAGACAGAATAGGCAATAATTTGCCACCGGTGTTGTTGGCAAAAGTTTCCGAGCATTTTTGTCCGCGGCTTCTCCCCGCGTCTTTCCAAGTGGTTGGACAAATTTGCATCATCATCTACCGGAGGCGCGCTAACTCTCATCACAAGTGTCTACACTCAGCCTGACATGCCAACACGATAACTTAGCAAACTTTCCCTCTATTTTTTTTTTAGGTTCATTTATTATCGTGTTTTTTGTTTTATGTCTGATGTACTAAACTTTATGCTTAATCTTTATTGCTAAGTGTGTCTGCTTCCATGTTCAAATGCTAAACCTAGAATATACTTCCGCTCTTAATTTAAAGGGATGATATAGTTTTGGTTGAGATGCGGGATTCAGATGTAACTTTTTGCGAGATTGTTAGATATCAGTTAAGAAAAGTAAAAATTTAAAAGGCATAAAATCCCAAGAGGAATTCAAAAGTAGTTTTTGAAATGGTTGAGATATCCAAAAACAAAGTGAAAAAAGTGATAGTTTACGAATAATAGGTGGGTCAAACTTTTAACTACGACCTCTTTGTTTTTCAAAGCCATTTCAGAACCAATTTTAATCAAATAAACTTTGAATTCTTCTTAGAATTACTTGCTTTGTCATATTTCATGCGATATTTCTCATTATCTCACAGAAAAGTTGGACACTAGAAGCCCCATCTCAACCAAATCTATACCATCCTTTTAACAACTTTATCGCTTAAAGCCGATTAATTTACATATGTAGCTAGTTAGCTAGAAACGTTATGCGCTCTCTATTGTGACTATTGTGCTAATCGTATTGTGCTAATCGTATTGAAAAAGCTTCATCTTTTCATTGGGTCCCTCCGTTTTTCGCCTTGTGTACGTTGATATTCAACTTTACTTTAATTTACTTCAGGCATTGTAATGTATCTTTACTGCAAGTATACAAGTACTGTTTTACTCTGTTAAACTCACTTTGATTGTTTGTTTGGTTTTTTTTTTTGGTACGATTCTTATCACTGAAGAAAGAGTGATGTATGTTATGTTATTTTTTACTGTCGAGAAACGGAATAAACTTGAATTTGAATTTGAATTTGAATTATACTTATCTGTGAGTACTTGTACGTAGGAGTGCGTTTGTGTGTTCCTGTGTGTGGTGGTATGTTGAGACAGAATATGTGTATGTGTGCGTGTGTGTCAGTGTGCCTGAATGCGCCCTCTGCGCCACGTGTGTATACGGAATACGACTATTTACATTGATTGTATCACCAACTCACAGAGGAGCAAAGAGTCAGAATGAAAAAGGAGGTTACGCAAATCACCAGGCAGCGTATAGGTGAAGAAAAAAAAAATAACCAAGATATCAAACAGAGGTGCCGCCACTTGCTTTTATTTTTTCCTCTTAATTTCATTGTTGCCAGTCAGATCGCTTGTGGGAGTTGGCGAGCCATTGGTATCCAAACAGAATTACTGGAATTAGATTGCGCTCTTTGCCACCACGTTGTGTCGGATCGAAAATAACCGCCAGGGCTCACAAATATTTGAATTCCCCCCTTTTCTCTCTCACACACCATTCTCTGCCTTTAAAGCTCGCACGACGAGGCGATGCGAACACCGTGGGCAAACTCTGGTTGATTAACAACAGAGGTATTACCTTCCCGCGGATGAGCGTAGGTGTTTTAATAGTCAGATAGTGGGCAAGATGTCTGTACCTCGTTCGAAATGCGGCTGCTGCCGTGAGCCACGACGTACAGACACACACACAAAGATGATGATACAAGACAAAATAAAAAGGGATGATACTCCTACTACCGTCCTCCCATTATAGATTTTACCGCCAGATTTAAACCAGCAGGCGCACGAGTCAACATGCCTTTATATATACACACACACACACACAAACACACACACACACACACAAACAAACAAACAAACAAGCAAACGAACGAACCGAGCATAGCACAGGAAACCATGTTTGGCTTCAAAACCAGTATACATGTATTTAATTTATTGGTTTACAACTTACATTTCATCTTTATTTATGTTATGCGGAAGAAATTGATGAAAACATCCTTCTTCCCCCCCCCCCCCCCCCCCCAGTCTAGGTGGATAGGTTTGATGTGTGTTTCTCATCCCTCCCATTATGAAATGGCCTAGTAAATAAAGCGTTAAGAAACATGAATAGGAAAGAATGTCAAAAGAAATATTGTGCAGTAAGTTGTGACGAAGACATTACTATACGTTGGAAAAGAAGCACGTCCCTTTTAAGCGATACCATTCAGTTAGTCTGAACTTCCGCAATTGTGCTTGTTGGTGTGCTTGTTTGTTTGTGTGTATGTGTGATTGGGCAAGTTTATTACCTCTCAAACATGATGCTTGACATTTCTACCAGGCATTAATTTTTCTTACCTGTATAAAGACCATCACCCTGAGTGCGATAAAGCTCCAATAGAGGGAGAGCATGAAAAAATCGAAATAGTTCCAAAGATTTGTGAAGAAGCGGGAGCCGTTGTACCAAAGCTCCTTACACTTTTGCCACGTCTGACCTGCAAACATGAAAAAGGTAGAACATTTTAAATCAATCAAAGAGTTTTTCCAAAATATAACATAACGTGCTTCTTTACTTGCTAGTGCTGTTCCCTCTGAATATATTTTTGATTTTATCCAATATATTCATGATCGCAACATCCTCAGGAAATTCTCTTTGTTAACGATTCTGCCAAAAAAAAAACCAAAAGAACATTAACTACATGTTGCAAAATGTTTCCGCGAATTTTCTTGAATATCTGCAGGAATGTCTGCTTCGTTATCGCGGACATTTTCTGATTCGTATACAAAATGTTACTTTGGCGAACATAAATTGCATAGCATTATATTCTTATATTATAACGCTAACGCGTTGTTAATTTTAGTACTATCCCCAATGTAACCGTGCATTTGATCACGACATGAACAATGAAAGGTCATTTGAAATCTATTCAGCTATTACACGCATAAACACTTACACGCACATTCACCTTCCTTAATCCTCTCCTCTCTTTCTTTCTTTCTTTCTTTCTCTTTCTCTTTCTTACGTCTGTCTGTTGTTTCGTTTTCTCAACTTCCATATTACGTCAAGAATAAGTCCTGAGAAATACGATCTCAAATGGGTGATGACATTACAGAGTCTTGGAAATGGGGACTTTACTGTTTGACGCAACACGGTTGTTCCATTTTGCAACATTTCATATTTTTGACCTTTCCTCATACTCAGTCGTTGTGCTATATGCATTCCAGGAATGCAAGTGTGTTGTCATAGTAAAGAAAATGAATCAGGCTTTCTTACGATGTCACATTTGAATGAAATTATGCAATTTAAAGAGAAACATCATACATCAAACTTGAATTGCAGGTCTTCTTACAGGGGGTTCATATAATGTGGCATAATTGCGGTCGATTTGATTATTACGAAAGTCAAGAAAACCAGACCTTTTCATAAGCACACAATTGCTTCTTAATGAAAATTCGGGTTACGAAGTTGCGATACTCTGATCACCATTCCGCAATAGACTGACTATATATCATATTTACCGAAACCGTGAAACAGTAATGTTTGAATGAATGAATGAATGAATGAATGAATGAATGAATAAATGAATGTAACCGGATTTTGCACTAATATGATAGTACAGTCGAAGTCATTAATTTGTAGTGACTCAACCTAGGTGTAGAGTTCACACACTCTAGAAGCAAACACCAAATCTCTTTCCATTCATTATTCAACGCTTGGGGCGCACTTTTCTTCATCCTCGATTTAATACGCTTGACGTGCGCTCCGGCTTCATTGCATTCGTTTAATTTTAAGCGGGCATCGTTATGAACAATAATTTCTCTGTTTGGTTTTCCCTCCAGTCAGGTTGACTAATGAATGCATTCAATAGATTCGTTAAACATTGCCTCGCTAATTCATCTATGATGGTGTCTTTCAACTACTGCGCGTACGCGATTAAAGGTGCACTTCAATCTTTGCGTTCGCACTTTATCTGCCTATGGTTTTGCCTGTCTGTTGCTAGGCATTTCTATGTTGAGGACATCCTTTACCCTGTCGCCTTCCCCATGATATGGGGACCCAGTTGGCTTCCAGAGTGCCAGACGGGAAAAGGGCGCAGAAAAGGAAGAGAAAAAAACCCTAACATCAGCAACAATTCAAGACAAATCTATCATACAACCACCGGGTAAACATGCGCGTCTTAGTTCAACAGAGTTCCGCGCAGAGGCACGAAGGCTCGTGTCCCCACGTTGACAAGTCACGGAAGGGGCTTTCGGCAAGAGACGTTGGGACTGATTGATTGCTGCTAGCATCCCGTGGCCTGATCGTTTCGCAGACTCACGATCTCTGTCGGTGCCGTGGAGATATACACTAAGAACACATAACTCTATGGTCGAAACGCAGGACGCCTGCGCGAGAAACACGCGCGTTAAATTGTCTGTTCCCGCTCCATCTCTCTCGCGCGCTCATTGCGTTATCAAATTAATGAATAATTTGCGATGAACAAGAGCAGGGGCTAAGGTGTGAGCGGAGACTTATAGTACATGCATCTTCTTTCAGGTAGTAAACCGCGTCTTGAGCTATCGAAACACCTTCAACAGAGGTTGATTAACAACAAACAGAAGAAAATTCGTGTTAAAAGAAGGTTTTAGACTGAAGTATGTATTAACAATGAAAGACGTTCGGTCCATTTCACTCCTCTAGTCTTATGATTGATTGTTTGGTTGCATTTCACATGAACATGAATGAGCGCGCACACCTTTTTGCACGACAACTAAATACACTCGTACACACCCACATACAAACACACACGCACACACACCTACACCTACACACATGCGCACACAAATCACCTTCTTGCAGTAAATGTTTCGGGAAAATGTCTCATCTTAATTGAAATAATCGAGTCATGACTTACTATGATATTGCGAATGCAAAGGAGCAGTAAAAGATATACACTGATAAGTTTACCCCCTTCATCGACACAACCCCCTCCCCTTCCACCATCAAAAAAAAAAGAAAGAAAGAGAGAGAGAGAGAGAGAGAGAGAGAAGTGTCTCAATAGAGTGCACTATCATCACTATCGTTACTTTGTTTGCATTCATAATTACTGCGTGGTCATGGCTCCTAACCGAGCGAAGCCCCTCACATTAAACACACCATCGCGGGGCAAAGGGAAAACACACAAAATGCGTGACAGCTTCAGCAAAATGGCGGTATAGGGCGTATGACATTATACGACATTTGGATACTTTTTATACCCCTTTTACACAACGTTATAAAGGCTTGATAACACTCGCACACACCCACAAACATGCACACACCCATTTTTTTATCATTCTCACCTATGGTTTAATTTCATTTACATATTACCTTCAAAGAACATACATCTGAATTCATTCCAATGCATAAAGTGGCAGGCTGTCACCACACGATTTCGCAATAAGTCCCAGAAAATACCCCCCCCCCCCAAAAAAAAAAAAAGAAAGAAAGAAAGAAAAAGAACTCAAAGCAAGGTTGTTTTTCTGTATATGAGCAATCTGATATTCATTTGAAGATCAATAGATTCATTTCTTAACTACCTACTGTTCAAATTTCAAAGTAAAAAAAAAATGTGAATGTAATATTTTTAATTACTCTTTAAACATGCTTCTATGCGATTTGACGACAATGGGTAATTTGTATTTTGAAATAGGAACAAAAACGGACATTTGCACGTGGGATCAAGTTGATCTATCCAAGCATCTGAACACTGCGGGAGACACGAACCCCACATCTTCTGAGCACTAAGACCTATCTACGACCAACGTTGCCAAATTATTACAGGCTTTATTGTATGCATTTGACGCTATTGTCTCCTTAGTGTCAATTAATGGTTTCACAACACTGCAAATGTTGCTATGTAGTGCCTTTGTCGAGTGGTAATCACCATACCAAGAAAAAAAGGCACTTACAAACTATCAAAAGCAGAAGAAGCAAAAGAGATAAAAAGAATACAATAAACATTAACACTTAACTCTGATTTCATTTTGTTACGTTGGTATAACAAAACACAAAATTCCCATGAGAAGTGTTATGATGATAGTAAACTGGCGCCAGAAACTTATGGGTGTGCCGTAGCGTACCATCATGACCAAGGCAGCGTGTATGATCTCGTGTGTTTGGAATTGAGAAGGAGGTCTTAAAGTAGCATTTGTGATGGTTCATATCGGGTGGGTGTGTGCGTATTGCCCAAGAAAGCGGTCATAAGAAGGTGTTCAGTCATTGCTTGGTCCAGACTGGAAGAAAATATCCCCGTTTCGGCCAATTTAGCTGTAACACGAGTGTCATCACCCATAGCTCGTAGACTTATACCCCCTCCTCCCCTCAAACTCCTCTCCCAGCCCCAGCACGCACCGTGGAGAGTGATCAATTACTTCTCGGCTTGACGATCTCGGGGGCTGTGTGCTGTATCTCTATGGGTTCGCCAAACAGGTGGAGTGATTTGGAAAATACTCCATCGTACTGGCTCCGCGAATCTATGTGGACAGAATTAATTTCAGTTTTTCCCCCTTTCCTTTCATCTGACCTTTAATTCCCTCCTCCCCCACACGCCTCTCTCCCTCTCTCCCTTACTATTATTTCTCCCACTGCCCCTCTCCCTCTCTCTCTCTGACTCTTAATTTCTTCATCTCTCTCTCTCACACACACATACACATACACACACACACACACACACACACTAAAAAACACACAAACATACCCACTCACACACAGACTCTTTGTCTTTCTTTCTCCCCCTTCAGAGAGTATCAACGAACTCCCGGGGAAACCAGTGCCATTCACACAAGAATTCATTGGACTATTACTTTCTAATATTTCGCCGGTTGCCGATTTGCGTTAACGGAGACAGGAAATGGCGCGCTCAGGTGATCGGTCTTTTTGCTTATCACTCTGGACTCTTTTTTGATTAACCTAAGCGGGCCGAATTTGGGTCATGCTCACTATACACGATGCTTAGTCATACTTCGTGATTTCTCATTCTTGCCGTTTGCGAAAATGAAACATCACCACAGACGTCCATTTCGTCAAACCAAGGGTTAGTGGTGCAACGTTCATCCTTTTGAATATTTGAATTTATACGGTATGAAAAGAAGGTGTCCCAAAAAGTGTCGTTTTGTTCAACTTAATTGGTAAGACACCGACGTAACACAGCGTCCATTAAAAAAAAACCTACAAGCGTCATCAGATTCACCACAAGCACAGACACGCACACGTATATGAATGCAAACAAACCCAAATGTCGTTTCCACTGTTGAACTTGTGTATCATGTAGACGAGAACGAGCAATAAAATGATGATATTGGCTATTCTTATAGAAGAAGGAATGAGGCCTGTATATTCACGAGACAACGCATGCGCTTGCGCCCGCAACTAAGCATCTTTTCACTCGTACATAATGATGATGGTTATACACAAACAAACCTCTCTCTCCCCCTCAACACACACACACACACACACACACACACACACACACACAACATTTATATTATCAACTTAGATATGCGTCATAATTCAAAAAAATAAGGCAGAGGAGAACACGACACAGACAAAAAGGACTTTCAGAGCCACCTCACCTGACACCCACGCCACTATGAGCATCATCGTGGGATTAATCGGTTCTGAGTTCAGCGACCGCCTGCTCACCGATGGGGGCGTGGTGGTCTCGTTTTCCGGCGGCGCCTGGACCCTGTTCTCCGCCATGGTTTGGTAGAGCAGGAGGAGGAGGAACCAGATCATGGAGGAAGTGTGGCAGACGAACTTGACGTAGGGCACGGAGAGGAACTCCCGCAGCCGCCCCCGCGGGTAGATGATGTAGGAGATGGACAGGATGGGGAAACCGACGGCCATGAGGAATACGAGGAAGCCGGATTTGAACGAGTTCATGTCGCGCCAGCCGGGCAGGCCGGCGTACCAGCGCTCGATCAGTCGCTGCTGACAGTGTGGATGTGCGACGAACTACAAAACAAAAACAAACAAACAAACAATGAAAACAAAACACCAGAATTCCGGAGAAAATAAAAGGTGAAAACAGAAAGCGATACAAAGACGATTTTCGCATATGATTGTAGTGTCGTAAATATAGTGCTGCACGGTTGCAGAATGTGTGTAGGCAGGGGCTTTATGCTGATTGATGTGGCTTTATACAAGCATTACGATGCCATCCCGTGCCACACTGGTACATTGCATGTAGTCCTTCCAGAAGAATGCTGGTGTTCACGTAAATTGTTTTGGCCAATGACAAACAAACACCTCTTTATTCCATGTGCCGATATTACGGCATTCTGCCAATACACCACGCATATCTGTACATAGGTACATGCTTTCAATCTGTTGAATGTAATATCAAGAGGTAAAAAAATGTAGTTCCCACACTAAGCATGATTTGTGTGTGGGTGGAAAGAACTACATTTGTTTGTCCAAATAGAAATGATATAAGTTTCCCTTACTTTTCTTTGTTCGAAGTGTATTGCTGCTTTGACCCTATTAGGCTGCTCCTCGGCAAGGTTTGAGGTCGGGTTACTCCAGCCGTACGAGTCGTGGTTGAGGATGTACGCCTGCTCACACGAGTCACGGACCTGATGTGCAGTAAGGGATTAAATAAAGGTGATATCATGATCACAGTCTATCAACAGCTGAACCAAAACATATTCTCTGGACTCAGTGTCAATCAGACACGAGTAAACAGCTCACTAGTCATACATCCCACGAGCTAGGCACTAAGGCCCGAATTCACGAAGGTGGTACAAATGAAACCATGGTTTAAACCATGGTTTCATTTGTACCACCTTCGTGAATTCGGGCCTAAGTGAACAAGGCCCACGAGCTCAACATCAACTAAAATAGGTCCACGAGCTATGAATTAAGCAAATAAGGTCCATCAGCTCGAAACTAAGCAAAACAACAATAACAACAACAACAAAAGCGCCCAGGAGCTCGACATTACATGACGGGGCTCAATGTACGTAGTGTTGGACCATTTTTGCCTTGTTTCGAGCTCGTAGACCTGTTTGCCCAGTGTCGACCTCATGGGACTTATTTGTCCAGTGTCAACCTTTAATATGGGCCTTGTTTGCCTACTGTCTTCCTTATGGGTCTGTTTTACTTAGTGTCTAGCTAGTGGGACTGTTAGCTTGGTGTCTACCTCGTCTGCTGTATGACTCGTGGGTATGACTCGTCGGCTGTATGACTCCGAAAGAAACTTTAGGTATTCGTGAAAAAAAAACTGATTTAAAGTTTCTCCCTATAGGGCTTGTAGTGCAGCGCTATTATAATGTGTATAGGTTTATGGTCAATTACCAGATAGCGATTTGATAGACATGATCACGCGACAGCGCATCACTTGTAATGTTCTCCGATGATCAGAATAGTCTTGAAGAAAAATGGGGGAACATAAGGTGTAAACAAAAGGCAAAGTAGCGAGGAAAATACAATTAGGGCACCCAAATTGAAAGGCACGCACTGAGCGCATTGAGGTTCTTAAAGATGGATTCTGCACTGGAAGATGCCATTACACATAAGGTGTAAACAAAAGCCAAAGTAGCGCGGAAAATACAATTAGGGCACCCAAATTGAAAGGCACGCACTGAGCGCATTGAGGTTCTTAAGATGGGTTCTGCACTGGAAGATGCCCATCAGCTTGTAGGTATCGCTTCGAAAGATCTTTACAGAAGATTTTTAAAAAGTAAAGAAAGAGAGAGGGAGGGCGGAAAGGGGAGGTTCGTGAAAACGATATGCATAGTTATTTCAAATACCACGTTTAACGAATTCTCGATTGCGATCGGTTGAAATCGGGGGAATTGATTCAACAATAACTGTCTTCATCCCCATAGTACCCAAACTGCCACGTAGTACCCAACTACCCAATGGTATATCAAATTGCCCTCTTTTTTATACGCACGCGTTACGTACTGTGTACTGTAAGCACTTGGCCTCTATAGCGCAAGATGTGACTCTTGTCCGATGCGATCGCAATGCAAGCACCTATGTCAGCGCTTGATGTGTGAACTGGCTAGCCAATCGCGATTGACCAAGTGACATCTCATTCACTTTTATTCGGATTATGAACAAATAATACAGACTGCTTGAAGTCGGAGCATTGTTGATATTATTGTCCCTCGGGATCTCAATTCGATGCTATGAACATCGGAGCAAACTCTTCGGGTCATAACATCAACAATTTCCGAAATGCATTCCATATCTGTTCGTTATTTCCCCTCCACATATTGTACATTGTACTTATGCTTGTCCACAATGTGTCATAGTTTTATAAAAGATCTAAGTCTCATCTTAATCATTGTATTCCTTGGCATAGGATGTTTCGTTTTGTATATTTTACATTCAAGAGGAATCTACATTAACGAAGAGGATCGAAATTAAAGCAAAACAATACCAGAAAAGGTATGTTTGTGTTTTGGTGTACATGTATTTGGATTTAAGTAGTATGCTTACAGTCGCTTGGGAAACCTACGTAATTGTTTTTCCTCGAAGCCAGCATATTAATCGTCGCTGGCACGAACAAAATGTCCGACAAATAAACCGCAATGTGCAGTAAGCCAGTTGCATTTATGATTTATTATGTATGTATCATTATTTCATTACAAGTCCTTATCAGTGGAACTCTGGAGAAATAGACCGGAAAACTGGGTTAGGCGTCCACTTGACGAAACCCATTTCAGTAATCGAAAGTGTTTAAGCGTCATAACTCTTAATGCAATTAGCCGTACCGCAAGTGAAGCAATGCATTGCACTGTAAATAGGCTGTTTCTCTCCGCCAAACTCAACTCAAGCATGTTTCTTTTCTGTTTTTGAAAGCTTATGTGCTTATAATTATATACATGGTGAGGTTGTGGTACATTTCGGCTAATAACACAGATATTGAGAGTGAATATCCACACAGAATAATGTTAGTAAAGACTGGTATAATTGTATTTACACATTAACAAAATGCCCTTCAGCATATTTATAAGACAAGTGCAAAGATATGTGATGATCTAACTCTTACTTATAGACGGAAATAAATGATTCTGTAGATATTTTGCCTCCGAGACAAAGCTGCGCTCGAAGCTCACGCGTTGAAAAACTTTGAATATTGGAACCCTACATCACAACAAAACATCTTTCATTGTTTTGTTTTTTTAAATAAAAGGGTAATACATTTTCAATGACATGCTAAAAAAAATAGTTGAAGCCCATGTCTGTGATGTACGAAATCAACCTGCTGCTCCAAATTCTCGCCTTTATTTGAAAATGAGCCTAATGGCACATTTTATGAGCCATCCTCTCTCACACACATAGACGTCACTATCATAATCTTTCTGCCAGTGCATAATCACTCGTGACGTGAACCGACTTTATGATTAATGAAAAAATGAAAAAAAAATAGTAAATTCGGCTAAAGAAAAAGATCAATCGGATCAATTTTTCTCACAGGGCAATACCTACATGATAGACCTGCTCGTTTCGCACATACTATTAGTACTACTACTATACTGCTACTACTACTACTACTACTACTACCACTGCTACTACTACTACTACTACTACTACTACTATTACTACTACTACTACTATTACTACTACTACTACTACTACCACTACTACTAGTACTACTACTACTACTACTACTACTACTACTAGTACTACTACTACTACTACTACCACTACTACTAGTACTATTACTACTACTACTACTACTACTACTACTACTACCACTACTACTAGTACCACTACTACTAGTACTACTACTACTACTACTACTACTAGTACTATTACTACTACTACTACTACTACTACTACTACTACTACCACTACTACTAGTACTACTACTACTACTACTACTACTACCACTGCTGCTGCTGCTACTACTACTACTACTACTACTACGGCACCTGATCGAGTAGATCTGCGGCGAACTGTTCGCACTGGTCCGCGAGTTCCTGGAACTGGTCGCAGAATTCGTACTTGGTCCGCATGAGTTTGCGCAGCTTGGCGCACAGTTCGAACGTGGTGTTGAACGGGTCCGGCGCCGTGAGGGAGATGTAGGACTGGCTGGCCAGCGCCTTGTACAGGTTCAGCATCCCCACAGAATTCTCCAGTGTGTGGACCTCCGCTTGGTCCACGTACTCCCTGGGGTCCTTTATCCTGGCGCCGGCCTCCAGTAGGGTCTTGATGATGTCGAAATGGTTGTGCTGGGCTGCCAGGACCAGCGGCGACACGTCCGGGTGAAAATCACCGTTGAGTGCTTTGCAATTTAACGCTTCCTTAACGCGGAAAAAATGGGGGATAGATAAATGTCGATTACAAGCGGTTTATGAACGTCTCAAATAGTAAATGACAGTCATGATAGTATTCATATATCGTTTTGACGACTGCGGACGGCCTAAAGATGGGCGTGATTATATAATATTTCAGTAAAAGAAATTCTTTTTTTAATGGTCACACTGCCGATAAAAAAAAAAAGACAATACGAGTTTACTATGACTTCAATTTGAATTTCTGTCGGTATTGGGTTGTCTATAAAATCCGGAATAAAATAGCGTAATATACCACTTCATGAGGCATAGGCGCAACACGTTTCTATCTCACTGTGGTAAGTTAGGGATAATTCTAGCATGTTAAGAGTTTCGGGTAGAAATCGGACATTTTCGACTGAAAAGAGTTATTTTATTATCATTGTATAGTGTCCAAACATTCGATACATTCTTAATCACGTCTGCCAACAAAGTGAAAAGTTACAAAAACTTTACGAAAGGGTATTCTCTCTTTTTGTATAGGCTCTTATTGCTGTTAGACCTTAGGAACCTAAGGCACAAGTATACAATACATTACAATACAATGCCTTGCTTGAAGGAAATTTATACTTACTGGGATATTCTTCTTTTTGATGTGGTCACAAATCATTCTGACTGCTTGTGTGAACTGTGCATCAACCGCTCGTAGAAGGCTGTCACCAAGTTGAATATTGTGGTCCAGTAATAATTTAACTATATCTGTGCAGAGATAGATAATAGGGGAAAGAGAGATGAAAACTAATCAATACCAATTGCACCTGTTTCAATAACCGTCATATAAAACGCAACTCGGGAAACGTCTATTACTAACCGCTTTTTTGTTTGTTTGTTTGTTTGTTTGTTTGTTTGTTTGTTTTTGCTAATTCTATCCTGAATGTGTCCATAATACTACCTTCACTTCATGTCAGTTTTTTTTTTCATAAACACACCCCTGAACAAGCAAAATCTTATGTATAAGTTATTCTCCTTACGAAAAGTTCTCCTTTCTATTTCTGATATATGTTTATGGTACATTTTAATTTTTTAAGGCAGAATTTTAAGCCGAATTTGTTTGAGCGCCATCATTTATTCATTGAACATTACCATATGATTTCAGCCCCTTGTCAACCTTTACACATGCTGTTAAATGCAATTGTCAATGTCAATACAATGACAACGATTGTTATGCTATGAAACCAGTATTCATATATTCATTATAATTGTCCGTCTCTGATCAAGTATGCATTAATCATATTATATTTGTTGTTGCATCTTGAGGAAAAAGAAACCGTGGGGAAATAAAACCTGATCGCAACATTTTTCTGTTACATAATTTACAGAAATCAATACCAGTATCTAACCCTCTCGAGAACATCACCACTAAATATCACTCGTATTGTGTGCAAACAGGTTGCTGGTGGTACTGAAAGGCATAGTAAAACATTATAAAGTCAAAATGTGCACTAATTTATCTCTGTTTCACGCAGCACATTATATATTATCATACACCAGCAGATACCTATGCAAACAGGAATTGATATGCTACTTGGAGCATGCGCGTTGTATATCTTTATTACAATATGATTATTGCGTATCACGTGAGATAAACTACTAGTTTACTCTTATACTGCGTAATTCCATTAAACTGAAAGTGACGCCTTCAGATGAACAAAATAAGGGGTATTTATGTGCATTGTGACGTCACTGACGAGTTCAATACCAGCCCCTGCTGTACAATGTAATGTCTAATGAATATAACAATCCTTGAATAAGTGTCGGGGTATATAATATGTTCAGTCATGTATTGTCTATCATGGAGTTTGTGACACCTCTTTTTCACTTTGTTTTTATGTTTTTTTATTCTTTTTTGTGCTTTCTCTCCCTGTCTCTCTTTCTCTCTCGCTTTCTCCCGATGTCTGTCTCTGTCTCTCCAAAAAATGCTGAGCGGCAAATAAATGCATGCCGACCGCGTATATGATATTAACCCACGGCTGAGCGCAAAGGGGGCGTACAGGTGCTGTTTCCTGCACCTCTCCGACAGCTGGTAATCCACATACCATCGCCATGTCCGAGGCTTAATAGCACGAGCCTCCCGGACAAATCCACCACGGATAACATTGCGGTGTCGCAGACTGGCAAATTCCACATACATGAGATTATTGCACATTTTCTCTCTCGAATGAAATTCTGTTTAGTCTTTCTTCAGCCGTATTCAGATTCCAATTTCGACGTTGAAAAAAAAAATCAGTCCAACAATCAATAACTGTAAATGATAATTCTGATCAAAACACTTCAGGTGTCGGAAAAACATCAAATATGTGGAAAAAAAATGAAGAGAAATGAAAAAGAACCTATATACGTAAAGCTCGGGGGACTGTTTTGTTTTGTTAGGATCTCTTACAAAACCAAAGTGTGATTGACAGCTCTGTCATCTGCCAAAATCAATTGATGATAAATTGGGTCTACATGAAGGTCAATGGCAGACTTTTGTAATAATGCATGTGTGCATATTCAGGGCCTTATGTATGTTGTACGTGTGTGTATGTGTTTGTGTGTGTGTGTGTGTGTGTGTGTGTGTGTGTGTGTGTGTGTGTGTGTGTGTGTGTGTGTGTGTGTGTGTGTGTGTGTACTTGCGTGTAAATGTGGGCCCGTTAACTTCTCACGCTCTGTTGCAACAATACAGGGCTGCTAACATTGGAAACTAGTGGAGAGTGAGACTCCCATAGGCCGATGCTATAATTTAGGAGTCAAAATGAGTGAGATCAATAGAAATGCATACAAATGAAATAAAATTTTAGAGTGAAAAAGGACCAAAATGAGTGAGTCTCACTCTCAATGAGTGAGAGTTGGCAGCCCTGAACAATATGTAACAAAAGCGTTATCCTGCAGTCAATTAAACATTAGTGTTGTATTCGCATTCTTGTTAAAACAAAAGAAGACAGAAAAAAACTTTCTCCATAAGTTTTTTTTTTTCAAATGCTTATCAACTATGCTGACAATCAGTGTTTCACCAAACACAGAATTCCGAGCCATATCCTATCTAAATGAACCGTTTTTTTTTTTAAGAATTGTGTAACGTGTAATGTCCTCCTATAGGCATAATGATTTGTGGGTTCAACATGGAAACGTTCATGTTATCAGCATTCATTGAGAGTCAAATGAGCGGTGAATGAGTTTATATAGGGGTCCACAGTTACTGTCAAGCACACGCACTCACAAAAACACACACATTCACACACACACACACACGCACACACACACACACACACACACACACCCACGCAATCTAATTAGATATCTGATTTACTATATACACTGTGACTACTGAATTATGTCTTGATTGAAGTACATCTAATGTACATTGAGAAAAAATGAAACGTTTCAATTAATTGTGAATAAAGCGGAATTATGACTACTCAAAGCAAAAGTTGATGAGTCTATAATAATTCAATGTTACAAAGGCCCCCCTAAGCCTCTTCCATACACGCAAAAGTGCTATGCCATTGTAATGAATTATAGCACGGATACCGCCGAAATGAATCAAATTTAGATTAAACCCGAGAGGGGAAAAATGATTTCCGTAACTGGTGCTGCATATAACGGAAAGGCATTTGGGTTAATGAAGGGTTTATGGTCTCGCTGCTTCATCCATGTAGAACGACAGGTCTGTATCGGGGAAAGACCCCCGCTCGACGCAGACAATTATGAATTACAAATGTGAAATCTAGGATGCGAAAAACGGAGTTCTTCCAGTTGACATATTGTTGCTTGTCTGCGAATGACATACAAATTTGTTATCAATCTCAATGCGTGCGCCCCCGTTTTATTTCTGCGCCCGGCCTCAGCCCCCCAATCGTATCTCTCTGTAATCAAGAATGATTAAATATTGCGGTCACTGTGCGTATAGGGGATAGAGGAGAGTAATAGAATATAGGCTGGAAAGGCCTCAAATGATGGAAAATGATAGTAATCACTTGTCGAAAGGAATTTCGATGGCATTTCGTAGAATGGCGTCCATTGCCGATATGATCTACTGCGCGGCTCTTTTAACCGATCACCGTCGATAAGGTCATGTCTGTATAGCATAAAGAACGGGATGGGGTAGGTTCTAAATTACGGCAAATGAACCCGATGTTAACACAAATAGCTGCAATTGTTCATGATGAAACGATTTGCGATCTCGTGTCGAGGGTCCCTCCCTTCCACAAGAAAAATGTCAGTTTAGAACAGTTTAAATCTTATAGTGCTGGATGCTATCATTTCCGGTTACATCGATCAACCGATATTCATTTTTTTTTTAGGGGGTTAACAATATCATTAGGTGAGTGTGATCTAGGGCATTTACTACCGGGCATTGCATCGTTTGGCTATTCAATGAGCTACTCGAGGGTGAAATCAAATTATCTAGGAAGCTAGTGCAAACACTATCGTCGCATTATTCTGTGAAAGCTGCCCTGGATTGGAGTCAGATTAATAAAGGGGATCATAAGCCGGGATATAGATCCATTGATTTATGTCAGATATCTAACTTATCTATTTCTCTCTCTCTCGCTCTCTCTTTCTCTCTCTCTCTCTCTCTCTCTCTCTCTCTCTCTCTCACTGTCTCTGTAATACACGTAGTGCTCTCAACACCAGAAACAACAACAGCACCACAGAAATAAAGGAACTACCTCAGTATTCGAAGAAAATACATTTCACATAGCGAGCATCATTACACAGGACTTTGCTTGTAATCAACGTACGTGTAATGCATATGGCGGAGTGTATTGTATTGTATTGTAGTGTAGTGCAGTGTAGTGTAGCGTAGCGTAGTGGAGTGTAGTGTAGTGTAGTGTAGTGTGGTGTAGTGCAGTGTAGTGCATTGTAGTGTTGCGTAATGTAGTGCTGTGGAGTGGAGTGGAGTGGAATGTAGTGTAGTGTAGTGTAGTGTTGCGTAATGAGTGTTGTGGAGTGGAATGGAGTGTAGTATAGTGTGGTATAATGTGGTGTAGATGTAGGCCTACGTATTTTTTTTTTTGACTTCTGATTCCCTTATTCTTCACTGAGCAGCAGCGACAATACAAGTGAAGATGGCTATCCACAGAACGTATTATTTAACGACAGATAACTCCTCCAAAATAGAAGTGGTACTCTTGTTGAGCTCAGGTGACTTTTCAGATTTTTAGTATATCTTGTCTACATAGTTTTCTGCTCTTAGAGCCACTGGAATTAAACCGATAGGCCACACTCTCCAATTGGTAGGTACAATAAATTGTGATAGAAACATATTATTGTGTCATTTACGCAAATTATGCAAATTTCAAGTTCTTTAAACTTCGAAATTTCAAATCAAATTTTACTGTTTTGTTTGTATGTTTCTCCATTTTTTCAAGCTCTTCTTGAACACAGAATGGCTCTTCACTGATTGACCGACAAGACTATAAGAAGATAGTAAAACGTGACGCGTTACCTGAGTTGCCATTTTGTATTGCGACGACCAGGGCCGAGTTGTCGTCGGCGTCGGTGCAGTTGATGTTGAGATCGGGGGCGTTCTCGAGGGCGAAGAGGATTGCTTTCCGGTCGCCCCGTTCGACCGCTTGGAGAAACAGTGACTCCACCGAATTCTCCGGTAACCTACTCATCTTGAAGGTCGGGCTTCCCTTCTGTCGAAAACAAAGTGCAGAGGAGAATTGGGAGTAACAATATGGTAATAATAATAATGATGATAATAATAATAATAACAATAATAGCAAAAATAATAGTAATAATGATAATGATGATGATAATAATAATAATAATAATAATAATAATAATAATAATAATAATAATAACAAGGTCTTCTTTATCGAGGGTAGCCACAGGCCCGTGTCATTATTACTACCCTAGCATAGCCAGGTGCTATACCCACTTATACACCTGGCTCGAGAGGGACATGGTGGGTAAAAACATCGAGGTCCAAGGACGTATAGAAAGCACTGGGAGGGATTCGAACTCGGGTCCTCCGATTGGGAGTCACGAGTCTTATCCACTATGCTACTGCGCGCTCCCCCACAGTGATAACAACGACTGAGATAACAACAACTTTAAAACACTATTAACTAGTAGTAATGATGTTGATAATGTTGATAGCAATGGCATCAAGAAGAAGGTGAACAACAAAGATAAAAAAGGATCAACATTGGTAGTTGCATATCTAAAATAGTTATAATCATGTTATGAAAAACATTATTGAGGATGATATCACGAGGAATAGGATTTGTGGGACTATTGTGAGTCTATGACATCACCTCCGGGTCGCAAGAAGAAGGCTAGGATATTATTCATGAGTACAGGGTTGCTTTGTCAATATTGTTAATAATTTCCTTGTCAAACCTGCCATTATCATTAAGCCCAAGCACTGGCAGGTGCCCATTATATAATTATGGCGTAGGGGGATACCGCTGGTACCGCAATGTGTGCATCGATCAGGCTGGACTCGGACCTGTGACCTCGTGTCTAAGGGTCCAAGACAATAGTTTCCCTGTATGTAACTCCTCAACACTGCATGCAATCGATTCAGATAGTCTTCAGTTTGTTGGCAACAACAACTCAAATAAAGTTTGACGTACACAACGCATATGATGAGCTCTTACATCAAAGTAATCTGGCCAAGATATATTGTAGTGATTACATAAACATGATGGAAGATACTAGTATGTAGCTCAAAATAGGCAGATATGCCTAAACACATGAATATCAAACATATTGATTGAAGACTATAAAATGGGATCGCCCGGCATAAAAAATCGCATCTTTACATCCAAAACCTGGAAATTTCCATCCAAATGCCAGTTGCCATCAATGCTAATCATTACCAGGTCGACCAACTGTGTTATTTGGACAGACATAACGGAAAATTTTACATGATTTATACTTTTGTTTTAATCTTTTTTTGTCCTGCTCTAAACGCATTTACGTTGTCATGAACTTTAATTCGTAAGGACTTTCCGAATTTCTTATGAGTCGCGTCAGTTGACTAGACAGTGTGTCTTACAAAGAAACTGTAGGTTCTCAGTTCAAACGTCGGGAGGGGAAGCGTTGATTTTATATCATCATGAGTCCCTAACAATTCGAGAGATCAGATTAGGATATCGAGCGAACACATACACCTACACCCACACACACAAGCACATACACAAACGTTACACTTGAGTTCTTCCGATTATGTTGCTAACCATCGGGGGTAAACGAACTCTAACGGATGATACCTATAGATTAAAAGTCCCGTGTTCGAAATTGAGAAATCATCCTGCGGGTGGATGGAATGAATACGACTGTCTACCCTTTGGAGGGCTTCGTATGATAAGCGGCAAACCCTCTCATGCTCTCTTTACCGCAGTCACTAGCAGTACACAGTAGACACAGCTTCCTTAAGTACCACACATTTGTCATTGTGTGGGACTGTGGCTTTGTTATACTGGGTCACTAAACTATCGGGAGATCAAAGTCATTGCTATTCTTGTTTTTGCTGCTGATATTGCTCTTCTTTTTTTTTTGTGAGTTGATAAATCCATGCGAATAACATAGTCCGGCACGCTTGCATATGCTTAGTAAGGTACAAAAATAGAAAAAAAAATAATGCATATGTGAATGGGGGCAGATTTGCTCTTTTCTATTCAATGAAAATCTCGGCGATGGTAGCTCCATGAGTCAAATTATCTCATCATTGAATGATTAGTTTCAAGCACAGTGCAAAATATGACATAACCTACATGTACTATAGAAGTTTGACCTTCGTACTCAATACTCAGACGACTAGACTAGAAATAAAAACGAGGTTCGATATGTAATCGGCGTGCATTTCACATTGTACTCCTGAATCCTCCCCCCCCCCCTCCAAAAAAATAAAAAATAAGCGAACAAACAACCCCAAAAAGACTGTATATAGAAACATTTTTTTCTAGGCATTCTTCTAATAATATCTGAAAATTACGTGGATACTCGAACTGTTCTGTTGTTTGCTTTGGAAAACGATATATCAATATTTCATCTCAATCAAATCACAATTCAGTCTGCCTCGGGTATCAAACCCTTCTTTGAACTAACAATTTTCATAATGGAAATTGAAAGCCGAAAAAACCTTCCTGCCAGAGTTCATAATGGTGGCGTCATTGGATCTAATGTTTGGGTTTGCTTAAAGGATGCCTCGTCCTCTTCTCCTTACATTAGTCTACGTTATACCGCCACGCAAGACCGTTCAGTCTTAGAGAAGTTTAAACTAAAACCAAAACACGAAAAGAAAAAATAGACAGCTAATAGATGTGTTAAGACGTGAAACATTGAACACAAATGAAAGAAAGGAAAAAGAACGTTTCTAATCACTTTGTTGAGAAGTACGCACGAATGTTTTGATTTGCCTTTCGTTTTCTCCAATCATGCATCCGACGGACGTTTACGAAGGTGATATAATCTCCATGTTATCTCCTCATACCCATCAGCACGCATGTTTTGTCAGATGGCCCGATATTAGATTTTCACTGTTTGTGGAACTGTGGCGTTATTACATTCTAGCCTAAACACCGCCAGTGAAGACGTCCATATGAATTTTCTGAATGCCACGCACGAGAACATGACGATGACCTGTCTAGTCGTGATTTTATGATCACGTGATAAGGTTTACAGGCACGTGACAACCACAGAAGACAGTCTTTCGTGTTCCTCGAAAGTCTTGATACACATGATAATTTGTCAGCCAATGTGAAAACATCCAACTTCCCCCTGATTTCAACATTTCACGAGGTCAAATGAATATTATAATCAAGGAATAAATCGTAAAAAGAAAATCGAGCAACACAATTTCTTGTTTACGCTGTCTTATTCTATTTTATTGCCTTCCTTTCGGAATCATTTAATTTGAATTGAGGGAATATTGTACAATACAATTTGGTTGTTTGAAATTTCATGGGGACACAAGGTAGGATGGCGATTTGATATTCGTCATGTTCGATGAATATCTGCCCCTTAAAGTGGGAAACCATCAATCAAACCCTTTAAATGTACATACAATAGTTGCTGCTTTTTATATCCATTTTTTACCCTTAGTACATTTTGTCATCAGATATTCTCCTTCAGAATGCATTACCAAGCACTCGGTAGGATATAGACGTCAACGTTTTTACCACACTTCGATGCTCATTTTCATCAAATAGAGTCATTCGCATACAACGGTGATTCAGGTTTCTTGATGACGAAACGAAATCCATTGAAACATAAACGTGTTTTGTGGAGCGTCACATGAAGGGTTGAACTTTAAGAAAGTAGGTCTCTATATGCAATTTCCCAACCATTTGACGGTAGCGTTTTGTTTGGTTGTTGTGGTTTTTTTTTACTTATTTTTGTTCTTGCTCTCTACTCACAAAAGGAAATGGACATGTGTCGTCATTGAGCCTCTCGTCCGTGTGAAAAATAAACTGTCTCCTCTTCCCTGCTAATACAAAGTTAGAAGTCATCTAACTTACTTCTGTTTTATTATGCAGGCAATATCGTCTCCCATTTTGAAAACGAACAAATAAAGACAATGACAGGTAGAAATGCCTCATTTGGTATTCTATATCCTGACTTCAGCACCAGTCCTAGGTTTGTCTCGCCGGCACAAACAAATAACAGGTGCTTGTCCGGACGCTTCCAAAAGAACAAGGTGGACACTCGACATAAAAGTGATTTTTCTTCACGAAATCCTGGACTCAGTTTTAGAGAAGATCATGGTGTCGGTTTTTTTTTACAGCTTAATTCTTTTATATCATTTACACTGCATGTTTCCTGATTCCGTTTGTTTGTTTGTTTGTTTGTTTGTTTGTTTGTTTGTTTGTGCGGTTTGTTTTAGTTTTGCTTTACAATTTCATTTTGTGCCTAATCGAATTCGCAAGAGATATTGCAGGCAGTTAAGATGACATCAGCATCATGAAAGTAAACCAAGGTAAACTGCACAACTTTACTATTCAGTGAAGTGTGACAGAAAACGTCACGTTATACAGAAATCAAAACACATGAATACATATCTGAAAAGAAATGACATCGCACAAAACAGCAACAAGCAAACAAGAGTGTATGCGTGTGAATATTCCTAGAGAGATAATGGCAACTAGTTTCTGACTACGTCAAGACATGTTGCATCCATAGTGACAAACGTAACTACTAAATCATCTCCACGAAATTCTATCAAAACGGCACGAAAAGTTAGACGGGTTACGACATTTTTAAACTCAATGTAACGTAGCACTGCTAAAGTGGGTTACTCTAATTTCATATGCAAATTGCATGAAGTAATGATGCTTTTGTTTTTTCCTTTAGAAAAAAAACCCTGCGTCATCTTTTCGAATGTACACATTACGTATTCACTGCAAATCTATCAACTTACAAGTGATGACATTTCTTAATTCATTTCAAAGGAGGGAATCAAATGATTTTTTTTTTTGGGGGGGGGTTGGCATATTTTTGTGCTCTGTTCTTTTTTTTTCTTTTTTTTTGATCAACTTCACCGTGGGGACGGGTTTCATTATTAACAGGCTTCCATTGTGGATGATTCTAAAATTGATGAAATAACGATGGATCAAAGACTGCTTAAAAAGATTGAAGTTGTTTTGCTATAATCTACGACATGCATGCCCTTATGACGAATAAAATGAATTGTAATGTTTCATCCTCGGTATACAGAAATTGGATCAAGTGCGTAGGTCACTGTAATTTCCTATAATTCAATGCCAAACGCCTGGTAACGGAATAATATTGCACCACTGTAATGCCCCCTTCTCTCTCTCTCTCTATCTATCTCTTCCCTTTTTGATATATTCAATGATTGCCACATAGCAACATTATTGATTTGAGTATCACGACATCTTTGGACTTACGGTCATAATATAATGTATATTCCACTCTTAAACTTATTCAAAATCTTATTTCTTTTTGATTAGGGCTGCAACGCAAACTTCAAAAAAGAAGAAGAAACAACATTAACAACACACAATCAATGATCGCGCAATCCTCCCTTCGGCTGTACTTTACCG
Organism: Diadema antillarum; assembly: GCF_040938485.1. Taxonomy (NCBI): domain Eukaryota; kingdom Metazoa; phylum Echinodermata; class Echinoidea; order Diadematoida; family Diadematidae; genus Diadema; species Diadema antillarum. The sequence continues at coordinate 516,509 of NW_027270922.1, forward strand.
AGTCCAGCTCGTCCATGTCTAAAGCCCCCGTGTCATAACCTCCGATTATAGCCAGGTCGGACTGGATAGTTCCCGGTAAGTATCCCATCGGGACGCTCTCCGCGTTGGTCGGTTCGTCGGTCAGTAGCAGGGGACTGGTGTTGTTGGGTATATCCAATGGATTTGTCACGGTCTCCGTGGTGTTCAACACCCCGCGCGTGGAGGCAACTTCCTGCGAGTCAGCCATGTCGCTTTCTGGATGTTCAGACATACACAGTTATTGCCCGCTCTGAGGAGAACGCACAGATATTCCCTGTCTTTAATAGATTCTATACATTTCAAATAGCTAGAAATGAAAATCGACCAAGACGTCGAGAAAAAAAGTTGGGTTGCAGTTTTAATCCTTCCGTATAGAAACTCCCATATCTCAAGTATGAAGACTGTGGCACTGCGTTTTGAGCATGGCGGAGGGATGACCTCCACACAGTTACATTAAGTAACACTTCGCAAGTTGTGGGCCATTTCCGCAGCGAGGATGTGAAAGAATAAACATCGGAACTGGCAGACTTTTAAGAGCACATGATCGGTGCATGCATGCGTGTGAGCATGCACGGTTACGTCTCGTTTCTAGACCCATCGCCGCGGCGAGACCGGAGTCGTAAAGAGGGACAGGACCGCCAGAGTCGGTGATTACCATTATCATCGTAGGTACCCTAGCATCTTCAATGGCTGGGCCCCTCCGCTGCAGTCTCTTCCGCGACGAGACTCAAATGGAAGAAACGAAGTTGCCACCCGTGACAACGTGTGACATTCTCAACGTCGGAGCCAAGATGCTGTTTGGCAATGTTCCACGGCGCGAAAAGAAAAAAAAAGCGAGAGGAAAAAATATCGGCACTGTAAGCACATCTACACTTCCTAGGCAGGGATGAAAAAAAAAATCTCCGCAATGTTCTGTCAATACTCAAATGTCTGCCGGAAGGTGTCGACGAACTTTAACACGCTGTGATAAGCGCTTCGAGAGCTCGTCGTGGGGTATCCGGGAACCGCGAAAAGCGCTCCCAAAACAAAGCAGAAGGTGACTTGGAAAAAAAGCCTCTCCCCCTTCTCTCGTTCTCTCTCCCCTTCGTCTCTTTGGTATTCCTTGGCCAAGTTTGCCAACAGGCAGGTGGCGAATTCGACAGGGGACCGATAGACCGTAACACGAGACAATGTCAGCGATGTAACGAACGCTTAGTGAGGTTCTCCCCATCGATTAGTAGGCCTCGCATGTAGACACACATTGGCAGAAGTAGTCCACCTGCTCCAAAAACAGGCGATTCGCTTTCTGGCATGAACGTTGGGACAAGAACGCGGTTTGTGTACACCAAGATGAGGGGAAAGATGGGGGGGGGGCTGTTATTTGAGGTTTGCCCCCCTTAATCACATTTACACCAACGTTAAGGAGAGAATGAACCGTCGCCAAGTGGTATCTGAAATATGGCGGGGAAAATACAATCGCTCAGGATGATTGCACAAAATTCATCAGTTGCTGACAGATTTGAATGGTGGCTCTCGATTCTTCACGGTTAGTGCTATACTCTGGCGCGAATAGAATCATATTCAATATCTAAAAGAGTTGTAGAAAAAAATCCATTACGTTGTGTGCCCTCTCGTTTCCATGGAGACGCTTTCGGCAATATTTGGAGATGTTTTTGTTGTTTTTTCTGTTTTTTCTGTCTCCTTCAGGGTCTGGCAGACAATAAATAGCAGTGTTAAAAGGACATCAAGCTAAAAATGCAAGCCGATGCAATGACCAATATATGAGTGACTCGTACAAACTCTTCTCGTATTTTGAGTATAAATGGCGCTCTAGACCAACCACGTAATATCTATACTCGTTGTCAGAGACATAAGAGTTTTACTCCGAACGCGAGGAAGAGCCGGAAAGGAAATGCAGGTGTATTTGTTTTAATTGTTTTCCGCTCGTTTGCTCGCCGTTTGGCGGCAGAGTAGCGGAAATGAGCCACCGAGCCCTCCCCGACACGGCAGTCCTTCCACTCCCTTAAAAACCAATCAAATTCCCAACTTTGAGAGAAACAAGAAAATCAGAGCGCCAATCGAAAGGGGCAATTCGGCAATCCCACTGCAGGTAAACGTCAATCCCGCTATGAATGAACCACTGGATTGCGATCGGGAGCAAATGATAGATCGGTGACCAACGCCTAATTTCGCACTTTTAATCGATATATAATGTACATCTCAGCGCATCTTCTTTTAGGCGGACGATTTCAGCGCGACAAAGAGTCCACGGAGTTACAAGTCACAGAAAAGCGGGGGCAAAAGCAATCCCTTCTACCACATGACGGGGAATCTTGTGAGAACAGCGGCGTTTGCCTATTTGATTGTAAAGCTACTTCGACCGGTGCATAGCGATGACTGCGGGTACTGGAATTCAATAAACTAGTACACACATACGGCACACCGACTGTTACCACGGTCAACAAGACGGAATGGGCCAGGGGAGGGGCGGGGGGGGGGGGGAAGAAGAAGGAAGCATGCACGCTATTTCGTCCAATCGTCATGCGTAGATATGAAGTCATTCGTTCGCACAGGCTGTCAACAGCATTGACTAGAAATCGATCGGGCCTTATCATTGGACTTGATTAAACATTATCACCCGGGTAGGTGGTGATGACCACTAACGATTTGCCTCTGAAAGTCAAGGTTCCCCCGAGCTGACCAATTTAATCAAAACCGGAAAGGGAGTGGAGCGAGCGGGCATGTTTACCACGGACGAAGCAATGATAAGGGTATAACCTTTAGTTTATGTGTTCATCTCTATTTTTATGATATACAATTTCCCACGGGGATAAATCAACAGATGATATTCCTTTACTCAGTAGGGGTGTGCTCCTCATTCCGTGGTATTAATCAGCGAGAATTTGAATTGATTGAATTGACCACGAACTAAACTGTGGTCCGCGGTAATGTTAATTGACTGAGGACACACCGCGGTCATATGAGGCTAACTGATAGTGACAATGCGTTTGATTGTCTTTTCGACCCCCTCCCCCTTCACACACATACATTCACTTGTATATAATATACCCACACCTACCCATAACGAAATAGCAATAACACACCTGCACAGGTAATTCGACAAGTCGACTTACATCGCTAAGCATTCGAGGACGGCCATCACCCATGTATCCATGATCCTCGTCTCAAATCGACTGATGAAATGGGACAACAATTACTTGTTCACAAACTCAAAATCATGTCAAATTATTTGTGTCATGTCCCCGATCATGGCGGTATACATCACACAACCTCTTAAACTCATATCTAAGCACTTTCAATCTCATTTCTTGTCAGTTTGACCCTCCTTGAAGTGCATAATATTCATGTAAAAAACGCCACATACAAACAAACAAACAAACAAACAAAGAGCATACAAACTAAAGGTTTTTAAACGGAAACTAAAAAAAAAATCGACCCAAACTAACCAATTTTGCATGGAGAATGATAGTTAAGAAGTAACAAAGTGTTTACGTGCAACTTGACACATGACCAAAACCCTCGCAATTGATAATGCTTCCTTGGAGTAAGGTACAAATAGGGGGATAGTCTGTGTGAAATGGGCGGGTCTAAACTAATTGTGATGTCACTCGTATCTCGATCGACACTGAATGGGATCAATGACAGGTCTAGAGGCCGGATGGAAGAGAGAAGAAAGAAAAAAAATGAGGGGGGATGGACAGTAAATTGGGAAAGGCAATAGCAAAAATGATGGGCTGAGTTTGCGGAGCTGTCAAAAATGGTAACAGTTAAAAGTGCGATACCTCCTAGGAATATTTGTTGACCACTTTAATGGAAATTAAAGTAACAAGATTAATTTTTTCCTTGCTATTTCACAGTAAAGAAATATTTCTTCGGGGGTTGTTGTGTTCCCTTTTTTTATGTATCATGATTTCGTTTTGTCTTGTATTACTCGCCAATCGATTAAAAATGAGGCTTTGATCGAATAACGTTCTTACATTTCTTCCATTTTCCTCCCCAAATTTACGAGTGACTTAATTGATTTTTCCCATTTTTTTTATCAAAAAGGAAAATATTACGTCGAGTGACAGGGGAATCAAAATTATTGATTGGGCAGGAGAATCGATGGTTCTTACGACATGCGAGAAGCTCTTGCTGTTGAGACATTGTCTGGCTGATGACCGTATAACATTCAATAGAGAATACACTTTTTCACATGGTTAACTAAGCACAGCTCAGTGTATAGCTCTTTGCACGTATTCTATCATGATGCATAGACTTTGTGAGATTGAGAATGTATCTGTTTTTGTCATCAACCATTTTCAAACTGAGATACTAGTTCGAACTCAGACCATTAACACGATGCTGATGTAAAAAGATGATAATTGGTGGGTTAAAAAAACAACCACAACAACTCTAAGAACCTTCTCATAAAATTATGGAAACGTGACAGGTGTTAATCTGCAAATGGGTTGAGAGTTCTTTCATTTTTTTTCTTCTCATTCTTTTCATTGAATTTCAAAGTTCATTATTCAGACCGTAAAATAAAAAGCCTGTTATTGGTTTATTTGGCGCAATCACTTTTTCGTTCTCTTTCCCAGTTGTCCCGTCACAGACCTTACTTTCCATAGCGATTTAACGAAAAACTTACTCAAAACAACTTATTTTCGATTTTTCGATTTTTGTGAAAAATTAAATTTGTACACAATTTGATATACATATGTTTTTGTTTATCTTGTCAATTCAAATCATCACATGCAATCGATTTAAAACAACGTTTTTCTTTATCTTGCAGGTTATAGCAAGTTTTGGTCATCATAGATAAACGTAGGCTCATTACCGATTTATCCATCAGTACTCTGATATTTAGTTTTAAGAGTTTCGTATCATTATAGCAGGGAGTGTTTTTTTTTGTCATTTATGTGATTTCCAGCAAAAATGCAATTGCAATGAATATTTAAATACACATAATCATACAAAATCAGAACTGCATTTTGATAAAGGAAAAATACTGTGGACTGAAGCACACACACACAAAAAAAAAATGTTGTGACATTGATAAAGTTGCAATCAAGTAAATTTTGGGTTTGGAACGATTTCTCCAAGTCCCGTAAATTTCGCAGAGGAGGTCTTCCAAGTTTGAAAATCGTCATACGCTCTGGTTATTAAAAGGATTGCTCCCGATGGCATTTACTCTTTAAAGAAAACTAACGATCTGGGTACACCGGGCGCGTGAAAGCGAAACAGCGAGCCAGCACAGCGACGAAAAAATGTTCCTTCTGCGACCTGTCTGTGGCTTGCGCCTGTGTAAGTGTGTGTGTGGATATAAGATTGTGTGTGTGTGTTCGTGTGTGCGTGTCCACTTTATCCATGCACCGGCACTACCACCACCGGGTACAGTGGCATTTCATTGGTCTGCCCTGTCGGATCTCACTTTCAGAAAATGTAAATATTGTCCGAGCGCTGGAGGTAATTAGCGAATTATTTGCAGTGCTGACAAGATTCCGGCAATAAACCGAAGTGCTTTGGCAAACAAAAGACGGTGTATATTTCATATAGAGTTAACGTAATGGATTGCCAAGGAATTTCATCTTTTTTATCCCTCCCCTTCCCCCTTCCTATTCTACTTTTACTTTTTTAGTTTCGTTGGTAGTTAACTATTGTAACATTTGTTCATTCTACATGAGTTGCAATAAAATGCCATGGTGAGTATTAATATGATATTATGACTATGCTCGTAATAAAGAGTAGGAAAATTTGAGGAAAGAAAAATATACCAGTAAGTGACGATGTTGAACTTTTATGAAACTTTAACCCTATTCGTTACACATATCATCACACATGTTAAGTAAAATTTGTTCTGAGTACAGAAGATAATCACATTTCTCGGGGAGAAATTGTTTAGTTACTTGATTTTGTTATAAATTATCACTTGTGCACATTGTGTAGATTATCAGTTGCATGCCGTACAACCCTCTTCTCCCTCTTTCAAATTGTTCAAAACGAAAAGGCAATCAGTGTACCAGACTCATGAAAAAAATACAACAACACACGAACACACAACGTTAAATCGACCTGTCCTCGGTGCATGACATTCGCAAAAATAAATAAATGAATAAATAAATATCCTTCGTACCCCCCCCCCCCCCCAAAAAAAAAAAAGATTTCTTTCCGTTCATCATTCATAACACCTTCTAGGTTATAAACTTCACTCATGATAATATTTCGCTCTTTAGATCTTTTACAAATGTTTTTCACTATTCGTCTACGGGAAAGTAGTGTTAGGTTGAGCATTTGCAATTGTATGTGGGATATCTCCTGCCTTTGTCAGCCCAATGTCGTGTAGTATCTTTATTTCCCAGGAAGAATCACAATAGAAGCTGATTAGTTACAACTTTTCCTGGTATTTGCCAAAAGACTCCAGCCGTAAAAAGCACTGATTGCGTCACAATATAAAAATAAAGACGTTCCGTCACGTCACGCGAAGAGCTCGCGCTCTTTCACTTTTCCGAGACCATACGCCCGAGTGCAGGGCGATGTCTGACGATGCTTTTTATTGCATATTTTGCGACATTTTATGACATTATCTGATGGGAACGCATTTTTTGTCTATCTGCCAGGCGCCTTTGCAATAGCTGCGCGCGCGTTTGTGATCGCTGGGGGCGATTTCAACTTTTTCCCCCTCCTATCTTCCCTAAGGCCAAGACATTAAGCACTTCTTGTAGACACGCGTCTTCGATATCAATTGCATTACTACACGTTCAACAATGCTCCTTTTTGAGCGCTCGCAGCTGCACCCCACTGACGACACTTTGATTAGTGAATGCAGTCGAGTACACAAAGCAAACGGATACACCAAAACAACTATGTAACTCAGAAAACAGAAGGTCATCAACCTTCAACAGCAGGGCTGCCTAGTATGGATTGCATACTTCCGATAGTATGTTAAATGTGATTTTAGAAATTATTATACGAGCATCTGCACTTTTTTTTTTGTGACGAGGAATCGTCGCAACATTTTCACAGTGCAACTCATAAGACATTCCGCCGTGAAGATAATCAACTAAGCGACGGAGTGGGCGGAGCAGCCTTTCCCCTTCATGTTTGGTACAGGGATGATGACAAGCGCTCCCTCTAACAGCTGTTGTGTGCAATGCTCTTCGACTCTCCTTCTTCCCCACCTCTCTATCTCTCTCTCCTTCCCCTCTCTTGTTATATGTCACGAGCTTAGTTTCCAAGAAGGTTGTAGGCTCAAATAACGAGTTATCGCCGTTTTACAGCACATTTCCGAAGACTATCCCCAGGAGTTGCATTGCTTTCTAATGACGATGGGCTGTGTTTGCAAAAGGAGAGGGTGAAAACATGTGTGTCCGGTTTGTTTTGTTTTCGTGATCCACCTGTTCCAAGAATAACAGTTCGTTCGGCGTTTTCTTAGAACCGATCAGTGATTCTTGTCAAAATGTTCTGAAGAGCTCAAAGTGGCAGATCCACGAAATCATGGCCAGCACTAATTTTGTAGAACACCGCGGGTTGTCAAACCACCCAACATCAAACAACCAAAACAAAAAATGCGGTTACCGCTTGAAATAGCAACTCTTACAATATGACTTAGGCGTAAACATCACAACGACTTATTTGATTGACTGGAGGTATTTGTATAAGTTGTCTAATGTTTGATTGTACGTTGTATTTGTTGGTGTCTCGCAAAGTCGCATTGTAGTATCATTCAAAAAGTGCATCGCATGCCCTTAATTCCAATGATATCAGCAATCATTGGTTATTCAATGTATATACATTCATGACAGTTAAGAATAAACGAGGATTCATATTTTGTTTCTCTTATCAATAAAAACTCAAACTAGGTCAAAAAACGACTGAGGCAACATGAGCGGTAAAAGTAAGGATCGTGCATTTCATTTGAAAAAAAAAAAACACCCCAAGACATTAAAACATATCCCATGCTTAAAAAAATGCTTCCGTCCACCCTTTCTCCCCCTCCCCCATCTCAAAAGAAAATAAGGGAATCATATCCTACAGCTCTTTAAACAATCATATCCTCAATCAATCGAGATTAAATTCCACATTAGTCACTGCCTCCAGTCTCGTCATCTTGAAATATAAAGATATTTCATCAGCTATGTTTGCCGAGAAACAATTATTTGAGTAGCCGGCACACAGTCTAAATACAAAGTAAAAGAAACTCATTCCCCTCTCCCCCCCCCCCCCCAAAAAAAAAATGGTAGACGGACGATGGACTTTTATGAACCGCGTCAGTGGTCTCCATACAGGTTCGCCCTCTTTTTACAAATTATGTATAATTTGCACACTTTGAGGGAAATATGAATATATCGCCGAAATGTTTAATCATCTCACTTGGCCCAGTGCATGAGTAAATCGTTATTGGGCCATCTTCCACTGGAGTAACCGCACACTTTTAGACGTTCCCACTCTGTTGTCCCAATTTTCTCTATGTTCATATCCAATATTGACGTGCGTTGACGACGTCAGCGCTCATTCAGGAATACGTCCGCGCGACTTCCGTGGAAAATCATTCTCTTGTGAAATGGATGGATGATGAATGAATGAATGAATTCTCTTGTGAAATGGATGGATGATGAATGAATGAATGAATGAATGAATGAATGAATGAATGAATGAATGAATGTATGAGTGAATGAATGAATGAATGAATGAATGAATGAATGAATGAATGAATGAATGAATGAATGAATAAAAGAATGAACGGATGAGTGGATGTTGAAAATCCCTGGATAATATTCTGCGAATTCTGGCTCATTGCACTCCTCTTGTTAGCTCAAACAACGGGAGCATTCCCGCGCAGGTGCTTGTAACGTTTAGTCCTGTGTACCTCCTCCTCTACTTTCTATCTATCTATCTATCTATCTATCTCCCTCTCCTTCTCGGTATCTATCTCTTTCTCTCTTTCTCTTCGTCTACCTCTCTCCTTCTCGGTATATATACATATACAAACACACATATATACATGTATATATATATATATATATATATATATATATATATATATATACCCCTCTATCTCTCCCTCTCCATTCACTGTATATAAGTATATCTCTCTCTTTCATTGATTTCTTCTCTCTGTCTCCGTTTTTCAATCCCCCTTTTCCTTCTGTTTCTCTCTGTGTTTCTCTTTCTATTTTTTTGTCACTCTCTCCGTCTCTGTATCAAAGTCATCATCTTCATCTGTCTTTTGCCTCCCTCTCTTTCTATCTCTCTCTCTTTCCCTCTTCTACCATCATGTGCAGCTTTTTATTTACTCTCTCTATATTTCTACGCCGTTCTCGCATCCTTCCTGTTTATACATCTTATCTTTGCAATAAGCTCTCATCCAACTGTAATTCGAGGCGTTCTCTTTCCTCTCTCCCTCTCTTTCTCTGCCTCTCTACCTATCTTTTTTCCTTTCTATTCTCTCTTCATTATCTTTCCGCGTGAGAAAAGACCGTGTACAATCGTAGTAACTCATACCCCTTATTTCGTAACCATTGTACTCTTTTGACTTGTCTCTTATACCAAAAACGGGGTGGGGGGGGGGGGGGGAATGCAATGTCCTAATGTTATGCATATGCCAAACGTAACCATTTATTCTCTCGGCTCGTGCACTCCTAGTTATTAGAGAACACAAATAAATACAAACCCCAAATAATAACATGCCAATAAACGTCTGGAATCTTAATTTGCACGAGGCAGCTGTAAGTACGGCCGTGGATTACGGACCATGAAATTTGTAAGTAATCGGAGGAAATGTTAATCGCCTGCCCATGTAATAGATCGGCTTACGAGCGTACGTGAACATTTTAACATATTCCTGAAAAAAACAATGGTTACCCATGACAACCAAACAGCTTGGCTAAGCCTTGCCCAATGTAGCATCCGCTAATGCAGCACATTGCACCCATTGTTGGAAAGCATGGAGTAGGCACACGTGAATAAAATAACTTTGCAGTGCAGGTGGGTGTGTGTGTGTGTTTTGTGTTCACACAATTAGCGATCAATTGTCGAAAAAAAATCCCGTACAGACAGTATAGCGGGAAAGGATAAGAAAAGCAAAAATTCATGAAAGAAAACAGCAGAGAGGTGAAGTGGCAAAATAGTCCCTAAAGACATTTTCTTAAATCTCTTGATCATTTACTTACAAGCACGTTTCAAAAGAGCTTGCAGTTTTGACCATAGGCTCAGACTTTGAAAAATATCATCTTTTATTGCGGATCTAATGCAAATTACCTTCGCGTAATCATATCGTTTTCCAAGATCATCTCTCCAGATTTCAAGTAAGTAGAAATCCGTACACCCACACGTTACGAATTTACGACCTTGTGCGAGAAATTAAAGTGGAACATAGGCGCTAAGGTCGTGGTTCCATTTTTGTAATCACGCCTTGACCTTTAATTTTTATTCATTTCCTTTTTATATTCTTTTTCCCCTCCCCTTCATCTTTCTTATCGTTGACTGACGCTGGTTAAAAGACAAGTGCAGCTATGACGTCACAATCTGTCATGAATTTAAAGCCCAGTGTTTGTGGATTTGGATGAAGGAAACAGGCCCGCCCGAGGGCTCAAGGTACTGACGAGGGGAAAAAGGAGAAAGGCTCCGATGGCTCCGCGTTGCAGACGATAATACCATCAGTGAGCATAGCAAGGAATGTACAACATGGCGTTGAAATGTGCCATTTTGACAGGCGCGGAGAGCTTGTTTAAAAACTCGCCATAAACAAGTTTTTAAATGGTACCCGATAACGGAGCATTGGGTCATCGAAGCACTTTCTCGAACTCTAACTCTCTCTATCTCTATCTCTATCTTTCTCTAGTTCTTCCTCTTCGTTCATCTTTCTGTGTAGTTGAAAATGGAAAAGTCTTAATTAAAAAAAAGGTTCTTCCTCGAATTAGATGATAATATTTATTGCTCCGTGATATTCAAGGCATCCTTATAAGAAATTCATGATTGAGCCACAAAAGAAGAGTCCGGAAACTACCAAAGAACACTTCCAGAGAAATCAATATCGTTCCGTCGTCATCTTGTAAACATCTTGCCTTAGCTCGAAATAAGACAAATAAACAACCGATTACAAAAACGCAATGACGAACCTGAATTTTATTAATTTCGTTAATTGCGTAACGGCATGGAAAGTAACTCTTAAACTTATTGAAACGGTAATTTCACTTGAACGAAACAGTTTTACGAGTTTTTGTTACAGTGTTGTCAAACAAGAGATTCTTTATACTTCGCCGAGAGAACTCAGCTTTCGGTTTTTGCACTGAGTTCTGTTGGCGCCAAATCACATCATCATGTCCGATATTCTTATCTCTGACATAATAACCTTTGACATACCTACCCCTGACATATTTACCTCCGGCGTTTTTGCCTCTGACACTGACATTCTTTTTTCTCTTCTGATATCGAAAAATGGGTGATATTTACTTCTGACATTTTCCACTCTGACATCAATCAACCCTTAACAAATGTCTCACCAGACCGAGATTTGGCTTGGCATAGATTTGAAAATCAAATAATCACAACTGCAAGTTGTTATAAGAACTCTTTTTACACACGATTTGTCAATCATTATCAGCCCGTTGCCAAACGGAGTCGTTCTGGCTGCACAAGAGAAGCAAGTATAGACGTTGTCATATATACAACAAAGCTTAGCTTTTGGCTTTCTTTTTCTTCAGGTTATAACAACCTGTGATTATACAAGGTACGCCTTTTACTAGTAATCAAAGGAAAGGAAGTAGGTATATCATCAGCTGTGGGAGTGCACGGGACAACGAATATAATTGTATTTCAACCCCAGCAGCCCAACGAACTGAAAACTGTCCCGCTGAGAAGGCGGCTTCCCTCATCGTACTTGGAAGTCAATAATCAACCGATCAGCGTTTGGTTTGTAATGAAATCATACGACGCGACATACTTACAAGATATGAGGAATCCACCGAACTGCAAAGGGTAAAATTTAATTCATTACCAAGATCTGTCTGTGACAAAATTCCCAAGAAAGATTGTGTGTGTGTGGTTTTTTTTTTTTAGTTATCTTCTGTATTTCTTTCGACCACGCAAAGTACGATAAACCAAATGGCTCTTTCGAAAAACTTTGATTTCTGAAATCTGCTCCTGTATGGGGAAGCACTTTTTTTTAATGGTTTACAATCCATAGTGACAGTCATTGCATTTTGGCGGATCTCACGTTGCAGCAAGGCATTTGGACTATTCTCCCTCATGTTATAATTCTTGACAGGAACAATAATGACAATGATGATTATGGCTTAGGCTATTCTGAAAGGACAAATGATATAGATACAATGTATCTTCCAAAACAATTATTCTAACCACACAATTTATATCTACCCATTTGGTCTCTCTCTCTCTCTCTCTCTTTTCGCCTAGTTTCGTCGACAAAATTAGCTCTTGAATCGGGACGTTTAGAATGATGGCTTTGGGGATGGTGCACGCTTAAAAATACAAAAGTATATTCATAAACAATCATTAGGTAATTGATATTAAGCCCCACTGCAAGTACAGATAAACTGACAAAAACAAGAGAATCAGATTGTACAAAAGGCAAACAGACATCACATTCTTCCTTTCTTTCAAGGGAAGCATGCTTTTTTTTTTTACTTGAAAAGATGGCTTAATTACTTACCAGTTAATCCTCCCGTGAGAATCGGAGGAAAGAGTGAAGTTTAAGACGACTGATTTCAAAATGTCCGTAATTTTGACAGCCTTCCGGCAGACGAGTTTTAATCAAATTTACACCCACCAAGTCCATTCACAGCTCAAAATGGGGTCCTCGAACTAACTGTGTGGGAGGAATCGGCGGGCTCCGCTACTCGCTTCATACTTACTGTCCAATTCTACACTTTTTACAAGCCCGCCAAAAGGCGAATCCCGGCCACTCCAAACAGCTTTATCCGAGCACAAATATCCCCGGTACTTCACCTGTTTAGACTTCCGTCAAAATCCCCCAGCAATCACATGTCGACACGCCTTCCCGAGGAGCATGGTAAGGTGGCGGTTTGAGGTATCTTTTTTTTTTCCTCCGCCGGCCTAATAGCTCTCCGAATCGATCGGTAAAAATGTCTCTTGACCAACGTCAATGGGGCACGATGAAATAAAAAAAGAGAGTTTTTAGCTAATTCCGCTTCAGCTCTGCTTCATTCGAACATGTCTCACCAATTAATGGACTGATTCGTACCAGTAATAAGTCGATCAACTCTAGCAATTTTGATGTTGTTTTTTTTTCAGTTTTTTCTTGCTCTTTCTCTCTCTCCCCCTGTGATACCACTCAGAATTGCCCACCAATTTAATGATAAGGTGGAAGAGATCGTTACCCCTTCTCGACACCTTGTGGTCGCTTTACGGTCTTCGCTTTAACTCCCAATAGGGGACTGGGCGACTGGGCAGCTTGGCATTAAATGCTCTCTGCCTCTATTTAGAAAACCACCAGAACTGGTCAGCATCGGGGAATAGACAGAAGGAGAGAGCGAGAGAGGATGAGGAGGAAGAGGAGGAGGAGGACGGGACGAGAAGAGAGAGATGGATAGGGAGAGAGAGAGAAAGAGATGCGAGAGGTAATCATCTTCAATAAGGTGTCAAACACGCATGCTTGACATGGGATATAGTCGGACTCTTGAACCGTTTGGTTCCCTACCGGTGAATACAGGGTATACCAGAAAAAGAAATGAATGAATGAAAATGCACAAGCTACCTTGCAATCCAGCCAACACTCTGTAAAGATGTTGTTGACGTTGTTGTCGTCAAGGTCGTCTTTCTTCTGGATGACGACCGATATAAAGTTTTAGGGGAAGCAATATCACACACGAGACGATCGTCTGAGAAACGTACGGTCTCTTTTTTTTTACGATGGCAAAGGGAAATTCATATGTATCACTTCAATGCACCATTACCCCCGTCCTTGCTGCAGCATGAGTTTTTGTGTACGCTAGATCTCCCGCGCTCATCGAAATGATCCTTGTCTAAAAATTTGCCTAAACAAACAACAGCATAAAAAGAAGGAAGACAGATCGGGAGAGGACTTTTAAATTTTGGGCTCCTTGGAGACCTGCTCAGTTTCTGTGAAAGTAAAGATGAGGGATGTTATTGTCTTGTGGAGAATATCCCCTTGAGATTTTGCATCATAAGTTCTTGGCCAGTGAGAAAATTCCGATTAATCTCACGTTGGTTCTATTTTGGTATTCGGAAAATTAACTTGAGTCTGCCTTGAATTTGTGGGGGAACTTCGTACAACGACAACTGGCCAGTTCTGTTGTGACGTCAAAATTATGTCATGACAGATAAAAAAAAAAAAAAAAAACGTGGGGGAGGGGGACTGAGGAAGCGAAAGTGAGAAACAGGAGGGGGGAAGGGGGTTCAGCGAGAAGGGAGGAGAATGAAAAGGAGTGGGGAAATAGCCGAATCTACCCGGTAAAGCCGGGCGATTCGTACGCCCGCGAATGTGGAAGTGATTTCTGAGATTTGAGGATGATCAATCAAGTCGGATGTCGAGTCCCGGTGGTTTAAAGGTAAAGAACGAAAGGTTTCTCCTCCACCTTTTTCTTTAAGGTAGAAAGACATCATGTTTTATTTTGTTTTGTTTTGTTTTGTTTTTAAAATCAGCATCAGCACAGCTTAACTCTTGGCATTGGTTATGGAAAGTATATCACACGAAATTTGTAAGATCGTAGGAGATGGAACGGAAGAGAGGGAGAGTGAAAAGTGAGGGTAAGGACGACAAAATAAATAATATATAAGACATAGAGACAGAAAACGAAGAGAGAAAGCTAGTAAAAGGGAGAGATGCCTTGAAGGAGAGCATACTTTTTACAGTTCTTTTACACTAGAATACTGTTCGATACTTCCCGCAAACGCTGAACATTCTATGATAAAAGTAAGGAAAGTCAAAAGAAGAAGATGAAAAATAGCCGTAGGACCTATCGTACCAGCAATAATGAAGGCAAAGATATATTTCATACTGACCTTGGAGTGAAAGAAAAAAGAATTATAAAGAAAACATAAATAAGAGTTCAAAACCAACAGCAATAATGAACAGCAATACTGGCAGGTACAGACAGCCGATAATCTATCATTTATAAGCCATGTAAGCTGGTGCAGATTTTGTCGATGTCCTTTTGATTATTGTTCGCGTTCTCACCACAAAAGTCTAGTGATGTTCCGGGTTCCTAATGGTCACAGCATTCGGACCATTATCAAGAAGTATCAAAGCAAAAGGCATAAACAAACCAGCAAACAAACAAACAAACAAACAAACAAACAAGCAATGTAATATTGCGGTTTGATTTATGTATACTTGTTTTCTTCTTCGGTTTGTACCAGTTTGACTGACACTATACAATGATATGTACAATTAAACAAGATAAATGGTCTCCCATCTAGGAACAACAGCTACAAAGAACATTTACTGCTATGCGTTGTTCTATTTCGTCACCCGGGAAGAAAAAAAAAAACACAGGAAAAATGAACGTATCAGCGTCGGTTGTTTTGAATGAGTAAGTATTCTGCCGGACGAATGAAAAAAAAAAAGCAACAACAATAAAAAAATCCCAAGTGTACGTTACTGTTAATGCTCCTGAGCTAATTACGTACTGGGATGCATTAGAGCCGTCGCAGAAATTAGTTTCTCGTAAATTACGGGAAAGTCACACCGCAGTCACGTGACTTTTGACAAGCGTGGCACTCAACATGCAGGGGACGTGCCGTCTTAAATGCCGTAGGGGAATAACGTTTGAGCGAGGAAACCTGCACCGCTGCCGGAGTCAGCTCATGCCTCTCTGAAGGTATAAGAAGGTGGAGGGGGGGGGGGGGGGGTGGTCGAGATGATAATGGAAATGTTGCATTTACGGGTAGCCACGAAAAGGTCCTTGCAGTCTTATCAAAAAGCTAATATACACATCTGGAACATTACTTCTCTTGATTTCGTTCAATACAGCGGTGTTCGATTTATGTATCATGGACAACGCACAACGGGGCATTATCAGAACGTACACTCTCCCACCATGAAGTTGATTATCCCTACTGTAACAATAGCCCAATCTGTATCAATTGAAACTCTTTGAAAAGTTTGCATTTGCTATTGTTACTTTCCTGTATAAAATCATTTATACAGTTATTACTTGTTTTGTTTTGTTTTGTTTTTCTTTTCTTTTGAAATTACATTCAGCAGTTGCTACTTTAGGCAATGTAAGACTCTATTCGAGCCTAGCAAACACCGAAGAACGTCCCACGGGCATTTATGCTCATAAATGGAAGTAAAATCACGTTTGCTTGTTGTTGTTGCTTTTTTTTTTCGAGTTCTCAAAATGTTTGATGTGGGTGTGAGTACATTAATCTTAATGAAGGTCGTATCATTCTCGTTACATAAGCAGTCCCATGCTTTGCTACTTTTTTTTTTCTTCCTCTGTTCTTCATCCATCCATGACGCCCTACTTTACACTGTCATCATTGAACAACATAGCCCGGAGTTAAACAAATTTTGCATTCCTTTTGACAAGACAGACATATCTGCTTTGCAAAATGGACAAACAGGGGCATGATGCCATGATATACAACAGGACTGAAGACGAATTTGCGAGTGTTTACCGGCAGGAAAGCTAGCCGCCATCCTTCGCGCCAAATATCCCCCCGTGCAGACGTCAGCGCGGTTGCCACTTCGCGGCGGGCCAGGTGCAAAAACACCCAGCGGGATAAAAATCGGGATCGATTCCACGTTGACAGCGTGACTCTCCGGCACTAGATCGATCGATGCTTTTTCTGTTTTTGTTTTATTTTTTTCATGTTTGCTTTGTGTCTATTTCAATGGGAAGATGATTCACTCGCAGTTCGTCACTGGTCAGCCACCATTCGTGGAGCAGAGCGCGCGGCAAATCGACCACAAAACCACCTGAAACCCGTCTTTTGTCGCAGATTTATTCCTAATCTCCTTTTCTCCAGACTGACGCTTCTTTAACTCTAGACCTCTCCATTTCCTGTTTACGATCTTTAAAGTGGTTGACACTTTGAGATGTCGGTAGTAGGAGGCTTAAGAAGTCTTCTCCAGGTCTTATCGACTCACGGTGCACGACTTATATTGTCATAAAGTTTGGACGTTTAATCAATTCTGCGTTCGACATACTCAGTAAAGAGGGTACAAATTTCTGAAGATAAGTTAGGGCAAGGGCATGAATTTTTTTCAAGTATGTCAAGAATTAAAGCCAATATGTTCGCATAAATCAGTACACAGCACCTGCCACCATATTGCTTTTAAATCCTCTGATGAATTTTGATTTGTTTTTCTTTTGAACATCATCCCTTTGTAGAGACTAATTTCCAGTTGCTTTCGCGATAGGCACGGCTCGCGTACAGGAGATACTCCGTTCTACTTAATGCAAACTAATTTTTGTTTCGAGATATCCTTATACCAATACATCTCCCTCGAGATACACTATATGTGACCCTGCACCTCAAAACAAACAAAAAGTCGCCAGACATGAATTTTTAGTTAAGACCATATTCTGAAAGAGCAGACTTTAAGCTTTAAAATGATGTATAACTCAAATCAAATGGACTCTCCTAACCTATCTAAATATTGGAAAGAAAGCACAAACTCAGGAAAAGTGTGAACTGAGAAAAGAGGCTCTGAAGTACAGTGTCTATTCAAGCGCTTAATCTTTACCAAACCGTGCTGGCTGTGCGATGAATGGGACAAAAAACAGGAAGTAAACCACCAGAGTAACAACAATGAAGGGATTATCAGATTAAACTGAAATTAAGCATGCCTCATTAACACATTCTGTCCATAATTAATGCCAACTTTCAAAGCAGTAACACTATCTTTACAAAAGTTATTAGAGTTGAAAGTGAAGAGTGTGGACAAGGTTTTTCAGAAATGAAAAAGGAATTCTAAAGACACACCTAATCACACTATTCTACCAATAATGATCGACATAAACTGCTAAAAAAACACACTTTCCTGCCCGTTTTATGATACCAAATTTTAGCATAATGTAAAAGAAGACCCGCTCTTTCAGAAAATATGAAAAAGTCAAGTTCGGCTAGGTTGACCCATTTCACTTATTTTCAGTTCTCACGCAAAATCAGTGTGTGCGACTTTATGTTTGTTTTGAGGTGCACTGTCACATATCCTTTCACGCACTCTGTGCTCCATATTTACTGCAGCTCTGCAAGAGCCGTCATGATATATCGTACACTAAGAAAGCATTATACAATCATAAAGTGTGTTACACCTCCTTGGTGTGTAGTATAGTAAGGATACCTCATGTAGGTTAATCGACATATTTGGCGCAGATGTTACCAGGTCGCACGGGGCTTATCTCATACGAGGTAGCTGGGGCTATCTAGGTCAGTGTTCATATATAGACACTATTGACCCATCTGTCATTGTGTCACTGCCAATATTTCTCCTCGTCTATTAATAATAAGAAAAAAAACCGCGGTTACAAACCGGTCTTTATCCTAAAATTCCTCGTACGTTACGATACCTGAAAGTCTTCCGTTACGTTCCGCCACCCGTTAACACACGCGATATAAGCTGGCTTAAAATGGCACATTACACAAACGTATCAAACTTTCATTAAGAAAGTGTGAATTATTCAAAGGTAGTAGTTCATTGTACACCACCTGATACGAGTTACATTCTAGGAAAGTCATTCAGTGGATGGAAGACAGTAGGGCAATTTAATGGAAATATATGTCCGTGTGATTTGGTTGGCGAAGCCTCACGTAGAAATTAGTTCATTATCTCCCTGACATCATTGTATGTCTAATTCATCACATTCATATTTCCGATCGCAGAGAGGGGAACGAGGTATTAGGATACTGGTTTAGAAACAGCTTATTTCCTTTTAGTGCTCCTTATATCGACTTTCTTAGTCATGACAGTTTTGTAACTTCATCAATTACCAAGTCCATGGATTAACTTCAATTGCCCGAGGCTAAATCCCTCGTGGAGTAGGCTAAAACCTGATTTTTCCCCTTCTGAGATATCTTCAATATTTCATGCCATCTTAACGTCACTCCGTGTTGATAAACGATTTGACTTCTGCCTCTGTTTGGAAGGCAGTAGCTCTTCACGTAATCCACTGCTTAAGGGAACTGTGTTTTAGTATGCAAAAAATCCCCATTGAGAGTACACTATTTTTAAAGAAACGGTTTACATGGAAGTCTTCGTTTTTATAAACCTCAAAGTGAATTTCTCATCCAATTAAGCCCACGCTATGATAATATCTCGCAGATTGATTGTAAGAAGTATAAGGCCTTCGTATTTATTGTCTAGTCAGTCGACATAGATACCGATATATTCAACTAGCAGATACAATTGTGGTAACGAATCCATTAAAATACAAAAAAAGTGAAAATACATACATTTGATTGGCTCTATTGCATGGCAACAGCAATGTATATATTACGTGAAGTTTGTATACCTTATGTCGAGCTTTATTGTAGCCACATGCTGAAGAAGTGTCATAAATAACTTCCATTGGAAACTTTTGCTAAAAACGTGAACACCATGACAAAAGGAAGAATGTACCGTGGATACTTCAGTAGTAGAAACATTTTACAGGTCGCTATGTCCTGCATATCCTAAGAAGAGTTTCACTTCGACAGCGGTTATAATGGCACTACCTTTCATCGGCCACTGTTTGATTACACATAAAGCAAATTCAGCTATATACTCTGTAAAATCTTACAATAATAAACCAATAAAGAAGTAATAGAGAGCGAGAGAGAGAGGGGGAGGGAGAGAGAGAGAGGGGGAACAAAATACATGGTAAATGAGTTGTGTTTCCTCTTTTTATGAATTGACCTTCGTACATTTTAGGCTTGAATTTATTTAGATGCATATTTTCTCTCCATTTCAATAACAGCTATAGAGCACTTTTCGGTTTAACCAATAAACTCAGGTTCACTGGACACCAGCTATAATTATTACCTCCAATCCCACCCCCACCCCCAAAAAAGCACACCGTCATCGTGTTTCGAATTTTTCACACAAAATGTTAATGGTCTAGGAGGTGAATATAACTTATGGCAATCAGTGATTGGAAATTGAAAACAAATTGGCAACGTCATAATTCCAACGGTCGTCTATTAGGTTTAATCAGTTTCCTATCCCAAACTGACGATGCCGATAGGCGACTAATTCCCGTCAAATGACAATATTTCTAGAAAGCCGTCTTCCCAAAATAAATAGCAATTTCAATAGCCAATGGCTCAATACGATGATAATTAGACCCGCTGACACGCTCGTTAGTATTGCACGGCTCTGTAGATTTTTTTTTTTCGATCGATGATAATTTACACAATATAATAAGATTAATAGCTACCACTCTCATATTCATAGTCAGGTATTCGATTTTCCTCAGGCGTGCATCTCGAACAATAAGTTCTGGTCAATATCGATATCATGGTTTCAATGTCGCATTAAACATGTTAAACGTACAAAGACTATGCCCTTATTTTTTCAATTTCTGCGATTTCACTCTTTTTTTCTTTCCTTCTCCCCTCCAACGCAACGCAGTGAGCGCTTTAATTCTCCTCCGACATTTCAGCAACACGCAAGAAAAACGATCAGGACAGCTACCTTCAATCAAGTTGCTAGGAAACTTGAGGATTCGGCTACCTGAGGTCCAGACAGAGTAAATACATACGAGGACGTGTGCTGCTAACGGTATTCCTGAACACGATGTTTTTATCCCGCACACCATGCAGACTGACGCCAATATTTTACCTGGACTAATTTCACGCGTGTAGGGATATATCTTTCTCTGTTTTGTATGTATGTGCCTGTTTTGAGGTTCTTCTATGCTCTTCTGTCATATCTATTGCAAAGATAATCTTGACTAGAAGAGAAATGTTAAGGAATTGTTACTGAAATAAACGTTGTTTAGTTTCTAAGTACAAAAATTATTCAGAAAGAAAAAAGAAATCCAGTGAATCCTGAATTTAGCATTTTCATATATTTATTGTTGTTTTCAAAGTACAGGATTATTGGGAAAAAAAGATTCTCTATTGTGATATTATATCCTCGTAAAAGGTACTCTGAATAAGTAAGATCGAATGATATCCGAGGTCGTTATTATGAAAATTATTAATTTTCATATTATTATGAAAAAGATAATATTATGAAAATTATCAATTTTCATAAAAAATCTAATTTTCAAAATAAGCAGCACGTTGATTAAAAAAAAACACACATTGATTTAAAAATCAAGGTGTTGTTTATAAACACAGGTGTATATCATATTATCATAATCAACATCGCAAGTATTGTTATTTGTTATGTATTACACAACCTTCCTTGCGTTGAAAACGATAGACCACAGAATTTGTTTTTAACTTGTTTTCGTATTTGAATTTCTTTCTTTATTTTACACCTCATTTATGGTATGAATGTTATAACCTATTTTGTCATTATGAGCTGTCATTGGCCCAATTTTCTCCTCTGAATCCCTTCAGAGGAGATTGTCATCCCACCCCCTCCCCCCCCCCACACACATACAGATTTTAGAGTCGCGTCATTAATTATTTTGTTCTTCCAAAAAGCAAGCATATACAAGATATCGAATAATACGCTGCTTCCAATTCTGCGCAAGGGAATGTGTTATAGCATTGGTTTCTATGAAATCTAAGGTAGATATTGAAATATTTCCAGGCAATTTCAAAAACTGCCCATCTTCAATATTTATGCAGTGACATTTCAAATCTCCTAAAAGTGTTCATTCTAAGAGCATTACATTCCTTACAAGTACAATGAACAAACAAAAAACAAACAAACAAATATAGAAAGATTATTTACAAAGAATTATGCTAAAATACATATACTTGATATCATCACTTTATTTAATTGCATATCGAGTCTGATGTGCGATGCAAGGTGTGATTATGCCGAAAGTCACAAATCATCACATCATTTGCTTATTTCTTTCTGTTTGCTTTGAACCTTGTTTTTTTTTATAGATCGTTGGTTGATCTTACTTAAAACAAATTGCCTCCACTTCTGTATGTTGTGTGATAAAGTCGCAGGGCGTCTCATTAGATCTGTCAGTTAAACTTTATAGTGATACATACTTTACCTCACTTCACATACTATAATCCTAACAAAGAAACCGCAATAAGGCCCATCATCAGACCCACTAGGTTTCAGGGAAATCGGCTTTGCAGTTCGGTTACAGTTTGAGCGTGCAGTCAAGCCAAAACACCACATTTACATTTCTACAAGAAGAAAAACGGGGAAAAAAAGAGAAAAAGTTTAATATTCAAACATTCTTACAGTTTGTTTTTTTTTTAAATGTAGAATATATCAAAACTCTGAATTTTGACCCATATCAGATTGAATATTTTGATTCAAATTATCTACTTTTATTACCTAAGGTTTTTTTTTATTACGCTAATGTGGTGACGTTTTACATACACATATATATGTATGCTTCACATATGCACAATTTGTGCATTTTTGTACAATTCGTATATCATGTAAATAAGGCGCAATATCTTTTGGCAGCAGCCATCATATTATGCTATTCAACTTGAAAACAGGGAGAGCATAATATGAACATTTAAAAATAAAGAAATACCTCTTTTGTTTACTTTGTGGAGAAAATTCAAGAGTGATAACAGACAGCCTGTTCAGATATTTTGCACCAATGGATCAAGTCAGCGCTGAAGTGTAATATGAGACGAATTGTTATAGTGCATGCAAAGAGGCGGATATGTTAGCAAATGTGTTTTCTACTTTACCCAACTTTCAATTTCATCAAATATTCATCGCACCAATACCATAAAAATCAAGATGATATATGTTACAGCAAAAATGCTCTGAAATATCAGATTATGCTTGTTCGTGCAATCTTTTGCTGTTGATTTGATCTCTACATTTTATTTCAAAAGTGGGTAGTATACATCTAATTCCTTGAGGAATACATTAATGATAGAATAATACTTCCCCCAAATATGTTCTAGCTCTTTTGATGCTCTTCCATAGGCATTTGTCATTTGCTATTTTCCTGATCACTTGGACAATGTTAGGTACATTTACTTAGTTGTACAACTGCTCCTAGTGTAAAGGAGAGACAAAGAATATGACACCACCCATGCAATTAAGATTGCAGAGTTATCATTTGTGACTCTGCACCTGAAAACAAACAAAAAGTCGCCAGACATGAATTTTTAGTTAAGACCATATTCTGAAAGAGCAGACTTTAAGCTTTAAAATGATGTATAACTCAAATCAAATGGACTCTCCTAACCTATCTAAATATTGGAAAGAAAGCACAAACTCAGGAAAAGTGTGAACTGAGAAAGGAGGCTTTGAAGTACAATGTCTATTCAAGCGCTTAATCTTTACCAAACCGTGCTGGCTGTGCGATGAATGGGACAAAAAACACGAAGTAAACCACCAGATTAACAACAATGAACGGATTATCAGATTAAACTGAAATTAAGCATGCCTCATTAACACATTCTGTCCATAATCAATGCCAACTTTCAAAGCAGTAGCACTATCCTTTCAAAGGTTATTAGAGTTGAAAGTGAAGAGTGTGGACAAGGTTTTTCAGAAATGAAAAAGGGATTCTAAAGACACACCTAATCACACTATTCTACCAAAAATGTTCTTGATAAACTGCTAAAAAAACACACTTTCCTGCCCGTTTTATGATACCAAATTTTAGAATAATGTAAAAGAAGACCTGCTCTTTCAGAAAATATGAAAAAGTCAAGTTCGGCTAGGTTGACCCATTTCACTTATTTTCAGTCCTCACGCGAAATCAGTGTGTGCGACTTTATGTTCGTTTTGAGGTGCACTGTCACATTTGAAGTCATGATATCGTGCATAGGTATCCACTTTGCAACAGTGTAACTGTTCTTTCCAAATCCTTCCTTGCTCAGGCAGGGCTACGTTCACCCGTATCTCTGGGTACACTGTAAATCTTGGCCTCACCTGGTCGCTATGTTATATTAGACAGATCTATAGCACAACATTCTGAATCCAAGGGTGAAACGCAAAGAAGGTGGTCGGGATGAGAACCCACGAAGGATAAAATCATTGAAAATACATACATATGCTTCATAAAAATATGTCATATTTTTGACACATAATATTCACCACTCATGACTCCATGAAACTTACTTCATCATTGACCGATCCCTCGTGGCACTCCTCGCCAAAACTATAATTCAAGGGACTGGTGTCGTCCTGTTCCCCCTTAGCGTCCTTTTTCTTTATAGGGCTCATCTTGTGTCAGCGTTCCCAATTCTAAAATCAGAACTTGTCGCTTACTCTTCGTATATCTCATAAACAGGATTCAACGGTCGCAGCAGCCGTAGCAGCGAACAATGTTGTTTCCCGGGATAACCATAAGTTGATGCTGATTTCTTTTCCTTATTCTTTTTGAATATTTACTTGTAGAAACTTTGTTAAATGAATTTGATATTACAATTTCCACAGCCTTTGATTCAGGTGAAAACAAAGTCATTGATTCTAAGAGCCACATGAATTTATTGGATCTGTTAAAATGAATCAAGGACTAATATGGCGATGTTTCCGGTACTTGAGTCAAAACAACTCATCGATGATTATCTGTAATCAAACATTCTATTTTGAAAATACTTTCAAAAACGGAGCAGTTCAATTCAAGCAGATTGTTTCAAAGACATATTCCGTAAGAAGGAGAAGACGACAAAGGAATCACCATAATATATCGACTCTTAGCAAAAAGTGTTTCCTAAAAGCAAAAACATATCAGCGAGACATGCTGAAATCCACCGTAACATTTACAAGACGTTGCCTGTAGTCAAACAAATGCAAACATGCCGATGACTGTATGAACAGTAGGCAGAATCTATCCAACGATAATCCTTCTTAAAGAAAGGCTGGAAGAGCCAATGACCAAAAAACAATGCACTCAAACTTGGCTGAAGACCAGATAGGCCCTGACGTCTATAAATCGCCCTCGATTAATGTTGCCCCCCTACCCCCGGCCCTTCTTGATCAAGGGGTCAAATTCTGAGTCATAAAGTAAATATAATTCAGGCATTAGGATCCTTGAGGAGGAAGGTAGGATCGTAGCCACACCTCAGTCGCATAATTAACTTTCTCTCTTTCACAGCTGCGATCGCATTTTTTTCATGGTGAGTGTTTTGTGTGAAATTATGCCAATGGGTTGTCACAAGAGAACGCAACGTAGAAAAAGAGAATGGAGGTTGGTTTAAAAGAGGGGGGGGGGGCTTTTTTGGACGTTAAGCTAATTAACGTTGGTGTGCATCCGGCATATTACTTCTCACCGTAGTGTAATTACTCTTCGTCAGTAAAAAGTGTTGGACCGTTAAAATGAATAGCACCCCCCCCCCCGCATACAGATACTCACGCACACACAAACACACATTACAGATACACTGCACTGCACTCAATCGCCAAACAACTTCCTAAAAAGCATCGAGGTCCGTTCTCTCTCCCTATTTGGAGACCATCGGGTCCTTGTCCCTTTCTTTTATTCACTCGCACCTGATTGACATACTCGGACCTGGGCCCCATTTCATAAAGAGTTGATTTGATGACATCTCTTTGCTGGAATGACAATTGTCACGGTAACGACAAGAACACAGCTTCCTGATTGGCTGTTTGCTGTGGGAAGTTGTCATTCCAGCAAGAGTTGTCATCCTAACATCTTTTATGAAATGGGGCCCTGGTGTGCCACTAAGCCTCCTTTCAAAGAATTTAGATGCGATGCCCAGTTTCCTCAATGTTAAAATGTTGCGTTTGAATTTTTGGTAATGGTGATAATGATGGTTGATGGAATTGGGTTTCTGATCATGACAATGGTTAAGACGGTGATGCTCAGAATTAGAAGGCATGAAGCGAAACGAATCATTGCATGAAATACAAACCAAAGAAAAACGAAAAACCACAGAAAATACACGAACCTCCTTTCTGATTCTTTCATGTTTAGGCGGAGTTTCGATTTTGCTGAAAGTAATTACTGATTCCTATACTTTATATTCTCGTTTTCTGTTATTCCCCTCTTTGCTATTTTTCTCTCTGTCTTTCCTCATTTTGTTTTGATAAGTGTTCGCATTTGTTTGTACTTGATATTATAGTTTCACATCGAATGATGCTCCCAAGTTTCTGATTGATGTTCGGCCGTTGCTCAAATTTTATTCTGCTTATCATGGAAGTGCACATGCATGATATACAGTCAAGTAAATTTCCCATGAGAGAAATAAATCGAAAACAAGGCGCTGATAAGGAATCCACTCGACATCAAATTTGTTTCATTGCATTATGATATGCAAATTGACTTGCTTGTATATGACACGTCACACATCACGTGTTCAGAATACGAACGAATAGAAAAAAAAGAGAATCTTTTTTTTTCTTTCTCTTTCTTTCGATAACTGCCCGTCATTCCACGTATCGAAGAGAGTGCACGAATCGTGCGTATAGTTTTGGGGCAGGTAAGTTAGAGAAAGCGCCTGGGTGTCTCTTAGTAACCTCCTTGATACAACTACTACATAAACGCTATACCTGTCTTGTCTGACCAGAACAGTGTATGTACCACTATCATTTTAGGTTGAACCACTCCAATGACCAACGATGAAAGCGACAAATGTTTTCGATTTTATTTAAAAACACTTCAATTCATATGAAGTTTTTTTTTTTCATCTGTAGTAAATGTTATGCAAGTAACATTATACCAATATTCAAATGTAAAACGTTTAGAATATAATCTGTTCTTTCGGGCCTGCATTGAACCCATGTAAATGCCGGTCCAGGAGCGGTAAGCGATATTTGGAATGTCTAATACCATCATTCAATATGAATAGTGGACATAAAAGCAAAATATTCAAGTCTGGCTAAGAACTTTTAGCTGCGCAAAGAAATTCAAAATTGTATATGTCCCATAAAGATGACAATTTCTGGATGTTAATAGAAACTGCGAGGAAGTGATACAGCAGTGATAAACAAACAAGCAGACAACGGCAAACAAAGAGACATCTCCCCTAGAACCAGACAGGTGTAGTGCACTAACACTGGGTCACTGGTAGAAGAGGACGAAGTGGTCTGCTATTTTTAACCTTGTTCCAGTGGCTACCCAGACGTCCAACACAGATCCCGGCGAGGTGTACGGACAATGCATCATCTGTCACTTCTTGTACCTCTTCTGCTCTGCATTTATCTCCCCCAACCCCTCTTCATTAACCTCCCCTCTCCTTGTTCCTGGTTTTGTTTTAATACTTACGCTTGATTTTTTTTTTCCCCGGGGACGGGGTGGACAGAAATTTAGCATTTATCACTTCAAGTGGACCTGCGTCTTACCATAGGGACTTTTTTTCTCTCTTTTATTATGATTAATGTTACTTTCACGTTTCATGAGGGCTGCTGCTGCTCATATAACCTCTCGGAATTTCGACGCGGATTGAACTTGATTGTGAGAGACGGGCAAATTTACTTTGAATTAAAGCTGATTGACCGAGTCAATATTCATAGTGTTACACGTAGAGCGCGATCGGTGCAATTAAATTGATTCGATATGGAAGGCCACGTACAGCTTCCCGCCATTCTCAGAAAAAGGGAGAGATCTGTGCGATAGTTTCTGCAGTTTTAGTTGTTGTTTTTTTTCCTAACCTATCTTTCACAAAGCTGAAAAAGCTTTGACCCGCAAGTTGGTGATTTGTTTTTTCTGCCCTTTTGTTTCCATCGGTTACCATCATTTGTCCTGATTAAAACACGGAATAGAATAATCCGAATTTATTTTTCGCCTAATGTCAACATAATTACCATAACGACAGCACTTATTATTATCAGATTTCAATACCAGTGCGCATGACAGTATTAAACCGCCGTGTCATAAGATCTTTAAGAAAGGTCAGTGATAGTTCATAATATTTAAGTGTAGTTGGTTGATTCCCTTAGTATGATATGAGATAGAGGCTTCAAAAAACGATATACATAATATATATATAATCATATATATCATTATTGCACCGAATAAAAGAGATGTTTATCGATGCCATCGAAATGCAGATAATCATTTGTTTTCCTTCCACACAATTCACTTAAATTTCCGAGGGCCGCTGGGGTATGCGAGTCTGATATTGAATTTGAAGATAATGTCTTGCGCAAGGGAGACAGTTCGCTATCAAAATGGAGGTTGCTCCATATCGAAAACATCTTTACGTGACGTTGTAGCTGTTCTTCTTGTATCTGTTGTTGTTGTTCTTCTTCTTCTTCTTCTTCTTCTTCTTCTTTCTTTCTTTCTTTCTTTCTTTCTTTCTTTCTTTCTTTCTTTCTTTCTTTCTTCTTTTTCTCCTCCTCCTCCTCCTCCTCCCTCTTCTTCATCTTCTTTCGTAACATGAATATGACTGTCTGTATCAGAAACCATGAACAGATCTGTTCTACCTGAAGCACCTCAACGCCCCTTCCCCATTTTTGCAGCATGTAAATAAAGATCTATTTGGAGACACGTGACTTCGGATATCCGAGTGATGCAAGCCCATCACGTGATTGATGAAATCAACCAGTGATTAGTTGCTTTGCTCACCTGGCTGGCAATCAGTTTGACTTTTGCTTCCGAGCGACCTACTTCTCCCCTCATCCAGGGAGAAATGATGCGAAAGGTTATATTGAATTAAAGCTCGTCGTAATGAAGGGACCTTGGCATGACATTGGGGGCATTTAGACTCGCGAAATGGAATTTAGATCCTCCTTTTCTACACTGAGATGATTTGAATTAGTCCTTGTCATGTGATGGATGATATGTGTGGTTATTTCCAACCGTCCTTCAATTCACACACACACATATATATGTATATGTATATATATATACATAATATATATATATATATATATATATATATATATATTAGATATATATCAGATACTTATGTGTATATACATATGCACTATATGCTTGCTTATATATTGTCATTGTATGTCTTCATCCCCCTCCTTCCTACGTCTTATCATCTGACTTGTATTTCCAATTGAATATTATTTCCAGTGTTTCTGAGAAAATGAAGTCAAAGAGTTATCTAGAAATCATTTCGGGTCATCGAAGCGTTCTCTGATACACGAAATGGGGTAACGCCATTGGATCATGGTTATGGGGGTTCTATTAAAGTTTTGTCGACCAAAGAAGGCCCCTGTACCCAGAAATAAAAAAGGGCGTTGCCCCGACACAAATCTACCTACCTGCGCGGATATTGATCACATGACACATAAGCATGAAATTATGAATGTCCTTTTTGTCATTTCCTCCCACGAGGGAAATGAATTACCGAAGTTGTCAAAATCATTTACAAAGGTCAGCTTGTCTTACCTTGTTGCAGTAAGGACCCTTTCTCGCTAGAGACAATTCGGTGACCTCGCTTCGTACAGAGGGTTAAATGTGTATACATTACTCATTTCGGGATGACGCGACTCCAGGCCAGTTAACTAGTGCAATGATTTCAATATAAAACGGCTACTTGACTCCCTAAATTCCTGCTGTTCTATTCCCTCCTCCTTCGTTACTATTTGATACCGATTCTTTAATACCAACTGTAGTCTTTCGTTCGCTCGTGCAATAACATTGTCCTCTCACTTTCGCGGGAGAGAAAAAAAGAAGAGAAGAAATTAGTTGCCGTCAACAAAAAGTAAGATTTGCCTTCCAGGTATTAAACATAGAATCAAGCATTGGTACGAGTTTGTAATGTTTCAAATATGCAAGAGAAATCACCACACCTTGAAAACAACCGCTAAAGACACCCAAACCGAAATGAAAATGCAGAAAAATAGTATGTTGCATATATTATAAACTTTTGTGAACGACAGTGCTGGAGTCAACCTAGACTCGTTTTACTACAAGTGGCAAATGTTGATGTTTGCTGTTCTACATATGTTATACATAGATCGGTGACAAATTCCCCTTGCCCCACTTTTTACAGCGATCGATGTCATCTGCGACAAAGTAAATATGTATAAAAAAAAATCACATTAATGTCAATAGCAACAAGATATGGGACCGCTTACAGATGATGCTATGTGCACAAGCATCGACATTATAATTCACAGACAAGTTAGGCACAGAGATTTCGTTTGCACTGAATGTATAGAGAATCGAGCACTCAACACCATTGGCATGATTACTGTCATACCTCCATTCAACCATATGTAATCTCAGGTGATACGAGGGAAGAATGAGGCTTGTACACAATCCAATGTCACATTACGCTTCTTTGGAATACTGTTGCTTTGACACAAAGGCGGTGATAAGGTGAAGATAAGAAATGTAATAAACAAACAAAATCTTTCTCTTTTCTTGTTTGTTTGATTGTTTGTTTGTAGTGAAAATGCACCATTGAATATATATGGGGAGTGATATCACATTTCCATACTATTGGAAGTCGAATTGCATGCATTTCCTCCATAAACTGTGGATAAAATCGATAAATGTATGGTGCATTTTTACAATATGTCAGAAAGTATATTTGCGATATTTCTGCCCTTGAATGCAGACATAGGCTGTGTCCCCTTTGGGAGCAACTTTGGGAGCAACGCAGCAGACGTTGTGTTTGTCTCAAAAGCTTTTTCGTCGCTTAAAGACTAGTGAATATGATGCATTGTCACCGAAAATACTGAAGCAAAGCGCAGTACTTTTTGATTAGAAACTGTTTTCTGTCTGGGGATCAGTAACAATAACAGTAAGCGAATGTGATATATTGGAAGGGAATAAGATGATCATCGAGAGAGAACGAGGGACAGAGAGAGAAAAAAAATAAAGTGAGAAAGGGAAAGAGAGAGGGAGAAAAGATAAATATTGTCAACAAAATTGGCTGACCAATCACCGGAAAAGCACGGTTTCGGAACGTTGCCAAACTTAATTACCTCCTAATTGCGCGATTAATAATGCAGCCGTCCACAGATCTTGGGGTGCAGTGAAGCAGAGTCTCGCCGTGCGCCCCCCTCCCCACCTCCCCACCCCCGGACCTCCGCTCACCAGGTACAGGTAGCAGGCCAGAGTGGTAGAAAACTAAACACATGCATATTTCATCCAGGTTTGATACATTAACTGAGTATGTTTCCTTTTTCTTTTCGCGTATCGCGGAAGAAATATGAGATATACTCACTTTATGAATGTGAATTATTTCATTTGACGTGTCGAAATTCATGAAAATAAATGTCAGGTGCCAGATGTACCTTGTCAAAGACTCACTCACTAAATTAAACCCCGACACTATTAAAGTCTTGTCGTACCCTCTCTTGTATAGTATACAAAATGTTCACTTGATGATACAATGATTATCTAAAACAGATAATCTTATATAATTTATAGGATTCATCTTGCATGAGTTCCCTCCATTTTTTTCACCTAATAAACCTCACAGATATTTGTCATCACGAAAATATATAATATAGCGTTCATGAAATTTGAGCAGACATACAACAGCTGTTGTCTGCAAAATCATTTACGTGATCCCAGATATTCGAGAGGCAGCGGCAGAAATGGTCGATACAATAGAATGTTTTTGCAATCTACTGTAGATAGGCTGAAGATATCTACTGAAGATGTAAATATGGCAGACAATTCTTAAAGAGTTCATTGAAAGTCTTTTCTAAAACAATACCAAATGATAAAAAGACCTTTTTTTTTGGTTGCTTTTAATAACGTAAAGCCCGAGTTATATCATTCGGATTACGATTGCACATAATTATTTGTAATTACCAAAATAGATGAATAAGTAACAAGATAAATGAAAAAAAAATGAATGCCTTATTTGGTAATTGTTTACAACACGTATGTTTACACAGTTACTAATCCTTTTTGTCATGTGACCTGCTGATAATTAACAACATGAATTCCATTGGTTGGTCAATCAATAGTGGTGCACTTAAGATGACGTTCATTTCAACTGTGCTCATTGTCATATGAGTAGCCAAGACATTGTCAGGGTATATCTGGATTGGCATTTACAGTACTTGAAACCAGGCAAACAAGCCAAACAAACAAACAAACTACGCTTTGTTTTGAAGCAAAAAACAACAACAACTATACTTTGTTTTGAAACAAAATTCCGTTCTACTCTCACCTTCTGGCTCTAATGTCCTTAACTGAGGGTTTAAGATTAACTGTCAGCTAATACAAAGACAGATATACAACATACAATTATGTGAACTATCCTGACTGAGAGGCTGTCATGTGGAAGAATGATATTTATTCAGGTTTCAAATGAAATACAAACGATGCACACTCATAATACACAAACAGACATACAAACATACACTTTCATATAACCGATTATATACATATAAAAAGAATATAAAGAGAAACAGATAGAACGTTAGACAAAGACAAACACATTAAGAATTTCTATTGTGTCAATTCCTGAACTTGTTCGAGATTCGCGACCCCGAAAGTTTATGTTTTCCTTCTCTCCTTTTGTACATTAAAATCTTTCTGGCCTTTCTGGTTTCTGCAACAGGAACGTGATTTTCTTCCTTTTTTTTTTGTCATTAAAGCCTGATACTCTTGACGACCCCAGGCTTTGTAATGAGAAGACATGCTGTGTAAGATCGCCAAGTAACCTCTCTCTGCTTTCATTTTTTTTTTCATTCTTTCTTTTGAAGGTTTGAGTAGTGATTGGCATGCCATTATGCAATGGCTATATAGGCTTCTCATGTTTAGGTGATTGGATACGGGTGGCTGAACTAAACACATACACACTATCGCCTCACTAGTTAAGGTCAGCCAAAAGGACCTTGGGTGACATTAACAAAAAAGAAGATAAATATGTAACTCAAGTGGGCCATCCAAAGGCGTTGTTCCGCGGCTGAATTTTGGCAATTTCAGCCATGCCCAGTGACCAACGAGCCAACAATGTCACAAGTAAAGTGGAACTGTCAAACAGTCATGCCCTCTTGACTAGACTTAAGGCGATGGAGTATAGTCACAAGTCATTAAGATGGAGGATTTAGGGTGGTTTAGGGGGAGGGGAGTGAGGAGGGGGCGTGTCCATTGGGACATAGCGGCAGGTGGGTGAAGCGTTATCGGGCTAAATGTCAATCTCTGTTTCTGATATTATACTGAACAAAACGGCCTTCAGATGTCGTTGAGATGATTGTGTCCACAAGTCATACTGTCATCGAACGCTAGGTCAAACTAGGAGCTCGCGTCTGCAGAATCTTAAGCTGCATATGCCTTTTTTTCGTATATTTCTAATAAAAATCAGCTATGACGGTTCTTTTAAAACTGACACATATCGACAGATTTGGTATTTTCTCAATTCGTCTTTCTACCGGGACCAAAATATGCATCCGAGAGAAGAAATACGACAAGAAAAAACACAGCATAGCTACATATGTGTGATTTCTAAAAAAAAACAAAAAAAAGGAGAAAGAACTAGATTAATGTTTAGGCTTATAACTTACATAATGTGTATAGGAAATTGGTCATAAAAGCATGTGCGTCCACACAAAAACAGACGAATATGCGAAAATACCCTTTTCCCTTTTAAAATCTCCTGCCCTCTTTTTAATTCACTTTTCCATTTTACTCCACTGTGCAAACGCTCATTTCGAAAAAGATCACAGAGTGTTCATGATAAGAAACGAAACATGAATATCCCCCTAAACAATACACCAACACCAGATAGATAGTCACCTAATCGCCTGAAAAAAGTGTGTGTGTGTGTGTGGGGGGGGGGGCATTTAACGTTGTTAACATCACAGCGCAATGGCCCTCCATTCACTTTGATAGCCTCATTTTGCAAATCTTCCATCGACCTAGTAAAGGAAACATTGAGGTGTTTTATTCGAAATCGATGCACTTATCCTGTGTCGTTCGCGTCGAGCCATTGTAGCGTTTTGATAGTACGTAGGGAATGATTGCCTTTCAGGGGGTTTAGCAAAACAATATTTTTTCTTGAGAATCGATTAAACAAAGGGTAGAAATTCACTTTCAGGGAGATAAACCATGACCATGGGGGTGGGGGCGAACGCATTTAATTAACGTTTTAACAAGTAATTTCATCAAAGCTTATGCATGCGCTTGTAACGGTGATAGTATTGAACAAAAGAAAAAAAATGCGGAAAATGAAAACGCTTGCTAAAAAAGGGCCATAACCCCTGATACACTGCTGCGCTAAAAACCGCCAACGACTACCCGTCCTTTCGGATGCCGTAAGCCAGACCCAAAATAGATCGGCGAGGTACGTCATACAGCGATGATTACATTTTAAACGCGAAGGTGGCGTCGCGGCATGTGTTAGTGTTGGCTGAACTTCAGTAAGTTGGATGCAAAAACAAATTGGCGCGAGTGCGTTTACTGCGGGGAGGCGAAAATGATGCTTCACAAAATCAAGAAATGCTTTAGAAAACAACATAAGCATACCGCAAGATGCATTGGATCCCCCTTTTTTTTAGCAGACAACATCTATTCCGTTTCGAGCTTTCGATATTGCTGACCCTTCTAAAAACAGATCACTTCTCTCGGCCAAATCTCGCGGGGACAAGTATACACTCGACATGCTCGGTGGAGCGTTCGCGGATGGAGTTATTGCTATAATGAAGCAGCTGTACCTCAGGTAGACAGACGGCTGGTAGGATATTTTTTTTCTCTCTTTTTTTCTTTTTCCCCTTGCTACTCAGTAGGACTATCCAAACCTGTCTATTTGTGGATTTTTACTGAGTAGGTGACCGTGTGTGCCACTTCCAGACTTCACCTTCGAAAAGTTATTATAAATAACCCTATGTGTTTTGCTTTGGCTGCTGATGATAATTATTAAGTTTGATGTGCCGAAATCGCCAAACTTATTCTATCATGATTTCTAACTACAAAAATAGAGCTATTAAACTAACATGGAAACGATTATTGAAACAACCCCGTAAAAAAAAAAAAAAAAACACTCAGGCAATAAGCATTCCCTATTAAAGAAAGTTATGCTACTTAGATTCAAGGGACTCCAAATATTTTTGAGTGTGAAAGAACTTTGGATGCTAGTAACATGGATAGATTATTGATGAAAGAATGTGATGCAAGGGACGAAGCAAGTGTCATTTTATTGGAATCCATGCATCAAAAATTGTTCATACATAACATTTCATACATAACGTTTATTTGTTTGAGATTGTAAAAGAAATCCCAAATGAGACTACTGGTTTCTGAGGAGGTGTCGCAGCTTTGTAAATAAGGTCACTGATCCTAAATCTAGAGGTTCATTATTCGAGTTCTCTTTGGAAGCCAACTTACTCCCTCAAACTCTCTTTCTTTCCATCTCATCTCTTTTCTTTGTCTGCCTTTACTCTCTCATTCTCTCTTCTTTTCCCTCCTTTACTATCTCTTTATCTCTCTACTGAACGATACTTTGAAAGGTGTCTTAGATGCGGAAATCAAGCAGATCTAACCTTCCGATTGGTGTAGAGGGTAAAGCGTAAATATAAAGAGATGGTGCATCAAATAAATTAATTAGAACGGCCCGAAACCACAAAGGTGGTACAAATGAAACGACAAAAACCATGGAGCGCCAAGTGTCGCATGGAATATTTCATTACGAAATCAGTCATTTCGTCGATAAAATGATTATTTTGTAACGAAATGACAACATTTTGTAACTAAATGAACATTTCGTCCACGAAATGATAATTTCTTTAACGAAACGGTCATTTTGTCGACGAAATGACCAATATTCCGTGCGACACTTGGCGCTCCATAGTTTTTGTCCATGGTTTAAACCATGGTTTCATTTGTACCAACTTCGTGAATTCGGGCCAACAGGTCTGAATGTGATTACGCAAAGCTCTTTTGAAATATAATGGTAATCATTGTCAAAGGGGTGGCATATGGCAATGCATTTTTATTGCCAATATTAGTGTCAGTGTCATTGTCGTTACCCACTGAAATATGATTTAGTTTACTTTTGATGGCACGTAGAGTCGAGAAGCAATAATCAAGAGATCTTTCCAATCAGCTACGAGAGAGGTTTTACCGCTCTTTATTCAGATGTGCAGTTTAACTTGCAGATTTCTTGGAATACGCACCCTTGTCACATTTGGCATTCAATAACGTGAAAGTAGTACATACTCCGCTCACACACACTATTGATTTATTTCGTGTCTCCATCATTGCGAAGAGGTTTGTGGTTTGTTGACGAGATTGTTTTTGACTAAGATGTGTGTCTTTTTGAAGGGCACTGGCGTCTTCGACGATACTTACTGCGAGCAGGGTTTTAAGATGCGATGCAATGTCGGTTGGTCAACCTGACTTGACGGTAAACGTGAACAGCGCCATCTTCCATTTCTGTACATGGCAACGCGTTGTTCGTGACTGACCATTCAAAATTCTGGCGCATTAAAACAGTATCGAATACACAGTTATCGTTGCTGGTTTTTTTTTTTTTTCGTGTATGGCATGAATTTTCTACAATCAAGCAAATAATTTTGTAGGAATTGTCCTCCTCTCAACTTTACCATAATTATGGTAAAATGAACGAATGATCTC
The DNA here is from genome assembly GCF_040938485.1 of Diadema antillarum. NCBI lineage: Eukaryota > Metazoa > Echinodermata > Echinoidea > Diadematoida > Diadematidae > Diadema > Diadema antillarum. The sequence goes on from NW_027270922.1 coordinate 553,021, forward strand.
CCTTGACTAGCAAGCTAATATTACAACACCATTTCACGTAGGTGTTATTACCAAGTTACCAAAGAGATGTGCAAGAGACCCTAATGTGTTTAGAAAAATCCTAATGCTGATTTTTGCTAATTTTCTCCGCAAAAAGTTACGCGTTCCTGTGCCTTGCTTTTTTAAAAACATTTTGCACTTAGTTTCCAATATTATCAATAAAACTATGGATGACGTCGTTTATTCACTGACATGAATTGCAATGCCTTACGGATGTCGGTTGCTTGGAATACCCGTCAAAATACTTTGATATGGTAAATGAATGTAAAGGATTATATATACTATATACTTGTCCATTATTTCTGCAAAATTTTGTTCCTACAGATTTTGTCAAAGGGAAGTACCACGATGTATTTGCATGCTTTTTTTAAAACATTCTATATATCCCATTGAACCAACACTTGCCCAATACAAATAGATGTGTAGTATCTTATGTAATGACCACTAATTCCATAATCAGCCAATCGAGTCGGAATTGACATACATGCAGTGACATGTGCTTTAATACGGAGAAGCACTTTTAATTCCTATTCAGCTATCATCATGTGCTGTAGTCCCCTTCCAACACATAATCTTTATCCAGGTTCAGTGGCATCAAATGGTGGAAGGGAGATAAGAGACTTCGAATAACGAGCGGGGGGGGGGGAGATAGAGCTAAAGAGAAAGAGATAAGGAACATGAGGAGAGAGATAGCGAGCTAGAAGGGAGAAGGGAGAGATTAGGAGAGAAGAGAGCGAGGGTTGAAGGGTAAAGGTAGGAATATATGGAGAGAGAAAGGGGAGAGAATGGAGAGAGGTTAGGATAAAGAGATAGGAAGAGGTTGAAAAGAAAACAAGGGGGCAGATTGGGAGAGAGAAGAAAGAGGGGGGAGAAAGATGCTATCTATTTCTTTATTTCGCATTATTTCTTTAAGAAGGGTTGCCCGAGTCTGCATTAGCTGTTTTTTTTTAATCGGGGCCCTTTAATACACAGCACATGAATCATTGCAGAATTACAGTTATTAATAAAGCATTTGAAAACATTTAGATACAGTCAAAGGCCAAACACTAAACAGATAACACTAATATGACAGATGGGTCATTAACTCTTCACACCCGTTTGGAAGCTCTCTTGAAACTGGGAGCATGCCCCAGATTTCAGGATAGTTATACCGAAACACCAGGCACGTGACATGCATCAAGCTCGGTTTCTACAATTTAGTTCAGCATGGTTTACTGTTTCGCCTCCCATAGGATGAAACGGAATCATTCCAGGACCAGTCGATGAATACGAAAGGTCGCGTAGTAACAGGGGAAAGGGAAACCAAAGAAACACATAAAAAAATAACATGAGCGAGAAGAGCGAAGCGCCACATGAAGCGTTCCGCCACGCCCCGATTACCGCACCTCACTCTTCAGAACTATGCCTTTTTTTTTTCTTTTTTTTTTTTGCGGTCCGTGGTCCCATAATGGATTGGGACTCCTTTTTGGTAACGTTTACACACCAACGCGATGGGCATGCCTCGCTGATCTGGTCGTCAATTGCTCCGTTTAACTCTTCACAACGGTACGAGAGCTCGCTTGACATAGGGAGCATGCCCCAGGGTTTCAGGATAATGATACCAACACACCATGAATACAATGGATTGTGCACGGTTCTTCTCAAACACGAAGTCTTCTTGTAAAACGGAGAATGTCCTTTAGGCAATGGTACACGTTCTTGTATTTTTGTAGGACAGAAACGCGCGCCAGTTCAAACGAGAAATCATAATTATTCGTCGCATAGATTTGAATCTCAGTTCTTTTTCTTGACTGCGGTTACATAAATCAAAACATCATTTTATCAAACACAAAAGACAAAAGCAAAAATGACGTGAAAATAGAGGTATAGAGTTTGCAAATTGCAGTGATGAAAAAGAAAAAAAGATTTCTCTTTCGACGAAATGATCTCACACTCAGCAAAGGATAAATTGCCTTTTTCACTGCCTTGTATAATAATCACAATAAGGTCAAGGTATGTAAACGTTAAGCAAATTGCTCCGTGATGCGCTTCAATGTCTGCTTTGTTATCTAATTCTAATCCGATATCGTGGTTAACCCGTAATTATCGTTTTGACAACCCACTAAAAACTATGATGAGAGCAGCCTTGATCGAATGCTATTCTAGAGTGATGGCAAGGCAGTACTTTGCAAGGTGTGAAGAAAAAGAGTATTAGATAAAATCAATTTACGCTTAAACACACACCCACACCCACACACACACACACACACACGCGCGCGCACACACACACGCATACACACAGACACATACAAGTCCCACTTATGTACACATACAAACGAGTGTTCAAGTGTCCAATCGCAGATAGATGCTCGCAACAGCAGCTCCAAAGGATAATGCTATTTCTTTGAGTTGCGCTGCTCTTAGAAGTGCACAGGGCTACTGGAGGGAAGAGGGAGCGGGGGCGGGGTACAGGCACATTGGAGTATGTAGCGTTGAGCAGCTTGGAGTGACAGAGACATAAATACATTAACGCAAACATCATGTCAAGCCCTTCAACCGGAAATAGATGTTTACAGCGTGTGCTTCGACAGCGATCTGCGTCTCCCTCATGCCCCTCCCCACCCCTCCACCGACCTACTGTGCCCGGATGAATGCGCTACTCATACTTTCACACTCACGAGGGAGGTATCACCTCTCTGCACTCACTCACACGCGCACGCCCATACACACTTACACACACAGCCATATGAACAGGCAAAAAAAGCACTAAACCGCGGAATTGTAATCCATTCCGAAGGACTCTACACGATGAGGATAAAGTGCTAACCGGGGGATTTGAACCACGGGACCTCATGATCAAAAGTTCGAGGTCTTTACAGTCCGTGGTCTTTATTACCAATACATATGTATGGTAATTATGATATACATATTCTATTCATCAAATCTGGATTCAGAAAGTAACTTTGAGTTCAATTTGAGTTTTAATAGCCTCATGCTCTGAAAATATGCAGGGGAATTGAAATACGTGTAGTCACGTGGTCTATAATCCATGGTGTGTTTGGGTCGAGTATTGTGTACTGATGATGAGGCCTATGTCTCAGTCCTTGTCCTATCTATACCGCTATCTCTCCACTTCATCCATGTTGGAACACAGTGGCCCACTGACGTAATCCGTACTTAAAATGGCATAGAAAAGACACTGACCCTGTATATATCTCATAGGCCTGGATTTTAATGAACACTATTCCTTGCTCACATTCTATTGCGTGCATGCCAATTCAACGCGAAATAATCTTCCATCGACGAAGTAAATGTAGACCATTCCATGCCCTCAATCTCTTTGGAAAGCATTTTAGTTAAAGCGGCCAGAGAGTTAAAGCTGAATTTTTTGAAAGGTTATAGGTAGAAGCTTTGTCCTAGTGACTTGTTTGTCCAGGAAGACGAACAGAGCAGAATGTGTGTTTGTTTGTGTGTATGTGCATGTATGTATAATATGTGAGTGCGTACATGTGTATGTGTGTTTCTGGCAAGAACCAAGATGCTTTTCCTGTAGACGCTTTTCTCAGTATAGAGTGGTAAAAGATAAGATACGTATTGACATTCGAACAAAATCAATATATATGTTTATAAACATATACATACATACATACATGCATATCAATATACTTTGATACGTCTTTAGCCAACGTGTCCAATTGTCATCAGAATGATGACAATATTTCATTTCTGCTGTAAATGTTCAATTAAGAGCCGCCTGATCAACATAATTTGAGTTCCCCTTGTATCCCCAAGACGTGATTCAAATGGTGATTGTTGACTTAAGCCCTCTATATCGATGACCCATAGGAAAGTCGACTGTGTTCGACTTCGACCCTGGTCGATGCTAATGACTTATTTTTTTCAGACGGTGGTTCTTGAGGGGTTAAGCCATTTTGTCTACAACAGAATTCCGGAAGGAAATCAGAAAATCCCGCTACATAATCGCCAAAGCCTTTAATTTTTGCTGTCCAAACAGGGTGCCTCAGACGGCGACTCAGGTTGTTGAACCACCATCGGTCCAATGTCTGCCCCCCCCCCCCTTCATTGTCGATTTGACTTGAGTGAATCACGTAATATCGACAGCGTACTTGAATATTGTAAGCTGATAAGCGGATGTAAGCTCACAAACACACACGTGCACATTCACATACGCGCACACACATTTGACCAACACAAAATCAAGTAATGTTATATCATCTTAGAGTCTTCTTTGTATGTCTTTATGTAATTTTTCAAAAAAATAAAACTTATATGCATTGAACGGTTTAGATTAAAGTTGCAGAACGGGAGGATCTAGTAATTTTATTTCTTTGAATCAATATTCCGGCAAATTGTATAAAGAAAGCTCGAATAAGTTTCGCGTCAACAGCAAATTACGATCAATGACTTGCGATTATAACTGAGAAAAGCACGAAAAGGGTGACTAGTAAGGCTGTATTGACGAACGGTAAAGGAAGAAAACCAATACTCGAAAGCAACATGCATATTTAACATCGGTACTTGACAGTTTTGTTATCTTTTTTGTGGTGAATGGGGAGACAGTCAGTGCTACTTGCTATCTATAAGTGATCACCGAGTCGCGGAGACTGGCTATAAAAATTAGAGGTCACGCATTCATCATCGCTCTCCAAGCAATATTCGAGCGGGTAAGAATAATGATCATTACAAATTTCAATGCGTTGTTGTTGCACAGACGTGAGAGGTTGGATCGCGTTGATTGATTCTCGATCAACGGTAACAACAAATCGATCAAAGGTAATTGATGAATACCTTGTTATTAAAGCAACCCACTTAAAAGGAAAGAAAGAATGACAGAAAAAAAAAAGACAGATGGATGGCCGCAATAACTCGTATATGCTGTCAGAAATGATGACACTTCGTCGCCCGTTGACAATCTGCTGTCCCAATTTCTGTGGAATAACCACCATTTTGTTACCCTATTTGCGTCGCGGCGCTCTGTCATGTATATGGGGTTGCTGCTTATTAGGTCACACCGATCGCTTCGATAGTTTTTAATTCGGATACTAGAAAAGGGAAGTCAAATCTGCATTTGAAATAAAAAAAGCAATATCTTATTATCATTATGGCTCCCCGGCACACAATGCATCTGCTGTCAAAACACACATGGAGTTGGCAGATCTTCTAGGGCTAAAATCTCAAGCACAATAAGACGCGCAAGGACACAAGCATCAATTCAAACATTCACGTGGATGTAGATTCAAGCTTTAAATGATTCGGGTCATAAGAGTTGTCCATGTGCTTCATTGAATTGAATTGAAATGATTTGAATTCAGATCAGGTACATTTGTTCTAGTAAGACCAATCACAAAATACAGGGATACATTTACACAGACCTTGATAGCTCTACATTGATCTGATGATGGGGGCATGTCCGGAGAAGTAACGCAAACAGGTAACTTGTGTTGGAATGCCCGGATACAATATAACAGAATGCATAAAAAGGATGCAAGAATGACACGTATGAAAAATAATTTAAAAGAACAAAAAAAAAAGGAAGAAGACGAAGAAGAAGAAGAAGAAGAAGAAGCAACATACATGTTTACATGCAGACTTCAAAACAATTCTGGCAAATCTTGCTTTATACAGTGCATGAATAACAGGTATGTCTTAAATCTGCTGTTATGTGCATTCATAGATGGGACACTGGTAACATGCAAGGGTAGCGAGTTCCACAGTTTTGGTCCAGTAAAACGGAAATCATACTACCTGGTATGACGCAAAAGTAGACAATTGGATGATTGTGTGCTGTAATTATGAAAATTCTTGTTGAGGGCAAAATGTCTCTAAAACAGAATGGTGTGATTTTGTTCATAGTTTTGTACACAAAAGCACCTTGTTTAGAAAGCAGTATATCATGAATAATTGTAACTATATCATCGTAATTTGACATTGATCTGCTCGACGCAAAAAGAAAAATCCTTCTTTTAATTGTTTGTGTACAGTGTCTTGAGAATAACTGTTCCTGTAGCATGATCATCAGACTGTGTTTTCAGCCTCGAATCAAGAGGCGGGATACATCTCGATTAACATAAACAAAATCATGCACCTATTCAAAAAAACACACACTCAGATATCCATCCATCTATACCTATCTATCTTTCTATCTATCTATCCAGCCATCTATCTATCCATCTATCTATCTATCCATCTATCTATTGATATATCTATCCATTTATCTATCTATCTATCCATCTATCTATCTATCCATTTATCTATCTATCTATCCATCTATCTATTGATATATCTATCCATTTATCTATCTATCTATCCATCCATCTATCTATCCATCTATCTATTGATATATCTATCCAATTATCTATCTATCTATCCATCTATCTATCTATTCATCTATCTATTGATATATCTATCCATTTATCTATCTATCTATCCGTCTATCTGTCTATCCACCTATCTATTGATCTGTCTATCTATCTATCTATCTATCTATCCATCTATCTGTCTATCTATCTATCTAATCTATATCTACATCTACATAATGCACTTGCATGTCTATGTGCGTGTATGTGTTTTTGCACGAGCTCATGTCGCTCATGTTATTCGTCACGTAAAAGAGGAAGGGAGAAAGAGCTAGGAAAGGGGAAAGGGGGGTTAATGTGTGTCTGCTCCAAAAGATGCATCGCATTAAATAAAGGAATGGCAAACCAGAGACAATGCGGCGTGGTTACTGAAAAGCAATACAATAACAAGTGTATGCAACCACTAGCTCTTAGACAAGGATATATTACTGAATAGATAGGGGTGGAAATTTGTCTCTACTCTTAGCTCTACGAGAGAGTCACAGCAACCAAGTGAATGTCAGCATATCCTATTGCTGTTGATCTTTCATTTTCTTTCCTCTTTTATACATATAACACACACACAAACACACACACATACATATATATATATGTATATATATATATATATATATATATATATATATATATACTTTTTTTTTCGTTGTCTAAAACTAATCACGATGAAAAATGCCCAGGTAATCTGTCATGTTTTAGCCTGTAAGTAAACATTTACATTACGCCTATTTGCGTAGGGCATGATATATGAATGATCGCATAGGGGAATATAATGATATATTGGACCGACGGCTAACCGTCCCCTTTTTCACTCTGTTGGTAGCATTTTTGGTGATTTGTGAAACGCTGTGCAGCAATGCAGGAAGAATGAAATGGTTCCAGGTCTGACAAACGAGAAGATTTAAGGGAAAGGCTGAAGTCAACAACTGGCCACTTCTATTTTACCGCTGACATTTGAATATGTCTTTTCGTAATACAAAAATGTATTGACGAAAAAATCTCACCTTATTCTCCGTGACAAAATGTACACAGATATGATAATTTACGATGTCTTAATCATTTTGTCTCATTTATAACAACGAAAACAGCAAAAGATAATTATCAAGTTTGCATGTAATATGAATTGTTTGCTCTTTCTTACACATTGAGTATATTCAAGGAAACACAATTAACGCGCGTCTACAGACTCATCGTGTATAATAAAATATCGAATCATAACAATACTAACAGCCCTCGAATACCATTTCTTCAACACTATGAAAACTATGGTGTCGTGGATAAAGTTGTTGATACTACACAGATGGAGATGAGATCGGGTCCTGTTCGGTTGTCTTCATTCTCTGACAACTTTACTCACAATGCCGTTCTTGACGCAGGTGTATAAAATGGTTACTTTGCAGTGGTGGGTAAAATGGTAAAATCAATGGTAAATAAAGCCAAGCAAGTCAGTTCATGCATAGATGCAGGGCAACATCAGCTCTCTAAGTCCTGTATTTCATTAGCGAGGTTTGCAAAATTCCTAAACATTGAAATTCCTGATATATGGACAAGGAATTGACCAAAATTCCTGTAGTTTAAGCCAAGTTTTAAACGACAGGAGGTATGCGTATTCAATTAATGTTCACACTGGCAAACATTCAGGGTCATATACATTGATTTAACTTACGTATAATATCCGCATCAACGATACGGCCGATTGAAGATTAAACCGATCATAATTATGATGCCACGAACAGTGTCCGCAGTCTGAGGCGCCCATCTTGGTTGAGGGGTATTTTACACCTAATGCAAACTCACTTGATGTGATTAAGATACGATAAGAAGGCACATTGACTTAATTACACAAAGTGTGAATGGCCTCCCACTATTAACGCTTGGTATTCCGCCGTAAATCGTGAGAAATTGCTGTCGGGAGACATCAAGAAAGGTTTCTGTAGTAGCCACATGACATTCAACTGCAAAATACTGTCAACTTTTCCTATATACCTGCAAGTGCCCCACGACATTAGATCTTATTAGAGGCTTAAAGTTGAGATATTGACAATTATATCAGCAAAGCACGTGGTTGAGCAGATTCCAGTGTTTTCTTTTCTCTCTTCCTCAAATAAAACTATGTCTCTTTTGGATCTAAAGAGGGGGTAAAATGTAACTTCGAATCACAGATGTAGCAAAGTAGGTCCCATTCTTGAACATTTTAAGCAAAGTGTAATGACAGTAGATACTGGCAAGCAGTATTTCGACTCTTCTTCGTGTGGTCCACCTATGTACCATCAGCCTTTGCAAGGCGAGGAGGTAGGTACTAACGACATTACTTGGTATTTCAGTATGTAATTGGACTTGGGATCGAACAGCCTTATATCTATCCACGGGTGACGGGAAGCATGGCTAAAGGAATACCCCGTGAGGCCACGTGGACCAGAAAGCGACATGTTTTAGAAAAAGAAGAGATACACGTTTTCAATCATCGCTCTCCATTACAATGTTGGTATGGTTACACAAAAAAAAAAAAATCGAAGATGATTCTCCAGCAGGTCCATCACCCCCATGTTGTGCATTCAGTCTGAGGTTGCAGAAGAACACACCACACACGGGTGTCAGCTTAGAAAACGTGAGAGAGACTTTTACAATGAAAAGTGATATGCGTAAATCAATTTCATTTGGACGGGATGTTGGCGGCACTTTTTGCTGTAATATCGCGAATAGGTACGTGATCAAATCTTCCCCCCTCTCCCGTTCCACACGAATCCACACGAATCCAAACTTCGATGAGTATGAGAGCATATTGCTAATCCCACTTGGTATCAATACTGGTATTCTGGACAGGCATTCACCCAGTGCCGTTGGGGGTCGCGTGTTTGCCAGGGGCCCTTAACATTTTCAGTCGGGTTGCAGCTACCACCAGACGGCTTTTTATCGGCTCGAGTCATAGAGGTCACGTGGAAATGTTACTCTATACCCCTACCCTAATCTTGTTTCTTTTTCTTTCTTTCTTTTGTCTTCTTGGACTAAAGGCCTTGTAGCATGAACAGCATGAGCAGTTCAAGCGAAACACTACATTTACAGCTCCTTTTCTATGCATGATAAACAGCAGCGTAGCAACAAATCTTGCCATGTTGCTACAGTGAGCAAACAGATAACAGGAAGACATTGATTGTACAGTGTCTGTAATTCAGAACGGTCCGACTTCGCGGGGGGGGGGGGGGGTCGCTTCCAGCGAATTAATGTCTGCATGGACAGTCAGGTAATATAAACACAACAAGACTGCAGTGTGTACCTAAGGTGCAGAGAAAACTGATAATGTTGAGAAATGAAATTTAAAAGTAACACACTGTTGTAGGGAAATATTCATCTGTGCCCCAGCGTGTACACTTAATCACAGACCAACAGCCGGTACGACTAGTGTATATACACACACACACACCAAAAAAAAAAAAAAAAAAAACACGAAAAAAAAAAAACATCATACTCATATACGTGGAACGTCTGGCCCGCATGGTATATCCGCTCACATGGGCGTTATGAGGGAGGTAATGAGAAATATTGCTTAATACGCACAGCAAAGAATGTTGAAAGACGTCTTTGAAAGCCACGGACGAAAACCAGCTACCTATGGCATGGAGCACTGTTTCAAGTAACATCACCCTTTGAATAAGCACGATTTGTCATTCGGATGCTATTACCATTTGACATGTACTATAGAACGAGCGGAAGTCAAACATGAAGGTCATCAATACACGAGGAAAAATTAACCACAGGGTAACGGTTACAATATTGTTACATGTTGGCGTTATCTACATTTCATCAGCAATGATGAGCTCTGGGTGCCCTTGTCTGTAATAGACGTAAGGGTCATCGCAAGATTGTTTGTTGTATCCACCCCCAGAATAATGATTGCACTGACCTTACGGCATGTACTTAGCTGCTGAGTGGACACCATTAACACTAACACCCACCTCTACACACATCATAAAATCGAAGCACATTATTAATGATCGGTGCATACACACGTTTTGTATATGTATATGTACCTATATATATATATATATATATATATATATATATATATATATATATATATATATATATATTATATATATATATATATGTGTGTGTGTGTGTGTGTGTGTGTGTGCGTGTGAGTATTGGTATTGCTGTATATATTGGCACCTTTAGAGACAAAACAAAATGCCTTTGAATCTTGTCACTCATCAGCTTTTCAAAGCGCATAATAATCAAAATGCCCCATATGTAATGAATTCACACGCAAAAAGTTTGTTGACTGATAATCTGGAGGCTGCACTCTGTAGTGTGGTATATGGTAGGATTAAAGGGAGGAAAGTAGTGGTGGGGGGGGGGGGAGGGATGGTAGGAAGCTCGTCCTTCTTATCATGACCGACCCATCTGTCGGGTCCTTCAGGGGTTCACCATCTCTCCTCGCACAATATGTTATCATTATGTATATTATCGTATGTTATCATTCTGTGATGATATATATATAAACACGCACTGGTATATCTTGCGCCTATATATCCGGGGCGCGCGTGCGTTACTGTCAGGAGATGTGGACGTGCATGAACGACTTTCGCCTACCTCAAAGAGAGAAAGAGAATGCGGGAAAAGAAGATCATGGCGGTGACTTAATCCCGATTGGAGGTCAATGGTTGAAGAAAAGAATGGGAAACATGGTTTGTTTGTGCTGGAAGAACATAAAGGAAGTCCGTCACCAAACGCATCAATTTGCCTCTTAAACTCTCTAGCAGCGATACGAAAACGATCCCACAGATGTATGAAAACTTGCCGAGCTCACGCACACACTCACACACACACACACACACACACACGCATACAGACACACACACACACGCACGCACATGGACTGACAAGAGAATACTACGATTCAGTTGCGATAGATTGGTGGTAATGATACTTGGGATGGCCGATTAATAAGAGTGACGAAAAGACTGAGGAGAGATGAGACTATTTCCGCACTGGCTTTAGGGCAAGACACGCAGTATCATCCTTGCAGAGGGATGTGTCTCACATCTTATGAAGATATGGACATTGTGAAAACTTCAGATTTTGGGGGCTCGAATATCAAACAGTGTCCCAAAACAGCATGACACCAAAAATATCGATTACAGTGCACTCCCGTTATAACGAAGTCCTCGGAACCGGTGGTTTTCTTTCCCTATGTCGACATTTCGTTATAACCAAACAGTATAGTGCATAACGATATACAGGTGATGATTTTGGGACATGAATTTTGACTTCGTTGTAACCAGAATTTGTCATAACAGTGTTGATTATACCGAGAGTGCACTGCATCTCATCTTAAAATATCGATACAAGTATCAACGTGTCGATGGTAGACAGTTAATTAAAGAACAAAAACAAAATCAATGCATATCGTATTCAGCTATTAATGCGTATTTTTCCTTGGATAAAATACTACGCTTTATCTATTACGTCTGATACAATGTCATTATGAATAATCAAACAAAATTAATCTACGTGACCACTGTATTACACACCAAAAAAAAATGATGAAGACTTTAAGTTGAGACAGGTATGATACACGGGTGTAGGACATTGTGTGTAGGCACGACTTCTGTTGATTTTGTTTGTTTATATCTCGTTTTGTATTCTCAAGCCGAAAGTTCAACATAGGCGAGGTATAGGCCATAGAGGCCTATACACTGGAGAACGTTAAAGTGTTGCAGGCAGCACGTGTGTTTGGTCAGAACGCACAGAAATAATGCCACCTGCGGCAAAGAGGTAGCGTCACGCGTGTTCTCCCTACGGAGCGGATCCATCGTGATTTATTCACCGTTAAAAGGGGGAAAAAAAGAAGAAACACTCGAATTTTCTTCCGCAAGTCACTTAATTTTGCCTGCCAACCAGAGTGCCAAGATAGTCAGCGTGCAGGGGAGCAGTAGTTCGGTTAAAGCCCCACGAAGAGTTTACTACAAGTTCTTAAAGTCACCACTTTCAAGTGCGTCAATAAATCGAGCAGATTGCACTGCGTCTATCCATTACGCAAAGGTAATCTATTCCGGAGACTCTCGAAGGTATACGACATATGCTGGTCTTATCGATTCTTCGCCTAGCTCAAACAATGTTAAAGGGAACATCCGTTCTATGGTCCGGATGCTTGTCCTATACGAGGAGAAGTGTCACAACAATAGAACAAAAAGTTTTATCTAAAACAGCAAAGAACAGAAAAACAGGGAGTTTGAAGTTTAACATGCTTTCGCGAAGCAATAATATTGATGATGATATATTGTACATGCTAGACGAGGCAATGGATTTTCGGAGAAAAAGATATGGAGACATGTGTGCAAGGTAATGTCGAATAAGGATAACGTAGGCATTCGTAGTAATTAGAGTAAACATGTTATTATAACCAACAATACTGTTCTGTTTAAAACAAAATTGTAATTTTCATTAATCTGTCTTTTTTCCCTAGTTACAGTGAAATGTGGACTGTTCTGTTAATCTTGCAACTTATTGTATCTTTTAATCATCCTTAAGATGGAGTTGCGTTTTCATTGTGTCGTTTCTTCCCAGTTAATCTGCTATCACGCTATTGTCATGTTTGACGCAACATCCTTCACGATGTTTTAGGAGAAATCAGAGTCAGATTTTGACAAGACTAGTTGACAAAGTTTAACGTCTCCCTCCTTTAGAATCAAACTGAATTGAACTGAATTGAACTGAATTGAACTGAACTGAGTAGAATTGAATTGAAGGTATATTTATACTGACGTTTTCATGATTATAAACTTACCAAGGAGGAATCTCTCAGAGTGTGTGGTACCTTTTTAGATTTACTGTCATAATCTTAAAACAGATATACTGCAAGAAGGTTAACATCGACTTTACTTAGAGGGATGGTGTTTTGTGTCCGATGACCGAAACCAAATGATAACTGAAATAATTTTTACGTGGCATATCTAATACGAGCGGTCTTAACTGGTCATCATTGTTTAAAGATTTGTATACTTTATGACTGCTCCGTAATGTTAAGTGCATCAATTAGATTAAACTCTGCCTTTACATGAATGCTATTTAAGATAAGAATTCAGATGAGTGTTTAAACTATCTCTCCATAAATTTTACTTCAGTTCGACAAACACCAAACGTAGGTCCGCGCGAATCAGGCATTCGATGACAGTTACGTTATCAGTGTGTCAAATCACACCTACATGTATGCTATAGGCATGACCACATTCATGTCCCTGTTAATATCATTAAAGTTCAACGTCTTGAAGCTGCCAATTACATAAAACCTCCTCAATCTGTAACCAGTTTAAATACAGAAGACACACACAAACATACACAAAACGAAAAATACCACCCACTATTAAGGACAGCGGAAGAGTACAATAGATTGCTATGTGTACAGTATGTCTACATGTACAACACGTACCTGTTAGAACGTAGATTGTGTAATGTTGTTTTCATACCTGGCAGTGCTTGCACATGGCTGAAGACTGAACAATAGGTTATGACAGCTACGATTATATTCGTACTGACGAGCAAAGAATGATAATAATGAGAAAGGTATATGATTATGACCATGATCTACGTAATGATGATTATGATAATGGGGATGATGATGATGATGATAATGATAATGATAATAATAATAATAATGACAATAGAATTGATAATGATTAAAACAATTAGTAACAATAATATAATAAAAATAAGACTAACGATTATAATGGTAACAAAAAGGATAAAATCATAATTAAAAAGATAATCGTACACAATCATCATCATCGTCATTACCACCACTATGTTATAGATTTGTTGATTTCTATAGATTTTTGATTTGTAATGTTAAAGAGAAATTCCAGTGGAGTTGAAAGTTAGTCTGCAAAGAAGGAGTAAACTTTTCTTTGAACAACAATGAAAATTCGATCAAAATCGGGCGAAAAATAAGGAAATTATGAAAAGTTAAATTTTTGCTAATTTCTCCAGATACAGTTCTTGAACTGCCAATATGGATATGCAAAGAGTACAATGATGATGTCATACAATAACGTATTATTCTTTATTTCATTCAAACGCAGTTGTCCCCCAGACCGTAATCCTTATGTATCTGACGGATCATTATTTTGAAGTTATTCACGTAGGAATAGCGTTATGGTTCACACTTAAATTTGAGAAAAATTGAATTTTCGTATTTTTTTGTGCGTGATCAATGGAAAATTGTGAGTTGATGACATAAACAACTCACTCAGTTCAACCGTATAAAAACTGTTCAGCAAAAATTTCCGAAATTTCAGTTTCATAACTTCCCTAGATTTATCCGATTTTGATCAAATTTTCACTGATGTACTTGGAACATTTTACACTTTCTTATGGGACTAGCTTTTAACTGGCCTGGAATTTCCCTTTAAGTGAGAACAAACAAAAATTCTTCTGCGTGTGTCGTTAAAGATACGTAAAATGCAAACCCGTTTCAGATTAACAAATAATAACAGTCCATATTATGATGAGAGACCACTACAGGATAGTTACTATGAAAAATAATTTGTGCCTGACATGATAAGAGGTCGGTTGTGTCTTTAATTCGTGAATACATTCATTCGTTTGTGTACGTTAAACATGTTATATACAGATAGCTAGTTAGCCAGATGGATAGGTAGGTAAGTAAATAGAACGATGTGGATACCTTGCCACACGGCACACTCGCTCTATCCATGACTGTATGAAGCAACAGACGTCCCCCTTCAACTTTTCACCCCATCAACTTTCCCTACCCACCAACCCCCTTCGCATCATAGCAACGCGAAGACAACTCGAATGAGGATAATGGGGCATCAAATTGGCGCCAACCCCCTGTCGGAGTTGCTGGTGATGCCGCCGTGTAGACATATTTATTTTCGCAGAAGTGCAAGCTCTCATTACCTTGGATTAAAGAATATCCCGTGAGGTAGAAAGAACAGTCACAATGGGATATGTAATTATTTAGCAAAGGGGAGGAGAAAGATCTGGCATTCAGATTAAGAGTTTAGGGAATGAAGTAGATGTTTATCAAACAGGTTGCCAGTTTGCGCAGTAGAGTATAAAGGGAAGCTTTCTATAAGGAACAATAATTACAGCATGCTTTTTTTTTTCGTTGAGATTGACAAAACATCGAAATGGAATACGAATAATTTTCAAGGTATAAATCATTCTGGAAAACAAGTATGAATTCCTTAGCAGCAGGGCAAAGGGCGTTTTTATTTTATTATTTTTTATTTCCTTATTATGTCAATAAAGAATGTAACATACGAAGCCTAGGTTGTCACGTGTATTTACCTGGAAACACAAGGTACGAGAAAGGAACAAAACCCCATATATATATATACATAATATATATATATATATATATATATATATATATATATATATATACATATATATGTATATATATATAAAGTTTAGTCGATTTTGACTTGGTCAATATCTGGAGATTGAACCAATCATTAGTCTGAAGGCTGCTGCGTGAGAGCGTCCATACGATATCTGCTTGTATAATCCCCAAACTTATGCCCCACGTATAATTCCGCTCAATTCTATAGGCGTCGTGGATGATATTGCTGGGAAATGACTTCAGCAATCACAACATCGTTTCGCTGAGAATTCCCTGGTTGAAAGGAAGACCGATCTCCAAGAAGTTGAGGGAGTATCGTATCATTCAAATGAAGAAACAATAAAGAAAAAAAAAAGGCCAAGGAAAGAAAAAAAAAATGAAGTCATTAAACGCTCGTCCACAGTTCATTAGCCAGCAAGTCAATCGTGTGACGCATTTTTCTGACATAACGACGCCGGATCATATGTCATTATTGCAATATGAATGTTATGTCTCAGTGAACATGGTATTATTGCCACGAGGCACCACAAATGTTTCTCAAAAAATGTTGGAAAAGAGAAAGCACGAGAAAAGAGAAAGATGTTGGGCCTCCCAGTTGCAATTTTTATTGACATCAACAACGTCACTGTTGTTTTTCTGAGCATTAGCTAATGATATAATATATTATTAGCAAATGATATATCATATCATATTATGATACATAATACGTATATGAAAGAGGTAAAGCAAACGAGTGTTTATGTATAGGTGTGGCCATTGTTTCAAAAAAGAAGAAGAAAAGACTTGGTCACTTTTAAGAAACATAAGTGAATTTTTAAAAGTATCTTTTCTCACCCAGTCTGGCACAAATAGTGTCGCTAGGGAATGCACGAAAAACTTTAATATCAAAACACACAGTCACTTGATATCCAAATAATAAAACTCAAAACTGCTTGACGCTTGAGGTATGTTGTATGATACGCTAAGCAGATACATTATGTATCATGCCACCCTACGAGTAAGTAAACTGTAATAATGGACATTGTGAATTCAAATAAGTTGATTGCTTTTCGGTTGAAACACCACACACACACACACACACACACACACACACACACACGAACATACACACGCTCATGGGTGAAACGACAAGCTTTATCAGCTTTTACGAGACTGATAGAACGATGTCTGTCTTCATCCTACGAAAAATAACAGGACAGCTGTATCATAATGCAGGTGCATCGTTGTCCAATAAGAAGGGAGCATTAGCTGACATCATCGACTTGGCGGTAGACACAAACCGCGCATTCCGAGAAACGGACGGAAAGACAGAAACGAATCACATTTAATTCATCTTTGTCATGTTCCCCGGTTGAGAATAACGAGCATAGCGGCGGCGAGAAATGAGATATGCGATATCAAGCGAACGCAGGTCTCGCACGTGTAGCAATCTGACAGCTACCGCCTCGCAATGACTATAGGACTGATTTGAGGTTCTTTCTGTGACAGGGACTTTGGACAGTGTGTACAGCGCTATGGGGTTCTCTTTGCCAATCAGATACTCACAACACACAAAGGGTTAAACCAATCACGTCATCGAATGTTACCGGAGAGGATTAGAGCGCCAGTGAGCGCATAGCTTCGCGTTTCTGCTAAGGAGTGCTCTCCTTAGGGTTACATCATTTCTCATTCTTAGAAGGACACTTCAAATGTCGTTGACTCCCTCTTCTCTCAGTCTGATCCTCCCGCGCCGGCATCGCCAGACTTTAATGGACTGGCTCCGAATGATTCGATCTCGCAGGATAAACCACTTCATTATCACTGTACTTTCTTTTTAATGGTTTTTCGCGGAAGTGTAGACAGACGGAACTTTAAAGATCTTTCCCTTATTAACGCAGAATAAAGACCATCCCAAAGTCTACAAAGCTCAAAACAATTTCTCCTGTATGTTTCCAACTTTGCTTAGGTGCAACAGTTATAACAAAGACATGCAAAGCGATCCTCATCAACGCAGTATAACGTCGAATATCGAAACAAGAAAAAACTCTCATTTAAAGGGATAGTATAGTTTTGGTTGAGACCTACAACTTCAGTTTTCTAACATTTTTCGGTGAGATGATGAGAAACCTTTTATGAAATGTGAAGAAGGATGTAATTCCGAAAAGAATTCAACGTTTATTTGATTAAAATTGGTTGAGATATCCAAAACAAGGCGATTCTAATAATTATTACAATCGTTTTCTTTTACTTTGTTTCTGGATGTCAACGCCATTCAAAAACTGAATTTCATTGAACAAAATCTGAATTCCATTTAGACTGGTACGCTCTGATGTATTATTTCATAAATGGTTTCTTATTATCTCACAAAAAAAAAGCCCAATCCTCATCTCCACCAATACTTATACCATCCCTTTAAAAGTCCGCCATGAAAAATGATAACCAACAGCAAGGACAAATCAGCCAGGAAGGAAAGGGGAAAGGGGAAATATACTATCATACCAACATACAGATACGTTTACATATTTACCTAACTACATAAAATGGCCCTGAAAGAGGCTTGACAAATTTCCCCATCCGTCTGATCTGAAAGCATACTGCCTAACCATTTCTTACTCTATATCTCCCGGTGTCACCTTATTGTGATGTATATTTAATATTAACTGATGCTCACATTAATAATCACGTAAATAACTATTTATACGTGAGGTGTTTGGCTTTGGGACTTAATACTGTATACCATGGAGACATTCGGTTCCCCTCTACTGGTGAACCTGTTTCACCAGGATACAGGAAACTATATAGGCTACAATTCACTGTACCTGAATTCCATTGTATTATAGATGCGATGAATTTATCATCTCTGGAGAAAAAAAAATCTTGAAAAAAGATATGAAACAAAGCACGCAAACTATTTCACCCGTACGTAATCGTTTCATAATATATTATCTGTAGGAGTCGTACATGGTCGGTATCAACCTTGACTATAGTGTCGATCTTCTCAGAACGTTGGCATTATCGAGTGATTATAATCTGGTGTGAAGGCATAATGACTGCACTAGTCCCATTTGGTGTCATGCTGAGGGGCAACATTGTGTACTCGCCGCATGAACAGAACGAGAACATAATGAATGTGGTGAACGCCGAGAACTTTGCCCATACTTACAGGTCCACGCTTTATACTGTTACACTGGGAACGTTCTTCCAGTCCTTGCGGAAACGTAATACATTCGTAAATACTGTGACTGTGTTTATTCCATACCACGCAGTGACAATTGAACGAAGAATTGTGACTACTATAAAACAATAGCTCAGTTGCAATTACTTACCGCCTAGCGACGCCGAAAATCTTGGCAAGCACCACTGTTGCACTTTTTTCTATTTCCAAAGGGGAGAAAAGAATATGACACGAAGGTAGTGAAGGACCAATGTATATAGTATTAAACTTTATGAGATCCTAAAGCAATAGTCCGGAATTTCGAAATTGATCCCAACATGGTAAGGCGTGGAGAAATCGAGTTACATGTTTTTATCAGTCCATGGCGCGCGTCCCGCTCGTCACCGGTCGCCGCTTTGATAGTTCCTCCTCTACGGCAGCTGTCAAACGGATGTCACGTACATAGAGGATGGACGCTAATCAGAAATATCCATTACAATGCATCAACGTTTAACGACGACCCAATAATGCTAATCGATGTTGTTGGAAGAGAGAAATAAATGGAGAGGGAGAGACAGAGAGAGAGGGAGAGAGAGAGAGAGAGAGATAAATATCCGAATAAAATTCCCATCTGAGCTGTCTCGCTGGTATAAGCTCTGCGACAAAACAAAACAGAGGTAAGCAGAATTTGAGTGGATCACAGCTCGACAGCGCGAAGATCCATCCGACTGGGCTCCGGTGCAGCCGGCGTTGGACGTTTCCAAAAGTCTGGCTTTATGTTTGAATAAGTGGCGTCCAAAGCAGCCCGACGGAGAAATGTAATTCAGGGAAAAGTGCCTTGGAGGTATTTGTGTAGTGATAGTCCAGCAATACTTTTCCCCTCCGAGATAAGATGGCAATGGACACATCGGATGGGGGAAGAGAGTGAGGGACCGGTTGAGGGAGAGCAGTGTGCGTGCGTGCGTGTGTGTGTGTGTGTGTGTGTGTGTGTGTGTGTGTGTGTGTGTGTGTGACACAGGGAGAGAGAGAGAGGGGAGAGAGAGGGAGACAGAAGGAGTAAGAGCGGGACGGGAAAAAAAGACTCGAGACTGATGGTTGAGGCGAGGGAAACAACCCCACTTGTCATGAAAACCCGTTCAGGGCGAATGAACAACTGTCAACCCCACTCAGATCCTCGAACTCTAGTCAACCAAAACGCAGGCTCGGCTATCGACTATAGATGTGAAGTATTCCTTTCCATGGTTTAAGTTTGCTTGAATAATAAAAAAAAAGTGAAACCAAGGATGAGGTCCTGGATGTTTCACTTCATGAAAAAAAATGCAGGGCAATAGCAGCTTCTCAATGGTGCTCCTTTCACAGTTTTTATTACTTATCCGTATATTCTTAATATTCGCGGTTAAAACACTGTTCGCAGAGGACAAACTTGTATATATGATGAACTCTGGCTCTCTCGAGAGGAGTTGAAAGTTTTGAAACATTACGTTTTTGCAACTTAATGATATGTTAACTAATATTAAATTTGCACTTTGTTTTTTTTTTCTTCCGATATTTCATTTAATTTTGACCCCTCTCAGTCTGTGGTTATGCTGAATTGAAAAAGCATTGCCAAAAAAAAAAAAACGAATTGAAAATTACTTTCATCACACAAGCTTTTATATCTTATACATTGTGTACCACGATTTGTTTGGTTTGTTCTTTGAGAAAGTTCCACAGAAATCGAATTGAGCTATTATTCAAATCTTATATCTTTATAGGTATTTGTCTAATCTGTACATTTATGTTACCAAGATGTATCATAAGCGTTCTAAGTTCTCAGTATTAGATTATCAAATAATAGTAATGACAGGTAAGGCTAGAAGAAAGAAAAAAAGCTAAAAGAAGAGAGAAAGAGAGAGAGAGTCAGAGAGAGAGAGAGAAAAAAAAAGAGAAAGAAATGATAGTAATATTGCCAAATTTAGAACGCATGTTGCCGATACCAACAGGAGGAATATCAATTTCATGGCGATACGTTAACCAAAACTAGTCGTTGTTTTTAACTCCGACCGAAAGTGTTTACCTCATGGCAGACGCCGCAAAGTGGTGAAATGATGCTATTAAGTTCTGACGGAAAAAAAAAATAGGACGCAGTGTTGTATAAGAGCAGAAATGTCCTGCAAATAATATTGAGTCTAATTGGCCCGCAAATACAAACATCAGGCGGTAGAACAAACAAGCGGGAAATAGCGATCAAGCTGTTGAGCAAATTCTCGCACAGGCAGAAGTGACTGCAATGATGGAATGGAAAACAATGAAACTTGAGAGCAATTTCTATTTGATTATGTCTACTTCGCGTGACCGCGTTTATGGATATGGACTTCGAAGCGCACGTAAGTTTGAATTTGACGATTTTTGTTTTTGTTCAATCTATTAAAAAGGAAAATACTTTCTACTCAACAAAGTAGTTCGGAGCAGCATTAGAGTAATTAATTGACAATGGCCGAATTAGCCAAAGGGGAAAGAGCCTGAATGACAAATATACTAGACAAAAAAGTGTGGACGTCGAACCGGTGAGGAGCGATTGAGTGTATCACTGCTATTGAATTATCGTTCATTCCAAATGGTAGTGATATTTGTGCATGTTAAAGAGGTAGAAATATCGTCCCGCATTCCGAGACCCCGCACGCTAACTAGGTGGTCACGGTGACCTGGTGATGAGGAAAATGGACCGGAAGTTCAAAGCCCTGAGGCAAGGTGTCAAAGGTATCTCCCATTGCACCCATACCCTTGTATCTTCCACCCATGACTAGCTAAATATCCAGAATTTTTGATTGGAAGATAAGGAAGGAACCTGAATAGATTTTACGTTGGCACTGTCGTCATGTTGTAATAAATCATTCAAATACAGGGTGGTGGTTTTTTTTTTTCGACAGAGAAAACTGAGGTTGTATTAACTGCGATCTCAATTCTTTGGTATGTACAATGTATGTACGTCGATGTACGTGGCTTAAAGAATATCCCACAATATCCTTCACATGGAAAAAAAAATTATCGAACAACAAACAGAACAACACAAAATAAATCGAAACATTACAATAAAATGCAAACGTAGATTTCGAAAAAAAAAACCCGAAACGGATGTTATGAAACCGGGAAACTAATACAATTATATTGGACTTTGATCATATATGAGTTCGCTGGGCAAATCTTCTACCATATTATGTCAGGATTGTGAGTGGTAGTGATCTGACCTTACAAGAGACGAAAAAAAAAATAATCATAATCATGTTCCTACGCTGAATGTCATAAAATCAATCAAACCAATGTGCAGACCAAATATTTACGATGAAGAATTCTCACGTTTGGCCACTTCACTGCCGACATCATCACCCCCTATGTTGACAGCACCCTCTGGTTCCCTGTACACCAGAGATCCTCACGTGGTGCACGACACACATCCAGCCACGCCCCACGTCCCCCTATTCGCACCTGTCATCTGCACCTGCGAATTACAGGCAGTCTATTCTCCAAAGCCATACACCCCCGTCACCTCCAGCGGGAGTATGGGAACGGGTTCAAGTTGTACAATTCCTTTCTGCAGATCTCATTTCAAAGCGACACTCTTAATGTATTTCCGTCATGTACTATAATCAATTATGACAGTTGATTTAAAACGCAATTTGTGTTGGGTAGATAGATATTTGTTGAGAGAGACCGGAACTCGCCAATGAATGTGTACTACCTTGTTGGGGCTCTGATTATGACGTAGGGCTCCTCTGCCCTTTTTCCTCTCTCTCTCTCTTTCTCTCTTTCTCTCTCTCTCTCTCT
This sequence comes from Diadema antillarum, assembly GCF_040938485.1. Lineage (NCBI taxonomy): Eukaryota > Metazoa > Echinodermata > Echinoidea > Diadematoida > Diadematidae > Diadema > Diadema antillarum. Next base: position 575,717 of record NW_027270922.1, read on the forward strand.
CCTACTTGTGATTATTGTGTGAAATTTCTCTATACTTTGTTATCAAGATTAGCCATAAGGGGCCACCGATGACCTTGCGGAAAGGACTAAGCTTGTATTGCTGTTCACATTATTTCCTTAGGATTGGACTACGTTTGTTACATAACCAAACAGAATTAATCGGAATGCTGCTATACAAAATATTGCAAAACAAAAATGAAATCTGAGATAGAAGTAATATATGATAGATAATACATAATATATAATGTATAATATATGATATATGATAGATATCATATATCATATATTATATGTAATTATATATCATATATTATATATTATGATATATGATATATGATATATAGCATATAATATATTATATATTATGTAAAATAAATAATATATGATATAACTTATTAATGCTCGAATATCTATCTGGTCATATAATATCGTATTGCATGTATCAAGAACTAATCGTTCTGCAACTGGAGGACGCAGAGCTTGAGTTGCAGAGATAGCACCGTTGCACGGTTGACACAGGATGTTGGGACCGCGACAGGTCACTCTCTATAAAGGGATTACAGGGGGCCTCAGTTAGACTTAACTTTTTTATTACCACTGACAAACTAGCTATTATGCTGCCGATGACGTGAACACAGAAGGGGGAGGCTAATATAGATTATCTTTATCAAATGGTCGTCGCTTACGATTTGCTGTCTATCAAACATAGTGAAAATATCCACTCATTCCCTTTCATACATACCCCCCCCCGCACACACACTTTTTAAAAAGATATTTTTACTCGAATTTCGTTCGATATCACCGTCGTTTTTACAATGAAACGAACACAAACCATGATTTCACGTAGCGATGCTTACAAACAAAGAAAAGGAATATGCAAACTATACACTTTATGCACACACACACACACACATAAATTATATACACATCAATGCCCTTTAAAATAGAGCAGGAAAGAAAATAACGTATATAACTGTTAAAGGGATGGTACCGTATAGTATTGGTGGAGATGAGAATTGGGCTTTTAAGTTTTTGCAAGATACCAAGAAAACACTTATGAAATAGTACACAGCATACCATTTTAAGAGGAATTCAAAGTTTATTTGATGAAAATCGGGTTTGGAATGACTGAAACACCCAAAAACAAAGTAAAACAAAGCGATCATAATAAATCAGTTTTGGATAAGAAATTATCTCAGCCATTTCAAAACCAATTTTCAGCAAATAAAGGTTGAATTCCTCATAGAATTACACGCTCTTTCATATTTCGTAAGAGGTTTCTCATCTCACCAAAAAAAAAAAATGTTAGAAACCTGAAATCAGGTCTCAACCAATACTATACGATCCCTTTAAAGTTACAGCAACAACCCAAACCATCAAAATACACACACGATAATGAGGCTGGGCGTATGGCTTGGGTGCACGCATGGCTGGGTTCTCGAAAAAAAAAAAAAAAAGCGGCCCCCTGTGTTTGCACAGGCAGAACCGATGGCTTGCTCGTTTCGCTGTTCCCCACATAACAACCCGGCTTCTCTACGCTCATCGCGGAACTAATCGCTGGATCAGCGAGGATATGTTCGGGACAGGAATAAGCCCCGATATATTACGAGCCCAACACTGAGACATCCATTGCGACTAGGAGCAATTTAGATGAGAGATGTCGTTCTGATTATATTTGCAATCGCTATCACAGGGTTGATTATGTCAATATAAAATGAAGTGCTGAGTCCATGGAAAGAAAAATACTCAGGAATGACCACCACCTAAACTATGATTGGACTCGAAAGTCGATGCGTAATGATGTTAGTTTGAGGTATCACATTATCTATTTCAGCAATGATTCTTTGAGTGTGAGCTTAAACAGAATATCATGTCTACATTTTGTTAAAGCAATCCGATCTGAAAGTGAATCGGATACACCTGCGAAATAATCTCCGATTATGGTGTTTTTTTCTTTCATCAAAATAACAATGTCAATGCTTTCTTGCTAAACCAATCTTAAATCAGAAGCAATCAGAATCAAAGTAAAAATGCAAACTTTATACCGTCAATGATTTGTATAACTTTTTCGTATGCATCGTAGTATTTAGAGTAAATGGAATGTGGAAAATAGTAAAAGTTCTCTCACGTTACAATTTGACAATCAGGTCACAGAGATTATTTTTTTATACCTTAGTTGTCATGCGCTATAAAAGGGCTGTAAATTATTCTTATCAATGCCGTTATATTCAACTCTTGGTGTGCCATGATGTAAACCCCCAGTGTGCCACATTAATCACGGTATTCAACGTATAAGTAATGTTTTGGGAATTTTTTCTTTTTTCAAATCTATGTAAAATTTTTGTTACCCTGGGCATGTGGTGGGCAAAGTTGTAGAGAAAATTCCAAGCATTGCTTTGATGTAAATTGTATAAGACATCTACGATAGGTTTTTTTTTTTCAAATTATCAGTAGCTACATTATTGTATAGAGACGTGACTTTGCACACAAAACAGTGACAGAAACATAGAATTTACTCATAAATCCAGTAGGGTACACCGTTTTATAGTCATTCACCACATAAAATGCAGAGTACATGCGACAGGAATGGTATCGTGAAAAAAAAAAAAAAGCTTTCATTTACTGCGGCATTTGGCGATCTATCGATCGGTTTGGGCGGGTTCGTGAGTTTGAGCAGAATATGCGAATTTGGCACGCCGCCAAGCGAGTCGAACGTGCGAACGTGGCACAGAAAGAGTTAATTGATATCATTACTACTATCATCACGTACATTCGTATCATCGATAAAGTATGGGTAATATGATAATGGTTATGATTATACTTATAATGATGATAGGAATAAAATCAATAAAGATGCTACTACTCTTACTACTACTACTAATGATAATAATAATAACAATAACAATACTTATCATCATTATTATTATATGATAACAAGCAATCCACTTATGGGTTTTACATGAGAAAGAGAGAGAGAGAGAGAGAGAGAGAGAGAGAAATAAAGATAATAATTGCTTAGGTTCACTATTGCTGTCCAAGTACACCAAAGATCAAAGAGATAGATGCTGCACTCGTGTTTAGGCTCTTCGTTACATTTCTGACTCTTCAATACCATTGCTTCAGCCTGTCTATGTGTGCCTGTGTTTCTGTGTGTGCGGATGTGTGCGTATTCAGGTTATTGAGATTACATGTAGGACAGGGAAAAATAAAATATATTTACGTGTATCAACTATAGAATATACCATCAAGTATGATTTCAGCAAAAATGTTTGTTTTTATCGCCTAAACTACAAAAGTCCCGCAACCGCATGCAAGGACTGTTGAAATGAAGTGACCTTGATTGAACGAATTTTTAGCTGAGGTCATTGTTCAATACCAATACATTACTCACGTCCCAGTGGGAATCTTCTTGCCCCTGGAGCTTTAAGGGTAGCGCGTGATTTTTAATTTTTTTTTTGAGCGTTCAAGTTGCCATAATCACTTGCGCAAACACACACCCACACGATGACTCCACACACTGTGTTGCGCCCATTTCAAAATGGCCTCAAAGGCTAACCTATAGTTATGTAATAAATCACTGAAGAACTGATATAAGTTATAACGGCAGGTTGGTTCAAAAACGCAAATTTAATATCAACATATTAATCCCAAAGAGACCACGAGATACCATCGCAAATAAAGCACAGATTTCGAAATAAGGAGGAAAGCGTTAAGCGGTTATTTCACGAGTGGATGTTCCATAATAACAAGAACTTTGTCGGGAATTTCTTAAGTGTACTGGGCCTGACTAGGAAGAATTCTTAGCTAAGTGTAGGCAAATTGGATACCTCGTGTTTCGTGGATCTCAGCAGTAATGTCGGTTTTCAAGCACGTTACAAACAATAATTTCTATTACATGTGCATTCACAATTGCCAGTTCAAATTTCGCTTGCAGTATTGACGTTAGGTAGAATATGCCCAGACACACGCTCGTACATACAAAAATATGAATACTCTCTTATATATGATTATATCTTTGGCGCGTGATTCATTTCATATTATTCTTCTCCACTAAAAAACAACAAAAAACGATCAAACAAATCCGCAAGAACAATACTTAACTTAGGACTGTTTTCGGGGTTTTTAACAACTTCCCCAATTTCTTTAACAAGCTTGTGTTGAGTAGTCGTATGTTGATGTAGTGTACACCTTTGTTCTTTGATTTCAAATCTTGTACTTGTGATATACAATTGTAATTCACACAAACTTTTCGTCATACTTTTGTCATCCTCTGAATGAGAATGGATGTAAGATTATGGTATGGGCTTCTTCCAAACCTCCAAAATATTTGTTTCACGCAAGTTGTCTGCGGATTGTGGTATTTTTTTTCTGTACCTGTTCTTGATAAATGTGTTTTATGCGTTGTATGTTTGGTATAATTATTGTACATAAGAGATAATAGATAAGAAATAGAATATCTAAACAAACAAAGTGTTGACCTGTATTGTACAGAAGTCAAGAATATGTTTGAGATGAGTTATTAAGAAACGAAAACAAAGATATAGGAAGAACAAACCAGGTGTAGTGCAACAACTAGCACATGTTAAGATAAACAACTGTCTTCTTGCGCGAACCTATTCCTAAGAGAACTTATGGTTCCGTCTAAAGCAGGAATGATATAGGAGACATGTGGATTTTACCTTCTTTTTCCCCCACCAAAGTTCAACGTCCATCCAGTGTTCCTTGTCCGACTTGCCATTGCGAGACGCAGTGCGTTTAATCCGTTCGGGAAAGTCGCGGAAACTCTTCAAGATCGAAGACATGCCGAAAGTTTTTCGCCGGACGAAAGTCTCGGCGCACATCGAGAGAGATATAACGAGTGGGACTACTTCGTACGAACTCTGGGCTAGCTCCCCCAAACGACTTTGAAAAAAAAAAATAAGCCGCAACAATCTACTGGTACTGTCTGGAAATTACGCAAACATAAAGACCTCACCTTGGTCATGCAGAAGAGACATAGGAAAAAAGAGAACTAACAAACACAAGCATACAAGAGGGATTCATTCAAGTGTGGAGAGGCGTGACTAATCTTTTTGTACAGGTGTTCGATATAACATTCTTAAAAATCAAACTTCTTGGAGGGTGAGTTCAAGCAGATATCAGACAGATGGAATATCCCGAGTAGAAATTTAGGAGATATATGTCAATGCAATGTCTTCTTTTAATCCGTATATGATTTTTCAACGAAGAAAATGTTTGATAATGGAAGATAAGTGAGGATGGACAAGCCGTTATATTTGTTACAACCATCGGCATACAAGGTGTTATCTATGCTGGCAAGACGTAACCTCTGTAAGATGTGTTCACTTGTAATGAGGAAACGATTTAACAAGTCAACAATAGATAACCTGTTTGTCTTAGCGCCGGACAAGCTCTAGTCTTCACCAAATGTCTCACACGACATCCCACAGCTCTTTTCTTTCTCTCTCTCTCAATGGAGTATTCTGTTTACCTTTACCTGTAATGAGGCCCGGCTTGTCACTGTCTATGTAGGCCACTCAAAGTTTCTTCCCCCTATACGCTAACATTTACATTTCCAACAATCTGACCATTTTTTTCTTCTGCCAAACTTTGTGTGATACAGTTCACATCATATCTTTTACTCCAATCCCGGCTGCGGGAAAATATCCCCGTGCAATCATGAAATTACAACAATCAAAGAAAAAGATTACTCAAAAGCAGGTCTGGTGCTAAGACTAATAATCTACAGTCTTCGTGACAAGGATTAGGTCGGCGAAACGCAGTGATCAAACATGAAGTCGCGATTCCAGCGAAGCGCCATCATCCAGAAGAAGGATGTAGAGGGGTGTAGAGATGGGGATGAACTGAGATAGTTAACAGAGTGGGGGGGGGGGGGAGGACAGTAGTGCAATTAGGTGGTCTAAAGGAATAATGGAATGAAGGTTGCAATCTCTTTGCCGTTGCACTAAAAGAGAAATTAGAGGGAAAATACTGTAATTTGAGACCATTTTCATCACGTTATTATATGCAAATGGAATTGGCATATATATGTCTACAATGGGATAGATTACATACACGTAAATACACACAGTCACACACCCACGCACACACACACACACACACACACACGCGCGCGCGCATATTATATATATATATATATATATATATATATATATATATATATATAGATATAGATGTAAATGTTTGTAATCTGCAATGTGAGTAAAAACATTACTTCCACCAACGAAAACGGAATCGTTCATCTACCAATTAATGTCTTATCATTATAATACATGGTACTGTATTCCACTCTAGAACAAGATTCCTATATGAAACAATTCTCATCGCCCAGCCTGGAAGTACCCCGAACTCTGATATTCTTAAGCTGGAGATTATGCCATTGGAAATACAGAGCACGACCCTTTTGTTTGAAGTAGGAATGACCACTGATGGTTTACCTGATGTATTTGTAATTGGCAAAGTGTGTTTGTGTGTTTACTCTTTTTTTCTAATTTTTACATCATGGCTGTCCATCTGTGTATGTGTGTGTGCGTGCGTGCGTGTGTGTGTGTGCTTAAGGTAGCTGAAAAGGAGGTATCTTGCCTCATCTCTCATAAACTAAATTACAGCTAGAGCTCTCTAAGAATCTACGCCATATACGCGGGACTTAAACTGTAATCACAACATCGCTTGGGTGGATGTTTCGGCCTACTATGAACAGACCAATCGGTACGGGACTTAAGAAGACTACCACGAACTTGCCCTTACGACTTAACAACCCTGAGAATAATTTATACCCCCGAACTTGTAGACAGCCACTGACTCAGTAGATGACACAAATTGTCCTTCTTTATCACAGATCTGATGTAATTCAAACTTTTTTTTTATTGATTCAACTTCATGCATGGAACCAGAAGAACAACTAATAGCATAGTCAGTAAATGGTCTTTTCATTATTACTTATACAACTCAAAGTTGATGACTAGACTCTTCGTTCTTTATTAGTACAAAGTTGAACTGAACTTGTTGTAAAGCTGTCCTTGATATGTATATAAAGGTATGTGCAAAATTTCTGGAAATATAACGCCAAAATTACCGTTCAAATAAAATCAGACGAGACTATCTATTAAAGGCGTTTCTTTGATGAAAAAACAAAATGATTCTGATGGACATAATATATAATATGCGTATGTTTTACCCTCTTGTTTTGTATCCATGGCCACCATAGATAAAGATGACAAATAAAGATTTGATTTTCTATCTTGTTTGCATCCGGGCCTCTCGTTGACCAGAAACGTGGCCCAAAGTACTGGTATAGATCACCGACACGTACAACTGTAAAGACCCAGCATGGTGTACGAGGGCTTCAAAATCTAATTTGACGAGTGTGTTGGGGGCGGGGGGGGGGGGGGGGGACAGTTTTCGGATTGCAGCAACGAACGTTTAAAATAGATCGTCAATTCATGGCGGTACACCATGATTCAATTAAACTGCTGTCACTGCATTCCCTGCCCAGATAAAAACAGCTGTTTACCTGTCAGCGCAAACGAAATTGGTATGTCGTTTGCGCACCTACGCAATATGAGAATCACGCGCACACACAAACAAACACACACTCTTACACACACAACTGACATGCGCTGTCATAATTCGGGTCCATAAGCTCAGTTTGAGTGACTTACGAAGGAACATTATGAGCAAACACTGCGGACGCGTTTGCATCGTATATGATCGTAGCAATTTCAGATACACATTTCCTATAAAGGTGATATCTCTTCCTCGTTTTCCCGCTCTTCAATACTCATGCATCTCCATTCGTAGGCCGCCATCATTTCAGACATAGGCTTACGATGTGCGGTCTGCTGCACGTTTCCCTTCGTAAACATTCATTTTTCTTCATATTGAATAGTCTCCGTTGACAACAACATTGTAAGTTCTGTTAAAATTGTGTGATGTTGTCAGCAATGATGAAACATAGTTATCAGTGATGTTATTTTGTACTGAATTGTTGAAAAATGCAGAGATATTATAACAAAAGCCAAACAAACAAAAACATTGACAAGTGTCATACAATCGTTAAGTTTACACTGATACAAAACATGTTATTCAAAATAACATTATCTGTTACACTTTTATGACAGAATTCAATTTTCAACATATTTCTTAATGTACACGATCAATGGCAGCATATATGAGGTGATTTTTAACAAAAATTAGTGAATCTTCAAAATTTCATAACTTTCTCACTTTTAATCCGATTTCAATCAAATTTTCACAGCTGACGTTGTACAATTTTTCTCTTTCTGTTTTTGCTTAACAGGTCCAAAATTCCCTTTAAAATAGGCTTACTCATTTTACGTCACTTAAACATTCACCTGTCTACCCAATGATGTTGCAGTGCATCTATCGCTACTTGTCGAATTTGAAAAAAAAAATAAAGTTCTGTAAGAACAAATGAAAACTGCTGTTCAGTTCTACTGATTCTTTTAAATAGTTAACATTTACATAAGTGCCCTTTTAAAGTATAAGAAATATTCACTTGATGCTTGACAATCAGTTTGAATTTGAGCATGTAATAGGCTTTTGAAAATTTCGCGACCGCAACGCATAGTCGACTCGTATGGTAACAACAAAGGATCCAAATAAGAGGAAATTTTCAACGAAAATGAAATCAAACCATATACTAAATGATCGAGAAATGATGTTTCTTGAGGGGGTTAACCTAACTAACAACTCACCTCTTTCAACGCACTTCGACATCAAGAAAGAGACGGAATACATCAATATTTTTGCCTGGTTATCATGTTCCTCTGCCCTTCGTAGAAGTGTACACCTCTCCGTACCTGAAATTTAGTATTGCCCCATGAGATCATTCCCATTCCCCCTTCAGACCCCACTCACCCCCCCCCCCCTCACCCCCAATTTGAAGGTACGAGTTCCTGTAGGGAAGGCCATATGATTTATCCCTCGGATATTTCACGGCATTATACCACGGAGATGAGCAGGTGTTATTGGCAACGACGTCACGACGCAGCACATTGTTTCGGAACCAATCTAAACAACGATGATGAAATATTGTCCCGTATACTATATTTTTTGCTGTTAAATCCAAAAACACGCTCATGCATCATTTGAATGCTCATGGAGAAGATGGAAATTACGCACATCATTATTTTTTTTGTCAAGCAAAAGCAAAATAGGAAGAAATGAAAATTGATGAAGAATAGGGGAAAAACATTTCGAGGAAGAAGAAACACAAACACAGCTCAAATTTGGATAGAGGGGTCTCTTCAAGAAAGGGATTTTGTTTAAGTAATGTCAGGATTGATCTCAACAGAAATCAGAAACCTTACATAATTCCCTTGCTCTTTGCTTGGACATCAATATTGAAGAGAAGGCAACATTCGGCGAAATAAATTTCACTCAAAAAAAAGAAGAAATCAAACGCAGAAGGGTAACACGCTTGTTTATTTGATGTTTTACTCTTTACGCAGAAGTATTATAGGGATAAGGTATCATCCATTCTTCGTTAGTTTCATTATCTTTACTGTACCCATCCCACGTTGTTTCTGCTGAAACACACACACACACACACACACACACACACACACACACACACACACGCACACACACATACACATATCTGCTAACGTCAGCAGAATTAATGCCGACACGTTTATTAGTATGACTGATTAATTTATGACGCACTCGTCATGCACATGCACACAAGTTTACACAAACAAACATTGAATATACTGTTTATCCGGAGAGGAACCCTTTTTCCTTGTCAAAAGTTTTGATTTTGCACACAGAGAAATGAGTCATGACGGCGTTTCACAGATAATTATCTCTTTTTCACATGATTAAATCTTTTATGCCTCACACACGATTACTGCGTATGCGCGCTGGTGATACATGACGGTCTCTCTCGTTTTTCAACATCTATAGAAAAAAAAATCGGGCTGGTATGCATGCTTATACTTTGGTTCTCCAGGCTCTTCCTTTCTCTCTCTCTCTCTCTCTCTCTCTCTCTCTCTCTCTCTCTTTCTCTCTCTCCCTCTTTCTCTCCCTCTTCGTTTAGGTTAATAGCGCGAAACGTTGATCATGGCCTCTTATTTCAGGTCTTCTTACAAAATTGTTAAACAATGTGAATTGTCAAACGTCACCTATTGGGTATCATATTATGTATTACCTTTTGTTGAATAAAAAAAAAGAATAATTGAATTAGATTAAATTGAATTGAACTGACCTAAATTACATTGAATTGAATCGAATAAAATGAATTACACTACAGTCTACAATGCGGTAACGAATTTCTAATATCTCGACATGCTGGTATACACGGTATATAAACGAATTAATCATGCGATTCCAAACCGAATGAGTCAAAGTTCGACGGACATGAGAACGACCAAGGCTCAATACAAGTTGAAATCGTTGGTAATAAGTAAAGGGGTATCGCAAATGAGGTTGCTTTTGTGATATGGCCCTTTGGGAAAATAGCACCACGTGCACCATGTATGAATTCCCAAACAGATAGGTTTCATTAGCATGATTAATAAACGCACAGTTTAGAATTTATGGATATGGCTGAATGATACAGGGGGAGGGGAGGGAGGAAGAACGTGAAAAAAAAAAGACTTGGGATGAGGAAACCAAACAGGTAAACGGAATCATTAAATTTGTGTGTGTGTGTGTGTGTGTGTTTGTGTGTGTGTGTGTGTGTGTGTGTGTGTGTGTGTGTGTGTGTGTGTGTGTGTGTGTGTGTGTGTGTGTGTGTGTGTGTGTGTGTGTTTTCCCTCTACAGAACAGAGGTTTTTGACCTCTAACGTCCAATGGGTTGTACCCGAATCAGGTATAGATGTATTTGCCAATGCTCCAAATTCAGCTATATGCGCTGCAGGCCAAACGAATCCAAGACTCCTCATCCATATCATCAGACTTCTACCTACATAGACACCTGACTCGGATTGGACAGCCTTGATAATCTAGTGAGTGATAAATATTGAATGAGGGGAAGCGAGTCGCTCTCAGCTAAGAAATTACACTGATGATATTGTTAATGGTAGCGATATTCTTGCGTGATTGGAATATTTTTTGTTTTTCCAAAACGACATCGAGCGACCTTGTCCTTCAGTACGATAAATGTGTCGAAGTGATGTGTTTCTGCTTCTGAATGAAACTCCTGCTCTTTCGTAGGGAATAATGAAATGTCAGATTCATCAGTCATCTCTGATCTTTTACATATAATATCTATGATATAATTGCGCTATTGTTTCGGATCCTGCCTCTTAACCCGTCGTGTGCTTTGAGTGTCAATTGGGACAGAACACCCCATTGCACTGTACACACAGTCCAAAGTTTCTGGCGCAGGAACGGTTAAACAGGCAGCCCCTGGGTTCGAATCCTCCCTGGCGCGAACAACATTCAAGAAGATGTCACACCGACTACTGTACTTGTATGTCTGTCTTGATCGCAATAGTGTGCATGAGTGTTTGACAATGTGGGGTAATAACAAGTGCAAGGAACTCAGAAGGCCTTCTACAAGTAACACGATATACGACATGGTTGCCAAGGTAGCTGGAGTTGATACAAAGGAAGAGAAGAACTGCATTTCATTAAAGTAAAAGAAATTGTTGGTGAACAACAAGAAGAAGCCAAAGAAAGGGAAATTTAGAAAAAAATTGAAAAAGGGGAGGATTAGAAACAGAGAACGAATGAACGCATCTGTACGAAATTTGAATCCTCCGTACACACGTTCACAAGGAAGCGCTAATGCATGCATATAGTGTGACCGTACACTCCCCACACACTCTCTTCATTAGTTCATACTCCCATGGGTTACACGACTCGCACTGACTTGAATACTTTGGCGACTGCGCATGCTCCGAAAAGTGACGATTGACACAATCGTCATGATCGTTATGACAAATTTGACGCGACCCCATCGCTGCTGCTGCTGCTGCTGCTGCTGTGCTCTCTTCTCAGGCTCACCCGCCCGGGCCGATCGGCTCACGCGTGGTGGTAGGTGGTATGTGATTGAACCTGTGATTTCATTTGCGCCCGAGCCACCAAAACCAAATCACCTGGAATTTCAAACTTGCCTGCAAGTTTACCAGGAGATGAAATCCGAGGAAGTGTGATTTCTTCGGTGATAACTGCATCGTAAAGAATACTACAGGCAGTGAATCTTGTCAATATGGCGAAAACAAAGTTAAGATGCCGTCCATGGTCTGTATTGTACTAGCGATATATCTCTCTACATACACGCATGTATATCATTTCAGTGTGTGTTTGTGTGTGTGTGTGTGTGTGTGTGTGTGTGCGTGTGTGTGTGTGTGTGTGTGTGTGTGTGTGTGTGTGTGTGTGTGTAGAAAGGGGGGTTAGAGAAAGAAAGTTGCAGATGAGGGAGGGGGAATGAAGGAGAAATTGGAAAGGAGGTCTCAAATTGCCTACACACTGCTTACAAATTCATCATTTGACTCACCGAATCATAATCCACCATCTGGAGCATGGATTACGGATTGTGTATACACTGAACTGAGCGTAATGCATCATTTCTGTGTGCAGAAGGTATATTAAAGACCAAGGAGTTGTCACACAAGACGGGGCTATATGGCGTCCTTGTGTGTATATATGAAACCATAAAGCCTTATACTAACTTGATGTATGCATATTTCAGTGAGAAGGTTTGCCTCTTTAGGCAACTTTAAAAAAAAAAAACCATCGAAGCACATTGAAGAGTATTTTATTTCGTTAATCTTCGCCTGACCAGTATTCATCGTGTTAGTGGCCATCCAGTTCTTGTAAACTCATCAGTATGTAGTAGAATAATACTTAAAGGTGTACATGGTATAGTTTTGGTTGAGATGGGGTTTCAGCTTTTAACTTTTTTGCAAGATGATTACAAAACTGCTTATGAAATATCAAAGAGCATTGTTCTAAGAGGAATCAAGATTTTATTCGATTAAAATCGGTTTTGAAATGGCTGACATATCCAAAAACAAAATGAAACAAAGCATCCTAATAAATGGTGGGTCCCACCTTTTAATAGGATGACTGTATGTATTTTTAATATCTCAGCCATTTCAAAACCAATATTTTCATCAGATAAACTTTGAGGTCCTCTTAGAATTGTATGCTCTTTCACATTTCTGAGGTTTCTCATTATCTCCAAAAAAGTTGTAAACCTGAAGCCGGCCACCTCAACCAAAACTATACCTTCCCTTTAATAAAATATTAAAATCCCGTTGCTTTGGAAAAGCCAGAAAAGCCAACCACCCCCCCCCCCCCCCCACCCACGAAAACGTGGAGAGAAATGTTCAAGGAGAAGGCGAAAATGTAGACAGAGAAGGCGAAGGAAAGAAGACGACAAAATGAAGGCCGAAGTGGAAGTCGAAGAAGAAAAAAAGAACAGAAAAATAAGGAAATGACAAAGAAAGAGCAGGAGGATGAAAAGGAAGAAGAGGAAGATCGAGAAGGACCAAAAGAAGGAGGAGGAGGAGGAGGAGGAAGAAGAGGAGGAGAAGGAGGACGGGGAAGAGAAAAAATGGCAGGAATTAGCACAGGGTAAGTCAATTATTATGATGACAGTAACTATCAAACGCTCTTAGCAACTACCTTTGGTATCGTCGAATGAGTGATGCTGCTTGATGTACTGACCTTTTTATCGCAAATTTTGCACGCTAATCAACGGTTTTTGTTACATTTATGCAGTCCTGTACACCACTGAGAATAAAGAAAAAATGGAATAAAAACAAAAAGAATGTTTTTTGGCGTTTTAAACTCCTTTTTTATTCCTCCAGATAAATCTTGCGACGATTTATGCGCGCCGAGTATGGGGCGCGCGCCGGTTGTGCTCTTCAATACAACATGAAGCTTAACCCCGCTAGTGATACTTAATGAATCGGAATGGGACGACATCTCGTATCAGCCAGCTCTTCCGTGGTTCCGGGTATAAGGTGGATGCACTTCTTTCAACATGCTATAGCCAAATTCTAGAGATGATGTGAATACTAGTTTTTCTATTGGACGTTATGCGAAGAGAATCATCACACACACAGAGAAGAGAATAACAGAGAAACCAGATTGTGCAAATTAGAATTATACCCGATGTTGTAACACATCTGAGCTCGGTGTCCTTAAGTTCAGAAGAGGTCAAGTTATTTTAACAAATTAAAGAATGTCAGATCTATAATGCACACACAACCCCTCTTCCACTCTCCTTATAGTTTGACTCTATCTCCCTCCCTCCCTATCCATCTCCCTCTCTCCATCTATCTCTCTAATTTCCTAGTTCCCTCTCTCTAGTTTTTTTTTCCTTCTCATCTAAACATTCACGTGGAAGTTAACTAGCAATGAAAGTATTAGAGTCTTATATATGGAAGCCGCTCGGTGGGTTCGGTAAATGACTGAGACCCCCATTAACTGGATTGCACTCCTCGAGTAATGGATTTAGAAACAGAAATGCTACCTCCCTCAAATCCGGCTTTGATATTACATCCTGCGCGCACACACACACAGACCCCCCTGCCACAATGATGAGCAGCGGTTCGCGTTAATGCTGTAAAAACGCATTGCGTCACCATCCTTCCAACTTTCACCTTAAAGGGTAGTCATCCTCCACAATGTATATGAATTAAGCAAGCAGACCACAAGAAGCCGGGGCACTAGCGTCTTCAATTCCCTGCAAAGGACGATGGTCCTGCTTTACTCATGGTAGCTCTACCTCATTAGCGATGTTTTCCCCTTGAATAGATGGTCATGCCCTTGCCATTTTGTTCGATCACTACCAGCCACCCAGTTCCAACTCTGGGTCAAGATGATCCCAGGAAGGTGACCGGAACATCTTGTTCGAAGGATGAACTCGATGGGGGCGGGATTCGCATCAGGGCACTTAGTCTGTTTATAAAACTAGAATCTCATCTACTGTATCGCAGTGCTCTTATTTCCTTTGAAAGGTTTTGCTCTAAAGATTAAAAAAATAAATGGTTGTTTGTTAGTTGGGTGCTGTTTGCTTTTTCTCTCTTTTTTTTTGGGGGGGGGGGGGCTCCATCGTTTTTACGTCGAACCACAATTGGTCAGGCTACGAACATAATAATTCGGTTCATGACACGCAGCCATCGAGTGTTTAGTCGGCAACGTGCAGAGAGCTGATAAAAACTTTGAACATGACCAACCGACTGACCATAACAATAAACTATGACACTCGTATGATTTTTATTTGTTTCTTTGTTTATTTTAGACTTTCACTTAAGAAATGGGGAAAAGTATGTAAGGGATACCCCCTCCGTACAGTATTTCTATAAATTTTGCCGTTTTGTTGTTTACGTGCAATGCCATTTAAAACGATAGGTCTGACGTGCGCTCTAAAGAAGATCGACCTCCTCACCCCCATCCCCCCTTTCCCTTACAAAAGTCTAAACCAATCAGCCCATGAAGAACATGTCGCCTTCAGTTTCACTCAGAAATATGGAATGCGAATCTATTTCAGTTTGGAAAGAGGATTCTATAAAAGACAATTCCGTGCACCATCAATCACGTGTGTCTCATTTACGACTTGGTTTGACTGCATTCTTCGGGGGTTAAACGTGATTGTAGCGGGGTGAGGTACGTTAAAATATGTAAATCAGAATATCACCCAACATCAGGGTCAGGCTATGGACTACGCGGTCTCCTGAAGTCTTCCTATTCAATGTCAGCTCAATTTAATTCAAATTTTATTTCATTTTCGACCAAAAAAAAACCATATATCACTCTTTCTTTCTTTCTTTTTTTGGAACAGAGAATATGGTAAAGCAAAACATCGTGAAATGAAAAGCGTATACAATATCTAACTACTGTGGGACCTCATAGTAATTATGCATTGTCATGAAAACTGGAGTGATCGAAGTGGAGTAAACAATACGCAAAGTGCGAAAAATAGAGGGACCCACTAAAAAAGACAAGGCTTGCATAGAATGTTTGCCCATCTGGAAAAGAACATGAATAGAACGCACTGAAAGAATAGACTGCAAGCCCACTAAAAAAAAACAGAGTAACGGATACACATACACACATCTCTTAAAAAAGCGAGAGAGACCAAAAAAGAAAAAAAAATAGCACTCAAGAGTAAGTTTCGTTGTTTTATAGCCAATAAGAGTCTCCTTCCGTTTTCAAATGAAAAAAAAAGAAGATCGTGTAGTTACCGTTCGACATCTTATTTACTCCTATCAACCACTGGGACGCCATCACGGATGACTATATAAACGCACATGTCTTGACCGTGACCTGAATTCAGGTGATATATCCAACAGAGCGAAGGGGTCAAATTGTTACTTAAATTAGAAGAATGCGTGTTAAGTGTTTCCTTGAACTGATCTCATTCTGACAAAGTGCTGTCTTTTGACAGGGGTTTGAAGTATTAAAGACCTGCATCGATTTAACATAAATAAATGTACATTTTTGCAATATACCCAACAAACTTTGATCCCTTGATCATTCCATGTGATTGATATATGGCGTAAGAAAGAAATGATGCATAGTCATTTGATACAGAAAGAAAGCGTCAGAGGGTGGAATAATAAAGCACTTAGTACACGTGACTGTCGTTTGTTTGCTTGTTTGTTTGTGTATTTGTTTTTCGTTCAAAATCAAAGACTTTTTGGCATGAAAGCTGTGCGTATGTTTCAAAGTCACCTGTGTAATAGTCCTTTTTCGCGGAGACGAAGCATTGTCCTGCCGTTACCTTGCTACGATTTTTCTTGATACATTTTTGCTTTAATACTATGAACATCAAAGCTCGAGGACTGAAGGATTAACATAGAGTTTGATTTCAAATCGATTTTATCAATACGTGTTAAACGAATTTATTTTGAATTGGAAAGGCTTTATTTTGCTCTATCTGATGGTGAACTTAATTCAAAATGTTTAAAAATGGAGCTAGCAAAACAAGAAAGAAAGAAAAGAAAACGAAAGCGTTGATTGCAAGGACTGGTGCACGCAGTCGTATACTTCTCAAGATGGTTTTACCTATAAGCAGCAAATGCTTGTCAGTCGTATGGGGGCGCCATGGCAGGAACATAATAGAACAAAGTGGATTTTCCCCAATTACCACATTTATTTATGAGTCTATGCTTCAGGAATCAAATGGGATTTCTCTCATTCCACACAAAGGGACAAAGTAATGACAGTAGTATTAATTTTCTATTCTTTGTAACCATGGTAACAGGGGGAATGGTGAAATGGGTTAAATGAGGGAAACTGACGTAAAATCACACACTAAAGGAGAAGGTGACTATGAAGAGTTTGAACGCAAAAGTAGATGATGCCATTTTCATTTCTTAAAGTCAGTTTATCATAACATAGAAAGAAATAAACCATTTCTACCCCACTTCACTCGTTACACAGCAAGACATATTTCAGAGGATGTTATCAAAATTTTCCAGGTTTTCATTAATTGCCTTTGTTTTCAGCAGATGAAGTGTCAAATACTTCAAATTTATAGAATGGCAATGTCTGTTTTTGTATTAAAACCTTGAATGAATATCATGTATACGCTACTAAAATACATTATATACTTGTACAAACGAATGACAATCTTTAGCCAAACAATGATTACAGAATGATGTCTTTCTGCATAAGCTTACCACTGAAGACAAAAACATACCACATTATATGATAACCGGTTGGGACTTCCTTGTCTGGTCTGACCTCTGTTTCTTTCAGTCATGTTTTGATGGGGCCCTTTTTCGCTTGTACCATTTTAATGGGCATTTCGAAAGCATACCTTTGGTATGACGACAAGGGAAGTGAAATGTAGTTGCAACAGGACCGTACATACATGGACATGGCTGGGGAGGGAGGGGGAGGGGAATAGGGAACTCTTCTTTTAAACTATATGCGTAATGTTGATTGGTAATGCTATCTGACTAAATTTGACAAAATGTATCTGCTTACTGACGACTCAAGAAAGCCACATGAATTCCATCATAGCTATCAAAACTGACTTTTTTTTTCTTCTTCTGTCTCCTACCAGAGTCCCGCGGGTGTCATTTCATTAGATACGAGCTCGGCGATCACATGATGGAATTCTGTCTTTATCGTGCTCGTGTCCTGGCGTGACATGGGTTCCTCAGAAATTATTATATCGAGCAATGGAGCGGGCAGTATCGATGATTGTCACCGTGTTGGTATGCAGAGATACCCCAGGGTCAAGGCGCGAACTTGTCAGTCTTTTTCGATCTAGGCAATGAAGACAGCGACGGGGTCTTCTTCGACCGACCACCATCCTCCCCCCCCCCAACCATCGTCTATTTCCTCCCTCCGTTGCAGAAATTAGACCTGCCGCATTGCAATCTTGAATTATCAGTCGAGTGACGGAAACAGAAGCAAATCCCCTTGTGATACTGGTTTATGGTTGAGTGATGAACCTTAAAGATTCATCTAATCGTAGAACTAGTTAGATTTATAATGTGGTTGCACATAACAAAAGACCATCGTGTCACTGTTTCTGAACAAGAACATTTTAGTTTCGTGGCCCCAGCCTACACCCTTAAAATTCCCTCCGTGAATGGCTTTGCTTGGAGTCCTATGAGTTAAAACAGACAAAACAAAACAAGAATTCTAATACACTCATTGCACTAACGCACCACAAGACGCAACATCGCGCTTCGCCCTTTTTGTTTATGGACAATTCAATTCGAGCCACGTCAATATTCGCTATTACACAGGACGTCATAAACATGTGTCTAGCGGTCGGAAGAAGAGCTATGCCGGGAATTTTGCCGGCCGCGTGCCCGGGACACGCGAGACAGAGACTATTTGCGGTTGTCCCCCACCCGAGGTGGTGGCGCCCTGGGCGGTACTCCGTAGGAGTTACTCCGTCCCGATGACGCCATAGAACTGGAGGACATCTCGCACCGCGCTGCTGACCGCTGGCATAGAACAGATCGTGGTCTTAAAATCTTGGTATCAAGCTGCACTTTGTAGCAAGGTTAATTTTACGATGACATTAAACTGACTCATACGTATACACAGACATTCACACACACTAACACACACACGCACACACACACACACACACACACACACACACACATGCACACATACAGACACATACGCATCGTGGTACAACGTTTATAATATACATGTATGTGACACAAACTCATACGCATGGAATGCTTGCGTTTACGGTATAGAATACGTCTTCACGATATGTTCCTTATTTTCATTTTTTTTTTTTGCCATCCTGATAGGTTCTCATTCTTGTTTGATCTAGTAGTTCCATAGTTTCACAACCGAAAATTTATAAAATAAATTGAGGGCCCCGAACTTGCTCTCAAACGCGTAGGTATTGGTGCGTTCCGATGTTACTGAATGTGTAGTAAAGCTCATCAGCAGTAGAAAAGAAAAATCCCATGGTAACGATCTACTTGACTACAATATCTTTAAGAAAAAAAAATCACTAAAAAAATGACAAGGTTATATGATAGTGACTTTTTTATGACACATACGGGGTATAACTGTAGTATACAGCAAACTGATAAGCTCCGGTGGTATTTTCCTCTTCAAACGAGACCCCCCGAAAAGTACACGCCACGCCGTACACGAGCCTCAAAGTCAAATGCGTAGGCCAAAAGAGGATTTTTTTTCCAAGAGCAGCGGAAACATGTAAAGCAAACATTCGGCCTCGTCCATTATTTGCGTCGTGCTCGTTCGGCCCAGAGGATATGTTAAGCGCGCAAGCTTTATTATATGTAATGTATGGGAGGATGACATTCAATACAATATATACCAGATGAGTCACATAGCTGATCTCTTTTTTTATCCTTTGATGTTGACATGGATGCATTGTCTTGATGGGGGAGGGAAGTACAAGTCTGGGATGCCTGTTTTTATCTCCGTAAGTGGCATTCCGGCAAAGTAACCATGATATGAAGTCAAGAACCATTTTGGCGTTGTCTCTGTTGTTCTTGTATTTGTTCTTGTGTTTGTTTGTTGTTTTTTATATTCATATACAATAGGACTTGAGCGTCATACAGTGAGATGTGTTCACGTGGGTGTGCAATCTTAGTCTTTCTTGAAAGCTTTCTCATTTAATGGGGGAAGAAGGCTTAGCTCATCTGCTTTTCCAAAGCGTTGTGGAAGTGTAACTCAGTAAGATGGAAATGTGACTTAGTGCAGAGAGGTTCATTGAAATCAACAATGGCAATCATTACTACCATTTCTATTAAGCCATACAACCCCATCTCACTCGAAAGTGGACAATGACAGCCATGGGGATTTGATCATGATCCAGACAACACGAAATTTATAGCCACTTTTTCCTTTTATACCACAACTAACCTATCCGGAAAATGTAATCAAAATTACTTTTCGATAAAGGATATTGTTACTAGCATAAAAATAAGCAGAGAGACAAAATTGATGAACACCGGCAACAGCATCATTCGCGGAAGTTAAAAAAGCAACCACACAAACAAACAATCTAACTCAACCAACCAAAGCTAGCACCTGTTGTCTTCACGTCAAAACCACCCAGATAATCACAAGCTAAAATCAAGAAGGGTATAAGCGTTCGCTTGAACGAAACTAACACAGACCTGACAGCACAACAACGTCGACATCACGTCGAGGAACACAACTTTAATTTGCCATTATTAAAAGATTATGCAGAGGAATTTCACTGTGAATGGCACTTCGTACTACTACACGGTGAATTATTTTGTGAATAAATGATGAATGAGTGGCTAAATAAAAGCGTCTTTAAGTGGACACTTTAAAACTCATCGATCATAAATATCTCTGAAGAGAATCGTTCTCGAATGACGCGCGAGGAATGCGACTGAGTGCAGTGTCATCCAAACACCGGGAACCTTACGCCATGCTAATGGTCAGTGATAATCGAAGTGGCCAACAACACTGGATATACCGTATCAATCGGTCATATTACTGGAAAAAGCACGCAAGTGACAGAATGCCAAATGTCAAAAGTTAATACAAGCTTCACGCGAACAAAGGAACAGCCACAGTAGCGTTACTAGAAGTTAATTCAGCTTGTAAGCCATAAAGTCAAAGCAACTTTCCCTGAAATCCTCACAGCCATAGATAAAAGAAATTTGACTTTGATTGATGATCACAGTTTCATGCTCACATCCTTTTAGGGAAATGGGGCGAACAGGTATTAGAGCATGCACCTTTTGTCTACATTTCTCTTCTTTTTTTCTATGAAAAGGTCTAGCTGGTATTCTCTGCAGATTTTCAACCCAGTTATTGTGGGATTTTTTTTTCTCAGAATTTCTTCAGGTTTTTTTTTTTTTTAATTACTATTATTTAACGGAAAAGAGGCACTCATGTCGGAGATTGCACCAGGCGGAAATGACGAATCCGAGAAGAAAAGATATGGATGACGAAATTCGAGATTCGGTTTCTCCCTTTTTATTACTTCGTATCAGGATCATACTAGTATTCGAGTCAGGAGAGTTCGTAAACCGTTCGCTGGTCGTGGTCCGCTAGCCACGCGTGACCTCCGTCCTACATATTCCAGTGAAGGTGCAATATTTCAAATCGTGCAAACGTTTCCAATATCCGACGATATCTTCATAAAGAGGTACGTCCGTACTAAGCATCAGCCGAAATTATTATCTGCGTGGCAGGGAGACATTGTAGCATTCCTTGAAATCTCTCTTCATTTTGAAAGCCATCTCACCGTTGAATAATGTTGCACTGTATGACCGTGACCCTAAACCTAGAAGTGACCTGAAATAAGTGGAGTGAGCGGATCTATATACAGCGCAAAGAACCGTTTCGAAATTGAATTTGGGTCCTGCACATTTCGGGACTCTTTGCGACAGTTTACTAATGAGGGCTACCAATCAAAGCCTCACTGCTTCCACGACTACTATACATACACACACGCAAAAGGAAGAATCCGATACATCCAATCCAGCAATACCTCGTCAGAGTGATATTTTCCTTTTTTTACAGGACCAACGACTTCCCAAAATAATTCCATCACGTCTGATGATCAATAGACAGGCTGTGAAAAGGGTTACAGACCGTTATTCCGAAGGTTCGTTATTCCGAAGGTTCTTTAGTCCGAAGGTTCGTTATTCCGAAGGTTCGTTATTCCGAAGATTCGTTATTCCGAAGGTTCGTTGAACCGAAAATGTGGTGAGGTTTGTTATTCCGAAGATTAATTAATCCGAAAATGAAATAAGGTTCGTTATTCCGAAGGTTCGTTAATCCGAAAATGAAACAAAGCTCGTTGTTCCGAAGGTTCGTTACGGACCCTATATCACTTCGGATCAACGAACCTTCGAAATAACGAACCCTATTTTATTTTCAGATTAACGAACCTTCGGAATAACGAACCCTATTTCATTTTCGGATAAACGAGCCTTCGGAATAGCGAACCCTATTTCATTTTCGGATTAACGAACCTTCGGAATAACGAATCTTCGGAATAACGCCACAAATGTTCGGATTAACGAACCCTTTTTCATTTTCGGATTAACGAACCTCTAGGTATAGGAAATTTGTGTGTTTCGGATTAACGAACCTTCGGAATAACGAACCTTCAGAATAACGAACAGCACCCGTGAAAAGTATGCATGTGAATAAAGAACTAATCCTAGTGGGGAACATATAATTATTCTGTTTTCATCGATGCCCCCCCCCCCTCAACTGAACCCTTTCACGAACAACATCCAAAGACTTCATCAACAGAATATGCAGACAAGTTGTCAACGGTGAGGGCACGTTTAATTCGAAGATGAAAACAAGAAAAGATAACGCAACAAAGCAGACAAAATCAGAATGACGCAACAATGGTGGTTTGTATTCTACATACATTCATTCGTCCGACGATATTCATGTCATATTACATATTCGCTTATCAGTTATGATCAGAGCAGAGTTGTAGTCTGAAAATAGAGAAGGAAAAAAATAATACAGATGATTATCAACTCACCTTATCTTATAGTGCAGTCCCATACCATGTACTAGTTGACATTGATAAATACGAGGAATTTAGAAGAACAAATATGTAAAAACCTCAACAAAGTGGAATATGACCATAATGGAGAAGTTTTAAAATTACACATAGAATGTATTTTAACAGAACAGTGATACTGTGTGCAACCATAGGATGGAAATGTCTACTAAAGGATTTCACACAACCCCTTTCATCTAAAATTGGAATGTGCTTTAAGTGACGCCTGAAAAATGCGGTTGAAATGATTGTTAATCTGCTTCAAACTACAGGAACGAAACGGAAATCTGAGATTTACAAGTCAAAATTTCCCCATAGGTAGCAGTGTCAGAATAAACTTATGTAATATAGAGACGGTTTACTTGTGCAACAGCTCATAGCTAACAGAATGACGACAGTTGAATTGTTCTATTATGCTGGAGTGACATTTTTCCATTCTTTAAAACATCAATATGCAGCTCAACCAGCAAAGCGTTGCCGCTTTTTTTTTCAATGATTTTCTTTTGGTACGTGATTATGAGCCACATAAATGTCAAGTAGCGCCTTTAAGACTCTCCTTGGTAAGACACAGGAACTAAAAACAGAACCGAAGGGAAGAAACAGAATATGCCCGAAACAGAGGGACTGTCATCTTACACCAGCAGCGCGACCAGCCGATGACACGCATCGTCTGCTATTTACCCGGCGATGCATTCATATTTCACATTTTGACGCGCTTCCCATCATCTTTGGCGGGAAATCGGCTCTAAATGATGGGAAACATTCGTGCCTCAATCTAACCGCGCTCAATCATAAATTATCCCTCTCCATCTATCTATCTATCTATCTATCTATCTATCCATCCATCAATCTATCTATTCATCTTGCAATCGGTCTCTCTCACTCCCCCTCCCCATCTCCCCCCACTCTCTCCCTCCTTCGATATAGCTACCTATTCATCGTTCATTACCACCATTGGTCCATAGCCATGTCGACTTGACATTTTCCGTGTGAAATACGAACATAGTAGCACTTACAATTTATGTCGTCTGTTATACATAGCTAGTGAGCATGTTCTCTGCTGTTCTATTTTTACCTCTGCCAAGGGAGGAGGTTATGTTTTCGTTACCGTTGGTTTGTTTGTTTATTAGTTAGTTTGTCCGTGTGCAAAATAACTCAAAAAGTTGTGCACGGATTTGGATGAAACTGCAGAAAAGATTGAGAATGACACAAGTAACAGATGATCAAATTTTGGTAGTGATGCAACAAATTTTGGTGAATTTATGAAGGATTTTTGATATTTTGGCAGGTAGGGTCAATGAACTTGGAGTTCAGGCTGCGCGTATTTGAGGTTTGCATGCGCGCACTAAAGCGCGTGCTCTATTTTCTAGTTTCTAGTTTAGTTTTTTTCATAGGTATTTGCAATGTTTTGCTTTATACTCGACATTTAGGCAATCAATTTTGGTTGCCAATTCCCCGATGGGTTTTACAGCGTTGTTGTACTACTGAAATTGCTTTTATCTGCGTTATTGTTGCCCTGCTTTTTTGAGACCATTTTGGTTGTCTTGCTTCTCTCTCTCCCTCTCTCTCTCTCTCTCTCTCTCTCTCTTTCTCTCTTCTGGATCCTGCACCATTCTGTATATTTTGTAAATAACATGCAATTTTCTGTATATATATAATTTATAATGTATTAACTGATTTTATCTGTTACGATGTATGTCCAAATTTTCTTCAATACCCTGACGTTGGGTGACATTTATCAATGATGACTGGCGGGGGAGGGAACATACCGAATGTTCCACCCGAAGGGTTTGAAATGCTATTGAGGGAGGTCATAAGTCCCGAGACGAAGTCGAAGGACTTATTGCCTCCCGAAGTAGCATTTCAGACCCTGAGGGTGGAACTTTTGGTACATGTTCCAGACAACAAAAGTCATCATCTGTTATATTATATGGGTTAGTCAAATACGTCAACGTCAACCACCAGCACAACGCACTCGATCGATCGCGCAGAGCCAAATTCAGTGTGCGCGGGTCCTTCTGTCATTTGTTACGTGAAAATGTTTTCCCATGGGAGAACATTACGAAAATATCTGCCCATGGGCGAACATAACGATGTCAGGGCTGCCAACTCTCACGCACTGAGCGTGAGACTCACGCAATTCAACCAATTTTGACTGTCTCACTCTGATAAACGAAATCTCACGCTAAACCCCCTAAATGGACTGTACATGACTACAAATATATATATATATATATCTAAATTCTCTGATATTCCGAATATCGATATGCCCAAGCCCAAAATGTCGAGATTTTCCAGCCCGGGTGTAAAGCTTAACCAATAATAATCGTTTTCGGTTCGCGCGCAAAGACGAGCTATTGGATTACGATTGGCTTCTACTTATACCACGTGAGCGTAGCTTGTACTTTTGGCAAATTACAGTACATGTATGGCTATGACGTGTGCTTTACATCGCTTTACATAGGCCTACACTGACTGTGTATGTAGTACGTACGTACGTACGTACGGCCGCACAGCAGGCCGCCAGGTGCATGCTAGCCAGGAGGCCGCTCCGCTCCCTCGCAGTGTCTCACGCCAAACTCTCACTCAAGGTTGGCAGCCCTGCGATGTGCCTCCATCACGTGACTGTGTTTAGCCAATCACTGACCGGTATTTGACAAACCCATTTAATATAAGAAAATAAAAAGCCATTGTCATTGTCAAACCATCGTCATTGTCATTGCCAAGGTGAGGCGCGCCGGGCAGCTGGAAGTTTATGACTTTAATAACAAAATGTCTTTTATTGGGAAATCGGGCGACTTTCAGCACACAATTCTAGAAGTATATGGGTGGAAATCACTGATATCTCTATGGAAGAACAAGATCAGTGGTTGAAATGAGCTGCCTGCTCGGCGGAGGTCTGCGCTCTAAGAGGGCTTTTCTAGTTTCTCTTTTTCATTTTTTTCAATTTCAATTTCAATTTATTTTCATACTTCTCAATGAAGGAATGTACAGCAAATATAATAAAAACATAGTGAATCATAATATCCGGCTTGGATGTACAGTAAATTAATGTAAGAATATAAAACATATAGTGGTCAATCATCGTACGTTTGGTTCTATGTATAACGCTAAAGAAATATGACGGAACCTACTTAAAAGCGAGCTTGTTAAGCGTAGGTCCCAAATTCTGAACAGAGTGTAAAGATGAGGAGCACGGATGCAACGTAGGACCAAAATAAAGAGAAACAAAAATGAGAGGCAAAAATACCCGGTGCACTAACAGAATCTTCTCAATACATTAATAGTGATATACAGACAACCACATTCTGCAGATGTAAGAACAGTTGATTTAACAATGTTGACAATAGTGTAGTAGTATGATTTGAATAACGGTGAAAAGAGAACAACTCGACATGCGAGTCCTCGGAGGAGATACGGGAAACCTAAAGAGTGAACATACAAGTACTAACATTCAAAGAAAATTTGGAATTAATTAGAATTACCAGCCAGTATGGCACTAAGGGGAATACAACAAGCCAGCTGTTCACGCGTTCCGAAGTCTTAAGGGCTTTTTACACTTGTAAATTTTTGCTTAGCCCCGGACCAACGGTGGGGCTAAGGGGGGGGGGGGGGGGGGGGGGGGCTTAGCCCCATCACCGTTGGTACGGGACTATCCTTAGCCCACTTTCTGTTTACACTCGTTTTTGCCAAAGTGGGCTAGCCCCACCGATAGTACGGTACTATCTGGCCCTGCAAAATAGCAGGGGTTAGCACCGCAATTGCGGTGCCAAGCAAGTGAGTGTAAACAGAACGAAAAAATAATCCTGGGCTAAGCGACGGAGACGAAGTCCGACCCTCACTGACCAATCAGAAACGAGGTAATCAAGTGCTGCCGGTGCGTGCGTGTACGTGTACAGTACACAGCGTAATTATGAATATTCATGTGGTTTGGAAAGTCCGGGGCTAAGAAATACGAGTGTAAAAAGGTCAGTTTTCTCCTTAGCCCCGGACAAGAGATAGTACGGGACTAATTGGCGAGTGTAAAAAGCTGAAAAAATTGGTACGGGACTAACGATAGTCCTGGGTCAGAGAAAGTCCGGGGTTAAGAAACACAAGTGTAAAAAGCCCTTTAGCGTATCAAAAGGGGTACTTGTGTGAAGGAATTTAAGAGCGCAAACAGAGAGGCTTAGCTGATTTGAATAACAACAACCAACACAGCAGGTAAAGGCACATAAACAAGAAAGAAGGAAATTTCAATGGACTTACGCAATGTAATTATTCAATAAATTATGTCTTAATTTGTATTTGAAGGTCGACAAAGGCAAACAACCTGCGAGTTCTATGGGGAGATCGTTCCAGTACTTCGGCCCTGCATACATAATTGTTTTTTCGCAAAAATGGTTCGGGTACGTGGTAGGTGATAATCGTCACGTTGGCGGGTGGGATAGTTATGAATAGAGTAATTTCTTTTAAACATATGCAAAAAAAAAAAAATATCAGGAAGATCATTTTTGGATAATTTGTACATGAATGTCCCTAAATTGTAATAAAACAAATCTGACAATTTCAAAATTTTGTTCTTATGGAAAAATTCATCTGTATGAGATAAATACCCAGTCTTATTAATTATTCTAATAGCGCGCTTTTGTAAGAGAAAGAGCGAGTCAAGCAAAGACTGGGTCGTGTTACCCCATGCCAGTATTCCGTAGTTGAGGTAAGGGAAATCATAGTCGAGTATATAATTTGCAATATATTGGTGGGGAAGTAATCTTTCAGTTTATTTAGAATTCCTGCATTCCTAGATAAAACTTTGGGTTTTTTTTTCTTTTTCATTTATTCTTGTATTCTCATTATCGTATTTCCATCATGATTTCGAATATCCTCTCTATTTTGTCCGTCATCACTTCGAATATTTATGTCACTTTGATTTCTCATTTCCCCTTCCCTCTCTCGCTATTACACACACACACACACACACACACACACACACACACACACACACACACACACATCAAGTAAGAATTAATCTCACATCAGCATCTGGGAATCTACACCCTACAAGCAATGCTTCTATGTACATCTTCACATGTTAAATTGTCTTAAATGCTGTACTTGACAATTCATCCATGTTTTTGTATTGTTATGTTTATGGTTTATTCATTTGTTGAAATGTGGAATATGGAACAATAAAACACACACACACACACACACACACACACACACACATACTTTAAGTTCACGCATTGAACACGCACAGAAAAACAGTCATTTTTTGCCTTTTAATGACTTTGTCCCCTTTTGTTTCCCTCCTCTCTCTCTCTCTCTCTCTCTTTCTACCTCTCTCTACCCCTCCGTCTCTCTCCCCCCCCCCCCCTCTACTCGTTTCCCTCTTGAACCGTCCTTCTCTTTAAAGCTAATCGATCTACGCTTTTCTTTTTCTGGTTGATTGCCATATTTTATTTATTCTAGCCCCGCCTTCTGCTGGTATTTTCACTTTTCGCTGGACACCGCCACCGTGTTATGCCTACACCTCATCAATACCTCACCAGGGCACGGCTCGGTGATCATCATTTTACCACTCTTCCGTCAAATAGTGTTATATCTGGCTTGTTTGTGTCGTTTTTTCTTGTTTCTCTTTCTCAATCCGCCCGAAAATTGACTTGACACTTTAAAGCGTTCGTAATGGACGTATACTCTTCAACTTGTTTCATTAATTGACGTGCGCTAGCCTTTGAAGATGTTGATTAGTTTGTTTGTATTTAACTTTAGTTTTAAATTAGTTTCATACTGTCCTTCTGATCTGGAATGCCCTTGACATTCAGTAGACTTTCTTCAATGATGATGTTATAGCGTTATAGTGTTTGCTACCTCCCTTCATCGAAATACACTTTGTGCGATATGACCTTCAACGAAACGGCTTTATCTATATGACAGGTAGGCCTACATGTCTTGAACCTGAAATTCCATGACATGTTCATATTGAACTCAGTGGATAGAGTCAAATCATGTTGACAGGATGACGTGACATATTATTGAATTTGAACCTAAAAACAAAGAAAAAGAAATCATATGACATTCATGTTTTAGCGAAAACAGCGATATCATAGCAGCAAGTGCATAATATCCAAATAAGACAAGTTGGTGAAGGCTTCCCATACCTCAAAATCTCTAATGTCCTCCTTTTATACGAAATGAAAAAAAAAAATGCTCCAATTTCTTATTGTTGTTTTGTTGACTTTTGGAGGAACAGGTTATTGCTGTTAAATGATTGACGAAATGATAAGACGTTTACGATTTCTCATCATATATATATATATATATTGTCTTGATTTGTCGGTTGATGAAATCATCATCTCACCGCACTTGTACACGCAGTGCCAATAGATATCATTACTGGAGAACAAGCAAGACTGTAGATAAATCTTCACAATTTTCTCAGTCGAGTTCTGAGGGACCTTTATCGTTCCGTTTGATTGGTTTCACTCAACTCAAATTAAACATGGTATAGCATTGCACTATACCTCAAAGCAAATGTAAATTTTCATGTCGTAACAATACTTTTTACTTTGTTAACTATTGAACTGAATGTTTTAAAAAACAACGTCATTTTAGCCATTGTAGAAAGGTATAAAATTCTGCGATAGTTAAGCATAACATTGTGTATATGACCAATATGTATGACGTAATATATATATATATATATATATATATATATATATATATATATATATATAAATGTAGAAATATGAATAATCATGTGTACATAGTTTACTATACCACACACACACACACACACACTTTTTATGATACTTTTTATTTGAATTTCATTCAACATTATGCTCTTTTTCACAATGAAATCAATAACACACACACAGCTATACGTGTTCGTGTGTGTGTGTGTGTGTGTATAGTATAGTAATTATAAACAGTATATGAATCATAAAATTTCAACAGTAGGAGGAATGTTATCAAATTACACATACTTGTAAGCACACACGCACTTAGACATGCACACACTGCCTCCCAGTTACAGTATAGGAAATGCAACAGGAAATCTAAAGGATATGTTCCCCTTATTTGACGTTATCAATCTGAATTAGAGTGACGTGCTTTACATGAGCGTCATATACGTGCGTGTGTCCCGTAATCTTCGACAAACCTCACAATTCCAAGAATATTACTTTCATTCTCGTCATTTCTGATTGCGTCTTCTCAATGTGGACAGGAAATGAAAAAAAAAAAACGAAAGGTGAAGTTCAAGAATGGTCCAATGCATCTGTTCATCATGTTGTGGTGCGTGGGGCAACCTCCTTGTATGTCTACGTAATGTCTTTTGCAGACTGTTATTATCGGCATGATAATGTTGGCATGTTTGTGGTTTGGACCGCCAGCTATTTTCACCGCAGGATTTTTTTTTTTTTTCGTCTTCTTCTTCTTATGAATGAACGCCGCGTCTTTCGACGGCGCCCAATTATGGTGTGATCGACGCTACGGGAAGTTCGGCTTAATCTTTCTCGGGGATACAGAATCAATTATCTACTCGATGCTTTTCAAGGCGTTTGAGCTACATTTATAATTTCAGCCTCTCTCTCTCTCTCCTTTTCTCCACCCTCTCTCTTACTCTCTTTCTATCTACCCATTCTCTCAACCTATTTATTGTAAACATCTCTTTTCCAATTTCTAAACTGCTCTACTGGATCAGTTGTATTCGATTTTTTTTTTTGGGGGGGGGGAGGGGCGCTTGGAACTGCCTTAGCAACATTTCTATTCTCT
The DNA here is from genome assembly GCF_040938485.1 of Diadema antillarum. NCBI lineage: Eukaryota > Metazoa > Echinodermata > Echinoidea > Diadematoida > Diadematidae > Diadema > Diadema antillarum. The sequence goes on from NW_027270922.1 coordinate 606,444, forward strand.
TCTTTCTCTTACTATCTTACAAACGATCCATGCACACACAGACACACACACGCACATTATACACACACAGTTTTTTTTTGTTTTTTAATTGATGAATAAAAATAGTATATGCCATAAGTGTTGGCAATCACGGGGATTTCGACATCTGTATGTGACACCTAAAATACGTACGCTAATTTCTTTTCAAACACAAACTTCCTTTATATGCGACAGAATTCACTATAAAGAGGTTTGCCGCATTAACATCTTTTGATGAGTCTTTTTTTTTCCCTTCTTGTTTGATCTTCACTTCCCCCTGCTCTTCCTTGACAAATTTGGCATACTTTTTTCTCTTTGTCTTATAGGATGGCCCCTCCCCCTCCCCCTCCCCTCCTTCTTTGTCCCTTCCTAAATAAAGAGAGGACCTTTATTTGACTCTAGACTTGATGTTGATGCAATGTCTCTTTAAGGCAAAATGTCTTCTCTCTCGCATCTACCAGCGTTTGACATGGAAGCTGGGCTCTAGCTGTACTGACACAAACTTGCCAGCCTAACTAAGCGATGAGTGAATACCGAATCCAATTGGTTTAATTCCATCTTCTCGGCTTACGGTCTATTTGCCTTCTCAGGAATTTGGGAAACCGAGTATACGGACTGTCGGAATATAGCCGCCCTATTCATACGCGATATGTTATCCATGCAGCGCTGCCGACTTGAATACAATAAATGTATCATGCTTTATTGTTGACATAGAGACATGATACTTGGCTGTATCTATAGCCTAAGTGGTAGCTTTGAATATTATGTAGTTATCCCCACGAATTGTCAATTTTCTGCTAAATTCAATTGAAGACCACTCCGCGTTTCCTTGTGTACTTTCTTCAGTCCAATCTTCTTCAATGCGAATGCGATATTAATTCGAAGCATATCTTGGTGGTTTAGCTTTAAGGTTTTTAAGGCGTATCTTTGTGAAAAGAAGTAGTTTTGATCCTTGCTATAAATATAGTCGCTGTTGTTTTGAGGGTTATGTTTTCAGGGTCAACGATGTTCCCTTTTAAGAGTGGAATGATGTAGCCCTTCACAAGACTGAAGAGTAATACGATGTTTAAAGACTGAAAAAGTACTACTCCTAATCATTCGTGTTTGTCTTTGCTTGTGTTAGTTAACTAGGGGCGTTTCTTCTTTTTTGTCAATAGTTACTTTTTTCTTGGGCATAATCTTATCCATTCATTTTTCTTTTCTTTTTTTTTAAGAAAAGCGCAAAAAGAAAATGGGACATTTAAGATTTCCTCTGTTCATAGTTTTCACCAAAATATAAACCTTGAGTTCCATTGTTATACACGCCTTCATCCTTCTTGTCATATAATAAAGGGTGGGTTGGGTATTTTAGGAAATGCATTGGTTGGTATAAAAACGATAAGATAAGTATACGTGTCCCTCCCTTTGACAATATTTGGAGCTTTGTATGTGTTTCTTTGAGATACTGATTTATAATTGTCAAGAGAAGAAATCTGAGGACATCGATGGCAGTTAAACAGTAATATGATAGAACTGTGGTAGGGATATTCTTAGAAGCTGACATTCGGGACCATGATGAATATGTTTCCTGACACCTATGTATCTGCTTTCTATTTAATACTACGCCCCTCCTTCCCCCGTCTTGGCCGGCAAAAGCAGGGAACCTCATCGCGAAGCTTTATATATAGAATATGGGTTAATGTGGTATTGATGACGCCAAAACCTCCCCCCTTGGAGATTGGACCATATCTAGATGTTTGTATAGCATTACCACGAGGGATGTCCATACCACATGGACATGATAATGATATAACGACGTCCTTCGCTCACTTCGTCTTTGATACTGGTATAGCTATGAATAACGATGGATTCTTATGAAGTTTACGAACTCCGTATCAGCCGTGGGACACCTTCTCAAAGTATTGCTTTGACAATATTGCCCTCACTCTAGTCTCTTGGGAAATAATCGGCATCGGGAAGCGTGGGGAGGATTCTGAGGTGTGAAATGGGCCGCAGAATTTATTTATGCGTGGATATCACAAGGTGATTACCGCTATCTCCAGTGTACACTCTGTACTTTGGCAATATTGATTAGGCTTTGCTTTCAAAGCGAGAAAAAAATTCCGGCCATCGGTAAGCGCGGTCATACTAAGGTGTGAAATGGGCCGAAGGTCTTCATTCTTTCTTTTTTTTTAAATAAGATGTAGATTTTCGTAATATAATGCCTCATTATCTGGACTATATATGCCGGCCTGGATTGTCTGGTCAGTTTCAAGCAGGGCTTGCTGGGAAAATAGAATAATAAAATGTCAAATTGCAGAGGACTTGTGGGATTTTTTTTTCATCACAATATCAAAGTTATCCAGTCTGTATTTCTTCCACTTTGATTCTCATACGTGATCTGGTATTATAACAGTTCTCATTTTTAATTCGTGAATCAGGGTAGAGAACGCCCCTCTTTCATTTAGTCCACTAAAGAGCGTACAAACGTAATGTTAATTTAATTGCTTTTACAAGTTATGTTTATCTAGAGTACAGTTGCTTCAAGGTATCGTCAGTGTAACACAGTCTATGATAATAATTACAAACTCTCTATACAGATAACTGGCAATAGCAAACTATTCTTTGATGTAGAAAAGAAAAGAAAAAAAATCCTTCCTATAAAGATGAAAAACTAGTTCATGGTTTTAAGGTGACAGGGCGAAAATGAATGCTTCTTGTAGCTGTCTACATCTAGTGTGAGGTGAAAAGGTGACCTGCGGCCATTTTTTTTTTCTTTCTTTCGTACAAACGATTGAAGCATTTGTGACATGACAACTTACCCCGGTGCACGGTAATATCGCGAGAGGCAAAGCTGTAGCGACTAAATGGGCCTCCGAAACAAATCGTCAGAGGCAATTTTGCCAGCGACAAATTCTCTCCCAGCGATATGAGGGGGTAAGAACTAAAAAAAAAAAAAGGGAGAGACCATATTCACTCTCATAAAATGCCGATGAGTTCTATTTCTGTCAAAACTAAAAGAAGAAAAAAAATCAAATTTTCGCGGTGAGTAATAGATTTGGGGAGGTTTTAGAGGTGCGGTTTGACAAGAAAATGACAACGTGGACGGCGTCAGCCCTTTTTGATGGAAAAAAAAGAAAAAAAGAGAGAGCAACCAGAGCTTGACTGCTATGGAGGAAATGTTTATAGTGTGTACTGTGCAGCCATCAATAAGGCTTGCTGATAGTGCAGAGCGCATGCATGAGTATTTGTTTCTACACGAAAGTGAGCCAGCCCTAAAGCAGAAAAGACAATGTTGCAGAAAAGACAATGTTGCACTCGATTGTCTTTCGTGTCGTATGAGACTTTCATGGGGTCAGAGGATTTTGTTTGTCATATACTAACTGCAGTAAATTGCACTGTGTTCGATGGTGGCGATCATGTTGTGAAATGATACAGAAACTCATCAGTTCACCTGCCTCATGAAGCGAAAAACAAACAAAAGAACACAAAGATGCCGATCACATATTGCCGCCATATAGCTGACTGGATACGGGACGCTTTGATTTCAAAGTGCAAAGAGTGTCTAAGGAAGGAAGCCAAAGAGGCAGAAAAGTCTAGAGAAAGAAAGGGACTGAAAGGTAGATAGATAGATAGATAGATAGATAGAGAGAGAGAGAGAGAGAGAGAGAGAGAGAGAGAGAGACGAATAGCTAGACAAATAGATAGATATAGCTAGGTAGAGAGAGAGAGGTAGAAAATAGATAGATAGATAAATAGATAGATAGATAGATAGATAGATAGATAGATAGATAGATAGATAGACGAATAGACAAACACATAGATATAGCTAGATAGATAGATAGATAGAGAGAGAGAGAGAGAGAGAGAAAGAGAGAGATAGATAGATAGATAGAGAGATAGATAGATAGATAGATAGATAGACAGAGAGAGAGAGAGAGAGAGAGAGAGATAGAGAGATTCAGACAAGTCGAATATTGCTGTTGTCTTGCAAGCACAAAAATATTTCTTTTCGCGATATCTATAAACCCCTCAGCTAATTTGGAACAGATAGATTAAACACTCCCTACCATAAACAACTACTGGGGTACGGTATCATTTCATAGGTAATGTTTTTCAGTAGTTAACATTGTATTATAATTATTCTTCTTTGCCTTTAGACATCAGTATCTAAAAATTTTCCAGCTGTACTAATTGCTGTTACAATGTTTTAAGTATTTATTTTCTCAACTTGAGGTAATCTGATAACACCATGCGAAAAAACATATCCATTCGACTGCAAATGCCTGTAAGTTCTACAATTTGATTCGTATTAAACTGTTATTTGCAGACATAAGGAAATTTAAAAAAATCGTTTGTATGGCACGCGTCCGTCAGTTTTTCCTTAAAAAAGAACAAACATAGAAGTAACAAAAAAATCGCTGTAAAATTTCGTTTGAGTAGCAAACATGCATTCTGCGTCGCGACTTGCAACGTACATTTATTTTGAATCTGGTCTTTTTTTTTTTGTTATTATTGATGTGGCAGTGTATATTCCGTAATCATTTCTTTTTTCTTCCTTTTTTTTTCTTTTTAAGGGGATATCTGGAATACACTTTAACATTCTTTAGATCTCACACAGCTTTACATGAATTTGTAGCTATTGATGAGAAATTAAAATGCTTAAAATATGATGATGACTTGCAGATTAGTTTGAAATATCACACGTTTTATTGTCATGTTTATGTGGGTACATGTGTTTGTGTATTTAAGAGTGTTACTGCAACTTTCATTTTGAGACTTTATGCGCGTTATGTATAAATGTGATTTCGTTTATGAGGTGGCTGTGACGCATTTTATATAAATGACACTTCTATATGTCTATTTTCGAGTGTTGGATAAGGTATTATTTTGCTGTGGTGATTGTGCGCAGCCAACAACACGGATATAAGGGAGAGAGGAATTTTCACATCGCTGCCTAATTAGAACGTAATTGACCCGTCAATTAATCATCACACTTTGCTGTGATTAACGCTCAATTATCGGTAATTTAAACCGACAAATATGCGGTGCATGGGACAAAAACAAAAGAGTGTGTTTGAACCCCTCTCCCGGCAGGATATAGCTATGGTATATACGTCTCATTTGGCTTATCTGTTTAGAGAACATTGCGTTTCAGATTTTAGTTACTTTTTTGTAACGAATATAAAAACGATTAAAACCAACGGCGTTTGAGGAATATTAGGAACGATCATTTCCATTTTGGTGTGAATACTTGGTAATGCTACATTTTTAGTCTTTGGTGGAAATGTTTTCTCGTACAATTATCGCTCTCTGATTTCTATTTCTCATGAAAGAAATATACATCTTAATTTCAGTGTGTGTGCAGACGCAAAGATAATGCTATTTTGACTCTGCCAATGGTACCGTACCGACGAAATCAAATGCGTAATAGATAGCATACACAACGCATACGCTCTGAATGAGGATTAAAAAAAAAGAAAGGAGAGAAAAACCCTGTCAGATGTCGATTTAGTCTTCACACGTCGAGTGATATATCACGGAAGTGATGTTGAACAATTTTGTGACGTGAGAAAGCTTTGGTCCTTATAGACGCAAACGGCAAAACAGTGCTCAGCTCTCTGTGCAAATGAGTATTTTATACGTGGACAGAATCCGTACGAACATACATTACTTATCCGTCATGTGTTTGGACATAATGATATACATTAATATGTATTGCAGTTGTTTAGTTGCTTCTTTGTAGGTTTGTTTCTCTTCTCCCATGATATTTCGAGAAGTTTCTGAAACTATGGGTAAGACGGTTTTCGCTGAGTATGATTAGAAAACCAAGCCAAAAACCAAAATAAGCCAAGAATTATTTCTGCAAACGCACGATGGGGAATGGAGACACACAGATGAGTTCCTAACACGCTGTAATGGGCTCACACTGCGGTACCTCACTTTATAACCTCGCATTCGTCCTTTGTTATGAAATATTACGTTTGCTTTACGAGAGCCTAACGAAGCAGAATTGCACTCGCCTCGAAGCGATCCAATGTTTAACTCTTCCAGAGTCATCGGCAACCATACAGTATTAAGATGCCCATAAGTTGTTTTCAAGGAGTGGAACAGAGAGGGGTAAACAAACGCAAAAGGGGTTGAACACTTACCTCTGAGAACGCCAATTATGATCTGGGGAGTATTCCAAAATCCAAATCACCACGGCGTCTAGCTTTACACCACTGCGTCCTATCGTTGGTGATGCTCCCGCGCCGTTACTCTCATCTCGGTCAGGAATCCATTGTAAGGGGGGAGGGGTGATCACAGACATTTATCCAAAGACATAATATCGGCCAGTAGCTGTACCAACACACAAAAACACACACATGTGTGTCGAGGAGATGGGAAGAAAAAAAAATAGGACCGGGAAAGACGAAATCCTCGAGGGCAAGTGGCATGAGTCCAGAAGATGTGATTACCTGCACTTATTTTTGCTCTCCGCCACTATGCCTATCGACACGGGTGCGCACAGGACCCGATACCACCACCAAAATAAAAAGAACAACAATAATAACAAAGTGAAGGGCAACCTTCGGATGCCCTTAGCATATCCAGTAGGACGGAGGATAAAGAGTACCAACAACAACAACAAAAAAATGGTGGTGATAATAATAACAGTAATAACTGTGAATGACAGCGTCCAATAGGAGCCGAGATGTACGCAGGGTGCTAGAGGATGCTTGAAATGAAGCGAAGGGTGGAGAACAGGATCACGATGGAGCTTGGCAACTTCTTGAATCAGTAGCAGCAGTAGCAGCAGCAACAGCAATATTTCACTATCGACATCCAGCTACGTCACAATCCCCTCTTTCTATTACTCTTCCTTTTTTTCTTCTCCTCACTTTTTTCCTCTGTCTTCTCCACTCTTCTTGACATTAGACTTTACATTGTTTGTCTTCTATTTACTTTTTTAAACTACTCATTTTTCGTCCGGGGGGGGGGGGGTGTTTCATAAAGCTGTTCGTAAAGTTACGAACGACTTAAGAACGACTAGTGTTTAGTTCTTATGCTGAATTAATGAAATTCTGATAAGTATTGCACATCAGAAATGATCACCAGTTGTTCTTAAAGTCGTTTGTATCTTTACAAACAGCTTTATGAAACATGGCCCGGGGCCTTCTTCTTATTAAAACTATTTCCCAATGTTCGTTCTCACTTCTTGTCTTCCCTTATGTAATTCGTTTGCTTTGTTAGTCCTCCTCTTCTAGTTCTGATTGTCCGTTTGTTTGTTTGTTTGTTCGTTTGTTCGTTTGTTTGTTTGTTCGTTTGTTCGTTTGTTTGTTTGTTTGTGCTTTCTTTCTTTCTTTCTTTTGAGAAGACACTGCAAGGAAATACAAGATATCATTCGCACTGATTACCAATCATTTTGCTTTAATCTGGCTAAGTTAAAGGGAAAAATCATCTCACTGTCCTAACGTGGCTTAACAACGGAACTTTCATATCTTACACAGACGAGAGAACAACATTCTTTCGTTGACATGGTTGAGACGAGCAATTTCGAACACATACTCGGATGTGAACTTCTTGATGCAAATAAATACATCAATAAACACAAAGATCCGGATATTGCAACTGATCGACAAACAATGATCGATTCGGTTTCTATTTTAGTCGATGTCTGGCAATTGTCAATCATTTGCAATAAAAACTTCTCGACGGAAGAATTTTATGAACACGAAAACATCCAGATATTCGATAAGCAAATACGAATTGAAAATCACTTTCCAAACAAACTAGATAAGAGAGAAATCATGGGTACACCAAATTGAGAAAACAGTTGTTCATATCGTGTTCTGTGTGTAAAGTTGAATTTTATGACAGTTATACAAAATGAAATCTTGAATATCAGTCTCCCCTACCGATATGAAACAGTGTGGGTCATGAGACTAGATGATAGTTGGTGTGGAGAGAGAAAGAGAGAAAGTAGAGATGGAGAGAGAGAATGTGAGAAGAAAAGAGAGAAAGAAGGACATAGGGAGGGAGGGGGAGGATGAGTAAAAGAGAGAAAGAGGAAGAGGGAGAGAGAAAAAAACGGAGGGACAGGGGAAGAGATTCCTTTCACTTCGGAGCATTAGGGCTTGGCCAATCACATAATCACGCACTGGCGGTATATTTAGCTGTTTGTTATCACAAAACACGGCGCGGGATCGGCAGGCAGTTCGTTGGATGGCACGTTCGAACACCGCAGCAAGGCAGGGCGTTTGTGCAGTTGTTTTCATTCGAAATTTACGTTCTGACAGTGTTCTTCATTTTCTTCTCGACTCTCCTTTAAAGGAGGAGGATGGGGAAGGATGCTGGGGGACACATGATTGGGATACAAGGAATCAGTCTTTAACACCCGACCGGTGAACTTCCATTCATTCAAAGTTCACGGGCGATAGGAAGTACTATACCCACCCCTCGATCCCCCTCCGCTTGTCTATCCTGGCTTCTCCTTTATTTTTTGTTTTTATTCTGTCGTTGAACACTTTCCAAAACACACGAATTCCGTATACCCGGATCAACATTTGCGTCGTTGTTCCGAAGGTACGTTAATCCGAAAGTAACAAAAATGCGAATTAACGAATTTCGAATTACCAACCTCGCTTTGATTACGGATTCACGAATCTTTGGAATAACGATTTTTTTTTTTTTTTTTTTTGATTAGCGAGCCTTCGGAACAACGAGCTAAATATAACCTGATATATTGTATGCCCTGTATTTTCGTTTGATGTATGGCTACAAGGGCTAGAGAAATAAGTGTTCTACTGAACTGAAATTATATTGAATGCATAACTGAGTGTATCTTTAAGACATACTCTACGTAGATGTCATGGAAAGGCGTTCATATCCGTTTATTGGTTTCCCATCTCCATTTCTATGCCGCTAAAATTCCGTCTGTGAAAGAGGCGATTTGGAATGATTAGATATAATTTCTCTCATTATTCACGCTTTAATAATAATGCTCATTAAAACAGTTTGTTTGCTTAGAATTCCTGGTATGTTGATATTGTACTCTAAAAAAAAATTAGATAGATTTATCAGTCCGGTACCATCATCGTTCCTGTCGTTTCCGAAGCTCCAGCAAGTCGCCTCCGCCATCTCCCCGTGTGTGTGAGGAGCGGACGGGATTTGCGGGGTTAGCGGCGGTGGTGGTATTGGACCCAGCAAAGTCCCGCGGGAGAAATCTCATTAGGATAATCGCCTTTTATTGGCAACAGAATATTGAAAACACGGAGCGCTGAGGACGAACATGACATTTCCCCGTCGAAGGGGGGGATCAGGTAAGATTGGCGCTTCCACCCGACGAGCTGCGCAGTGGCCACCCTTTAGGGATTGACGTTCGGCAAGCTTTATACAACACTGTGAGAAAGGAGAGAGTGGGTTAGACAGAACAGGAGAGGGAGGGGAAGAATATAATGTGCAGAAATGGGAAGTATGGGGAGTGAGAGAGAAACGAAACAGGATGTAGAAAGAGGAAAAGGGAGAGGAAAGAGAAATAGAGAAGATAGAAAAAGAATTCAAAGGAGAAAAAACCGAGAGTACAATATGAATGAAAACAAAACTAGAAGATAATGAAAGACAGAGATGATCTACACACACAGAAAAGAAAGATTATATAATAAGACAGAGGAAATGGAGAACAAGAGGGAGAGAAACCTGGCTCAAATATATTTTAGAAATAGATAGACTGAACGACTGACAGGAAGGAGGAAAAACCATTGAAAATGAGCACAACGACAAGTATTTATTGTCAGTTCACAGTATTTTCCTTTGTTTGCAATATTGTACTAATTTTGTGTTACTATGTGTATGTAGCCTAAATATTCTGTTTTGTCAGAAAAATAAAATGAAATGAAATGAAGAGATAGGAAGTAGTTTTATAGAATGAAGTAAAACAAAGAGAGGAAAACCAGAAAGTGGCTGTAGGAAAATGATGAGACGCGATGGGAAAGGGCGTGCCGACAACTCTTCTCTAAGGGGGAGAGCCCCTTTGCGTTGAATGCATTTTTTTTTCTTGCATTCGATCTCCAGTGCACACTTGCCGCTACATGTAGATATAAACAAGAAACAAACAAAACAAACAAATAATTCACTTTCAACTCCGGGAGATTTCGGAATATGGTGCAAACGCGTAATTACATCATCATCTTGACTGAATTTAAATCTAACCTGCATTCTTTCATCAGGATCAACTTCAATATTCCTCTTGTAATCTTCCATTCACGAACACACACGACAACTTTGTGAAGAAGAATCAGTGCTTGCCTTTTTCGCAGTGTCACTAAAGAAGAGAGATGTTACGTACATTCCAAGTAGTGTGTATGTGTGTGTGTGTGCGAGGCATTCTTTTTATGTAACAACCATACCTCAAAGGAAGGGATCACCTGGATGAAAAGCGACAGTAGGGCCTTTCAAGAATTGTCTTTTCCACCTGCGTTCGTGTCCCCCCTTTATTACCAAAAAGAATGATAATGTAATACATCGGGTACATCATACTCTGTCAGGCGATCGGTCTCTGCAGGGAACGAGAAGCAGTCGCTATTAGGGAGTGGATCAAGACTCCGTTTATTGCAATTCAATGATAAATCACAGGAGAAAAAGAGGAACAGCATTGTCTCTGGTCCCTCTTGATTGGAAACCAGTTTTTTTCTGGCAGTTGCACAAAGGGGATGCGACATTTGTGGGTCATAGACATGATTCCCGCGGCCCAGCCAAATTTGAGGTGGAACGGAGGAGACGAATCACCTGGGATACCGGAGGGGGAATAACTGAAGGAGACGTCAGGTAATGTAGTGATTATATTACACACTCTAAAACACAGATGCGGGGACATACACCCAACCATCACCACCACTCATACACATCAACGTATTATACAGATATAAACACACAAGCACACATTTAACGCACCAACAAACACCCAGTCACTCTTATGTGCGTTTTTTTTTTAATATAAATTTTGAAGAATAAGCACTGAAAATGGGGAATCTCTTTGCAGGGCTCATGCAGATAGGACAAAATTGCTTTGAATCTTGTGTGATTCCAGCTGGACCTGTAAAGATACCTTTTGGTGGAGCAGAAAAACAAAAACAAAAACATAGAAACACTGTTAAACATTGTGGTGGCTTAAAAGGAGGGGTTGAAGATGTTGACCATTGCTGACCTAGATATAATTATGGTATTCCTTAAGATTGGGACCAAAAATAATCCAAAATAAAAAAAGTTTTAAGATTCATCCTGTCAATATCGAGGGATTTATCGACAAATCATCATCAGGCGCATAATCCGTTCACGGAAATGTTCATTCTGATAACGTAAATTCTGTAATTCTCATATTTATACATGTTGAGGCATTTAGCGATTATTTTCAACCATATTTCCTTACATCTACATATTTCCACGACATCGGAAAATCTGCTAACATGTAAGACGATTAAGCTTTATTTTCCTTCTTTGTTTTAGACTGGCCACATTCTACAACTCGGATGACACGGCATTGCAGTACTTATGCGCAATCAATGGGCCGGATACATAAACGCTAGCAATTGCTTGTGCTAGCCTTTTACTCAAATCCGTATGCATAAAAACAAGCAATTGCTTGCAAGCAGAAGCTTTTGCTAGCAAGCACAAGCAATTGCTTGCTGCCCGCCAGCAATTGCTTAGAGACCAAGCTTTTGCTTAAAAACGTATGCATAAAACATATTTTTTGCTTGTTCTTGCTGTAATTCTCATATTTATGTTTTGTTTTGTTCTTGCTAGCAATTGCTTACTATTTTCCAAGCTCTGCAAAATGAACTTGAGCTTTTGCTTAATTTGGACGTTCCTTTTTAAGTGTCATTGTCACATTCATACAAGAAAGACCACACTTGTGCAGTAGTGGTAACTATAAATCTACAAGAAATTATTCTTCACCAGTGTTAGAAACATTTTCATTTCAACAACGGGAAAGTTCAGTGGTCAGCACGCAAAATGAGATGAAAAACAGGTAGATGTCTGACTTCGGTGGAGAGCAAGGAGACCTCTCTCCGCGTGCGATCTGGCAGATCCGCGCTCTCTCTATAAGCAGTGATGGGAATCAGCCAGTACGTGATGTGTGTGTATAGATGTGTGTGTGCGTCTGTGTGCGCATTTATGAGTGCCATTTCATAGCTCTATTGCTATGTCAGGAAATGTTTCGCACACACACGCCCTTTCAAATACATGCTGTCACACTCGCCTTTGTTCTTGTGTTCGCACAGGCGTGACGTTCCTTTTGTTGAAAACGCAAGCAATTGCTTGTGCGGAACAAGTAAAAGGTATGGGCACAAGCAAAAGGTTATGCATATGGATTTAAGCAATTGCTTGAGCTACACCTTTTGCTAGACGAGCTTGTGCTTTTGCTTAAAGCAATTGCTTACAAGCAATTGCTTGTTTTATTCATTCGGCCCAATATCTAACAGTATAGTAACTGTTATGTGTGCATGGTGCTATTACTCTTTCATCGTGTAGCTGAAACCTGTGTCATCAGCAAATTTTCATGCTTTTATGACATATATTACTAATGACAATTACGTGTTGGATTCCTTTTTTTTTTTAACTAAGCTTCCTGTTCGGTATTCCTTAATTCTCAGGGTTGAGTCAGTGACATGGATATATCATCCTTTAATCTCGCCGTGATCATTCTTCAAAGAAAGGCATATGGAGGGGAGGGGGTCATTATAACCATAATCAAACTACTAAGGCCATGATCGTAACTGGGCGTCGTTTTGTCTAAAGGATATAATATTTCAAATTTGAAAGAGTAAGAACATTCAAATATGTGCGAAATTTAGCAATATTTCAGACTCTGAGCATTTTTTTTTGACAGTGATAAGAACATGATCTTTACTACCACAGCAGAGTCGGACATGATTTTGACTGGCCATGCTGCTTAAGGAGGGGGGGGGGGTGGGGACGTGACGAAAATACGTTTGGAGTCACGCCTCATCAAAGCCACGGTCAATGTCCATGCATATTTTAAGAGCCGATGCCACTCTATATTGCGAACTTGCTTGATTTACGCGTCATGCAAATGAACCCATTTATTGGCTCCATCCATAATTTATCAGACATTGTAGGAAGGACCGTCCGACTTCTTTGTCAACCCTCCCTCCCTCCCGCCCATAGGACATTCACCTCATTTCTTATCAAGGTTCGTCAATAAACGAGTCTCCTGCTCCTGCTCAATGATTACTTCACCGATGACCAGCCGAGTGGAGATCACGAGAGTATATAAAAAAAGATCCCCATCATTATGAGATCACCGGGCCTGAACGAGCACATCATGATCAATTAATGATCGGCCTCACCCATGATGAACACATCGACCCATAAATCAGGGTGATACCCCGTCCCAGTGAACTCGCCTACATCATTCGCAATTCGTCAGTCCTGTCATCGATAAAATGAGGATGGTGGCGCGTATCGACGTGGGAGGTAAATCATCATTGCAAGTGAGTTTAGTGGCAGAGTCCAGTGAGTGCATGGCCCTGTCCTTTATGAATCATTAATTCCTTACGTGGGATTTTCTTGTTTGTTTCTAATGTGTTTCTCATTACCAGCTACATCGTTCAAAAGTCCGTGGCCAAAGCGCTTTGTCATTCACCCTTCCTAAAACTTCTTCTCTGGCAGGAGTAGTTATCATGACGCAGAATTACGTTGGGGTCGACAATCTAAAAAGCGGAAGTAGAATAATGGATTTATGATAGCAAAGAAAAGATAGCTGCAATGGTATTATACGCATCAAGTCCACTTTGCAGTTCCCCTGGGTGTGATATGGGCTAACAACAAAATAATGTGAGTTAGATAGTAGATTATTCGTTAGATTGACTACTGTGATGCAATGGATAACTTGGACTTCCAAACAGGGGTTTGGGGTTCGGTTACTACCAGATGTTTGAAGCACTGGGCAGGATGTTTTGTTTGTTTTGTTTATGTTTTCCCCACGATTTAATCTAAAAACTAAAGAGGGAATCTCATTGGCTTGGAGACTAGGTGGGGACCTGGTGGCGACTCCAGTCTCGCTGCGTGGTCGCGGGCACGTCTCCACGACGTCTCCGCAACGTCTCCTTGAAAATAGCCTGGTCCCCAGAGAGTTGCGAGAGAATCGAACATGTTCAATCTTTTCCGGAGACTTTTTCCAATCTCCAGCTGGTCTCTTCGACGTCTCGGTGACGTCTCCTTAGTTGCGGATAGAGACTTATTTTCTTGTCCGCGATGTCGAGACGTCTTTGCGACCTCGCAGAAAGCCATGGCGACCTACCGTCGCCATGAAGACGTCTCCGGAACTGAGAAAACGTCTCGGAGACGTTGCGGCAACGTGTCCGCACCTTTCTGGCGAATCCGCGTTGTCACCTTGTTTGGATTCGACTCGGACGTCACCCTGGAGTTGCCTTCTTAGTGAGAGTGTAAGCCATTTTTGTTGTTGTTTTTGGTGTTTCGAGTCAAACGCTGTAGTCACACGCTGTAGTCGCGGGGACGTCTCCTCCACCAAGGTAGACACCTATAAGGGAAGAGGTTGCATCCCTCCATCTGCCATAAACATCATCAAGTGTGTGACACCCACTTGACGTCTAACACAAAAATTAGAATTTAAAACAGAATGACAAAACATATTTAAGTGGAGAAGAAGGAGATAAAGGAGGGAAAAAAAGAAGAGAGAAAAGGAGGCATACATAAGAAAATGAGGAAGAAGAAGATCAAGAAGAAGAAAAACAGGAGAGCGACGCAGAAAAAGAGGATGTAGAAGAGTGAATGTTTGTCATCATTCAAGATGTCGTTGTTGCTGCTGATGATAGTAATGATGATTATAGCAATTATAAGCTGAAGAGAAAAGCGTGAAGAAGGAGTGGGAAATGTAAAGATAGAACAAAAAGGATAACAAAATGTGGAAATAAGCAGAAAAAGACAATGGCAAGATGACGAATGAGAGGAGGAAAGTCGAAGACAAACGACGAAGTAATTTGTCATCGGATTACATACGAGGAAAGAAAGATTGACGCTACTATACACAAGAGCCACGAGGGGAAGGGAGGTAGTGATAAGAAGCTAACCCGTCTATGAGCAATTTAGTTCAAGTTCAAATTTATTTGATTGATATCATGGTGTTTGCTTTCTGCGTTTATTGTCTGTTTATGGTCGATTAGGAATATTTTGGGCAGAGAAGAACCATCTTCGTCAACCCCATACTTGCTGAAATCATTCCTGCGCTATTTATTAAGAGATTTGTGTTTGGGGTCTGCAAACATATACGTAAACGCACACACGCACACACACACACACACACACACACACACACACACACACACACACACACACACACACACACACACACACGCACACACACACACACACACACACACACACACACACACACACACACACACACAACAGGGAGGTGCGAAAAAAACTCCCTGCCCATACTAGTCATCAAGAGAAGCAGGCAGATGTGTCGAACTTTCTCTCTCTGTTACCAACGCGGCCAACTTCTGGCACACGACGCTCTGACAATTATTATACCAGAATGATTTTGACCCCAGTATTCAACCACCATCACCGTAACCCCGGCGGGGAATTGGTGACGTCACAAGAAAAAAAAATCGTATCGATTGTTCCTTCCCTTGTGTCCCAATGACAACACACGTCTGGATTACAGGTATGCGCCCATCCTCGCGAGAGGGCGGTAATACCCGCTATCACTTAGCGCTAAGGAGGAAGAATGGCTATTCCGTGTGATCACCACATCAATTACGTCCAGGAATCACACGCTGTCGTGCACACCCTTGGCGCATTCATTTCATCTTTTCTCTCTCTCTTTTCTTCTCCTCCTTCTTATAGGCAGCCGAGATTAGCCGTGCCTCCGAGGTATTGACGGTTTGTGACAAGTGCGTAGTTTGCAAACGTAGAGGATTCCGCTTTACTGACGCCAGAACGGACACACAACGAGCAGTGATGATATTATGTTTGGCTGAGGTGACGCGATAATGCGAGTCCACTCTCACTTGGCACTGCTGCTGTGTTCACGGCATTTAGACACACACATGCACACAAAACCATGTGATGTCAAATTCAACTGAGGAAATTGTTAAGTGGAGATTAGAACCAAAAGTTTTGCCTTTCCTGTCGCCACCAACCCCTCCGGTCATGAAAAATAACAGTATTAATGGAAACAGATACATGCGTACTATGTCATCACCTTTCTGAACATCGTGCCTTTCCAAAAAAAAAAAAAATACGATGCTGTAAAGATTCACACATCTTAAACAATAACACTTACTTCAAGGTTATATCTTTACGTGATCCGTTTAGCAAATAAGGTCAAGATCGTTATTAAGGTAAGACTTTAGATTTTCCTCATCTTCATTTGATATTTACGTAAGAAGTGTGTAGGGAAATCACTATCCATCCACTCGTAATTTCAGCTGTATCCAAAAAAAAAAACCAAACCTACACGAACTGGAAACTTCACTACGAAAAAAAAAAACCCGATATAAATCATGAAACCTCCACTTCCTCCGTTAAGTATTCGTTTTTTAATGATGCTACACTATTTTTCGTTAAAATACATATTCACGATGTTTCTCCGTTATGAGATGGGTGAATTTTCAGCAACGCACAATCCTTTGCACAAACACGCCCCCTCGCGTCCTGTATGAAACCTCTCTAGCTGGTGATCAGTCGAAGACTATAGAGAAAAGATGTCCCCGTGTTTATTTCGCGCAAATTCTTTCTCTAAATCTCTTCGCGCGTGACAACAGTCACATTGTTGGATGCTATAAACTTTCGCCATGGTCTGTCAACGAATAATGCTGTCAGACGTAAGCTTTTTCTTTTCTTTCTGTCAGTTGTCCCACCATTCTATCCGTCCATCCGTTTGTCTCTCACTTATCTGTCGTATATCGTCACGAAAGCAATGTCATGTAATTTCAACAATCTCATGGTATTCATATCATCAGATCATTCATCCGTTTATATTTTAATGAATGTGGTTCAGCGTGTATCTACCATAAAACCTTATTTTCTATTCATCATTTATTGCTCATTCAAACCCTGTTGAATTAGATATGATCCGCAACACTTACACTAATTACTTCTTGTTTTCTCTGTATGTCCTTTATCACTACACCTCTATCTGACGCTTCGCCTCTTCTTTTCTTTCACTTCTCCTTTCTTTCCTCATCTTCCCTTCACTTCATCTCTCCTCTAGTAGCCTTTTTTTTCTAAGATTCTAAGATACTCAAGGAATCGGCAAAGGAACTAACGCGGTCCTGAGGACACTGTGTTATTCCCCTCCCTTGTTCCCTCTGCTCTTTTCTACACTCCCTTTCCGCATACATATCTTTCCCTATCTCTCTATCCCCTATTTCACTCATTTCCCGTCTTCTTCCACTCTTTCTTACTTCGTCACTATCTCATCCACCCCACCCCACCCCACCCTCATACAAACATCCTCTCCATTCTTGCAATAGCCGCCAGCTGATTCCCATGTCACAACCAGTGTGATTTTTTTTTTTCCAGTGCCCCCTGCTGACAAGGTTGTGATGACATTTACACCACCTCTCACCGAGTGGCGAGTACAGGGCATGGTATACACGTATATATCAACTCAGTAAATGGAAATGTAAATGTATACTATTATCTCACTCTCTCTATCTCTATCTATCTATGTTTCTATCTATCTTTCTATCTATCTATCTATCTACTAATATGTCTGTTTATATAATATGAAATATATCATTTATGTATATGGTGTACTACAAGATTTCATATTAATGTATATCTTTAACTATCTATGTATCTGCATATACATGTATATATTCGTTATACATACATGTATATAATATAGATATATATATATATATATATATATAATATTATGGCGTAAACATAATATGATATAATAACAGAGCCGTTTCGATAAAAGTATTGCTTGCAGTGATATTAGCCTAAAAATATATACGTATAGCGGGTCAGGAGGATTCAGTAAAACAACGTCCAATGAAAATAATTGCCTCTTTGTATAAATTGAAGTAAACTACCCGTATTTATTCGTTGATTTCCGCACTGAACCTTTTTCTCGTGTGGCGATCTCTGTTGTGTAAACCTCAGTCGACACTCATCCAATCAACATCTATACGACGTTAAGAGAATATGTGCGGCAACATAGTAACTTCCTTGCAGCGTGTTCTTAGGCTTTCAGTGTTCCGTATACGTCCTGCATTTCTCGCCTCGAAAAGTTTCTGTCGCAGGAGAGCCGACACTGACAATCGCACCAATGAACTGGCAAAGCGTAAGGCAGAACTGATACAGGGGGGTGTTTCATCAACGTTTGTCGGCGCTGACAACTTGAATCACCATAGTAACAGTCAGTGACCAGAGCATCTCAGCCAATCAAAACCAAGGATTTTGCTGAAATTGTCAGCGCTGACAAACGTTGATGAAACACCCCAGGTTGTTTTGTTGGTGGTGTTTTTGTTGCAGCTGTTTTTGTTTTTGTGTTATTGTTGTTGTTTTTATTCATTAGATTGGTTAATCGACAGCGGTTGAAGCAGCCGCATTGCTGTTTACCAACATTATGCGCATGGTGTCACCTCACTCAAAACATTAACACGTTCACAGATTGATGGTTCATTAATCAACGAAAGCCTTTTTCTCTTCCCTCTCTCACCCCCCCCCCCTCTCTCTCTCTCTCTCTCTCTCTCCCTGGCTCTCCCCTTTTTCTTTTTCTCTTTATATATATTTCTCTCTCTCCCCCTCCCTTTCTCTGTCTCTTTCTTTTTCTCTCTCGCGGGTGGGGGGGGGGGGGGGGACTTGACTGCCACCTTAAAATTCAACCTTGATGCAACTTTCGTGTGTTCTAAACGATTTCCTGAGGGGTATGTCATTAACAGCGTTATAAATACCCAATCCGGGGTCTCACAAACAGCTATAGGAATGATGTTATTTACCAACAATACGCGCACCCAGAAATGGAATTTACCCTGTACTATTGGTTAAAGTGATGATACTTGCAATTGATTGTGTGTTGGTTCTCAGTATCCTTGTACCCTGTGGGGATCACATGTACATTTCTGATAAGTATGATTAAAGGGCGGGTTTATTTCCCTTTTTCGTCAATGAGGCCACACCCTGATGTGAAATGAAAACTGTTATGTTTTCCCTGGACAAATAGCTATGAATGACGCCACAAGGGTATCCGCTTATTTGATACTGAGAAGAATCTCATATAATCTACCATCAACATTTTTTTTTTGTGGCCTCTACAAGGGCATTTGGTCTGGCGCCGCATACGATGTAAACAAATTTGTGTAATTATGATATCTGATCCCTTCGAAGTATCAATTATGTAGCTGTTTTACTTCACTCGTAGAGATTATAGAGTAGAGTTTACATTTGTTTGTCCTCTCCCCCAATATGTTACCGAAGTGTAATTAGTCCTAATACTGTATTGATTAAAAAAACAACCTGCTTGTAAATTCTCTGGTCCCGGAAGAAGAAAAATATGGAAGCTATTGAAAGCCATGGGTTTTGGGGACGCTAGGTCTATATTGGCGCCATAGCAAAAGAAACAACAACAACAACCCAACAACAACTTTTTTCTCTTTGTTTTTTTTTTTTTTTGCATCGTCTTGCCACCAACAATTAATCTTGTCAACTTTAGTGAAAATCTGGTTATACACTATGAAGAGAATATCTCAAATCTCAATTTTGACCATTTGGCTACACCCGCATATTTCTACGTCCTTAGATAGCTACCATCGGGCCACCACCACTATACCGTCATAAAAACTCGTATTTAGATAGTTGATGTATGATAACATATAGGCCTACATAATCGCCAACAACAGTAGGCCTATTGAACCGCAATATCATGCGTTTGGGCTCCAGAGAAGAATAAGGTTATTGTCCTTTTTAAATGTACTCACGATGGGGGATTTTGGACTCCTTCATGGCGGCCAACTAAGGCATCTTCGCATTACCTACTATGATAGAATGACAACTTTGCAAGAGGATACTGGGAACAGTGGATCGCAATCATTGTCATTATTACTGTTGTCACTGCTATTGTAAGTGTAATTATCATAATCATCGTCACTGTTCGTGTTAGTGCTGAGTCATCTGCGTTAAGTATCAAGTCAAGAGAGCTTCCCTCATGTGCCCAGTTTCAAATCATGCCTCTGTCACACACATCCTCCGGCGTTAGGACCCGGCATAGGGACATACGTGTTTTCCTGTCCGAGCTTGGCCTGAAGATGGCGTGAGGTGGTGTTGATGGTATGCCGCCACGCCGCTCAGCGGGTGCGACAGCCCACCGCGGTGTGACCATAAATTCCGCCTCCGGCTGGGAACGTTATCCGTCAGCACGCCATTTCAACAATGTAACGCAGGAGCGTGCGGCGCAGCGTCATAATGGTGTATGTCGCCGCTTAAAGGAACGAATATGGGCTCTCGTGGCGCGTTGTAAATAACAGAGACTTGAAATGCACTATCAGGTCTTTTCCCAAACGTTTGAAACATCAAACGTAAACTATAAAAGCCATTGTAACATGCAGTTGCATCACATATCTCTCTGTTTTTAGCCTTCTCTGAATCACTTCCCATCGAAGTGTGAGCTAATAAGATGAAGCTGCGATAGCAATGCAGTTGATGAAATATAGAAATGTGAATCGAAGAAATTTTGTCTAACTATTAACGAGCATTGATGATATGGAGCGAAGGAAGCGAAAGAGATAGTTAAAAACAGTTTTGTTTCTTCTTGTAGGACTGAATACACTTTCTGCAAATTATCAATGTGAAAACCTGAAAATAAGCAGTCTTTTAATCCAGGAACTAATTCCTAGATTTTTCCTTATGGAGGGAAACGGGTCATTTCATTTTCTGACATATTTACGGTTTTTCGCATCCTTGTTGTGATTCACCTGCTGTTTATACTGTTCTCCCGAACCGTTGGGTATTATCCGTTGATCGTTTATCTTTATTTTTATTTCATTTCTTTTCAAGTTTTGCTCACTCCCTCGCGTTCTGATTTCAAATGAAACAATACTTGCTTCCTAATGTAGAGACGAAGAGAATTTCCCTATCCTGTCAATTGGGGGCAGTCTAACTTTTTCATCATTTCATTCTCGAATATTTTCACAGCGCGGTATTGGTTAAAAGTAACATCATGTTCTCATCTGTGCGTTCCAAGAAACTTTTATTTTGGGGGTGGGTGGGTTATTGGTGCATTTATATGTACACTAAGAAATGTGAAATGAAAATCGTTGACACAAATCTAGAAATAATACTTAGAATATGACATCTTTTTTTTATCAAACAGCAGGAGTTTGTTGATTTGAAAAAGAAACATTCGGGGAAGTATGACATAAATAAGTCTAGCGGACGGCGCTGATTTCTTCAAATGAATAAGGAACCAACCACGACTATGACAACAACAACAACTATAATCGATTAAAGCAATGACTAGGGAAAGATCAACTGGGAATGATGATCGATTCGATAGTCTATGAAATACATTTCTTTAATTTCAAGACATAAAGAAACAATACGAGCTATCTGTTGTTCAACATTCGTGTTTGCTGTCATCTTTTTTTTAGAGGTTTATTTGTTAATAGGAGATAAACAGTCACACGCGCGCGCACACACACACACACACACACATGCATGCAATAGTACGCATAGAGATCTTATTTTCTTCTTTTTAATAAAAAACCTGACCATGCATACTAGTAACTCCAAAAGACAATAACCCCCTCCCCCTCCCCCTCCCCGATCAAACTCGAGGCTCATCGAAGATTTTACGATCTTCATTCACGGTGAAAAATGGTGAGTCTGGCCGCTGTTGGCGTTCATGCTATGGCTCCTCATTTCTGTTCTCTCATCCAGTGAAAAGCTGTAAGATAACATTTACGGAGAAGCAATGGCTGGGGCTGCAATGCAAAACACAAAACACATCGGATCTTGCCCTCACAAGGATTCGAAATCAGGTGATTGGCATATCTTCATTAGCAATGACCCAGAAATGTTCGTCTGCCCGCCCGCGCCCGCCGATAATACCCGGTATGGATGTAGGACGCCGGCGTGATTTACGCCGCAATT
The DNA here is from genome assembly GCF_040938485.1 of Diadema antillarum. NCBI lineage: Eukaryota > Metazoa > Echinodermata > Echinoidea > Diadematoida > Diadematidae > Diadema > Diadema antillarum. Next base: position 628,578 of record NW_027270922.1, read on the forward strand.
TTTACGAACCTCCTAAAACGCAGGTCGGCATTTCTCTGTCGCGCAGCGCCGAGATCACGCATCTGCATATTATCTGAGCGCGATTCAGAAATGCGAGCAATTCGTCGTTCGGTAGTGGTTTGAGCGGCTTCTATTGAGAACAAGTGTAGTCGTTTGGGCCAACTACAATTCCTGCAATTCCAAAGATTGCAAAAATTGTAAATGTATAGCCTGTGCATGTGAAGAAAGGGATTGGAATGTTTATCTTGAAATCAAACAAGCTAAAGCATACGAAAGTAACTTTTAATCGGTCTGAATACAATAACTCCCCTTCCCCCTAGAATACAGCAATGCCCCCTCATTGTGAATCCAATATCTTGACAAACAGTTCCTTGAAAATGTCATTCTTTGCCAAGGCTGCCCACCCCCCCCCCCCCATAAATAGATAGATAATTGATTAAACAAAACAGAATAAAATGAAAAATGTGCTCTTGCAGACGTTATAGCGTTACCGTGTCTGTTGCAGGAGACTACTGGCAAAGAGCGGGGTAACACATTTTGTTTTATGAGTGGACGAGAGTTTTACGGTGTACGCCACGTGTGATTCATCCCAGATAAAGATGTTTACCCTGACAAGAGCTATTTGACATTCTTTTCGTTCATGCACAAGCTTTTCTCTCCCCTCCTCATATCCCTCTCACCCCGCCCACCTTCCCCCATTCTTCCAATTGAAGCTGCCCTTTTGATATTGTCTGCTGCCCTCATCCGGTTCAATAGAGACACTGCGAAATGTCGGCGCCCTTTTTTATTTTTATTTTTTTCTATATTCCCTGTTTATGTATTCGTGCCGCTTGAACGTGGAGTTCAGCCGAGATCGTAACTTCGAAAGCCACCGAGCCATGTGATTTATGAAGGTGACGCTTGAGATTACGGTAACTGAAGCCAGACTTGCAGAAAGCTGCAACGTTCAACGTATGCCCGCGTGCAACCCTTATTGAGAATCATTGCGTCGAAAGTGTATAATCAGAAGCTACGTAGATTTGAGTACATCCTTTTATTTTACTACTGTACAAAGAGAGAGAGAGAATGTTATCAATGCTCTACTGTGACAGGCAAAATCGATACATGCTTTCTCCTTTCTATCTCTCTCTAGATCCCCATCACTGAATCAAAATGAATCAAAACAGACGAAATTTAAAAAAAGGAAGAAGACATAATCCTTTATTAGTTCCCAACCGTTGTCTGAAGTGTAAGGTATTGTGAAAGTCTTTAAAAAATAGAAGGTTTTATAGGTTTATTCATAAAGTCTCCAAAAAAATTGAAGGGAAGCACGTCAGGCGTCTAGTTTTCAGTGTTTCTGTTTTTGTTTTTGCCCCTGGCTAACTACACAACATGACGCTCATTTATGCTTAGTGACGCATGGGATTATTATTCTATCACTGTCTCCTTGAACTAGCAGAAGAAACGCAACATAAAAAAGAAGTCTGTCAAAATCTGTTATGAATGATACTCATCAACTGACAGATTTCTGAGCAGGTATTGCTCAAGGAGTGGCGTTACAAGCGTAGCGTTCTCTCTCTCTCTCTCTCTCTCTCTCTCTCCCTCTCTCCCTCTCCCTCCCTTTCCCTCCCTCCCCCTCTATCTATCTATCTATCTATCTGTCTATCTATCTATCTATCTATCTATCTATCTATCTATCTTTCTACCAATCTATCTATCTATCTATCTATCTATCTATCTATCTTTCTTTCTACCAATCTATCTATCTATCTATCTATCTATCTATCTTACTACCAATCTATCTCTCTATCTCTCTCTCTCTCTCTATCTATCTATATATCTATCTACATTTCTTTGTACATAATGAATATGTTGTGCAAATAGATACACAAATACTCCACTCCAAATATACATGCATTCAAGATTATATATTTTGAGAGGAAGACAAGTTGAACACTCCTCTTTCAGTGAGACTGTGTGAATTTAATGAGTTTCTCTGCGAGCATGCCAGTTTCACTTTTCAGTCAGTGTGGTGTGAAAATGGGTGTAAGTTAAAACCGTTTCAATGGAAACGGAACATAGCAGGTGTGACAGCGACAGACAAAGAAAATGCTGTACAGCATACATGTAGATACATAGATGAGCAATGTTTGTCTTAAATTTCTCCCCCAACGACAGGCCCATCCAAATTTGATACATACAAATGAATAGCTTAGTGAACTTTATGGGAATCCTTTAGACAAAATTGCTATTGGTTATCAACCGCATCTAATTGGCAGTGTCGGCATAATATGGCGTAAGCATTGTGATAGATACATTAATTAGCTTTATAGTAATGAATCCATAGATGATTATCGAGCAATATTTGTCTTAAATTTCTCCCTAATGATAGGATCATTCAAATTTGAAACATACAAAATAAGAGCTTTTATGAGGATTCTTTGGACTGGTTGTTGTCGATTATCACCCAAGTCTAATTGGTGTGTCATCAAATATGACGTAAGCATTGTGATAGCTGAATTAATTAGCTTGATAGTAAAAAAATCTATAGATGATTATCGAACAATATATTTGTCTGAAGTTTCTCCACGGCGACAAGCACATCCAAATTTTAAACATGCAAATAAATAGCTGAGTGAATTTTATGGGGATCCTTTTGACAAAATTGTTGTTGGTTATCACCCAAGTCTAATTGGCAGTGTCAGCAAAATATGGCGTAAGTATTGTGAAAGATAAATTAATTAGCTTTATAGTAATGAATCCATAGATGATTATCGAGCAATACTTGTCTAAAATTTCTCCCAAGTGATAGGATTATCCAAATTTGAAACATACAGATAAAGTGCTTTTATGAGGATTCTTTGGACTACCTGTTGTCGATTATCATCCAAGTCTAATTGGTAGTGTCAGCAAATATGACGTAAGCATTGTGATGGCTGAATTGATTAGCTGAATAGTTAGAAATACATGTATGATTATAGAGCAATATTATTTGTCTTAAATTTCTCCCTAGTGATATTATCATCCAAATTTGAAACATACAAATGAAGAGCTGAGTGAATATTATGGGGATCCTTTTGACAAATTGTTGTCGCTTGTCACTCACGTCTAATTGGCAGTATCAGCGAAAATGGCGTAAACATTTTGATAGCTTTATTATCTTTCCCGCTCATTCATCGGGAATCCTCATTATTTTGTTTTCCTTGACTGTGTGTAGAGCAACAGAAATGGGTATCCTCACTCCTTTAAAGGCTGTGCAAAGATTTTTTTTTTCTTAGACCGAATGCGTAGGAAACGGATCCTTTCCAAGAAATGTCAAATTTGTGCCCTCACTGTCCACAAGACATTAAAAATATGATATTTGTCCCTTTGGTGGCTTTTAAACTACACACAAACACACGTACGCACATTACGAATTCTAATTTTATTTCATTTTATTCATTTTCATTTTCAAGGAGAAAATGTAAATGTACAAGCCAAATCACGCTAAAAAGGCAAGAAATACATATATTCTTTAAGTATGTCAAAATGATTAGGCCTATAGGCTATAATAACAGTATAATAGGTTGTAAAACAAATGTGCATGATATCTACTAAATAATATTGAAAATGGGGGATAAAAAGCAGGGCTTGTAATATGCATTTGCCTCAAAGCAATTACTAAAAAGGTACAGAAAAGGATATTGCTGGCTACAATGAAACGTATTGACATGTAGTGACAACATGTAAAGTGACAACAAAACATCGACATTGACACCCCCAAAAAAAACACAAACAAACAAACAAACAAACAAACCCTTACCATGAACAATACAAGGTCGCCTTCTTGGAGCAAGGAATTATGGAGGGGGGAGGATCGGAAAGCTCCTGCTTTATATCACCTGAAAGAAGGCTCGAAAGTAATAAAACAATGCAAAAATGAACCGAAAAAAAAGCAACGGTGTAAACATCTCCTCTCGTGTCCACCATACATCATATCATTATCTAGTATACACAAAGATCACGATATGAAATTCGCTCGGACTTCAAACGTCATACCAGAATGCACCGCTGCAAGGTAACCAACGACGGGCTATTTTAATGAAGATATAATTCGGGGTGACAGGAACTACACGCATTCATTGGTACGTGCAAGTACAGTCAGCTCAAAATGCATCGAGTTTTCTTTGTTCCTGTTGAAAACTCCTCCATTATTGTCCCCTTTGCAGTCTCTATTTTTATATTTTCTAACACTCACAATCGGACGTGGCTATACGTCATGATAAGGACCGCATCATTACCTCGGCTTTCGTGTTTTTTGATACTATAAAGGTGGATGGGGAGGGTCGAGTGCAGATGGAGAGGGTCACTGTGTTTCAAAAATGTTCGCATAATAAGTCCACATCTGTTCGATGCTGGCCATGAAAATATCTCATCCATAAACACAGATGTAAAAACCTGATACTTGCATCATCAACAGATGCACGAAGTATAGATACCAAGACAACCGTACAGTACCAAAAAAAAATGTGAACAAAAAACTTGTGGGGAAAGTATACTCCATGAAAGAACGCCGTTGGTCTTGTAATAATAAACACACGGTACAAGAACTGCAGTCATTTTAACCCATGAAAACTTTTCCATTTGTTAATACGTTGACAAAAAAAATATAAGAATTAGTTTTTGAGACAGTGATTTCACACTCAAAACTTTTGTAAAATCTTCTTTTCGCTAGTAAACTCTAGGACAGCGCAAAAATAAATATTTCGAAAACAAAGCAACTTTTGAAATATCTTTGGGAAAAAAAAGCCCTCAAAATCAATAAGTTTTGGATAATATGTCTACCCCCAAAGAAGCCGTCTTCCCTGAGTAAAAGGCCCACTTTTGGCGTTGTCATCGGGTGAGCACGAAGTTCATGACTGTTATGGCAATCAAGTATGGTGGTATACGGGCTCTTGACATGTTGACTCCTACCGACTTTACTTTTTTTCTTACGTCAACGTATAACGGCTCGTCTTTATACCAAAAGCCGTCCGCTGAAATATTAACCCCTCGATATATAATTGATAGGCCGACGCCATCCCTGGCGTGGTGTGTGCGTTTAAGATCGTGCCTGGCACGCTGCAACTGGGCCTACTTTTTTCCGTCCAATAATGAGGTATACTCGCCCTCCCAATTCGGCTTAATGATCAGAGGGTGTTGTCGATTAAAGCCTGGGCCAAAACGCCTTACACCTTTAGGCAGAGAACGGTGGGCCCGCATTTCCGCAATACTGATGAGGCGATGATAGCGCTGACATTGCCGTTTTGATTTTCCCTCATTTAATGTGTTTAACAACTGTTACAACCAAACGCCTTATATTAATTACTCATGGCCAACCGACGACGACATGATACATAGATATTATTTTCGATAGCTATAGATACAGGGCACACTCATTGAGGAATAGAGGTGGTTTGCATTATTTGGTCATCCTTCCTTCTACAAATCCTGCATCACCAATCGCTGATTGGATGTGATTATAGGGGGCACGTGTGTAATTATGGACATGTATGACCATCGCAACGTTTAGCTACAAAATGCCAAATAAATCAGACGATAATCAAAAGGGAAAGAGAGTTGGATTTTGTATAATGCAGCATCATTTCAGCACATATAGTATCCAAGCCCGACAAATTGACGACCATCGTTACAAGGTCACACCCCCCCCCCCCCCCCCCCCGCTTAATTAATACGGAATAACCGGTCAAACCGGGCAGGTACAGCTTATCTAAAAACCAAGGTTAATGCTTACGCACAAGGTTATTCTTTCCGTTAATTCATCAATGTTAGTTTGTGTTACTTGTTTCTGGTATGCCTCAACAAGTCTTTCAATGAATGTGAGCTGAGGGTCGAACCTACCATGCCTACCACCACTAGGCGGCTATAAGAATTGCAGTGACCATCCATGTTTAAAGCGCTTTTTACCTCATCCAAACAAAAATCAAAACGAAAATGATATTTTTATCCGTTTAAACCCCTTAATAATACTAGTCTTGATATCAAACAATGACACTAGCACTAAGTAGTACAATAGTTATAGATTGAACGATTGAACTCGACTGTGTTTTGTTCCTTCTCATTAATTGTATTGCTTTGCCGAGTTTCATCATTATGCAATTAAGCATTTTCACTTTCATCTACTTTATGTTTGCTGTATGAGGAGAGTTTACCACACGGCGCAACTCGTATTAATTGGATCACCAATTACCCCCAGTGCAGAAGGAGTGGTGACTACGATAATCGGGTAATGATACGAACCGATTGGTAAAGAGAGGAGAATTAGATAAAACATTAAAACATTCACACGCGATGAAAAAAGGATTGCCATTTACGCAATTGTCGATTTTTTTAAACTTTCTGAACAAAGGCAAAGAATAAGTAGATTATGTTTGACTAATATTGGCACTCGTACATCCGCAGCTGCATCTTGCCCCTTTTACAGTCATTAATTTTCTTCCTGCCTCACCTCTCTCTCTCACTCTCTCTCACTCTCTTTCTATTCATTCATTCATTCATTCATTCATTCATTCATTCATGCATTCATTATTTATTTATTTATTTATTTATCAATCTATTCATGTATCTATGTATCCAACTAGCTATCTATCTATTCATCTATCTATATATCTATCTAACCTACCTATCTATCCATATATATATAACACATTATATATATATATATATATATATATTATATGTATTTATCTATCTGTCTATATCTATCTATCTATCTATCTATCTATCTATCTATCTATCTATCTATCTATCTATCTATCTATCTGTCTATGTCATCACAGTATTACATCACACCACCGGCTCATCATTAGGAGGCAATTCGCTCGGGTAGCGGGCTAATAAAATGCCATGGTCGGTGGCATTGATCGCTCATTTGTGCATTATCCCTCATATCGGGACATTCGAGTCGGAATGTGATAAACAAATACTGTTAATTTTCTATTCTCGCCCGCGGTAATCATGGTCCATGGGCTCAGAGTCGTTCAGGGGTAGGTCACACACGAGCCAACTCAAACACCTCACGCAAATTTAATTTTGAACTGGACATAAAGCCACAGTCACCTGGATATCACCTCATTTCTTATTTTCAGTCAGGAAGCAAGAGACAAGTAATAATATTCAAAGACAAACAAAGTGAATATAGACAGAGTCATAAATCCCCGTAAACTTCACACTTGAAATTGAAGTTTTTAATTATTTTCGATCTCCACATTGATGCAAGGATCAATCCATGTATCCCTGGAAATCTGCAATCCTTACAAGCTTTAGCTTTTTGTAGGTTTCTTCATCAACTTACTTATGCTTCTCTTGCTTACCTTCTTTTCCTTGACATCTTCGATATTAGCATAATGACCGTTAATGTGCAACTTTCACTGTATAATTATTGTTTTAGGGATTTATTTTTCTTAAAAGTCCTTCGGTGCATTATGTAAATGTTGTGTTACCATAATGTACTTTTTACTGTCGAGAAATATGAAAATAAACTAAACTGAAAACTGAAACTGAAATTTAAACTGGAAACATGTCGAACGAAAACTGCTCCATTACTTTAAAGTTTTTGCTGGATGAGGAAGTCGAATCCGTTTTATCCGTGGCTTCATCATAAGGATCTGAACCCAAAGACAGATATATTCGCGTCCTATCATTTTCATTTCATTTCTTTCTTTTGTGAATCATTTTCACTTCACTTCTTGTCATACCACTTCCTAAATGATGCAGCATATGAAGTCTCCACTTGGAAGGATGTTGTAGGCACCTCTCCCGAAAGCACACTTAACCTGTACCGTTCCCTTTGAAGATCACCTGCAGATCACCGGCAAGTTATAATGATACCAGTGAATTGAGGCTACTAATCAAATACTGAACAGCAACAACAACAACAACAAACTTGCAGAAATCTAACGGATTTTTCCTGTCGAATATTTTGTTTCATCACCGGTTATAAAATGTGCTCCGACAGCAGGCGTGATGAAAAGGAGATCGTTATTATAGTTTGCGCATGATTTTGACTGATTTGGTTCACTCGTTTGACTTTTACTATTGTTGAGTACACTAATAGAATGCTATGTCCCAGCTAGTCTACATTACACATACATGAATCTGGAAATTATAATAATAAACAAGAAGCAAAACGAACTCAAAATAATGAACATGTCCTATATATAGACACAAGTTTTTGTGTGTGTTTGTTTGTGTGAGCGTGTGGCTAAAGCATGTATTTATTTTTGAATTGCGTCAGTCACTTCCGTTGGATATGATTCATTTCATTCATAGAACATGGAAGGTGTCGTTATTGATGCTTTGGACAAACCAGGTACCACAATCGTGTACACGAGCACGACGAAAGCCAAATGAAAATGACGCCTTTCTAGAGAGAATTTACTCACAATGCGGTCCCCGCTAAGTTATCATTCGATTGGTGTGGCTTCCTGTTTAATTTAGTTCTGATGATTATTTTTTTTTAATGTCCTTTAGGTCTTTTGTGATCCCTTTCCTGCTACCTTTGTTCCCTTCACATTAAGATGATGAATTAAGGAGGGTAGCAATTTCTCGTACGCAGTTGCACTAGTATCATCGACTATCGACTAGACAAAAATATCTGTAAAGTACAGAGTGATCTATTTAGAATAGCTCATGTAGCTACAAGGTCGCGAACACATTCTAGTAATTCGTTAGAATTTAAAGGCGCGCTGTAACTTGCTAAAGGCGGGAAATATTTGTCATTACCATGGCGCTTGCATAGTATATTCTCTGGACAGAGTATTAGCGCTGAATCGCAGATCACGACGGGCGGAGAAATTAAAGATATACACTGACAGCAGATGTTGAATCAGAGGTTAAAGTGCAGCTCGGGGTAAAACGCATTGGGGCATAACAGGCGTTACGCTTGGCTTCTAATTCCATTATACATGATTAAACATTGGATCTATTCTTGACACGAGATGACATGAAAAAAGAAAGAAAGAAAAAAGATAATGCCTTTGCCTTTACAGATGAGGAGCCTCTATCATTCGTCAAATGCGCAAAATGCCATACATAATAGACCAAAGTCCAAACGCGATATCACGACATTCATATTATTTGTATTACTAATGAGAGTGGGGAGATTATGTTGCTAGGAAGACAAAAAAAAATTTTAATGTAAATTTACATACTCAGTAGTGAAGCTGATGAGAGCCAGTTACCTGCACTGGTAGCGTGAAGCTGAAAAAAAAAATGTGCGCAATTAGTGTAATGAATAGACGACACAACTCTACAGATATTCTAATCAAGGTACGCACTAACAACGAGTCTATGGGATTCGCTTAGGATATTTATAGTGTTATAGTTTATGGGATATTTATAGTGTACAATGTACTTTTTATCAGACTTCCAAAATGATTGTCAGAATGTCCAATATATACACATCTAAATACGTATAACCATTGATAGAATAGTTCACTTTTCTCTTCTGTTATATGGACTGTAATACTTTGGTTTTGCATAATGAATAAAAACAAAGAGGGAAAATATTGTTCATTAGTTACAGTTATGAAAACAATATACTTTCTTTATAAACATAGTTTAATCTAAAATAAACCTTTTTAAATTTCTGTATTTCTTATTGTATCGCCGCGATTAGAAATACAATAAATCTTGCGCGGTTATTTCACCAATCAGCCAGTTTCATATCAAATCTTTATTTACGAGCAATAAATTATGTGAGACTTGGAATGTAAATCAGATTCATAGCTATAGACTACACATTCCGCTCTACCTGATGTTATAAATTTGCCGTTTAATTATGAAATTTTGAAGGGTAATAACTTGGGGACGGGAGGTACTCAGATTACAGTGATAGTTGCATAAACCCGCCCTCAACACGTAGTCCCGCACACCCACTCTCACGTTAGGAAGCATTACAGAGCACGGGACCGATAATGTATTGTACTTTTCTCCTAAATGACATCCCCCGACTACACTCCCCAGAGTTTGAACCGACAATGATGGTTATTAACTGCATCCAAATCGGCAAAATGGACTGTGTGATGGTAATGTCACAGTCCGCGGATTGAGATCCGTGCTGTTTATAGCTCTTCTATTAATGGACGCCATGTAACAAAATTTCTGATAATAATAGACATTCCACCACCACGAGGCAATGGTCTAAAGCACCACGATAAACGACAACAAAAGTGACTGTCTCTCGCCCTTGTAATATCCTCGTATGGCTTTAATGCTTGAGTCATAGCGTTTGATGAACCACCACGGGGTTGAAATTGCTTCCGGAAATACCCCAAATCAATGATAACGCATAATGCCCTAATGGGGAACATGAGGATTCATGAATGCCTAATTGATACCACTTCTCTTTCATCCAACCACTAACTAAATGAACATCGTATTCGTAATAATCCCCTCGATTAGACATGATCATCAACATCAGCCTAAACAAAGCACAAACAAAAAACTGAACAAATCTATGTTTGAAACATTGATCCTTGCCTCGTGATAATATTCATTTTGCTATTCCCTTGCATGCATGAGATCAGAAGTATAAACAATCTTCGCCATATGTATATCATTTTTTTTATTCCTATCCTGTTTGCGGCGAAACTCAATAAATCGAATTTGCCCAGAGCAAGAGACGTAAGATCAGTGTTAGAACAGTAGTGGTGGTCGTAAAAATACAGACAAAATTAGATATTTGGCATGTACTGTGCTGCAATCAGCCATGCAACACTGATACGCTTTCCGAGAATTATCATCGGCTTTGTTTATTTCGATATTTCAGATGCGGGGGAGGGGTGCAGCGAAAACGAAAACCAGACACCTACTAAAATATTGCACGTGCCCATAATAAATAACAAAGCCTAGTCTCTATCCACTTCAACGAATACATCTCTTTTCCATAACTCCTTCAGAAATACCTGTATGATAATGTAATCCTTACTTTTTTTTCTCCTTGCTGTGGACACCATCGAATTTTAGATTCTTGATTTTTTTGGTGGCCTCTTCTGCCCCAATCTGCGGGACAGCATTACTATACGCCGTACTCTCGTTGTGCGCATATCGTGTGCAGAGCTAGTGTTTTACCATGTTACGTTATCTGAGAATTTGCAAAACATGATAACAGTAGACTACGCCTGTAGCCCTTGTACATGGATGTGAATTTCTGACCACTGTAATTATCATCAATGGCCTGTTTGAATAGACTATACTACCGCAGGTGTCAAAACGGGTGCATCGTTGAATGAGTCACATTTTTGTCGTTTCATTTTGTTGTTTTTTTACTAGTAGTGATATAGGCTCAGTCGCAAAGTAGCATAATTATTTGGTATAGAATGTGAGCAGTTTGAATAATTTGGTCACACACGCCTACTCCTATACACACATACACTCAAACGTACACATACGTAATGCATTGTATACATAAATACATACATTGATATATACCTGTGTGTGTGTGTGTGGGTGGGTGTGTGGGTGTGCACGCGCGCGCGCGCGTTCGTGTGTATGTGTTTACAGCAATGCTTGTCTGTCCAATCTCTTTAATCTAAAAACAGCAAGGATTTAAGGCGACACGCAAGACAGCCAAAGGTTTATTCTGAGTATAATTATAGGCATAAAGATATTTCTCTCTTTTCCTTTGGCACTAATACATGGCTTTGTATCATTGTCCATTTTGTTCATTGTACTTATGCTCTATTGGTTATCAGTATGAATCTTCATTTTAGTAGTGTAAAAATTAACTAAAACAAATGAAATGAAATGATACCTTATGTAAGGTTATGTAAGTTTGTATGATGTACGAATAAGTGCTAAGAGAATGATAAGGACAGATTCCTTACGGTATATAAAAGTTTGGTGAGATGGCTACAGGTCAGTATTTCTCACTCTACTCCCATCAGCTTCCACAAATCATGGCCCTTGCTTCCATTAAGATGATAAATAGTGGACCAGCTAAACGGGTACAGCATCTATGAAGTGAATCACTTGTTTCAGCCCCCACCCTCCTCTCCCCCCCCCCCATCCCCTCCGTGATGGACAGCGCATCGAACAAACTTTCTCGTCAGCGTTAATCCCATTAACTCGCCATCGATCATTTGCCGAAGATCTCAGAGTTGCATCTGTTTGCGGACGCTCAGTTATAAGGGTTTCATGTGTATACGTGATTGTGTGTAAAATAATGTGTTTGTGTGAAGAGTTTTTGTGTGTGTGCGTGTGTGTGTGTGTGTGTGTGTGTGTGTGTGTGTGTGTGTGTGTGTGTGTGTGTGTGTGTGTGTATGTACTGATAGGGTTCGTACTCTACACATTCATAGTAATGGGATACAAAACAAAAGTAAAATAGGCCGCTGTATCTGTCTAGAGTCTAGCCATTATCAAACAAAAATCACCACCGTGCTTGTGTTGCGCTTTCCCTATTCGTTTGCTATGCTTCTTTTTTTTTGTTTCGGTGGTATGACGGGTGGTTCTCTAATTGGACGTTATTGCACTGCGAAAAATGAAATCATCAAAATGAGTGCTCAGAGCAACACGCATTCCTTGGCTAATTATGTAATCTTGACCTTCACAGGATGGTCACTCTAGGGGGCGCCAAAACAGAATCAGTCGCGAGGTCACGATCGGATTAAATGGTACCTTTTCAATCAGACGAATTTGGGGCGTGACCTACAGAATTCATTATGACCATTCAAACAGACTGGGTCACCATGCCATTACACAATTTTAGCCTTCCTTTGTGTTTGAGGGTGGGGTCACATTGCAACTGCACAACACCGTTGGTAATCAGTCCACTGACTCCGGAATGGTTTTCCAGTGTGTTTGATGTTCTACTCGTTGTGATGAGCTTCAGTGTACTCTCACCTTAATCATTCCGAACTGTGGTCCTAATCTTTTCTTTTTTGACACTCGATACTCACTCATTTATTGAGTCCATGTGAGCGTGAGGATGATTCGATTACATTGATTCAATATGATAGTTGAATTCGGCTTTGTCTGTCACAAAGTTTAATATAACAACGTTACAAACATTCATTAAAGTGTAACGTCTGATTTTCCCATCGGAGAGGTGGTGGGGATTCAATCTTATTACTATCATTTTCCCCTTTTGTATGTCGTGCTTTTAAGGCAATCCTTGCGGGGAAGTTTGCATCTCTGCTCGAATGAGCAGTGTCCCACAGTGTGTTCAAATCGCGTCAACAGTCAGATACATGTACTAGCATGTGAAAATGCTTTAATTTAACATTGTGACGACGATTTTACACTTTAATGGGGGTTTTCACAAAGTGTTCAAATCAAAATGTTCTTTTTTACACTTGTGATGATTCACATTGTTAAAAATGTTATAATTTATCAGTGTGAAGAACACACTGTGTTCACAATGTGTTCACACTGTTTATTTCATCCACATTGTGTATCACACTGTAATCCACTCTGTAGGCAGGGGCGGATCCAGGAATTCTGTAAAGCGGGGGAGGGGGGGGGGGGGCGTGACTAATATTTCTGGTGCCACTTCCGGGTTTCATTTCATTTTTTTCTTTTTATTTCTTTTGTTTTTAACGAAAAATAAAGGGGGGGCGTGCGCCGGTTGCGCCCCCCCTCTGGATCCGCCACTGGTAGGACATTCTGCGTTCTTTCCAGCAGGGATTATTGATTGAATAATTGACTGCTTGTCTGATTGACTGATTGATTGGTTGATTATTGACTGATTGACTGACTGGTTGTTCGATAGATTGATTTGATTGATTTAATTCTACTTCTGCATTCCTTTTTTTATACAAAAAAAAATACACAAAGTAAACTGAACAAAGTTATTGAGTAATATATAATTCCGACAGTTTAAATACTCGAAAACAGGTAAATTTGACTTGGTATCATTGCTTTTCTTGATAATACAAAAATGAAGACCAGCAGGTGTCATTTTATGCATATCAAAACTTTAGAATTTCGCATATGGTTACCTGTAGTTCAAAAGACAAATTTAGCAAATCTAAGTGTGATAGAAATAGAGGAGACTATTATTATAATTGGAAAAAAAATGGGGATTTAATATTATAGCTCGGATAACTCATAGGGGAAAAAAAAAGAAAATGGTGCGCCCGGGTAAAACTACCAACACTTCAGTAATATCGAGATAGACTTACACTTGCAATGTAATGAACGGCCTCGACCATGCGTATAGGTCCACATAAATCAAACCTTTCAATAATGTCAAAACATGTATTGGCTTGACGCTTTAATGGGACGAAAAGATAGAAACAAAACGACTCATCCGGCCGGAACATCCATTCAAAACATGAAAATTTAAACAGGTATCTATTTCTATAATCACGAGGTGTGTCGATGGAAAGGACGGTTAAGAGATTGTAGTCATTATTCACTTTAGCCGACGCAGCAAAAGGCTCACATAAACATGGATGAAATTTGACAACATTACGGTGAATGACCTGATTTTCAAAGTTTAGATGATAGTTACTTTCTCGGTACGAATACCTCCTAGAAAAATGTATCCCATTTTGTGAAGAGTGTAGAAAGAACAATTAGAAAGACAACCCTCCCCCCCCCTCACACACACACATGTATATACACATTTTATTTAATATTTCATGGAAACAGAGATAGAAATAACATATAATTACTTCGTTATTGTTTATAGTTGTGAAAATAAATGTGATTACATTGCACTATCTTCGTTCTCCTGGCTTTATGCTTTCAATCTTTCACATTAATATCGGCAAAAAGGGTCAGTGTAATTATGCTGATAACCATTTTGATTCTCGTACCTAAAGCAACCATTATAATACGTTTATTTGAAATCGTAACCATTATTAATCGATTATTTCTTAATTTGCACCGACAGAAGACTAACATGCAACGACATCGAAGGTAATTACAGTCACAGTAGCAAACACCCTCGCTCAATTAGCAGGTTCATTTCCACTGACTTATCTCCATATCAGTAAAGCAACGAAAAGAATTGTGTATAGCTAATTAGGAATACAGGTGGTAATGTCGGATGCGCATTTTTATGGTATCCTAAAGATGAAGTGTCTGGACAAGGTCATAAAAGGGCTCCACACTAGACGGTTTTTTTTTGTTTTTGTTTTTTTTTTTTGTCTGGTGGCCCATTCGGGCCACTAAAATCAGTAAAATCGATTTTTTTTTTAGTAGCCCGGAAAAGATATGTATTGGCCAAAAATGAAAGCAAAAGATAAAATCTATTTTGAATCTTTGTTGTCCGATTGGGCGACACACAAAAAAAAAAACTAAATTTGGTGTCCCGACACCAAATTTTATGTGCCCCGGGACACCTTACAACCGGTAATGTCGATATCATTTATGTCATCTTATGCGCATAGCACTATGTCTTTCTCACAAAGATCTTAAAAAGCATTTTCAAAATATAGTCATATACAAATATTTACTCAAATCATCGACGACATGATATCCTTTTATCATGAGGACTTATTGATATATTTTCTAATCACAAATGGCAGCAATCAGTGAAAGCCGTCTGAATTCAAATCTTTATTGCAAATGTCAGCCATGCGTATTATCGTGACAAAGAGACTGGTCTTGATTTCATAGAATTGCTAGAGCACTAGATTGTGACGAACAATGTGATTTATATCACATATGTCAAAATGCTCGATCTGAAAGACAGCTGGGTCCCACTAAAGCGATGATTGTACACGTGGACTATCCAAGAAGATCAGAGTTTTATCTAAACGGCCTTCCAATATTTAGCCACACCCGTTGGCAGAATTTCATTTAAACTGCATATAATTGATTTGTCCCTAATTCTTTATTTCCTCGTTAGAAACATAGACATAAACCCAGGGCCAGGGAATTATGAATGTGGCATCTGAAATTGTTTTACTACAGGCAGGACGCTTTTGATGAATAAGAAAGCATATCATTATAATGAAAAACACCAGGAACTATGACTGTCATATGCATTCAAGCCGTTTTCTACTTTTGCTTCATAAGTAGCGTATAATTGTATACAGTCAAAGACACACACACACACACACATACACACACACACACACAGACACTATTGCTATATTACATATTACACACTTTATTATAACCATCATTCTATCACAGTTTTTTTTCATATGAGAGACTTGAGCATCGTTAATTCCATTATCAAAAAAAAAAAGTCACTTGAAGATCAAGTGGATACAGAAAAAGTTGGTTATCTACTGAAGATGTTAATGTAGTGTTGTTCCTGTTCTGTAGGGTACATTTTGTGGGACGGGAGAAATGATGCTTTTAAAAAAAGTGAATGTGAAAGAAAATAAATATATATCATTGCTACTTTGTATTTGGCATTATCTGATGTCACTTGTATGATTGGGATTTTTTTTTTTCCGGATTGTCTGTGAATACTGGAACGTGTGGTGTGAAAACGTGCAGCGTCATTTCTGAATGTTCATCTATTTTTGCAAGCTTTTTACCATTTGTTTCTGGTCTTTCTCTATCTCTGTAATCGCCCCCTCCCTTCGTCCCCTCTCTGTATCAATTTCCTGTGTGTACTTATCTCAGACCGAGTCCTCTTAGGATAATATCTCTATCCGATGTGAGTAATATCATCCTTTTTGGCATCCGAGAGTGCGTTTCCGCACTCAGCAGTATTCTTCAGCGTCCAAAGGTTGTCGGTTGTTTTTGTCGGTCTGTTTGTTTGTTTGTTTGCTTTCTTGCAAGTATATAGGCATGCAAAATCTTGTTCCAAGATTCCATTTGTTGGTTTCACAGTTTTGCCATATTATGATGGAGAGCAACCGTATATCCGAACATCAGGCCATTTTCACAGCGTAGTGTGATTTCTCCGGAAGAACTAACACGAATACTTCTAGGTCAATGCTCACTGTATCTATCTATATCTACATCTATATCTATATCTATATCTATATCTATATCTATATCTATATCTATATCTATAGCTATATATATATCTATGCTTATATCTATCTATCTACATATTATATAGAGGTAGAGAGATAGATAGTTAGATAGATAGAAAAATACAACGATGTGGAAATATCGGGGTTTTTTCCTTTTAAATTCCTGCGCTGCCATTTTCAACGATGAGTCCCTTATACCCTC
Organism: Diadema antillarum; assembly: GCF_040938485.1. Classification (NCBI taxonomy): domain Eukaryota; kingdom Metazoa; phylum Echinodermata; class Echinoidea; order Diadematoida; family Diadematidae; genus Diadema; species Diadema antillarum. The sequence continues at coordinate 645,687 of NW_027270922.1, forward strand.
AAAGTTACCTTTATTTTATTTCATTATATCCATGCTGCTAAAAGATTACAAATAAAGCAAACACAATTCAATGTATCCCTGCAGTTGGTAAAGAATGCATAATTAGGTATTTTATCACTTTGTTTAAACACATCGAGAGTATAACTTTTATATACTCAATCAGATGAAATTTACATCATTCCACAATACTACAATAGGGAATAGAACTGGCCTGGGCGGAGGGATGAGGGGTAGGGGCCAACAGTCATCGACGGTCAGACAGGTCCGAGATGGCTGGCCAAAAGACGAGGCCTACGATCTCGAGACATGCCGACATCATCACCCCAGGCATCGGAGCGATAGCGTCTCATTTCCTGATCCGTTTTACGATCCTGACTCCCATTCATCTGATGCCCCCGGCATTATAGCGCGGCCTAAGGTCGCTTTAACCCCAACCCAATCGCCGTCACAAAATGCCATTGAAACTGTATGAGATAGCCTCGCACATGGCTGTGATGAACTTAAGGCCAGTACCTCCCTTTCGCAAGCCCCTCTAATCACCGCTATATAACGTTAAAGGCGTCATAAAGAGAGCATTCTGTTATGCATTAGCATACACTATATTAGCCAATGCATTACATCTCGGCAATGAAAAAATGCCTAAGTAGGCTAAAGAGGTCTTCATTTATTTTTCTGTTGACTGGACATGTCCGCTTTCACGAGAGAAGATGAGTTTGTACGAACAACGCAACTACGGTATGATGCAGATATCGAGGTCCTAAAATTACACTGATTTCGAAACCTCTTCTTCCCCTCATAACTTTCAAGAAAGGGCTACTTAAATGTTAAATTATTGTTTCGCTTACTGGTATAATGAAAGTCGTTTTGTAGCCGGGGAGAAAAGCACATGATTGATCCGCCAAACTTATTAATGTTAACATTACCGTGAATGTAAGACTATATTAATGTAAATGTCAACGTTCATGTTAGTGTTAGTTTTTTTATGCAGAAAACAACACTTGTCAGTATAATGCTGATATCTGAACCGTTTATTTCAAATTGTATTTGTGTAATATAGAAATCAAATAAGCAAAACAGGAAAAAAATACACAACAAAGTTCCAAAGAAGATATTGTTCTGTCCACGGTAGTATTCTATAGCTGTCTTCTACGGGGATATTAGCAGCTGTTAGCAACGATTACTAGTAATCGGAAGGTAGAGTGTTTCTGTAATACTAGATCGTGTCATTAGCGTCCGAGGAAAATGATACAATTTCTTTAACTCATTGTTTTTGACTTGTGGCAGTCAAATCATTGAAATATCACCCAAATCTCACGATTGAATATCTTTGAAAAGAAAAATCCAGGATGATTTTGTTGCTGTTGTTCTTTTGCTACTGTACAACTGAACAATATTTAAAAAAAACAGACAAAACAAACAAGAATAAAATTGGCAGATAAGCAGATGGCAAGGGGGCGTGTCCATGTCGCATCACAGCGGCGCGCCAAATTGTTTCCGACTTTCCCGCTCGATGTAAATCCCCCAACTATGTTGATTTAGGGATATATCCAATTCCGTGTTTCATATTTAGGGCATCCAGCTCAGCACAAGCACGAGTACAAAAATAGTTTGACCAAGCGTGCGTGTGTGTGTCCGCGGGCTGAATGGCCAGTGTGAATGAAGAAGCATGGCATATTACATAGGGGTCGCGTCATATCGGCCTCCTTTTCCGTCTTAATCCGAATAGACAAAATCAAGAATCAAGGGATCATACGCATCAAATATCATCTTTTCTGGAATAACTCTTGCATGAAATGGACATAGGCATGTGGTTTTCCTTGTAATTAGACTTGAAATATGATTAACTTAACAAAATTGATGGAAAAGAATAGTAATTTAATAACGTTAAACTATGACATTAATGAATCATCTGTATCAATGTATACCAATAATTCTTCTCTTTTGATGATCAATTACTTATTATACCTTTTGTTCTTCAGTGATATTTATTTATGTCTTTTCAAACTATTTTGCTGATATGCAACGTGATTACTCCGACAACTACTGCCATATATTTATACCGACTTAAACGGCTTGCGTACCAACAAAAGGCCATTGTTGAAGAGCAATGTTGTAAATTACCTGTTGCCATATTAATATACTATCATTGCCCTGTCATGAACTTGTTTTTTCTGTGTGCGAACTGAGCAAACAAGATGATATGCAATACAAAGCAAATTACAGGATGCCATTGTCATAGAACATACATACATTATGCCGTAGTTTTATGTAAGCGATTGTATATACCTCGGGATTTGGTTTCTTATCGATAGTTTCTTATCGATAGTTTCTCACACTAAGAGAAAAAACAACTCTGCGTTATAGACACCGGCATATCATGAATATGTATGTTTGTATATATGTATATAGGCCCTATACTTTTACGTTTTCCCAGACGTTTATTTGTTGTGGAAATTGTGTTCCAGAGCATTCGGTTAGAAATTGCATCCTCAAAGGTCATATCGAAATGCAAACATAGTAATCGATCAGGGACGCTTCAGATGCGAGTTTATAATCAAAGAGCATAAATAATTTGCATTGAAGTATATTTTGCATATAAATTGAATACTACCTTGCATCGTTGACTATAATTAGGTGATACGCTATCAGCGTATCACCTATTGTGATTGTCAAAATCTCTCTTTATTTCTTTTTATTCTTCTTTCTTTCTGGACAATTTTGTGTCATCAATATCTCAAGAAGGACATTACGGAATAACATGACATTTTCAGGGAACATGTCTCATGACAATATCTAGCCACAATAAGGTTTTCATGACAGTAACATATCTATGACGTCGTCTAGGCGCCATTTTGTGATTTTTGGACCATGTTACATGATCGATCATAACTTCATAACTAAAGGTCATTTCTGTATCATTTTTTGTGGACATAAAGTTCAGGTCACGTTCTATCTTACTTCTTTTGATGCTAATTACCTAGGACATCATTAAGTGCGCGTAAGCGCGCGTCAAAATTTTAAAAGGCTCAAAACAACTTTCCAATGGGAAATCTCGAAGTTTCAGACAATTTTATGCGTTTCAAACAATTTTGCGCGTGCGCGTCCGTCCGCGCATTTTCGCGCGCACAGCGCGTCAGCAACATGAAAATACACTTTTTTTGACAGATTTGGATTCCTGATACTTTGAGCAACAATATCCATTGATTTCTAATCGATTCCTACAAATAACAAAGCAATGCACTTGCGTCAAAGTTCAAATTTCGCGTGCGCGTCTATGTGCAAATATAGTGAAAAAACATGTCTTTGTTTATTTCGCCATAGCTCTTTAAAACGTCAGGTGACCCTATGTTTTTATTGCATATTACAAAAGCATATAAATTGGACATGACGTTTCAAGTATCATTATTTCCATAATTACATTATGACGTCATCATATCGTCATCTGAAATCAAAAAAGTGGAATTAATTTTTTTGAGGTACTGTTTCTGACATTCATTTGCTCGTATCTCTGTTGTTTAAGCTCAATATTATCCCAAATTCAGATATGTTGTACTTTGAACATTTGCCTTTCAAGTCCATGTCATGGTTTTGAAATTTGATGACGTCATCATGCTTTAAATTGTGTTTAAAGGTAAAGACGCAAAATCGGACAAGTTTACGTGTTATGTCTATGGGAGGTGATTTTTTTAGAAACCATGCATTGACTTGACAACGTTTAAGCACCTTTATCTCAGCTGATTTTGCTTCATTTCCTCTGAAACTTATTTATGTTGTAGCTGTGACAATAAGCTGCAGTAATCATGCATTTTATTCTTTGAAATCTCCTCATGAGGTTGACAATTTTGCAATTTAAAACTGAAAATGAGAATGGAATGCGGACCAAACGATTCCTGATTCATCTTTCACGTACATAAGCTTACGTTCCTCTAATTTTCTCGTCGAGACGTATGGCTGAGTGGTTAGAGGCGTCGTCTTAGAAACGTGAGGTTGCACACGTACGGGTTCGATCCTCACAAGAGCACGAAAGAAAATTATTTTTTTTTTAAACTTTTTTTCTTCAATGGAGTACTACACCTTCGTCCATGTAGAAATCACGTTTGCAAGTAAACACACCTATACGCACACACTCACACAGTATACCTTTGTTTTGCGTTGGAGACTGCATTACTTCAACTGCTGCAAAATTATAGTTTTGCAGGTTGGGCTTTTCAAACTGATATAGTATACTGTAACAAAATGAAATTTGTTCATATCAATTCAGTAACACAATGTAGTCGTGGTTACTTTGTGCTGATTTATACATGTAACAAGCTATACATTGTAAAAAAGGTATTCAGTCTTCTGTATTGATGATTATTTGTCAATTAGTGGTTTTTGTGGAGTTTCAGATAGTGATAAAAAGTATGGATGATAAGTGCAGCGATAATTCCTATAGTTAGTTCAAAGCTGTATTACAGATGTTTGATACATACATTTAGCATTGTGTGTGTGTATATACGTGTGTATACAGGTTGGCCATATGACACATTCTAGACAATTACTCTTAATTGATTAGCAAACGTGATCAGCTATGGAACTGAATATGGTACTAATGTATGATGTTAATGATTCTAATTAAACTGTGACGAGTTTAAAGGGATAGCGTAACTGTGTGTAAAAATAAGGCAATTATAAGGATATTTTAGGGCAATTTGATAACCATGCCTATAATAATTTCATACAGGTACTAATGCCTGCCTCATATTCATGTGGTAGATCGTCATGTCAATAGCAAACTGACAACGTACGATGAATGTGTTATATACTGAACAACTGTCTATCAAGTCCATAACGTTCCCCATATTTTCCCGTCGAGACGTGTCGCCGAGTGGTTAAAGGCGACGTCTCAGAGACTTGAGGTTGCGGGTTCGAACCCCACAAGATCACGAAACAAAATACTTAGCTACTTTACTGTTTTTTTTCTTCAATTTTGTATTACATATTCGTCCATGTAGAAATCACATTCGTATATAAACGCACCTATACACACACACAGACACACACACACGCCATATCCCTCTTTTTTGTGTGTTGGAGACCACATTGCTTCGACTGCAGCAAAATTTTGCAGGTTGACTTTGTCAAACCGATCATAGTATGTAATGACGACGACTGAGGTGTTGTACTTTGAACAATTTTCTTTCAAGACCATGTCATTGTTTTGTAATTTGATGACGTCATTACACTGAAAATTGTGATTAAAGGCAAGGTATCAAAACCAGCCGATTATAGGTTTTATGTCTGCGGGACGTATTTTTCCCAAGTTGCCAGAAATGGCATAGCGACCTCAGTCGTTACAAGGCCGCTTTTCCGTCTAGCAATGCAATAGATGTTCACACGGCCACGTTAGTTGAGTGGGCATTGACTTTCCCCCCGTTATATCAATACATTGTTGTTGTTTTTTTGTCTTACCATTTCCGTGGATGACCCGTGGCCGAGTGGTTACAGAAACGGTTTCGCATGCACGCTCAATATAACTTCAAGGTGCCTATATCACATTCTTTTCTTTGTCGATCACAGATGACTGTCATCTGATGACCACAAGCGTATCACCTAACTCGTCCTCAATGTGACGAGTTTTCATGTCTCGTTATTCTTCTTTCTTTCTGGACAATTTTGTGTCATCAATATCTCAAGAATGACATTACGGAATAACATGACATTTTCAGGGAACATGTCTCATGACAAAATCTAGCCACAATAAGGTTTTCATGACAGTAACATATCTATGACGTCATCTAGGCGCCATTTTGTGATTTTCGGACCATGTTACATGATCGATCATAACTTCATATCTAAAGGTCATGTCTGTATCATTTTCGGCGGACATTAAGTTCAGGTCACGCTCTATCATACATTTTAATGCTAATTACCTAAGACATTATTACGCGCGCGTACGCGCGCGTCAAACTTTTAAAAGGCTCAAAACAACTTACCAATGGGAAATCTCGAAGTTTCAGACAATTTTAAGCGTTTCGCGCGTTCGCGTCCGTCCGCACATTTTCGCGCGTAGTGCGCGTAAGCAACATGAAAATGCACATTTTTTGACAGATTTGGATTCCTGATACATTAAGTAACAATATCCATTGATTTCTGATCAATTTCGACCTATAACAAAGGAATGCGCTGGCGTCAAAGTTGAAATTTCGTGTTCGCGTCTATGTGGAAATATAGCGAAAAACATGTCTTTGTTTATTTCGCCATAGCTCTTTAAAACGTCAGGTGACCCTATGTTTTTATTGCATATTACAAAAGCATATGAATTGAAGATAACGTTTCAAGTATCAATATTTCCCTAAATACATTATGACGTCATCATATCATCATCTGAAATCAAAAAAGTGGAATTAATTTTTTTGAGGTACTGTTTCTGACATTCATTTGCTCGTATCTCTGTTGTTTAAGCTCAATATTATCCCAAATTCAGATATGTTGTACTTTGAACATTTGCCTTTTAAGTCCAAGTCATGGTTTTGAAATTTGATGACGTCATCATACCTTAAATTGTGATTAAAGGTAAAGATGCAAAATCGGACAAGTTTACGTGTTATGTCTATGGGAGGTGATTTTTTTTTTAAAACCATGCATTGACTTGACAACGTTTAAGCACCTTTATCTCAGCTGATTTTGCTTCATTTCCTCTGAAACTTAAGTATGTTGTAGCTGAGACAATAAGCTTCAGTAATCATGCATTTTATTTTTTGAAATCTCATCATCAGGTTGACAATTTTGCAGTTTAAAACTGAAAATGAGAATGGAATGTGGACAAAACGATTCCCGATTCAGCTTTCACATACATAAGTTTACGTTCCTCATATTTTCTCGCCGAGACGTATGGCCGAGTGGTTAAAGGCGACGTCTCAGAGACGTGAGGTTGCGGGTTCGAACCCCACAAGATCACGAAACAAAATACTTAGCTATTTTACTTTTTTTCTTCAATTTTGTATTACATATTCGTCCATGTAGAAATCACGTTCGTATATAAACGCACCTATACACACACAAAGACACACAGACACACGCCATATCCCTCTTTTTTGTGTGTTGGAGACCACATTGCTTCGACTGCAGCAACATTTTGCAGGTTGACTTTGTCAAACCGATCATAGTATGTAATGACGACGACTGAGGTGTTGTACTTTGAACATTTGTCTTTCAAGACCATGTCATTGTTTTGTACTTTGATGACGTCATCACACTGAAAATTGTGATTAAAGGCAAGGTATCAAAACCAGCCGATTATAGGCTTTATGTCTACGGCGCGTATTTTTCCCAAGTTGCCAGAAATGGCATAGCGACATCAGTCGTTACAAGGCCGCATTTCCGTCTAGCAATGCAATACATGTTCACGCGGCCACGATTGTTGAGTGGGCATTGACTTTTTCCCCCTGTAATATCCATACATTTCTTTTTTGCCTTACCATTTCCGGGGATGTCCCGTGGCCGATTGGTTAGAAAAACGGTTTTGCATGCACGCTCAATATAACTTCAAGGTGCCTATATCACATTCTTTTCTTTGTCGATCACAGATGACCGACACCTGATGACCCCAAGCGTATCACCTAACTCGTCAGCGTGACGAGTTTCATATCTCGTTTCATGTGCGATGGAACGTAATTTGCTAATACGTGGTGCAATATCTTCCATCCTCTAATTTTATGCAAACAGTGCAATATTGTACGGAGATGAATAATTTTCTTTATCAGAACCAAAGAAATGAATTTCGATATATTTGAGGACGTATTGTTGAAAGTAGGTCCTCTACTGTAACCTCTGACCCACTTTCCAAACACTGCACTTGTAGTGGTTGGCCGCCTCTCTTTATTTCTCTCCCTTTCTCTCTTTTCCTTCCCTTCAATTCCCTCTGTCACTCGATCCCTCTTTATCCCCCCCCCCCCCTCTCTCTCTTATTAGAAACTCTTTCTATCTTCCAAATAATCTCAATTTATATTTGTATTGATATGTCAAAGACAACGGCGTAACAAGTGACATCACGCTTGATACAGACACCGTTATTGGTAATGCTGCCGGAACAATACAGTCTGGTCTCCCCAAGGAGGTTAAAGGGATGGTGTTTCAATTGTCCGTAATTATTCAAATAACAGTGTAAGTTTTTGATGAATGCACAAAAAGAATTCCACACATGCATTTGTGCATTGAAACAGCTGTATGTTTTTCGATGAATGCACAAAAGAATTCCATAGGTGCATTTGCGCATTCAAATAGCTGTAAATTTTTGAAAAACACACAAAAGAATTCCACATAAGCATTTGTGTATTTAAACACCTGTAAATTTTTGATGAATGCACAAAAGGATCCCCACGGTGCATTTGTGCTTGTGATGATCGGGGTTCGATGCCGCCGTCTTTCTGTGCAATCTGAAGCGTCATTTTGGAAGTTATCATGATGTCGGCTATAATATTATTGTGCTTGTTTAATTTATGAAATTAAATTTCAACTAATGATAAAGGATATGAATGAAAAGTATTGCCCGTCCAGAAACATGTGCAAAAGTGTAAATCTGAGTGGCATATTCTGAAAGTATCATTTTTCCGATCACTTCCGGCAAATGAAACTGATATGGTAATATCAGTTTCATATCGCGTTTCATATCGGTTTTTGTACGTCAGATTTGTTTAAAAACATGTAAAGTCGCGTAAATCTGATTTTTATTTCATCAATCTTTGCGCAAATTTTATTCGCGCATCCCCTTCTCTGTACAAACAGGCCTATGTACCACCCAACTTTTATTAGAAGGAACGGCGAAAAGCAATTACCACCACAAACACACTGACAAAGACATATATCTTCCTGTTGGTTAGGCAGATACAGTTGATACAGTTTTGAATGGCGGCATCACATGTTGGATCAAATTTATTCATTTCAATTTGAATTCATTTTCATATTTCTTAATGAAAAACTCATCAAAAAAAATAAACCTGATACATGATATCCAACTATACTGCTGTAACTCCATATCTTTAACCTCCTTGATCTATCTCTGTCATAGAATTGTGTTTGGCCTAGCCCCACGCTTACCTTGTTTGACCTAGATATGGTGGAGGAATCTATAACATGTCTTTAAGCACTTAAAAAATAATATTCTAGAAATTCGAATATACATGTATAATTATGTACAAATATGAATCTAATGAAAATAGAGCCATGACATAGAGCGTACAAACGCAGCTAGCTTTTCTCTAACACTGAGGTGAGGCAAGACCGTAAGAATATCCTCTCTCTCTATCTATATACAGTACATTCCCGTTACAACG